>NC_140946.1:15671623-16302873 GCF_014529385.1 Adiantum capillus-veneris | reverse complement strand
CAGAGCAAGATTGATGCGCAGATTGCAAGAGATGGGTTCCAAAAGAGTTGATTTGGGGGATCATGGCTCTATACAAGTCAGTAGTGGGGCATGTACGCACTCTAGAGGGGATTTCTGATTTGGTTCACTCCACTATTGGGGTGAAACAGGGCTGCCCGCTATCTCCTACACTATTTGGCATGTATGTGGATGAGGTTGCTGACTACATTGAGAGGGATGGTGATAGAGGAGCAAAGTTGGCAGGGGCATGGATCTCACTATTTATGCTGATGATATTGTGCTGATTTTCGACTCCCCGGAGGGGATGCGGCGTCATTTAGATGCTTTGTACACATTTGCCCACGATAGTGGATTGTCTGTTAACCTGGGGAAAACCAAGGTTATGGTGTTTAACACCACACCACAGTGGGTCAAGAGGTCAGCACCTACTTTTACATATGGCAAAGAGACAGTGGAGTATACAGAAGCATACACCTATCTTGGGGTAGTCTTTAGTGGCCCGGCATTTTCATTGAGGAGAGCAGCAGAGACTAGATTGACGAGAGCTTATGTAGCCTTGGAAGGTTTGGAGAAGATGTGTTTGCAGGTTCAGTTTCAAGAACCTCGAACAAAGCTGTGGCTTTTTGACACTCTAGTAGCTTCAGCTATGCTCTATGGGGTTCAGATTTGGGGGCCCTCAGTGGACCACGAGGGCAGATCTAGTAGCACTGATGGATAGAGATGTATGGGGAGGCCTCTAGTCTCTATGATCTCTCGGATGATTCGGGCTAAGGCCTCAGTGCCACATGAGATTATTTGGGCTGAGCTAGTTGCCCCTCCTCTCGTAGTTGAGGCCCTTACTAAATCAGTTTCCTTCATGCATAATTTATGGGACCTTCCCAGAGATAGATATGCTCGGCTAGCACTCGAGTCATCCCAACATCTAGGGCTACAAGGGGACACAGCATGTTGGTATGGGCAGATGACATCATGGTTTCAGTCACACGACTTCAGCATGGATAGATTGCCTCCATTCCAGTACTCCTTGGATGCACCCTCCCCTGGATGGAGACCACTAGACTTATACGTTAGGATTTGATTCAACTAGCTACAAGAAGCACATGGATACTGCCGGTACAAGAGCTGGGCACGAAGATGGCTTTCTATAGAGAGCATCTCCTCCAACTAACAGAGGATGGATATGTGATCAGACCGGCCTATATGGACACTCATTTATCCTATGTCTATTGGTCAGATGTACACATCATCGCATCAGCTAGAGATTGAGACTGGAAGATTTAGGAGAGTACCAGCAGAAGTCATATAGAGCCAGAGACAGAGTTACATCATATTTGTCATTGTCCAGCATACTTCAAGATACGAGGCTTCTTTAATTGTCTATTGAGAGAGGGCTTTGGACCGTTGGCTAGAGTCATGAGATATCAGGATCAGAGATGCCTCGGGTTGTTTTTGCTAGAGCTGCACAAACAACTCAGCAGCCGGATGAGCATGCTTCGCAGCAGACTTTAGAGCCCACTTCTACCAGAGGTATTAGTGGACAGAGGCACTGAGCTCGGGAAAGCTAGACGCCCATGTCTACGGGGGCGACCACGACATCAACGGGGGCTCCACCGTAGGATCAGGACTATTTTAGTAGACATGGGAGACGCCCAATACGTTTTTTTTACAGAGGCGGACATTGATGAAGCTCTTCAGCGACCGATGCAATACTTCCTTGGACAACGCCCGATGCCGGGCATCCTTGTGCATGGATGACGATGATGATGATTTTCAGGCTGACAATTTGAGTCTTCTAGTTTTAGTCTTTCACTTTACTTCATTTTATTTTTGTACCCAGACATTGGATTAGTCCACAAGGATTGTATCAGTTTGGTCTCATAGGTCATTTTGGCCTTTTGAAGACGTTTAATATAACATTTCATCTCTCTCTCTCTCTCTCTCTCTCTCTCTCTCTCTCTCTCTCTCCAAGGAGGGCTTGAAACCTTGACATTACACAAGTATTACATTTGCAGCCTCTGCCAATCACGATACAGCATAAAGCCAAATAACAAGATTATAATCAATGGTGAGAAAACCCCTCAAGATCTATAGGAACCACAAAGCTGATGGTAAAAACCAAAGGATCAGCATAGGTGAAAAGGTATGTGCAGACAGGGTGAAAATAGGAAGTGGAAGTGGTGCATGACTCCAGAACTGGGATGTATAAATCTGCCCAATACCTCCTACAGCCGCAGGCGATACATAACTACCAAGACATTATGTGCTGAAACTTCCCAGACTTACCAGTCGGGACAGCACCAGGGCAGCAAAATGCTGTGCCACCATTCACACCATAAGCACAATCCATACTGGTGATCTTGAAGATAGAAAAACACCGTGCGCACACATATCAATGGAAGGGGGTGGTATTCAGAGATTCAAGTAACAAGGCTGACAGACAATTTCGTATCTTGTGTTATTCTCTTAACAGGTTTGGGAAGACTGTAAGTTGCTCAAAGGACTACCCTGGCTTCATTGTAAACCGAATTCTCATGCCCATGATCAATGAGGCTTTCTATGCAGTTATGGAAGGGGTTGGCACAGCAGATGATATTGATAATGGCATGAAGTTGGGCACCAATCATCCTATGGGCCCCCTAGCATTGGCAGATTTTATTGGCCTTGATACTTGTTTGTCAATCATGCGAGTGCTCTATCAAGGGCTTGGAGATACCAAATATCGACCGTGTCCATTGCTAGTCCAGTATGTAGATGCTGGGTGGCTTGGAAAAAAGACTGGTCGGGGTGTGTATCAGCATCCTTGATTGTTGGGCATTGTCATACTCTCTATTAACAGGTCTTAATGATGCTTTTACTAACTGACATTTCTCCTTTTTGGAAAACTGACTGATGTTTTGTAGCCTGTATACCATAGTGTGTGTGACTACGCAATTTGAGACCGAATTGTATATTTTCCTATTGTCTATAGAGCTGATACATTGGGTTTGCTTGGGCCTTCTGTCCCGCCTCATCACTTCCATTATACAAACCAATTGTACACAGCTTAATTTGTAAGATAGGCAAGATCCAATTGTGAGCAGCTTAATTGATGAATTTGTTTATTTTGATTCGCTTCCTGTTGTTTATGAGCATTGCTTTTCCCTTCCATTGTTTTGTGTTTCAAGGGGGCCCTTATTTTCTCAACAATCTCTTAAATCTACGGTATCTATTGTGTAATTGTAATTTGTGTCTTAGTGTGCTAGAAAAGTGCTACTCTTATGAGTGTGTTTCACAAAGAACACACATAATCCCTCATACTTTATGTGGAGTTACATTGAATAGAATCAATGATTGACTAAGCCCAAGGAGACTTAATTATCCTCCATCGAGTCCACTTTATCAAACAACATGTCCCCTCGTGGACTAGCATTTGATGCAACAAACGAGACCTAGGTTTACTAACCTTTGGTATTATGGGCAACTTTCTATTGGAATGATGATGATGGTGGTGGTGGTAGCCTTCGAAGCCATCTCACACATGGATTTCTTGTTGTACATGTTTATGTTCTTTCCACTTTGGTCTTTGAGCCCACATAAAAAAATAAATGTTTTTTGTGATTACTTTTTCTTAGACGTACCATTTGTCCAACAAATGAGCACACCTTTTTAAAATTAGGTTGTATCTCTTTGTTCTTAAAAGTGCTGAAGGTGAAAAAAAGCTTTATAAGCGGTACAGGTTCAAATTGAGTTACTCAATATGGAGGAAACATTTATTATACAGTAGCAAGTTTTCATGCTAGTAATATTCTTTGTTTATCACTTATATGCCATTCACTAAACGTTAGCATCAATATCTAATATATGTGTAGCCTATTGTTGAAACCATACAGGATTTTGAAGCTATGTCTATAAATTAGGTTGACAAATCCAGGCACTTCTTGCAATTTGACAACCTGGACACTAAGGTTGAGCCAATAAAAATTGCTATAAATTTCATTTAGTGAATTTTTGTACCACCTTGCGTTTGTGCCTTAACACTGACATATTGCTTAGGCGTATCTTCACAAGAGCATGGCTTGTGATCATATATCACTTGTTTTGCTATTGAAATTTTTGTCATGTTTTTTGTTTCTTTTTTGAATAAGTTTATGAGCTGTATCCCCTTTTTGGCACTCAATTTTGTACAAAACAATTTTCACTTTCAATAGAAAATCAATGAGGGACGCATTTATATAAGAGATTGATATGAATGCATACAGGAGTCTCACATTTTTGACAACTCTTCATCTCTACCTTTTGCTACAACCAAATAGTCTCGAGAGATCTTCCAAGACTTATTACCAAAGGACGCGTGATAACCAAAAGAGACCAGTTGATATCTTAAGATCAAGCTCTTCAAAAACATGGATTTATGTTTAACATCCTTCAACACCAATGAATACCCATGAGGAAATGCCAAATGGACTTCTTCCACACCTTCAACTTTGCATGATTGATCACCTAAGCTTATAAAGCCCTTTCTATTGGCATTATCTGATGCAAGCCACTGGCGATGCAGAGTAACATGAAAAGATGGTCTCAGATCCAAGATCTGTAGATGTATAAAATGCATCTCCAATCTAGCAAATCAGTCTCTATTACATCCACAAATGTGCCCATGTCATCTACAAAGCCCACCACTAACTCCTCATTTTCTTTTTGATTTGTCTCCTCCTTTAAAGACTCCCTTCCAAGTATCTAGCTTCTTGCCTTTTCCATATGTTGAGCTAGGGTTTCGTTAGGGTTGTCACCCTTTCAATCATGCCATGTCATAAATTTGAGCTCACTCATCACTTCGAAAGCTTCTATTAGTATTAGGGTACCAAATTGGTATGATACTAACCAAATAGGTCATACCAATATGATGCTCATATTGGTATGATGCTAATTTGAAAGCCCCAAGGAGTTCACATCACAATACGTTAGGGTAGCATGTGAGTTCATGAAGAGGAGTTTTCTTTATTTCTAAGAGTTATTAGATTACACGCAGAGAAGGGGTTGAAAATTAGAATTTTGAAAAAGAAGTTACAGGTTAATGAAGGAAATGGGATTATTTAATTCATGATGAAGTGCGTGTGGAGGGATTTTAGAAATACCTCTTGAATGTACGTGCTATAGTTGATTTTTGGAGGTGGACCCCCTAGATTGAGACCACTACAATAATTTTTTAAGGTGGTGTCATACCGGTATGACAATACAACATATTAATATAATATTGGTGTTATAGCGACATGACACTAATGTCATGCATTTAGGATATTGTTGACATATGTGTGTGCTATCTTGACATACTAGCATGATAATTATGTCATACTAGTATGATACGTACTTAAATGATGCAAGTATCATACAAGTATTATATCTCTTTATACCAACATCGTCAATAATGACACTATATTATACCAATATAATAGCGACATTCTCTTTTGATTTTGCCACCCATCCACTTTCCTACAATTTTGCCTTCCTTGCAAGCATCGGTCCCACATGTCGTGCTCTTGTAAACCCTACTCCTCATGGAAACTTTGCTCCTCTAAAAGGATCGGTTCCATGTCAATTGGGGCTTTCTCAATAGTACAAAGGGTTTCAATTAGAGGCATATATGTGGTTGTTTCCTTGTTGTCACTTTCTTGAAGTAGCTTGACTCCATTGAAACAAAAAATAAGTTTAATACTTATCTATGGAAACAATAAATTTCTTGCTCGTATTTGTGCATGCCTTAGGCACAAGGGGGGTCTTTTGTACCAAGAGGATTGGTCTTCCATAGGGACACTGCTAGAATAGTCTTTAGCTAGGCACTTTACTTTGGCAGAAAAGTGTGCATAACCAGGACAGCAGATAGCATGGCTAATGTGTTTCCAAATCTCTACTCTGCATGCACTGCACACACTCAACATAGCTATCGGCCACAGTGCATGAAAAAACTTTTCTCCAAAGACTTGGCAAACCTACATATGAGAAATTTTAGAGGTAAAGTGAGTAAATCTAAATGTTTTTACAACAAATTACACAATTTCTTTGCATTTTGTACGTTTTCTCACCTTCAAATTTAAAATAGAGATAAATCTTAAAATTTATAGGTGGGATTACACTAACCCTAGGTTTTTTTCGAGCAATTCTATCGGCTTATCCTCTCGTAGGAAGTACAAAGATACGGGTAACGAAAATTGATTACTCAATGCTAAGGCAAAATGGTTGGTATTGGGTTGTAGTTTGATCATGCTCTATGCATGTTCCATCTGCTATTGTAGTCAAATAGATTGGAATCAGTACAACTGTATGCTCAACATTTGTATACTGCTGCAAAGTGTTCACTTTTTTCTTTTTTAATAGCAAAACTCAGAATTGTGAGTGAATTATATTGAAAAACCCAAAAATTTACAAGGTCTTGTCATGCTCGTATTGAGCCATGACATCATCCAGGGACTATAATTACATCGGCTATCAGGGCAGCCACCCCCACCAACCCGCCTCCTCCTCCTCGATACACAGGGTCCATAAAGTTGTCCTTTTGAGATCTTTTATTTACCGATGGCCAATATTTTCCCCCGTCCTAGGCATTCCATCTCCTGACAACAAGGCACAAGTAGTCCTAGACCAATCCTCTGAGTGTTGCTTGCGCCCGAGCGTCCATATTAGCACTTTGCTTTCTTGAGTAATTTCTGTGAAGCTTGCCACCTCCGAAACTCCTTCAAACACACGGCGGTTCCTTGTTTGCCATACATTATGTAAGAAGCAGTATCTGACGATTTGAGTGACGACGAGGAGGGCAAGACTTCCTGAATTCTTGCCTCCAAGGAATAGGTTAGTCTTGAAAAAACTAATTTTCCATGTTCTTTGGACCCACTTGCATATTTTCCCTGCAAGGCCTTTAATAGTTGGGCAGTCCATGAATAGGTGGGCCAGATCTTCTCTAGCCATCCTGCACCCCAAGCATCGATCTGACCCAATCCCTCTCTCCTGAATCTTCACCCCTGTTGGTAGAGCACCCCACATTACCTTCCATAGAAAGACCTTTATGTGTTGCGGAGCCTTTGGCTTCCATATGTCCTCCAATACTTGCTCCCACCTTTCCTCCGGCTATTGCTTTTTCCACAGCTTGTTTAGGGGGCTAGAACAATTCTTCTTATGCATCATTGTCTGATAGATGCTTTTAGGATGGGGTTTTTCTAAGAGACTGCTTCCAGGCCATTTCCAGGCATTCCAGTCAAACACCGAATCACAGATTGGCATCACTAAATTGTCGAGCTCCTTCATCACTTTGTGGACAAGCAAGACCTCCAAGCTATTGAATTGGTACTGAGTAACCAGAAGGTCAATGGTTTTCCAACTCTTGTTGCCATTGTCCTAGAAGTGCCCAAGTCGCTTCAGACCCTTATGATTCAGTTTCCTGGCCGTCTCAATCCAATAGGGAGTTTGTGGCGGATCTATAACTTTGGACAGCCAGGGGGACCGATGCAAAATGGAGTTCTTGAAGTATCTGACTTCTTCCCCCCACTTTAAGACTCCTGCTGCTCTCTTGCATTTTCTTATCAATTCTCTTGAGCTGCCCCCCAGTCTTAAGGTAGACCACTTCGGGGCAAAGTGTTCACTTTAAAACCGGAATGTTCACTATGATATTGGTCATAGAGCTTTCACGCAATGAGTTTGCAAACTACCCTAAAAAATTTGATGTTGCATTATCATGTGGTCCACATGTGGCCCATGGAAAAGGTTAAGTCTCTTTAAGTGGCCCATGGAAAAGCGAACTTTTGCAAAAGTGTAAAAGTTTATGAAACGCATCATCTCCTCCTTTATTCTCTCATTCCTCCCTTAAATGGAACTAGTATGTGACCTGCGTGTTGCTGCGTTAATTTTTTTTAAAAAAAAGCATGGCCTTTATTCTCATAAAACTAACTTTTGCTTCACAACGCAAAAAGATCAATGTTGGATTTATGTTCTTGTCATGGAATATCAATTATACAATGGATGCTACATTAATGTATATAATTTTGATCGTTTACATTAATACATTTCTTAATCTACTTATGATGATAGTACCAACACGATAAAAGAATTAAGATGGACTTACACACCATCACATACATTGTAGGGTTGCCATTGATGAAGATCATATAAGCCCAAACCCCCCCCCCCCTTCTCTCTCTCTTTCTCTCTCTCACTCACTCTCACACACACACACACACACACACACACACACACACACACACACACACACACACACATCTTTAGTTAAAGAAGACTTGTTGGCTAGATTTTGGAGGTCCCTTATAACAACTCTTAATCCAAATTAGTAGCACATATTTAGGTCTCCTTTAATAAAATTTATTTCAATAGTTTGAAGATTCCCAAAATGACCTTATACCACCCTCCCCCATCTTCTTTGCACGCACCTTGCTTTCTGCGTCCACTTCCAGCACAAGGCCACACAAGCTATTCCTTGAGTTCACTAAACTTAGGTTTTTTCTCTCGAGCACTGCTAACTCAATGGAAAATTAATTTATGGTTGAAGCAAAAGATCCACAAAGACTGTGCAGAGCTACAACTGCTGTTAGCATTAGCGCTATCGGTAGCAAGCTAGGAGTGTAGAGGTGGTGTGCCAGGAGGCATAGAGGATGTGGGGACTCACTTGCTTTTCCTCCCTCTCTACCCTCTCAGCATAGCCATCGTCTCTACAATAAAGGGCTTTTTTGTCCAAAAGCACTTGAGTAGCTGGTCCCGACGAAGGACCTTTTGTGGTAAAATTCTACACCCTCCTTGTCAACCTCTCATCAGCATGCTACCCACCCTCTTGTATTGCCCATCTCCTTCTTGCAAGCATGCTCTCTCTCGCCGACCCAGACAATTTGCATGAGGACCTCCCAACTCTTCAACTTCTATTTTTATGCATGCATGCATAATTAGCAAGAGGACCGCTTCAATCAAGGTTTCCTTACTAGAAATTTCCTCGAGAAGACGCCCAAATTCGGTCTTGTTTTCCTTTTTCAAAATTCGTAGCACATACTCGTTACATAAGCTCTATTATGGATTTTCCAATAAAGGTAGAACCTTTCTCTCTCTCTCTCTCTCTCTCTCTCACACACACACACACACACACACACACACACACACACACACACACACACACACACACACACACACACACACGTTACTTGTGCGTATCATCACACACACACACACACACACACACACACACACACACACACACACACACACACACACAATGTGCACTCTCAAGAGTGCACTTGAGTTCAAGACTATGGATACATATTTGAGAGCACTTGAGATTGTTTTTCCAATGTCAAAATCTGTGTGTGTGTGTGTGTGTGCGCGCGCGCGCAATGGAGAAGAGTCAAATCGATTGTGTAGATTATGCTTACTGCAAGTTCGAGAGTCTAAGTACCACACACTACGTGAGTGCTCAACTTTTGGTCACATCCGAACTTGCTTCCCTCACATTTTTAGCCATGACTTAGACCTACACACTTTCCTCTCCTAGCCACAATATCCTGTTTTTTGACTCCAACTTGTGGCCGATTGTGTTAAGTGATGAAGCCCCCCCCAAATTAAACGACATTTATAGGGCTAATGGGGATTCTTCACTAGTCAGTTCCATAAGGGAGAGTTCTCTCTCTCTCTCTCTCTCTCTCTCTCTCTCTCTCTCTACACAATAAGGTGCAACAAAAGTTGATGTAGTTGCAACCAGAGCATGCAAAAAACATTTCCCTAGCCAAAGAAAATAACGGCACAATTAAAATTCTTCCAATTTTTGGGTCAACTTGAAGTATGGTGGTATTTACTCTAAAACTTGTAATGTTTCATCCGGTTTTCTTCACGGTAGACTCGAAATCAAGCCAAGATTTTGCACACATTGGTTGCAACTCTCTCTCTCTCTCTCTCTCTCTCTCTCAACGACAAAGTCGGGTTGCATGCAAAGCTGGCATGTGGAGCACAATACACGAGGGTGTATTGTCCTAGGTTGTAGCTCATGTTTATAGTCGAATATCGAGCAAATCCACCAAATTTTCATCAAATAAGCTACGTGATCACAGTCAACATCCCATTTTTGTAGCCTACGCCACAGATGACGCACGAAAAGGGGTGGTCTATTGGCCTTGGAATTTTTAGTTTCTTTAATAGAACTTAGCTTCAAACTGAGTTTTCAAAAGCTCGAGAGCCTGGTGCAAGAACTAACTCTCTCTCTCTCTCTCTCTCAATCAATAATGGCCCATACACTCCATTAGATCCACCAACATAATGGTTACGTAGGTCATTTTGGCCTTTTGAAACCGTTTAATATAACATTTCATTTCATCTCTCTCTGTTTCTCTCTCTCTCAACAATGGCCAGGAACTCTATTAAATCCACCAACATTGTAAGAGTCTGGTGTTGGTGTCAGAGGTCATTTTGGCCTTTTAAAGCTGTTTAATATAAAATTTCATTTCATCTCTCTCTTTCTCTCTTTCTCTCAACAATGGCCCATACACTCTATTAGATCCACAAGCATTGTATTACTTTGGTTTCATAGGTCATTTTGTCCAATTAAAGACGTTTAATACAACATGTCTGCCCGTTTGATGTTTGGGCGGACTCCTCTCTCTCTCTCTCTCTCTCACACACACACACACACACACACACACACATTGAAGGGTCGCACATTGCTGTGGCTGTCTCTCTCTTGCACAACAACAACAGTGCGGAGACTCGAGAGGTCTCTCTCCACTGACTGACTGACTCACACACACACACACACACACACACACACACACACACACGTTGTAGAGCAGTAGCATCGCTCTCTCTCTCTCTCTCTCTCTCTCTCTCTCTCTCTCTCTCTCTCTCTCTCTGCCTGCTATGGAGTGTAGACGCTTGAAGCTCTTTGGCAAAAGAGCGAGCAAGAGCATATGTGGGCGCCAACTGGATGCACCATTATGGGCAAGGCGTAGGATTTTTTGCGCCTTCGGGTCATGTTCGACTCTCGATTGAGGGCCCGAGGGGTTGTTGCACAATGCGTATTTTTATAAGTTGCAGAAAGAAACGAAAAAGAAGAAGAAAAAAAAGAAGACTCGTTGAGTCATTGGATAGATCTCTTACGTCTCTACGGATTGTTTCGACAACGTTAAAATCTTTCTTTTTTCTCCTCTCTTCTCTCTTTCCCTTGATTATGACATTTTGAGTTCCTCTCTCTCTCTCTCTCTCTCTCTCTCTCACTCACACACACACACACACACCCACACCTAAGGCCCACACACACATGATACGTTAGCGCTCATCGCTCCTTGTCACTATATGGCATGGCTCGAGGATCTATGGTGGGAAGAGGAGCAAGAATCGCAATGCAATCTTAGTTGTTCGTCGACTCGGTGAACTAGAGACAAAAATGGCACCCCGAGTTTACCCCTATTTCACCCCCTAGTTCACTCGCTTCATGGGGTGTGGATCAAACCCGAGACCTCTCGATGCCACACAAATGCCCTACCACCACGCTAGCGCGTGTCACTGTCCATATTGGCATTGCACATGATCACACCCTAGTTTACCCGCTCCTAGTTCACCCTTAGTTCAACCCCAGTTCACCCACCCCTAGTTCACCCTAGTTCACCGCATGATCCGACGGCTCAGATTAAAGCCGCCTCGCTCCCCCACCATGTGGTGCAGGTCGGTGCATACAATGGTGTGTGTGTGTGTGTGTGTGGGAGTATGTGAAGGCAGCTAGGCGGATCAGCTCAAAGAGAGAGACCTTCTCCCTCTCTGAGAGAGCTAGGCGCAGCTCTCTCTCTCTCTCTCTCTCTCTCTCTCTCTCTCTCTCACACACACACACACACACACACACACTTTGGAACCTTTTCACACGCATAAGAGGGATATGTTAATTATGGAGCCTGATTTACCCTTGTAATTTTCTGTGGTTAAAGCGCACATTTGTAAGGTCCCCATTATGAGGAGAAGCCATTGTGCGTGAAGGTAAATCACTCATTGGAAACCAAAATTTTCACAGTAAAAAACCAGGGGCAACTTTAGGGGCCTCGGGGACGGAAGCCCCTGAGACTCTTTTTTTCCCTTGCCGGAATATTATGGGCGGACGGCGGCCGGAAAGTGGTCAAAAAACAACCGGTCGGTTGGTCGGTGGCCGGTGGTCGGAAGTCAATGGCCGATGGCCGGTGGCCGAATTCAAAAGCGGACTTGTCTTCTCAAGGGCGGCCACACATGGGCGGATTGGAGGGTCCGATTTGGACTTATTCGCACAAGGGCGGCTACACATGGCTGCCTCTCATAAGAGAGGGCAACCCTTTTGGCCTATAAAAGGAGGCCATTTCTACACACATTTCATAGTGTGAAGTTGATGCAACAAGGTGAATGTGAGGTGGTGAGAGTGAAGCAAGGCGGGAGCTCCATTAAGGGTATAATCCCTTTGTAAACTACTTCTTGTTTCGAAGTACTAAAGCCATTGAGTGGCTGCTTTCCCGTGGACGTAGCCCACATTGGGTGAACCACGTATATCGTGTGTACTCTCTCTCTCTCTCTCTCTCTCTCTCTCTACTCTATGATCTCGTGTATGTAAATCTGTCTCTCTCCATTAAGTAATCTACTCAAATATCTATTTAGCTACGTCTTATTTTCTAACAGGATAATCACACTAAAAATCTCATATTATAACTAAAAATTTTATAATTTGAACCGGCTTAAAAATCTTCTTGTCCAAATTTGAGCCGACTATAATTTTGAACAGGCTTTGGATAAAGCGAACCTATCTTTTCTTGCCCCCTGCTTGCAAGTGTATTTCGACGGAATCAAAAGAAACCATGTGCCTCGTGTACATTTATTGTTTTTGTGTTCGTTGGCTTCTTGGTCTCATCCAATATGGCTTCTCAGAAAGCTTGCGTATTGTCAAACACTATGAGATATACGGACTTTTCATGGGTCTTATAAGAATCGTGACTATTTTGGGTTTTGAGGCTGGAATTGTCTATACTTTTAATAGCCTTTATGAAGGCCACAGTGAACTTTCACTTTGTTTGGGAAATAAGTGGGTCTAATGGTAGGCACTACTGGCAGACTTTAAAAAAATGCAATAGGTGGAAGATGCCTCAATATCTACAACGAGGCATCTTCAAGCTGTCTCCCTCCGACCACTCAGCAGCAATGCACACAACACAACTCTGCAAGTAGACTCCGACGAAGTGTGCGACTCAGAGAGAGAGAGAGAGAGAGAGAGAGAGAGAGAGAGAGAGAGGTCCTTGCAGCACTCCGCTCGGACACAGAGATGAGAGAGAGAGAGAGAGAGAGAGAGAGAGTGAGTGAGAGTGAGAGTGAGAGAGAGATCAATGACAATCGTCTTGACTCTTCTGCCTCTCCCCTCAGCCGATCGCACCCAAATCTGTTTTGTAATGCCTTCACGAGCGAGAGAGAGAGAGAGAGAGAGAGAGAGAGAGAGAGAGAGAGAGAGAGAGAGATCCCACATTCCCAAATTGGGAAGGGAGGAGCATGGCCTCCACGTAGCCTCCTTCCCCTTCTCGCTCCTCTATATCTCCCCAAGCATCTCTTGTGATTCTCTGTTATATTAGAGTAAACTCCAGCTGGTACCCCCTACTACTCGATAGGGCACATACATACTGGCAGCTTCCAACTTTTATTCAATCATTACCGAGATTCCTCCAGTTCCCAACCTTTTCTCTCTGCATATTTCCCAAATCGATCACCTCAAATCAAGCAAAAATCATCAATGATGTAACTGGATTTGAACTCTGGCGGTCGGGTCGAATATGGAGACATAAGCGCTAACCATCGAATCAACTTGCTATTCACTGATTGGGGGCAATCACCATCTCAAAAAAAAGAAAAAAACATATCTCTTCTCCTCTCTTGCGGACATGCGCCAATTTGCACCTGCTCGTTTTCACGCCTGTGCACTCGCCACTTGCCCAAGCCACGCCCATTTTGCTATTCAATGGCAAAATGTGCATCTTCCATGATTCGCCTTAATAACTCTTTTGCAAAATGTGTGCAAAATACGTAATTATGATACGACCTCATGTTCTCGTAGCCAACACAACATGCAGTAGGTGTTGAGATGATGAGCACAATTCCCTGCATATAAAAAATAGCCTGAACCTCCTGCGCCCCCATAGCTGCCAGTTCCCTGCGCGATAGGATGCAGAGCAGCTAGAGCATGTGGCTGGAGCATGAGCAGCCGAATTCACCTCGCATCTCCCCCCTCGCTTAGACGTTTGTCTGCAAACTTCGACACCTCCCATTCAGCTTCCAAACGGATCTCGCGTGATTCTATCGTTTTTCCGATTTTCCCTAGCCGGGTACCCCCTATTACCTTGATCGAAGCTTATTAACCGGAATATTTTGAAAATTCGGTGCGGTGCTGCATTTTTGTAAAGCAAAAATTGGCGTCCAACCCCCCCGCGTTCCAATAGACAGAATTGGTGGCTGTGCATCCTGCTTGCTTAGGCTCGAGAACCTGCAGCGGCTCAGCTGCATGGACACACCTACGTTCGTGAGAGAGAGAGAGAGAGAGAGAGAGAGAGAGAGAGAGAGAGAGAGAGAGAGAGAGAGAGAGAGAGAGAGAGAGAGCTTGCTGACAAGCAGTCTGAAATTGAACATCACGTCCCCTATTGGCATCCGCATTGCAGCGCAAAAAAGACCAGCACGCAACCCTTATTGCTTCTTCCAAGTTCCATGTATTCGTCAATGACACACACAATTTCACAAAGAGTAGATCTCTTGGCGCCGCATCCACACACACACACACACACACACACACACACACACACACACACACACACACACACACACACACACACACACACAGAGAGAGAGAGAGAGAGAGAGAGAGAGAGAGAGAGAGAGAGAGAGAGAGAGAGAGAGAGAGAGAGAGCACTCGTATCCTGGGGTGTGTGTGTGTATTGGGATACCTGCACGTGACATAGAGAGAGAGAGAGAGAGAGAGAGAGAGAGAGAGAGAGAGAGAGAGAGAGAGAGAGAGAGAGAGCACTCGTATCCTGGGGTGTGTGTGTGTATTGGGATACCTGCACGTGACATAGAGAGAGAGAGAGAGAGAGAGAGAGAGAGAGAGAGAGAGAGAGAGGGAGATAAATATGTCCACATGGCACGTCTGCAGAAAATTCCCTTTAGATTTTTCAAAATTCCCGAAGTACCCCTGATTGTGAGAGAAACCTCTTCAGATTTTGTAGCTCTTCAGAAGAAGAGTGCCTGTGTATCATACAAGATACCAAAGTAAAATTTGAGTCTGTTATGTAGGCTTTGGAGATCAATTGCTTCATTAGTTTTTAGACATAATTGTCTTTTTTTAAGGTAATTTGTGACAAATTACGTGCTAAGCACTCAAAAACAGATTTTAATTGTCAAATAAGAATAAAGATTAGAAAATCTTGAAGAATCCAACCAAAATAGAAACAATGGTATTTTGGGAATTTTTGAAATTTGAGGGGTATTTGGATGATTTTTCCTAAAAACCAATACTTGCTCCCCTCTCTCCTACTCCTCGCACGATAAATGGCACTCCTTGCCTTACTTGGGTTGCCTCCCATCGTGCTCCAACTCCCCCTGCCATCTGCCTTGTTGCTCGTGCTTTTCGCGCATACATCACTCCATTACCTACACCTCCAATCAACACGAATCAACGGCCTAAGCTAGTCAACCATGCGCACAAGGTTACAATCATCAAGGCCATGTGCACAAGGTTAGCTCGGGACTTGCCTTAGTGACTCAGCACATCCCTCCCCACCTAGGCATTTCAATTAACCCCCCTTTACTTTTGATTCAAATTTGAGCACTCCCCCCACCAACTTAACTTATCAAAATCAATATTTTAAAAAAATTTCCCTTTCCTTTTTCCTTTCTCTTAGCCCAAGGGATCTTTCAAGATTCCTATTAAAAAGACATGCGTACAAACCTACTCTAATCATTGGAGCTTTTCGGTATTCTCTAGTAACTTTTTTTCTTTAAGGCCCATCTAGAGGTTAATGCAATATCATTTTTTTCACTCTACCTTTCGAATTTTTTTGAGGAAAAGTAGGGAGGTGGAAAAGTGGTGAGGTGGCATGGGCTCCCCCCCCCCCCCCCCCCTTTCCACTTGCCAAGTTATAATGAATGGTAATAACAATGCGCCATAAGTTCATTTAATTTTGAGGTTTTATTTTGACCCATTTTCAGCTTAAAATTTTTTCCGATCGATATGTGTCACACAGAGAGAGAGAGAGAGAGAGAGAGAGAGAGAGAGAGAGAGAGAGAGATTTCATTATTGTCCTTGGAGGTCAAATATCACCTATGGGACCAAAGATAAATGTGATGTACTGATGTACTATGCGTGGGGCTAATAAGTGACTCTTGATGCTCAAGGATTGTGGCGATGAGATTCTGGCAATGGAGAGCCCACACTATGGCTAAGAGAGGCAAGAATGTAGGTCTAGATCATGGTTGAAAATGTGAAAGAAGTAAGTTTGGATGTGAGCAAAAGATAAGCACTCCACTAGTGTGTGGCACATAGACTCTTGACCTTGCAACGAACCTAATGAGCATACTCTATGGAACTCTTCTCCATTGCCCCACTGCCCCATCTCGTAGCAAAGGGAGTGGAAGCTAAGCTGAATGGCCCCAATGGGATATGATCAAGCATACAAGGGTGAGTACGGTGTTCTCTTTTAGCAAAGAGAGAAATTTTTAACATCATGGGAACATTATCAAGAGAGCTCATAGAGATCTATGCAATGGGTTGAGATCCTTACATGCACCACAATTGTCTGAGGTGCCAACAACCACACTTGTTAAAGAGTTTCCTGCCACATATGATGCCAATAATGCTAAGGATGTTCTGCCATGCCATCCAAGTACGAGATCAAGGAAGTCTAAGCCTGTGTCATCTCTGATTAGTAGATTGCATATGCTTTTATCATATTTTCTTTGATTACGTACCTTGAACATCAATATCCGGCACATCAAGTTAATACTTTCATCACTCATCCTGTCCATTTTCTAATAAGTGCAATTAATTTGTTTTGGTTTGTTGTGACTTTTGGGGTGTTTTTGGTTGAAGTGACTTTGCAAGCATGGGTTCCATTAGGGCCAAAAACGCCTAGAAAAGGGGGTTTTTGTTAATAAAAAAAGAATAGTCCAATGGTCATTTGACATGTATACAAAAGTATTTAGTGCTTTGAGCGATTAAGCCCATTAAAATTGAAGCTCAAATTACTGAAGTCTGATCTTTGGTTCTATTTTATATTTCACAAATCATTGTCAAAAGTACGAAATCTCTATTTGAAGGTTCCACTAGGAAAAGTTTGGACTCAAATTTGATCCTTGTAGCGTTAGAGAGAGAATGCAACACGACCAATGGATAACGGGCTGCCGTAACGGTAGCTCGGATTTTCCTTGTTTTTATCTCAATAATTTTTAGTTGCATAAAAAACTTTAACACTAATATACGTTGTGATTTGCTCGAATCTTTCTTGTCAAGACCGAATATAGCACAAATGTACCATAACTCACACTCAATGCACTTGTGCATACTTTTTTGATAGGAGAGACTTCATAATATTCTCGCTCATTCTCATTCATTTGTACTCAACCAACTATTTTGCTTGCATTTGATTGTATTGTGTTTTCGTTCAGAAACGCTCCCCCTCTCACATCTGTGCTGTGCATCTTGCCATAGACGAATCACTAATGGAGAACAAAAGGCCTCGATAACCATCCACAAGTATTAAGCCTGTCAAAATTTTTAACAGCTTCGGTTTGGACAACGGTCGATGGCTTTTCACCACTATTAGAGTTGGAAGATGAGTTCTCCTATAGACCAGGAAGAGAAAGCGCATAGGACAAGGTGAAAAACTTTCGCTTGTCACAAATGAGAAAAACAGTCAAAGAGGTTCTCATTGAACACGCATATATGCACTCAGAGTTGCGTCTACGAAGAACGTCGACATGATTTTCAACAAACCGACCAAATTGTAAGTTTTCTTACATCCACAATAGATTTTACTCTTCACTCGTATATTGTGTGTTTAACCTGCCAGTTGTTGCAGATATTTATCCTTCTGACAAAGAAGACTGGTAGCCAGTGGATTGCATTATTGGCATTTTTGATGCATTCCATGTAATTGTGGGGGAGCTACTCTATAACACTAGCGCTAGAAGAGCCTTGGCTGAAAGGGGGGTTTTCTTCTTCGACCACTTTTATAATGCTATTTTGCGCTTGGCTTCGGCACTCTAGAATATCTCCAGGTTCCTTCAAAGGATAGTCCAGAGTGGCCAGTCCCTTCATCTGAAACCTCTGAGTGTTTCAGACTAAAGCTCTATCAGAAAATGCAAAAGTGCTTAAGACAAAATATTGCTAGTCGATTGGTACGTGTTTCAATCTTCATGCCCATGCATGTGCTCATCGATTTTTTCCATGATGAAGAGATTAGGAAGACTCAAACTATGCTACTCTGCAAGACAAAGAAATGCCTCGATTTTTTGGATGAATCTTGGGATGTCCATGATTCTAATGGCATCTTATGCAAGGTAAATAAGAATTTTATTGTGTGTAAGTGTATGATAGCTTCTCAAAATTACATAGCTTCCTTCCACTACATGGCATCGAGTGAATGATAATCTGGTAGCTTTGGACCAAGATTTAACTGATGACCTGAACAATCCTTTGAGAATGCTTGAGGTATGGTGTGGACCTGATCTGCTAACTGTTCTTAGCATTCGAGACAATGTGACACTACAACAAGTGCACGAGGATTTAGAGAACGAGGTTGACCTCAGCCTGCCTCCAAAATTTCTTTTCCAGTGCAACATGCAAAAGGTAGTATGTTTTGTATGTAAACATTAATGTTGTGTTAGTTATTTCCCTATTGGTTATCATCACAAAATATTGGTCTAATCTAATTGTTTGAGTAACTCTCGTACAGGTGCCTCAGAGAAAAGAGAAGAAGAAATTGTATGCAGAGATAAAGGATGATCGACTGTTTCTAGTGCAATGCAACTCTTGACTGAAAAAGGCGGCTTACACAGTATATCACATTGCTCTGAACTGCAAATATCAAAGAAAGCTGCTGACAGCAAGCTTGCAATCTATATTCATGCGAAAATGAATTGTTAAGAAATTTCTCGTAATAAATAAAGTCTGAGAACAATTATCTTTTCAAAATTGACTCAAGTTGTCTTTATATTGGGTTTAAGAATGTACACTGTAATGTCCAATTGAACCTATCGATTAGTAGCTCACATTTACAATTGAGGGGAGCTCTCTCGAGCTTGATTATCATGACTAGAATGTAAAGGCTCAGGAGACGATCTGGGGGTTGGGTGAGGGGTTTGGGGTTGAGAAAAAGATTGTGCAGTGGCCTCGTCTTCCTCGGTAAAATCGGGTATCACAAAAAGACTAGAGGTTGAGTGGCCAGAAACACGAGGGGAGGCAGGTCCAGGCGCTTGGTCTGTCGTTGGTTGAGGCACTACTTCATACCTCCGAGGTGGAGGCCGAGGTTGTGATCGTGCGGTGACACGACAAAGCATCGGCGGCTACTAGAGGACGTGTCTCCACAAGATTGATTATATTCTCGATCATCATCGTCCTGAATGCCTCCACATGGACGTTTGAATAATCTATTAGGTTCCTTGCCTGTAAATGAATTCCCTAGATTTTATATGTAATTCAAATAAATCATGTGTGCAAGGATTACAAAAATGAAACATTGCACTTACACTTCTATGCTCCTTAGCATAAATGCGTTCCGGAAGAAGATCTGTATTTGCAAGAACTCTCCATCCACAAGAATGCCCATCATCTTGTTTTGGTACCTTGCAACTCAAAGTCAACATATCTTCCCAAACACTGTCTTGGATCAATGCTTCCCATGCAACAACAAGTTTCTCAACAGACCTGTAAGACATAGCATATGGTGACCACACGTTGCATCGAAATCGCAAAATCAAGAAACAAGTAACTACGTACCTTCAGACATTCCCATGAAAACCATGCGCAGAATTTGCAAGGTAGCAACGCTTGCGCTCAATGTTTAGTCCAACAAGGCTCCAATGTGGACTGATTGCACAAAACAAGGAATTGGTTTTCTATTCATAGTATACAAAATATTGAAGAATAACGAGATGAAAAACACTTAATTTTTGTTGTAAGCCAAAGTAAAGCTTTTGCCGTGCCCATGTTGACTCGTTGAAACCAATCAACAACTTCTATCAGGGAAGTGGACTTCGAGGTAAGCACAACTGACAACTGTGAGTCCAAAACGGCTACCTCGGATTGTTGAGTCCATGAAAATTTGGAAACAAGCATGCTACAAATTGAGAAAATTAATTGATGAGGATCTCTAATAAGACAAAATCAAATAAATACTTTTGCAAAAATAATATAACATACCAGAGACCAAAATTTGTAATTTGGTCCGTAAGCTCCCTCTCACTATTTTAAAAACTAGCTATCTTGTGAGGGCTGAAATGAAAATACAAATTTTGGCCCCAGACCAAAAGTGCTACGTCAAAATTTGGTCCGAGAAAACCTAGGGCCTCAGTGTTAGCTTGGTCAATTGCTGCTAACATCTCCCATTTATTTGACTCGGCTGAAGGCGCTTCCACAAGCAGCTCTTGGATTCTCTCCACATTCAAACGTGTGACGCTCACATCGTACACCTTCACTTTGGTGACTAGAGGGATTGTCAAAATGTTGTCCATTCTCTTATGAGATAGATGGATTGGTGCAAGTGTCTTTTCGTACCTGAAGCGTAGAAGCCTAAGAGAATTGATATCCCACGACATCATTGTCACTCTATGAGCATGAGCTGTGAGGACATAGCTATCTTGGAACAACTCGATCAGAAAGTCCTCGGCTGCCTCGTGGAGGCAACCCATTGCAATTCTGGCCCACCAAAAATCCAAATTTGTGCTCTACAAATCTGGCAAACTACTCTTTGGAAGGGTAACTTAGGAATATCCAGAGAGATATGCCTCTAGAGTTTGTGCAGCTCAAACAGAACGCTTCGGTCCTGCTTGTACCTCCAACTACGCCTTGTTGTCCAAAGATTAGATAGGGTTTTGCATGCAACTCTCGAGGATGAAGGTCGGTTGTCTTGCAGGTAAACCTTCCTTGCGGTCTGCTTCGTGCAAGCCATGGAAACAAGTGTTTTCCCTGGAAAGCATTGTGGAGAAGAATAAGAAGAAGATTGAGCAATGAGAAGGTTAGGTCGCAAAAGCTGACTCTTAAGAGGTGAGGATAGAGGTCAAACAAGAGTGGGATGTACGAAAATAGAAACGTTATATAAGCACCAATGACATCATCATCATTACTAAACGTGGGATATGCATGTGGCAGTGGCCATAATTAATTGAGTCGCTCGTCATCATTGGGAATAGTGCATCACCACATGAAGGACACGTGGCATACTACATGTTGACTATATGGTTGCCGCAACACAACGCGATATGGGATGGGCCTTGATCAACCAAACCCCCTCCTCGCGTTGTGTAATGACAAGGAAAAATGTTGCAGTACAACGCGAGAAGAGGGAGTGTACCGCAACCAGACCTCCTTATCGCATTTGGCTTCAATAGTGGGAGCAGGAATTCAAGCCTTTTTTCAATCGTGCCTTCTCATTGCAAGAGTTTTTGGCTTCTGCGTCACATTTCCTTAAACATACGAGCAACAGATGATCAGGGGCACATTTGAGTTTGAGGGTTATCGATATGTTCATATGAAGGATATCAGTTCTGATCGTTTAAAGAAAGATATTTTCTACAGGAGAAGTCTCAAGTTGCCATTGTAGTCTTGCAAGAATGACATCAGATGTCCCATACATAATCAAAAGTGTCGAGTTGCAGAATAATATGTTGGGTTCATACTCTTTTTGAATGTTAATCTGTACGATCACCGGGACACAGCAGAGGAGGCTGAGAGCAGTCACCATTCGATCACTAGTGAGTGACGAGTTGGTGCAACCACCAAGTGGTGCTTTGTGTGTTTCAAAAGGTGTTCAGCTGCCAGAGGGATCTTTGTCAAAAAATGTGCTCCCTACCATCCCCATCGGTGATCATCATTATGTAATTCTTAGTGACATCATGGAACCGTTTGACTTGAGAGAGGACTAATACCTTGCTATAGTTGCTAAAAATCTACAAGAGGATGACAATATAATTGACCCTGCCAATGACAAGTACTCACTCATGGATGCTCATGTAACAGCAGGTGAGTTTATCAAACCAACAGAGGTACTTGCAATGATATACAAAGATGCAGCCGCATGTGCTGTGATGCTTCCATCGGAGTTGGAGTTCAAGGCGGTACAAAAAAGGATTCGAATCATAGAGATGGAAAGAATTGCTCCATCAACGACATTGATGCCTTCCTCATCCTCTGCAAATGAGAGTACAATTGACTTATGGAATTCTGCATTACTCAAAGAAGATGAAAATAAGAAGGTATACTACTGTGTGAATATTTTTTTCCTTCCCCGTATGAGAGTTTCATGTGTATATACCAACAATTGGCTTATATTTCTCATAGCTCGTAGTCTATGATGATAAGTTCATTCCTCGTCCCCGTGGACGAGGTAAAGGAGACTTGAGAAAGAATTCCTTCCTTTGTCAATACTTGGAGAATTTGACGCTCCAAACTTCCTCTGCTTCCATTCCAGCTTCTCCGAGGACAAGGCTGAATTCCCTCTTTTTGTACTGAAGACACTCTCAAGATATCTAGGAGACGCGGCCATCAGATGGAATGCAGACAAGGTGATGCTGCTAGACAAGCAAGCAATGGTCTCAATTTTTGGTGTAGGGCCTGGCATGTATGGACTTCACAGTCGCTACTTTTTGTCACATGCTGCGTATGGTCTAGCTTGTGGAATCACATACCCACTCTAGTTTTGCCACAATATGCAAAACATGATCTGCTGAAATAGAAGCAGCCAATCATTCAACTTATAGAAGAGGCTCCGCAGGTTGAGGCATCTGAGGAGATCCAATTGCTCGACCACAACGTGCTTGTGACGGATGCTGATGATAAAACGCGTCATTCAAAGAGACCAAGGCAGGAGGAAGAGGGTCCTTCATATAAGGGCAAGAGGCCAGAATCTTTTGTATCATTTCCAAATGACTAGAAATAAATAGAATGTATTTTTTTTTGCATCGAAGTTAGATTGATTATGTAAGAGTGTCTTGCAATGTATTTTTCTTGTTGCAACCATCATTCACATGATGAAAAGTTGAAATGATAGAGTATCAATGTCTTGCCGCATTTTTAATTTTGTTGCAACCATCATTCACAATATGAAGAGCTGAAATTACATCGATTCTTCTAAATAAATTAAGTTTGGTGTTTGGATCTTGCTATGGCTGAGAGTTATGGCATAACTTGCAACGGTGTTGTCCAAACCCTTCCCATGCGCTATTTTTGTAGCCGCCAATCCGCATGTTGTCTAGCTGCAGACCATAACTCCCATATCTACTTTCTTCGTTGTTTTTTTGCTAATCTCATCGCATGGCCATTGACTTTGTTTGACTTGTTCCTTGCGATGTAACATGTGCTTTAGTTTCTGTTACCATATACATGTGGTAGTGATGTGTGTGAACACACTAGGACTGTCGGGGCATTTTTTCCCTCTTTAGGAGGTTTTTTCCCCCGTGCATTGTATATACGCCCATCACTCTAGGGCTATCTATTTTTCCATTGCACACTAAGTAACACACTCTCTATTGTGTGCCTTGAGCTTCCTTTGTCTTCTCCAAGCTGTGTGTGTTTCTCTGCAACCCTAATTCCAACAATTGGTATTTAGAGCAGGTCACGTCCTCCCGAGCTTAGTCGCCAGCTGCTCCGGCACACGCCTGCTCACTTTCTCCGATTTCAGAGAGCTTTGGAAAGCGTTCGTAGGTTGACAAATATTTTGGGAAATCTCGTAGAGCACGGTCTGCTCAGAATTTTGATTTGGACTCATTTCGGCCTCTGTTTCCACTACAGGCAGTACTGCACAGGCAATTTCGTCATTTTGTGCAGAATTTTTGTCAGTGCCGTTTTCAGCATAACAGGTGCCTTATAGTCTTCTATGGTTTGTGCTATATAGCACAGGTTGTTCCCACTCCATTTCTCCTATTTTTGGGCAGTTTTCACATCAGGTGCAGCTTTTACCATGGCTGACAACAACAACACAGATGTGTTCAAGATGTTTGCTGTTGAGGAGAGGTTGGATGGGGACAAATACCCTATGTGGGCTTATATGATGCAACATGTTCTTGTGTCAAAGGGTGTCTAACATTGTGCAGGGCATTGATGTACATTCTGGTTCTCAGGATGTAGACGATGTTGAGGATGTTGCAGGTCTTGCTGTAAGGATTGCAGCTGTTAGAGTTGTTTTGCCTACAACAGAACAAGCTCGTTGGGATGTTAAGAATGCGCAGGCTTATGCATTGATTGCATTGTCTGTGAAGCGCACCATTGTTCCTCACATCCGTTCAACAAAATCTGCAAAACAGGCTTGGGATATTCTAGCAGGTCTTTATGCAAGCCGCAATGAGGCTAAAATTGCTTTGCTGCGTAAAGAGCTGGAGTCGAAGATTATGCATGAGGAAGATGATATGGACACTTTCCTTGCTAGTGTCAAGGATATCAATGGGAAACTTATTTCTACAGGTGAAGTTATTTCAGAGAGTTCCCTTGTGCAGACTGTTCTTGATGCCTTACCAAATTCTTACCAGACTTTTGCTAGTACTTGGAGACTTATGGCCCAAGGAAATCTAGAAGTTGTCAAGTTTGATGCATTATGCACATTGCTGTTGCAAGAGTCACTTTCCATAAAAAACAGGACTAGAAAGCGTGTAGTTGAACAGGCTTTTATTGCTTCTCAAAGAAAGGGTGGTAACAGCAATGCAACCACTTCTTATGGTTCTACTACGAGTGGCAAAAATTCTGTTCCTAATGCTTCTGCTGGCAGCAATTCGTTTGGAAATTTTGGTGATAAGGGAAAAAGGAAAATGCGTTGCCATTATTGTAAAGCCAATGATCACTTGATCAAGTCGTGTCCTAAGTTGAAGGCCAAAGAGGCTAAGACTCAGAAAGAGGGTGGTTCCACTACAAATGCAGCCATTGTTGAGTCTTCTGTGAAAGGAGACTGTGTTGCTGATGTTGATGCAGAATGGGCTTTTAGCGCAGAGTGCACTTACAATCTTGTTGTCCATGATGCATGCTTATCAGTTGTTGTAGATTCAAGGGCTATTTCAAATGAAAAACTTTGGCATGCACGTTTTGGTCATCTGAATTTTGCTAGTTTGCTGCGTTTGCAGAAATCTAATATGGTTGCTTCTTTGCCGCCTCTTGAAGCACCTGTCAAACATGTTTGTGAAGGCTGTATTTTGGGTAAGATGCAGCGTTCTAAATTTCCAAAGGATGGTTCAGTTCGGGCCACACATGCAATCAGAATATGATGCACTTATAGAAAATGACACATGGACTTTATGTGATTTTCCTCCTGGAAAAAAGGCCATTGGTACGAAGTGGGTTTACAAGTTGAAACGCAGGCCGGATGGTGAGATCGATCGCCATAAGGCTCGACTTGTTGCAAAAGGTTATGCACAACAAAAAGGCATAGATTATGAAGAGAATTTTTCTCCCACTTGTCGTATGAATACTGTACATTTTCTATGTGCATTGGCAGCTCATTTTGGTTGGGATGTACATCAATCAGACATTGTTACTGCTTTCTTGAATGGTGACATATTTGAGGAAGTTTATGTAACGCAGCCTTGCGGTTTTGTCATAAAAGGACAAGAGGACAAAGTGTGCAGATGTAAGAAGGCTTTGTATAGGTTGAAGCAATCTCCTTGTGCTTGGTATGAGAAAGCTGACACTCATTTGGTTAAAGGAGGCTTTCGTAATAGTCCAACAGAAAGCACATTGTATGTAAAGCGTGAGGGTGATGTACTTCTCATTGTGGCTCTTTATGTAGATGATTTGCTGATCATTGGACCAAATGAGAGACATATTGCTGAATTTAAGGCTGATTTGAATGCTACTTTCAAGATGAAAGATTTGGGGCTGTTGCATCATTACTTGGGTATACAGTTTAAGCAGTGTGATGGTGGTATTGCCTTGTGTCAGAAAAGTTACATAGAGACATTGCTATGTAAGTTTGGACTTGAGGATTGCAAACCTATTTCCACTCCCATGGAAACAGGTTTGAATTTGAGTCTACATGATGCTGGCGATCTTGCTGATGTTACTCTTTACCAAACTGCTATTGGGTGCCTCATTTATGTATGCAACACGAGGCCCGATATTCAGTTTGCAGTCTCACAGGTCAGCAGATTTATGCATAGCCCAGGTTCTAAGCATTGGCAGGCTGTCAAGAGGATTTTTCGCTACCTTAGTGGAACTTTACATCTTGGCTTGTTTTATCCCAAGGGGGGATCATTGCCGCCAGACTTACATGTTTTTTCGGACTCAGATTGGGCTGGTTGTTTTGACACGCGAGTGTCCACAAGTGGTTTTTGTTTCATTCTTGGCAGTTCATGTATATCATGGTTGAGAAAGAAGCAACCTATTGTGGCCACTTTGAGTTGTGAGGCTGAGTACAGGGCAGTCTTCACAGCTACGGTTGAGTGTGTATGGCTCAGACACCTTATGGCTGATTTGGGTGTTGGAGATGACACTGTCAACACTATCTACACTGACAGTCAGAGCGCATTGGCAGTTGCGAGGAACCCAGTTTCTCATGCTCGCACAAAGCACATTGAGGTGCATTACCACTATGTCAGGGAGAGGCTCTTAGCAGGAGAGATCAACTTGTCTTATGTGCCAACACAGGACAACCTTGCAGATCGTTTCACAAAGGCATTGTCTCATGAGAAGCTTGAAGCTTTCCGCAAAGCTTTGGGCTTACTCCCCTTTGTGGACTGATCTTGTCCTCAAGGCATGGCACTTCCCTTTACTCATGTGCCAACTCTCGTTCACCGCATCACTCCAAGGGGGATTTGTTACCATATACATGTGGTAGTGATGTGTGTGAACACACTAGGACCGTCAGGGCATTTTTTCCCTCTTTAAGAGGTTTTTCCTCCTGTGCATTGTATATACGCCCATCACTCTAGGGCTATCTATTTTTCCATTGCACACTAAGTAACACACTCTCTATTGTGTGCCTTGAGCTTCCTTCGTCTTCTCCAAGCTGTGTGTGTTTCTCTGCAACCCTACCAACAGTTTCCAATACGTCCATTGGTGTAGCACCTCCATGTCGAGTGTGACTAAAATAACCAGTACGAGCTTGGTGGTGAGTTTTTTCCATGCCCTATGTAGACCAAACACCCAAGTTGCCATATTGCCTTGTAAACAAAGGCATGTGATTACAGATAATGTGTTGCACACAAAGCATGTAGACATTATAAGGATGAGTATTCGCAAACCAAGGCATGTGATTACAGATAATGTGTTGCACACAAAGCATGTAGACATTATAAGGATGAGTATTCATAATTCAAAAGATTATCATGTCATCAAACCAATTACAGTACCATGTAGTGAGTAATATCTTGATTTGTCCACGCACTTATGAATGTCTTGTGGCAAGTCTCCACGGCTTCTTGGAATTTTGTATAATAGCCATCAGTCCATGAGTTCTATTTGCAAAACTTGAATATTGTGTCCAAGGTTTTCCATACTTTGCTTTGCGAGTCCTTGCTGCACCATTGTTTGCATGGTCAACTAGAGCATGGTGCAAATCGTAATGCTTGTCTTTCTTGTGCACTTTGGCTTTTGCATTATCGTCCAATTGTGGGAATTGAAAGGAAGAGTCGGGATTTCACACCACCAATGAACAACTTCTTTGGAACATCCCGGCCATTTTTCGATCTCTTCTCATCCTGCTCTATCTTAACATGTCCTCCGTGCAAACCCATTTCTGAGAAGGCTGTCTCTAAGCTTGAGATTGCCCTTTGCTTTGCAGAGAGAGATCGAGTGGTCCAAGCAAAGTAGATGTAGAGAAACATTAGTTTTTCTATTATCCTACAAAGTGCATGCATTGTGCATATGTGTACTCTAGATAGTGGGATATCCAAAATGGGTCGAAAGTTAGGGTTGCACAGATGCCTATCCGGAGCTCTTCTCCAAAATGGTTTGTCAAGGATGTGAACCCCTTCCATGCAATACGCAAGGGCTTTTGCTTGTTTCTCTTTTGGAAACTTTGTACATGCATTTCAAGGTTTTTAGTTCTCCAGCCATGTGCCTCTCTATTTGTAGGATACCATGCCCTCCACATCCAATTTCTTTCCATTTCTTTGTTTGCTTATTGTTTTTGGTATGTTTGTTTGATGAAAACCTCAATTCAATATATCAAAGTTCTCAGTGGGCACCTGAAAGGATAATTTTGAACTTATTATAATGCACATTCAAAAGCATTTAATTGAAACATAACGATAAATTATCTTAAACATAATTTCTATGCACCTTGAACGTCGCAAGAAGGAAAATGTTGTGCTCATATTGCACACTAAAGTTTCGAGGATTATTTTCTCCAATGCTTGCATCCAGAGAGGGATTTCTAATCACCGAGCAAAAAAAATTGAGCGAAGATAAATCCTAGCAAATTGATACAAGATCAATAATGGTGAAATAAAAAAAATATGCCATGTACATTACTTTCACTACCACAAATCTGACACTTAATTAACAAAAAATGAGATTTTAGAACCATTATAAAAATTGAATACTCGAGACACAAGCAAGCAATGTCATCATACTCGAAACATATATAATTCAATTCCATGTGGCATACCTAGCCTCCTCTCAAAAATAGCCCACCAAAAATTTGGCACATAGATATTTCAATAAAGGCAACACACAACTTTGTAAGACTACGATGCTATCCAAGAACCTCCTAAAACATGAAACAACTCCACTTTTGTAAGCAAGCAAAAACAAGTGCCTAAAGCAAGCAAGAACAAGTGTTCTCTCTCTCTCTCTCTCTCTCTCTCTCTCTCTCTCATAGCTTCGTAGTGCAACACCCTTGAGTGGCCCTCCCTTTCCTCTTGCGAGCTTGACACTAAAATGGTGGAGGAAATGAGAGCTTGACACAATTTCTTCCCTAATGAGTCTATCGTGATCATTAAACAAAAGCGATACGACCTAGAGCCGATTGCAAGTTCTTTTTCACCGAAAAGGCCCAAGTCCCAAGTGCATTTGCCTGCACGATGCAGAGGTGCAATCATGAAGCAACAATTTCTTAAAAGCTCCTATATTATGCATGCTCTCACTTATGAAAACACCTAAGGTCATAGGATATCCACGCTTGCCTCACTCACATAATGGCAATTCAAAGCTTCCAAAGCTTGCCAAGATCTTTTGCACCAGCATGTAAACAAGAGCAACCAGCACAAGAGCATAGTTGTTTCTCCTATACACCGGCTTATGTGGCTGCAATCCAATGCCCCAGTCCCTTCAACCATGGAAGAAAAAATCCCTACCATTGCTCACCATCACATTGCAGGTGTCGTTGTCCTCTCATCCGCTGTTGTAAACACCTCAGCATCTTGCTGCCTCGCCCAAGAGGCGCACAATTGAATTATATGCCTGTGGCGCCGCTTTCTTTGCCTGTGGCACTGCATGCTAGAACAGACCCCTGGTTTGCTTGACATTTTTTAAAGGAATTTTTTCAAAAGACCCTGAGTCTAATTTGTGGAAATTCCCAAAATACCCCTCAAATTTCAAATTTCCCAAAATACCATTATATCTATTTTGGTTGGATTGTTTAAGATTTTCTACTCTTTATTCCGTTTTGACAATTGAGATCTTTTTTAATTGAGTGCTTAGCATGTAATTTGTCACAAATTACCTCCTAAAAAAGGGCAGGTATGTCTAAAAACAATGAAGCAATACATCTCCAAGGCCTACATAACCAACTCAAATTCTAGTTTTAGCATCTTGTATTGATAGAAAATCAATCTTCTTATTAAAAGCTACAAATTTTCTTATCTTTGGAAAACTTTTATCTTGCAAACATTGCAAACAGGGTATTTTGGGAATTTTGGAAAATTTGAAGGGCATTTTGGGAATTTATGACAAAATATTGGGGGTGTTTTGGGTATTCTTGAAATTTGAGGGGTATTTCGGAAAATTCCACAAATTGGGAGCCTATCTTCGCGTGACTCTACTCTTCTGCTGCAAGCGTTTAAAAAAAATAGACGGCCCTCATGACCCTACCCCTCTTTGGTCTATTGCTGCAACCAGTCCGCGCCGGCCCTACCCCTCTTTGGTCTATTGCTGCAACCAGTCCGCGCCGGCGCGGACTGGTTGCAGCAATAGACCAAGGAGGGGAGGGTAGGGTGATTTCTTTTTAGAAAACGTGTTATTTTGGTTTTCATGGCGGCGGCACCAAGGTTTGCGAACTCCATGGCTCAGCTTACGTTCTGCATGAAGCAGAGCACTACACATTTACACTAGGACAGTAGGGTCACTAGCAGCTCAGATATGCGAGTGTTTGTGTGCGCACGCGTGCGAGAGAGAGAGAGAGAGAGAGAGAGAGAGAGAGAGAGAGAGAGAGAGAGAGAGAGAGAGAGAGAGAGAGAGAGAGAGAGAGAGAGAGAGAGAGAGAGAGAGAGAGAGAGAGAGAGAGAGAGAGAGAGAGAGAGAGAGAGAGAGAGAGAGAGAGAGACTTGCAGCTGTATGTGCTGAGTATTCTTGTTTGCTGCTCTTGGTAGCTAAGTTATGTCCAGCAACAGTTGTTTTACGAGCGGTAAGCTGTGCTGGCAGTACGCCCTTCAGCCGCCATACCTTATATGACACACCCGCCGGCCTAGCTTCTCTTGGCGCTTCTTGCAGGATGCATGATGGACCTGGAGACGCCACCATCATGCATCAGGTCATATGAGAGACGCTCCTTTAGAGTCAAGCCCTACTGCATTGTATAGCGTGAACCTGCTGGAACCGTTCCGCGCCGGCACGAACCGGTTTCGACAGGTGTCACAATGCCAGAAAAATTTCCAGCTCTTGGCGTGCGCCTTCCTTTGCACACTGCTTCGGCGCGATTGTGCCCATGAGTCCACCGCGGACGTCGTCTAGAGAGAGGGTTTTGCTCGCTTGCGTTAATCACAAGAGGCTTTGGCTGGATGACTTTGAGGATGAAGAGCAAGTGTGTGGCTTGTATTCACAATGCTTGTATAATGAGCAACATGCAGGGAGAGGAGGCTGAGGCAGCAAAAAGCTAGGCAAGCTACAATACTCTTCTTTCAAAGAAAAGATATCGCCATAGAGGGTGCATGTGTCAAAGGGGGAGCAAGAGATAGATAGGAAGGGACACAGAAGCAAGGCAAGCAGAGGGAGTGATCGAAGGCTGCATCAGAGATGGAGGAGTATAGTTATGAAGGGCAGCAAAAGTAGATCGTTGAAGGGGATCAAGACCAAAGAGCAAGAGCAGGAGGGAGAATTAGCAGGAGTTGAGAACTACTACTCGAATAGAAGCAAAACCCATGTTAATGTGCCAAAATTTTGAAGGACCGATATTTGAATGAATGTGTTCAATCATAAAAAATGCTGAGGCAGGGCAAGGAATTGATTGCAAAAACAAAGGGTCCGGTGTCATGTGCACATGAGTCAAAGCTACTTTGAAGATACAATTGAAGATCATGTTTTTTTGAAACCAGTCTTAATGTTAATAAGACAAGTGACTTGTTGTACATGCTACAATGATGCCGCAACCTAGGGCACCCACAAAAAGTAGCCAAATTTTTGCAATGAGAATGGACATACATAACATGATCATTGCTGAAAAGGATGTGAAAGACTAGGTGCATTGCATGTAGGACAGGTACATTAAAGTTACTGTTTGCAAGCCCAGAAAGAATGAAGGAAGTTGATCACTGCTCGTCCAAGCTCCCTCAATGTCAACTTCTATTGCCAGCTCGCAAAAAGCACTTGGCCCTATGTCCCATTAAAAAAGAACATGTTGATCAACATATATATGGAAATGTATTCCAAGTGGCTAATACAAGTGAAAAGTGCTAGAATAATAGACGGTAGGTGCATGACCTCACCTTGTCACAAGCATCGGCAGCTCTATCATAACAGTCCCACGCTAACATGGAATGGTTTTGCATCCGTTGACACTTGTTGCAACAGGCCAAGGGCTATTTCTTTTGTTCCGTGATTGAAGGGATTGGGGCTTTTTTTTGTTCCATCCAATAAATTTCTCTCTTTAATGTTATGAATGTTTGATGTCATGAATGCAGCAGCTTGTCTTCTTTCTTGATGATTTTGTTGATAAGTAGAGTGACAATAGTTTTTCTCGCTAAATTTTTTTTCAAAGCTCCCAAGTAGTGGTAATCACATTGAACATGGCCATTTCCATTAGGTAAAGTGAGTTTGAAGATAGAGGCAATGGAAGGAAGGAAAAAGTTAAATTTTCTTTTATAATAGATTCTTCAATATTTAGCAACGTCTTGAAATTGGTTAGTTTTTCATGTTAAAAAAATCACTAACTCAAGCAATGTCGTGTAGTTGCAATGTGTGATTAAGATTATTTTATTTGTGACATAAAGGTGTCCTACTCTCAAATGTTTTTGTTGCTATCTCCTCGTAAGAATGAAGATATGATGTTATTTTTTTATCACGACTTGCTTATAGCTAGAATTTACCTCATGCTTGCCTTTCAACATAGAATGGGTGTGTTGATTACAATGAGTGTATTGATTACATGATAAGTGACATTGTGTAAAATACGAATATTAGTAGTGATTGTGCAGTGATTTAAAGGGTTGTTTAGTTTTCTGAAAACTTTGGTGTAGTCCTGCAATTAGGAGTCCTCTCAAAGAAAAGGATGAGGGTCTTGGGATCATGATTCTCTACGATGTAGTGAGTAGTGAGATCAAGTGTGCTTTGTGTTAGTCATCACAGAGGACTTTTATGACAATGATCTTTGTGGTGATGAGAGGAAAACATTGGAAAACTCGCTTGCACTTTTGCAATTCGCTCTAAATAATAAATAATGTCTAAAGGGACTTGCTTGGTTATTTCGTTGCTCGGAAATACTCGCACGTCAATTTATATAACCCCATCCAGAGCTCTATTCATAAGTGTGATTATGACTCACTCAACCTCTGTCTTCTTTACAAGCTCGCACTCATGTAGCTTGATGAAAAACTTCAGGACGCCGTTGCACTTTTCAAGATTAACATCGAACAATTGCACAATGCATGACTGCAGCGTGAATATATCATAAAAAATATTGTTATAATTGTCATAGACCGTTTCTTCTCTTTTTGGCGATTTGTATGCCGATTCAATGTGGAAAGGACTTCTTAGCTTTTGAAGCACCTCCTCGTTGACTTCCCGTCCTGCTTTTTAAATAGAGAAAGGGTTTGGAAGTAGTGTGTGCTTGATATGGAACTTTTTGACTTGTCTTTGCACAGACTTGAGTAAGAGGAGGTAGGAATCAAAACCCTTTTCTAGTGGAACAACATTACAAATGATGCAAAACCCTTTTCTGGTGGAACAACACCGCAAATGATGCTACATACTTGAAAATGGTAGCATATCCCTTATTGGATACACTAGCTTCATCCAAAATTGATTGAACGTCCCGTGCAGAGAGATTTGGTTCTCTTTTAAAAGGCTGTCAAGCTGTTTAGCAATGATCTTACCATAGCGCTTATCATCCAAGAGGCCAGCTACATTTTTGCGATTCAATATGAGCCTGTAATGGGCCGAGGAGGTGGTTGTGCTGCACTCCACTTCCTTGTCAGGGTGAAGCAAATCTCTACACAAGCATGTTAGCAGTAAGACATTTGAGAGTTTATGAATATAAACTTAAGAAGGATAGATGCACTCACTTGATGGCTTGCACTCTTTTCTTGATTCCTCCCGAGCCAACTTTCAAGTTGTCCATGTCTCTTAGTTTTCTTTCTCTTTGGCGAAGACCTAGCACTATTTTTTTTTTCTCTCAGTTATTATGTAAGCTCCTTGATGGTCTCCTTGCTCCCTTCAACCTGTTTAGCACATTGCATGACTTTCTAGTGTAAGTGAACATTCTCGCTGTATACAATATATTCTCTTGTTGCAGAACGTCATTTCTTGTAGTCAACTGCATAGTGTAGCGGTACAAGCCATGGTGGCCATCCCCGACATAGTTCACTAAGGATGTAATATCCTTAAAAGGTGGAGTGGAGTTTGTGATGATATGTTTTGGATACATTCTGTTGTCCAGCTAATGGTCCACTTTTTTCATGCCTTGTGATCTTAAGTTCTCCTTCAAAGCTTCAAAAAGCGTCTACTATTTGTTTTTCTTGCAGAGGTGTTCATACTCTTGTGAGATCTCTATGTGCATGTGATACACATCTCTCCTATTCCTCGTAGAAGTTGATAGAAGAATGGAAATTTGAATATAGCGTGCGTGTGAGAGAACGCAGGAGGGAATGGGAGGGAAGAAGGAGGCGAGGAAATAGAGCTTAGTTTTCAAAACGTAGAAGATTGAGTTATTGGCATTGAATTCAGTAGCCGCCCCGCACAATGAAGTGTTATCATGACTAGAATACTTTTTGGGTTTTTTAATAAACGTACCTTGCATGAATAAGATATCTAAATTTTAGAAAACATGTTTGAAAAAGGGTTAAAATGAATTTTCTACACTAACATGGCATTTCTTACAAGGCCCAAATTTGAGTCCAAACTTTTCCTAATGTAAAAACAAGGTCATTAATGACAAATCACCTACTTTTTCCAAACGTCTACTTTTTTCACCTTTCCTCCATTTTGTGAGAGCTTTGCTCCTTTTCATCACTGTATTTTTATTTTTCTTCTTTGATCTCTGAGTTTCCATGGCATGTCTCCCTTATTATAACATAACTTCTTGTGAATTTCATAACCCATGTCTTTTGTGTGAATGACTGGGTAACAATGCTTTCTTCAAGAAAAGGTGTACATAGGGTGAAGAGTACGAAACAAGATAACATAAAAAACCATTGGAAAGATCGTGTTCTTTCTTCAAAGTGATCGACAAGGATTTGCTAGCTAAAGTTCAACACGTGTACATGGCCAAGGATATTGTGTTAGACATGGATGAACATCCCATGATCCATTCTAACTGTAAGGAATACAAAATATTATCTATTTGATATGATGAATTTAACATTCTCCCATTGTTCTCTCTCATTTTTTAATTCCATTTTAGTTATCTTTTCTTCAACAACTATGGAGTGGCAACCCGTGGAGAGCTTAAGTGGGACACTCAAAGCAATTCATAAGGGGATTGTAAATGGTATGTATGCTGACAAGCCACCTTCCTTTTACAAATCAATGGATTTGTTTGTCTATTTTGCAAAATATATGGTTCCATCAAGAGAAGGTGCATATGGAGAACTACATGAGTTGCATGTCCCACCATAAGATCACTTGATTGAAAAGCCCTTGATGCATGTACCATATCAAGCTTCAAATCCAAGATCAAAGAAAACATCCTTAAAGATATGCCTCCGGGTGGGATTTCAAGAAGTATTAAAGTTCAATGGTTCTTGCCTATACACGTCTTTGTGGCATGTTTCAAAACAATGGATTTACAGAGGACAAAGACGATGTGTCTTAATAGAAGACTTTCTATGTCTGAATTGGATATTGTACTTGGAAAAGGATGGGGTACCAAAGAAACTTTCCATATTAGCAAAATATCAGTTGTAGATACTCCCAAGCTCTATATCTATCTCATGCGAACCATGTCACCAGTCGTTAGTTTTGGGCTATGACTATAGGAGATGGAGAAGCAATTTAGGTAGTTGGTTTCCTCTCGACTCTGAGGAAAATTTTCCAAAGTTTGAACTAAAGGTCATCCTCTATCCATACACTGAGCCTAGAAGCCCTATAGTAACAACAAATTGAGAGAATCTCTTGAGTTTCTTGATGAAACATCTCTTGAGTATAGATTCAAAGTGGATGGCATTGTTGTGAGCACAAGGATGGAGAAGTAAACCTTGTGCATCAAATCTCTCCCCCAAAAAGAGTTGTATTCAAGCCACTTGCAAGGACTTGACAAAAGCGGAGTTCAATGCTGTAATCATTACATATTGCAAATATACATGTCGTTTCTACCTTGTTGTGATCATTATTTATGTGGTTTTAAATCTAGATGACACCATGATACACAATCAATGATCAAATAATTGGTATTATATTGTGAAGTATAAACTTATGGACCACCAAAGGGTATATGTTCATATGGACAAAATGAACAAAAGTGTACATAATTATTGTGGAGTAATGTAATAAATCATGAAACTCCACTTTTCTTTTTCCCTGAGAGGATCTCGCGTCCTCAGAGGCCCTTTGCCTTTTGTGTTTAGGAGGGGGTGAAATGGGTTCAAGAGGTGGTGGTGGTGGGTTGGGTTTCTTTGGGGGTGATGATTTTGACTCCTTATGGCTTGGCTTGGGGGACTTGGGAGTGCGTTCTATGGGGGTTGGTGCTTTGAGCTCTTGAGGGGTTGGCTCAGGATACTTGGCAATCTTCTTTTGAAACATGAAGGAAAGTTTGAAAGGTGAGCCAAGCTCTTCCCCTTTATTGTTCTTAGGTGAACAATTCTTTTGAACCTTGAATGTCAGTGGTGAGTGGAATGGAGGGCCCCTTGCTTCTTCTTTTGTTTTTGCAGGGCTCTTCTTCTTGGTAGATCTCTTCCTCTTGGCAGGGATCTTGTTCGATGGGCTCTTCTTTGCAGGCCTCTTTGCATGGGTCTTCTTTGCAGGGGTCTTCTTCTTTGTAGGGCTTTTCTTCTTGTCCTCTATTTTCTTTGCAGCTACACCCTTGGCGGATCTACCTTTCTTTGGTGGCATAGGAGCGTCTGGATCATCTAGGTTTGGTGCCATAGGAGAGTCTAGATCATTTGGGTTTATTCATCTTCCAAGACCATAGAAACAACCTTGTCTTTCACCCACACGACCCAAGACTCTAGATATTCATGAAACTGTACCAAATTTTAAAAAATGAACAACATGATTACATTAATTAAAAAGTCAAAACAAATCAATGGCACATGAGATGCACACTTATAGTGAGTGTAGTCATCCTAGACATTGACTCAAGATATCTCCATGCATTGATAGGCACCCTCCATCCACAAGATGTTGAGTCTGTTTGTAAAGGCACTTCTTGATTGTAGTACTTGAAAGCTTCTATATTGTAATCCTTGTGTGTGGTACTCAGGTGATCGATGATAAGTTTGGCAGCACTACAAGTAGGAAAGGAGACATCAATCAAAGAGCTACTAATAGGAAACAAGGGGTGTTGTTGAGAGAGAGGGAGAGAGGGAGAGAGAGAGAGAGAGGGAGGGAGGGAGGGAGGGAGAGAGGTACAGAGAGAGATAGATGGAGAAGGGAGGAGAGAGAGAGAGAGAGAGAGAGAGAGAGAGGGAGGGAGGGAGGGAGGAAGGAAGAGAGGGAGGTAGAGAGAGGGAGAGGGAGCAAGGAAGAGAGATAATAGAGAGAGAGGGAGATATATAAAAAGGGGAAGGGGGATAGAGGTAGAGAGAGTCAAAGGGATTGTGTGTGTGTGTGTGTGTGTGAGAGAGAGAGAGAGAGAGAGAGAGAGAGAGAGAGAGAGAGAGAGAGAGAGAGAGAGAGAGAGAGATTGAAGGAGTGGGAGATAGAGAGAAATAGAGATAGGGAGAGGTAGTGAGAGATAGAAGGGTTTTAAGAGAGAGGAGGTAGAGGGATGAGAGAGAGAGAGAAAAAAAGCTCTCTTCAGAAGCTTGCTTTGAAAACTCTTTTTGGAGCGAGCTTTTTGTTTTTGGAGCGAGATTTATTCAAGATTTTCTCAATTGAGAGATATCTAAGAAAAGCTCACTACAAAGCTGGCTCAAAAAGCTTGCTCCAAACCTCAACTCCTTTGGCTTCTACCATTTTCTCACATAGAATGTTGCCATGACTATGTACTTGTTCTTTTTGGGTGTCATCTTCTTGAAGAGTCCCATGAATTGCAATCTTCACTTCATAAATACTTCTAACGGCTTGATGGTAGTTAATGGTGTCATATATACTACAGTTGGTCTATCCATCCTTTGGCAAATATCACGTTGTTTTTGGAGCGAGCTTTTTTCAAGATTTGCTCAATTGAGAGATATCTAAGAAAAGCTCACTACAAAGCTGGCTCAAAAAGATTGCTCCCTCAACTCCTTTGGCTTCTACCATTTTCTCACATAGAATGTTGCCATGACTATGTACTTGTTCTTTTTGGGTGTCATCTTCTTGAAGAGTCCCATGAATTGCAATCTTCACTTCATAAATACTTCTAACGGCTTGATGGTAGTTAATGGTGTCATATATACTACAGTTGGTCTATCCATCCTTTGGCAAATATCACGTCTTTCAAAAAATCCAAACATCTATCATCATGCTTTGCCACCATAATCGAGCTTGTAAGATTTTCTTACGAGTTATTAGAGTAGAAAAATGTCCTTTAGAGGTCCCATTTTTGAGCTTCACTGATAACCTTTATTCTAGCCTTATTCTAGCTTGATTTGGAATACATCTCCTCAACATATCATCTATTCCTAATCTGTATAGACATCCTCAAATTAGTGTGATTTCAAGATTTTCAGTGTAAGTGTAAGGTCTCTACCTTTCTAACTGTCGGAAATGAACTCAAAGCTTTAAGATAAAGCATTGGTCATACAATCAAGTAAAAACACTATCTCAAAAGCAATAAAAAATGGTATTTTTGAACCTTAAGCACAACAAACCCAGGGCTAGAAATTTCCAGAATTAAATTCGGACAAAAACTGACCCCGCTAGTCCCCCTGAAAGATTCAATGTAAAATAAATTGATAAGAAAAATTGAATGGTTACAGTAATCATTTAAGCATAGACTTTTACTAAAGGCCTCCTGGATATTTTCCCAAGATATTTATAAAAATAGCCAAAAATTAGCAAGGTTGATTTTTTTATATTAGGCAGGTTGTGGGAGGAGATTGCAGGACCTTCTAGGGATAGGAATAGAAACAGATGGTGCCTTCTTGATGATGGGGGCTACTTGAGTAGCAAGGAACTGTCAGCTACAGCAAGAGAAAGCCTGTGTGTGCCTAAAAAACTATAAATAGGGCCCTAGGCCTCTCATTTTGCATTAGAATCAGAGTCCTTGCCATTTCTCTCTCACATAGAGAGAACTCTACTAAAAAGTTACTAGAGAGCAAGAACTCTAGATGATTATCAATGGTAATTAGACTAATCCCTTTTTAATTAGAAAACTTATTATAAAATTACCTCTATTTTTTAAATTAATTTAATTAACTAAGAAGATTAAACCTCTTTACATTATAAATTACTCTCTTAACTCTTAATATTTTGTTGATTACTTAGATTAAGGTTAGGGATATTAATCTAATCAATTATTAGGTCATATTAGGGTTGAAATTAATCTTTTTAGTTTTAAATTAAGGGTAGTTATACTAATTAAACTTAGTTTAGTATAAAATAATTATTAGAACTGGATTAAATTGTTAAGAAGCTAAAAAAATTACATTTTAATTTTTTGATTAGTTTTTGTAATTAATTAGGTAAAAATTAGTTATTTTTAATCAAAAAATTAATGATAAACCTACTTAACTAGCTCAAATATTCTTAAGTTAATTATCGAAACTAGAAAACATTTTAAGAAACACGGGGTAATTATCCCATTAATTGATAATTAATTTAAGTATATAATTAAACTAAAAGTATCTATTTTTAGTCACAAATTAAAGGGGAAAATTACCAAACCAAGTAAGATAATTATGTACTATTTATTAGAGTTATTTTACATTATAAGTAAGTCGTGATAATTATCTTAAGGTCAAAAAATGAATTTAGCTATTTTTTACAGCCAAAACAAATTAATTCTAGCTAAAATTAAAAGGAAAAAATTAGTAAATTAAGTTAGATAATTATGTGCTATTTATTAAATCTATTTTACATTGTAGTTGTGATAATTATCTTAAGTTAGAAAATTAATTTAGATATATTTCCAAGCCAAAGAGACTAATTCTAGCTAAAATTAAAAGGGGGAAATTAGTAAATCAAATTGGATAAGTATGTTTTATTTATCAGAGTTAGTTGACATTGTAATTAAGTTGTGATAATTATCTGAATGTTAGAAAGTTAATTTAGCTAATTGTTTAAGTCAAAATAGATACATTTTAATTGAAATTAAAGAAGGAAAATTAGTTAATCAAATTAAATAATTATGTCCTATTTATCAAAGGTATTATACATCCTTAGTAAGTGGTAATAATAAGCTTAATGTCAAAAAGTTAATCTAGCTATTTATTTTAGACTAAACACACTAATTTTAGCTAAAAATAAAAGGGAAAAATGAGATAACTAATTTTGATATCTAGAAGGTGATTACCAGAGTTAGGAGATATCTTTATCTACTTATGATAAATATACCATAGTTAGTTAGTTAGTTTAAGTCGTTATAATTAGTAAAAAATCTTATTTTTATCTAAAGATTAATTAGAATAAATAGAATCTACTATCAAAACTCTTTAGAAAAATTAATATAAGTATAAATCATTGGTTTAAAACTGAGGAGTTGCCATCTTTAAGAGAAAATAAATATAATAAATATTAAGCTTAAAACAAGCAGATTTCAAGATTTCATGTATAAATTTATAAGAAAATTATGGGAGCTTAGAAAACCCTTAAGGAAGCTACGATAAACTTTTTTTGTCCATATAATCAATTCAAAAATTATTAGGTGAAGAATTACCCTCTAGGACTACGAATTTAACCTTGTTTGGGTTTAAAGAGGAATTAGATTGAATACAAAGGTCAATTCTATCTTTTGGGATGATTTACCTAATAATTAGATGTCCTTTTTATAAGAATAAGAAGTTAGGGCACCCAAAAGGACCCGAGGCATTCCTCCTTCTCTGACGACGGTAGTGTTCCTAAACGAGCTAGAGCATTGCACGACGACAAAGGCGAGCCTAGTAGTAGGCCCAATGACAAGAACGTTCAGGCCCTGGTGCTACAACAAATGCATGATCAGTCCCAGGTGGGTTTTTGTTATAATTAAGTTCAGCTAATGCAAATTTTTCTCTAACATAAAGAGGGAGTAAGGAATTAGGAAAAGTAAAACTGGGTGAGGGACCTCTCTAATTTACCTCCCCCAAGGGACATAGACAATGAGATAGAAACGTTTCCAGGTAGTGAACCTTACAAAATGTCTCTACCCAAATCCATAGAACTCAAGGAATAGCTTCGACAACTAATCGAGCAAGGGTTCATCCGACCAAGTATTTCTTTATGGGGAGCGCCTGTTTTATTTCAAAAAGAGAAGGATGAATCCTTACGCCTCTACATAGAATATTGAGGCCTTAATCAAGTATCCGTAAAAGAAAAGTATCCTATCCCTCGCATAGACAAACTTTTGGACAGATTGCACGGGGCCAAAATGTTCACAGAAAATGATCTCAGATCAGGGTATCATCAAATCCAGATTAAAAAAGAAGAATATACAAGACTGCATTCAACACTTGACATGGGCACTATGAGTTCATAGTCATGCCCTTTGGCCTTACAAATGCACCAAAAACTTTCAATCGGCTCATGCGGATATATTTTGAGAATACCTGGATGATTTTGTTTTGGTATTCTTTGATGATATATGGTATATTCTAAAGATGCTAAGGAGCATGAGGAACATGTACGCAAGGTCTTGAGTATTCTTTGAGAACATCAATTATATGCCAAGATGAGCAAATGTGTCTTTTGCACTCCTGAAGTCAGATATCTTGGATTTATCATATCTTCTAAGGGGATCTCAGTCGACCCTGCAAAGGTTAAAAACATTATAGAATGGCCACAACCCAAAACTATCAATGAAATTAGAGGGTTTCTAGGTATTACAGGGTGGTATAGAATATTCGTCAAAGATTATGCACTCATTGTTGCACCCTTGACTCAGCTACTCAAGAAATCCTCGAAGCTTACATGGAAGAGAGAACAGGAAGATTCTTTCCAACAACTGAAATGGTCCCGTACTCAAGCTACCCGATTTTACTCAAGATTTTGAGGTAGTAACAAATGCATGTGGACTCGCTGTAGGAGGAGTCTTAACACAGGAAGGCTGACCAGTTGACTACACTTCCAAAAAGATTAAGGCTTCATGAATTGAACTATCCAGCGCATGACCTGGAATTATTAGCTATTATACATGGCCTCAAGTTATGGAGACATTATCTATTAGGATGCCACTTTCACCAGATCACTGATCACCAGAGTCTAAAATGGATTTTTTCCCAACCAACTCTTGACATGAGACAAAGACAATGGATATAAATTCTTCAGGAATACGATTTCCAAATAAAATACAAATCCTGAAAGTAAAATATGGTTGCCAATGCCCTTAGCAAAAAAGACTTCCTTGGAGCCATCTCCATGGCCACAATCCAATATTGGATAAGGTGAGGGAATGCTCACAGAAAGATGAAGCCTATCTTCAACTCATTCAAATTCTTAGCCAAGAAGATGCAACAAAAAAAGAAAAATCCCTAATGAAGAACCATTCTATGGAGGATGGCCTTCTTTACTACACACATTGACTTTACATTCCTAAGGATACCTCCCTAAAGCAGTTAATCCTTCATGAAGGTCATGATATTCTAGTATCAGGGCACCTGTGATATGCAAAAACTCTTGATACCTTGAGGAAAAGCTACTTCTGGACAGTAATGAAGAGAGATGTACTTCGATACATCAGACAATGCCTGTCTTGCCAGAGAATCAAGGCTGAATGAGTGATGATGCCAAGAAAGCTGCAACCCTTAGACATACCTCAAATGAAGTGGAAATTCATTAGCATGAATTTTGTCATAGGCCTCCCCACAGTTCAAGGAGGGTATGACTTCCTAATGGTAGTTGTGGATATGCATACTAAAGCCTCGCATCTAATACCAGTAAAAATAACCAAATTAACCTCAAATATAAGCAGGATCTTTATTAAGGAGATCTTTAGACTACATGGGCTTCCAAAGAGAATTATCAATGACAGGAATGCAAAGTTCATTCCAAGTTTTGGAAGGCTCTATTTGAAGCCTTATGAACACAACTATGCTTTAGCTCGACATATCATCCTTAGATAGACGGACAAACAGAACGAGTAAACCAAGTAATTGAAGATATTATTTGAGCTTATTGCAGTAGAGAACCTCGTAAGTGGATTTTATTTTTTCCCTTGGTAAAATTTGCTTTAACTCCTCTTTCCATAAAAGCATTGGGATGTCACCTTTCAATGCTCTATATGGGCATGAATGCATATCACCATTGAATTTTCTGACCCTACTATAAGGGTGAAAGCCTTAAAGAAAATGCTGGAAGAAATGGAAGCCCAGACCAAAGCGATACGATAAGATGTTCAGGTGGCTAAGGATCATCAAAAGAATTATGTAGACCAAAAGCGATATGATCGGATCTTCAGACAAGGAGACAAGGTTTTTCTTCGAGTGTGCTAAAAAAGAAGCAATCTATCTCTCAAAAAATTCAAAAATCTTAGTCCGAGGTATTGCAGTCCTTGTGATATAATCAAGGTCTTCAGTGATCAAGCCTACAAATTAAAGCTGCCAAAACACATCAAAGTTCATGATGTATTTCACGTCAGCCTACTAAAACCCTGCATCCCAAATCCCAACCATGCATTGGGGGATGAACAGATTGTAATGCAACAGCATGGAGTGTTGGAGCTTCAGCTAGATTGTATTTTGGAAACTAGAGAAAGAACTCTTAGAAATAGAGTAATCAGGGAACGTTTGGTAAAATGGAAAGATTACCCCAGATGAGGGCATCTCAAATTCTTAAGATGGGGTGATTTTAAGGTCTCCACCGCTCTAGCTGTCGGGAATGAACTCAAAGCTTTAAGATAAAGCATTGGTCATACAATCAGGTAAAAACACTATCTCAAAAGCAATAAAAAATGGTATTTTGGAATCTTAAGCACAAAAAACCTAGGGCTAGAAATATTTAGAATTAATTTTGGACAAAAACTGACCCCGCTAGTCCCCCCGAAAGATTCAATGTAAATTAAATTGTTAAGAAAAATTGAATAGTTACAGTAATCATTTAAGCATAAACTTTTACTAAAGGCCTTTCGGATATTCTCCCAAGATATTATATAAAAATAGTAGAAAAATAGAAAAAAATTAGCAAGGTTGATTTTTTTTATCAGGCAGGCTATAGGAGGAGATTGTAGGACCTGCCAGGGACAGGAATAGCAGTAGATGGTGCCTTCTTGAGGATGAGGGCTTGCTTTGAGTAGCAAGGAACTGTCATATACAGCTAGAGAAAGCCGTGGTGTGCCTGAAAAACTATAAATAGGGCCCTGGGCCTCTCATTTTGAATTAGACTGGGAGTCCTGGCCATTTCTCTCTCACATAGAGAGAACTCCACTAAAAAATCACTAGAGAGTAAGAACTCTAGCTGATTATCAATGATAATTAGCCTAATTCCTTTTTAATTAGAAAAATTATGCTAAATTACCTATATTTTCTTTATTAATTTAATTAATTAAAAATATTAAACCTCTTACATTATAAATTACTCTCTTAACTCTTAATATTTTTTTGATCACTTAGATTAAGATTAGGGATATTTATCTAATTAATTATTAAGCCATATTAGGACTAAAATTAATCTTTCTAGTCTTAAATTAAGGGTAATTATACTAATTAAACTTAGATTAGTATAAGATAATTATTTGAGTTGGATTAGACTATTAAGAAGCTAGAAAAATTACATCATAATTTTTTGATTAGTTTTTGTAATTAATTAGGTAGAAATTAGCTATTTTTAATCAAAAACTAATGGGAAATTACTTAATTAACTCAAATATTCTTAAGTTAATTATGAAATTTATAAAACACTACTAGGAACATGGGGTAATTACCTCATTAATAGATAATTAATATTGCATACTGATTTGAATTGCATTGACCTTCAAAGCATGGTAGAGACAAGCACACGTCTATGCATTGACACGATTGTTCAACCCATGCACACAATCATCCTGGAGTACTCCATCTAGGAGAGGGGGAAGGACACTTCATTAATTAAGGGCAATGTTTGAGGAGGGAGAAAAAGTTGGATGTTAACGTGTGGTTTTATGCAAAATTACCTACTAATGCCCTTACAAATCATCATCAGGGGAATTTTAGCTGATAGAATCTGCGCGATGAGTGTAAATATTGTATATACTCTCAAAGATTACGTCAAAAAATAGTCTTTTTGCTTATTTTCATTAAGCTTTCTTGATATTGGAGCTTAAAAATGGAGAAATCCCCAAAAGTAATAAAATAGTATTTTTTAGTGGATTTTCTCAATTGTTGATCTTTCAATTTTTCTTTTTTCAGTGCATTTTATTATTTTCTTTGATTTTTTATTAAACAAGTAAGAAATTAATAATAAATAGCAAATGAGCCTAGATGGAGAAATTGAAAATGTGTTGCTGATAAAAAATACAAGGCAAACATGCAAAAAAAAATTCGATCAAAACGACGAACGGAAGCGAGAGGCCTAAATTTGGCCGCCAGGCCCCGTTTTTACAAAATTCTCGCAGAATAAGTTAACGTAGTCTGATTGTTGAAAGGTCAACCTTTCAACAACACTTCCACAAAGATTCCATCAATATTCCTCAGAGATTCTCTAAAGATTCCAAATAAAGATGCTGATGAAGTGATGAAGACGAAGATGGATGCTGTAATGTGAAGATACAAGCTCATGGACATCATCGAATATCCCGTTATTATTATTTTGAGCCATTACGGCCACTTTTGTAATGTTTACGGGAACTTCATATTTTAAGTCGGCAATTGTATTTTGGCCACATATGCTTGTTGGATGAGCAAAGCAAGCTCACGGTGTTGTAATTAAGCTCTATAGAAGCCTAGGGACAAATCAGGTCATTTTGGTCGGACATTAGGTTTTCTAAGGCTTAGTATATAAGCCAAAACCTAAAGCATTGTAAAAAGACTTCTAATAAATCTGATCTTTTGTGTCGTTGGGAGACTGCGAGAGAGTGAGAGAGAGTGTGTGTGTGCTACAGGAGCTACGGTGGTCGGAATCGCAAACGGAGAGCAGCAGTGTGTTGCCCACGAGGAGAGCTACGCGTTGATGCTTACATCACACGCGTTTGTCTGTGTTTTGGCAGATTCACCCGCGAGCTACTTTTGGAGTTTCGGTGAGTAACTGTTGTCCGTTTTTGCATTTCAACATATCCACACGATCAGAGCGAGTAGAGCTACACATTAGGCACTTTAGTTTTCAGAAACGTCGACTTGTAAAAACCAGCCAGACATCCTACGCATTTTCTGCACGGAGGGTATTGAGTAGGTTTTTTTGGTGTTAGGGAGAGTGGCCTTTTGGTGTTGATAGGATATCCCTCAAGTTTCGTAACGTTTCGAGAACATCTAATGGGCTTTTGGCTTGCGGTAGCATCATAGGAGACTCTCACATTCACAGAACCGATGGCATGTAGAGTTGATATCTTTGTAGGAAGTAGTCATTAGTCGATCGAGTAGAGGTTGACACCCTTTGCTTGCTTCCACGCGCCTGCGGGTCGAGCTTCGTCCTCAGTTGACATTATATGTTAGGTGAGTTCTCGCTATGTTGACGTTCGTCACGGCGTATCCGTCCAACACTTGGCGCCGCTGCCAGGGACGAGGGCCCTAAGTAGGTGACCGAGACTAGTCCTTGAGGATAGAGGTCCCTCTGGCTTGCCAGAGTATATTCATTCTTTTAGATAGGATCGGAGAGTGGTGGACTCTTTTGGTCTTAGAGGGAGTGTAGGGCGTGTGTCTGGCTTGGATCTTCCGTCTTAGGTAGTATTAGGTAGTAGTAGGTTGTGGTGTAAGAGTAGGAGTTTGAGTGGTAGAAGCGGTGGGAGGAAAGCTTGAGAGTCTAGAGAGGCCAGGAAGCAACCAAAACACCATCATCACCATCTCACATGATGAGTAGGAGTAGGGTAAGTAGGATATCTTGATTGCTGATCTAGAGTATTTTATGCATGTCTTATTTGCTGTTAGGCTCATTAGAGAAGTGAAAAACGCTAAGTAGGAAAGATGGTAAATTGTGTTTGGAAGCTGATTTGAAGTCCAAAAGTTTCTGTGATTATTGTTGAGAGCTCTACAGAGCATAGGGAGTACTACTGCCAGAAAAAATTTGCATTTTAAGACAGAAGCCATCCTATGCGTAGGATGTCTCTAGGGAGTTTTTGGCAAGGAATTTGGGAAAACTGAGTTGACCAGTGTGTTCAGAGGGTAGGTTTTACCCTATTCTCATATTGACTTGAGTGTTTTCCCTAGTTTTGTTGACCAAAAGCCAAAAGGCGGAGTCAGAAAACGCAAACTTTCAGAAAAAGGTTAAATTGAGTGATTTTTGCATGTTGTTGCACTTGTGAAGCATACTTGCACTTTTTGAGAGCATAAGAAGGCATCAAAAACACTTCAGAGTAAAAAAATCAGCAGTAGATATCCTACGCATAGGATGTCTATAGGGTGATCTGGGCATGTTTTTGAGAATCTGAGTTGACCAGTGTGTTTAGAAGGTAGGTTTTACCCTATTTTCACCTGGAAAGTGGAAATTTGACCATATCTTGACAGGATAAGGCCAGATAGACTGAAATTGCCAGACATCCTACCCAAATTGTGCCAAGGCATTATTCCAAGACCAAAACCATAGGATGGCTGCAGGAGCATGATCTGCATGATATATTGAGTGACTGAGAGAGTTTTCATCTCATTTGGGGGAGAAACGGGGGTCCTAAGCAGACTTTAGCACTTTTGACTGAAAAAGACTAGAACAGCTAAAATTGGGGTCTTTTGAAATCCAAACCAAAATCTGAGCATACCACTGGGTTGTTGACATCAAGGGAAGCTTTGGGTCAAGTCTGGGGTCAAACAGGCCAAAACGACATCCTACGCGTAGGATGTCATATGTGTGATTTTGCACTCGAAATTTTATTTTGAGCATACCACAGTGATCAACACCTTAAGGAGAGTCTGTGGTTCAAATTTGGGGCAATTCTGAGCAGTTAGACATCCTACACATAGGATATCTAAGGCATGATTTAGAGGCCAAATTCAAACTGTGGACATAGCAGGGTGTTGTATAGCCTTAGGCAAGCATCCTAGTCAAATTTGGTCCAATTTAGAGCTGATTTGACTTGGAAATTCATCAGAACAGACATCAGGCTTTTGGAGCAGATCCTGGATCATTTGACCAACCTATAGGTGTCAGAATCAAAAAGTAAAAATAGCTGTGAGTTAGGCACATCAAGGGGAAGCTACAGTGCAAGTTTGAGCTGAAACAGAGCAAAAAGACATCCTACGCGTAGGATGTCTCAAGGCCATTTTTAGGTCCAAATTAAATTCTGAGCATACCATTGTGTTGCTGGACTTAAGGGGAGTATCTGGACCAAATTTTCTTAAATTTTGAGCATATAGACATACTACGCGTAGGATGTCTCTAGGCCAGTTTTAGGGTCCAACTGTAATTTTGACCATACAAGAGTGTTCACAATGTCACAGAGATCCCAAATCTTCTTTCAAAATTGAATTTGGACTCATTTTGACCATTCTAATATGCAATTCACTGTTTTGTCCATAACTTTCACAAACGGTATCGGATCAGAAAAGTTTTTATATCAAAACGTAGTCTGAGAGAGACTCTACAGATCTTAGAGCAAAACTTGAACTAAATACATGCCGACGGCAACCATTTAGTGCATCTTTGAAAAAAACATCGTTTAAGGCCTCAAAATGTATCTGGAAGTCAGGAGTGTCTAAAATCGACAGTTCGAAAGAATTGTGAGGAAACGGTCACGATTTTTGAAGACTGCTAAGTTAGCAGATTGAAATTATCTTTTGGGAAAACCATTGGTCACCCGCTGGAAGGTGCTCAAGGAACAAGTGTGGCCGTCAAAGGTACATCAAGGATTTCTACATTCATTGTGAAAAAGTTTGCCAGCTAAATAGAATTTTGTAGATTGTGTGCTAAAGTGAACACAGGTTAGCTCGACTCAAGAATCGCTACAAAGGGAGCCGTTGTTGCAGTATAGTGGTAAGTTGCATAACTTATCACAGTGCTTCCACTAGATCGAGGCCTACTAAAAAGCTCTAGGAAAAGCAAGCAGCCAAATAAGACAGTATGAGTCTTGGCAAGGAAGGGAGCTAAGAAGTTCAAGCAAAGCCCAATTCAGAAAACTCACAGATTAAGACATCCACAACAGCTGAAGAACCTCAAGCGAAAAAAGACCGACACAAGGGTGCTAATAATTTTTATTAGCATTAAGGCAAGCAATTAGAGCTATCACTGAACAGTTACAACAAGGGAGTCAAGACGAAAGCAATGGAGTCTCAAAGGAATCAGACCAGTCAGGAAGAAGCTTCAAGTACATCCACATATATTACAAGAGAGCAAATTCGGATCTATCTGATTGGATACTACAAAGGACTGCCATGCTATGAGGATGTCAATCGGAATTTGTACATCAAGACAAAGAAAGATACAGAGGAAACTCGGACATCTCAATATGTGGAAGTTGAAACAGCGAAGAATGTGCTACACCCACATCCAAATTTCATGGAAGATTGTCTGGGATCAATTTACATGAGGCACGGAAAATACATCGACAATGAGATAGAAATGTTGTACAAGGATCAACTTACAGAACTCTATGCATATCCTCCAAGTATTTTTCTGTACAAAGCACAAGATGGAAAACATAAATTTGGTACCCTCTATGGAGATGAAGATGGTCGATACTACAGGGCTGTCACAATTCATGAAGTTCCTGTAGAAAACAATCATTACTTTATAGCATAAGCGTTTGGCTCAAGAGGAGAAGACTACATGTCTAAAGGTGGTAATGTATACCATCTCGTCATGGGTTTACCTCTAACTACGCACTTGGAAGAGTTAACAACTGCAGCTGTCACTGCACAAATGGGTGGCACAACACAAGGCACAACATGGAAAGACACAACACAAGTCTCGTGCACTGCACCAGCACAAGAGGTACCAGCTATGAAGATAGCCCAACTTCAAAAGAACTAGCTTGGTCTCAAGAGCTACTTAACAGAGCACAAGAAGTCATATCATCAGGCATTGAATAGATGCCAACATCAGATATGGAACCCTCTCGGATAGGGGGAGTTCAAACTCAACAAAGAGACCCTATATCCTCAAGAGCGGGATTAAGAAGTCCAGTTTTACAAGAAGCAGTGTCCTTTTCAGGAGTCCAAGTGGAATTTCAAGAAGCATTGGAAGATGCCGAGCCGGAGGAGAGACCACTGGAAATTCACAATGCCCAATGTAAAAGGTCAGGTCAAGATGTCATTGTGGTCGACAAATACGATAGGCACTATGAAATAGCCGATGTGAAAAATATGGATGATTTTAGCAATTGTGGGCAACCTGTAAGTCACATACTTGGACCCCGTCCAAAAGCACCATCAAGGGAAACTGAAAACAAAAATTCGGTTCGACCTTCACCCTCGGTGCAGAACTCGCCAAAATCAACTCGGAAACATAGCCCTAAGGCTATGCAGAAGCCCCAAGTCAAAGACCATATACTGATGGAAGAATTAACATCACAACTGCTAGAAAGCATGGATAGTGATTTGATCTTGTATGCAAGCAATAATGGAAGCTATTTTCAACTTCTCAAGGACAAGACGATGAAGGATAAAGAGACAAAGCCAGTGGATACACCTAAGTCAGTCGTAATCTACAGGTTCATGCATGCAAAGAAGAGGTCATATCTATATCTAGATACCACAAGAAAACATTATCAGCATTATTATGGAAGCTGCCTTGTCCAAAGGGTGCACATGTTGAGATAACAACATATTGCGACCAATGTGCCATTGGTCATTTAGTGAAGGACTGCCCAGTAAAGCTCTACATGGAAAAGAAGAAGCAACAAGCCAAAAGCAAAGTTCAGACAGTGACAACAAGGGAACGGAAGAAAGAATCCCCAACAAGATCTCTAAAAAGAAGCAGATCTTGTCGCAAAGCACAAAAGATAGGCTCAAGACACAGTTGCTTGAAGTCAAGGGTGTCAACGACATTATCATAGAGAATCAGGCTTTCAAAAAATATCAATTGAATCATCTGATTCAAGATCGTTTAAGGAACCTCAATGATGACAAGTCAGAGCATCCACAAGGTGATAAAGATGAAGCTCGTAGTTCAAGGTTCGAGAGCAAAAGAAGCCAAGATTCTGACGATAGTGAGCCAATGCAAGAAGAGGTGGCAGAGGTAACAAAAAATCTTAGTGCCACATCACAAGCGGAAGACATGCAAATAGAGTCAATGGATGAAGCTGAAAGTCTACCAAATAAATTTTCTATTGTGGACTCTTCATTGGTGATTGAACAAATCAAAGAGTATGAGAAGCTAAAAGAAGATATAATTGAAGACATACAATGCACAGAAGAACAGGAAATGACTGAGTCCAAGAATGACTACCAAGGACAAACAATATACGATATGAATGAATATTTTTGAGAAGAGACTCTACAAAAACCCATGGAACAATGGAAACCAAAGGCCACGGCGACCATTGCATCAGAAGAAGAGAGTAAACCTCAACATCCTGCTACACAAGCTTCAAAACATTTCCAAGAAGAAAAGTCACCATTGAATGACCTTCAAGTGCTAGAAGAAGTAAATAGTGACAGAGAGCTTCTAAAATCAAGAATCAAGGCGTCACAGTCAGAAACTAGCAATGAACACCAACAAGTAGCTACAACAGAAGATAGTAAGAACTTGGGACATGCTACAACCAGTCAAATGACAAAGAAGTTCAACATACAAGAGGATGACAAAGCTTCCAAGGCACAAAACTCCAAGACAAGTACCAAAAGCAAAGAGGACATCAGTTACTTGGCAGCCAACAAGAAGATTAAATTCTCGTTGGATGTGTATGAGAAACTGAAATTCAACTTTATAGCAGAGATAGATTGCACTACCACGACTAATGTCATGTCTTATGGGCTATGGTTACTTCTAGGTAAGCCAGAACTGTATGAAATTCAGGTACAGGTTCTTATATCACATGGAATAGCCTTCACAAGTTTAGGGATTGCGAAAGCTTACCTAAAAGTACGGTCAAAGGTAATCAAAGAAAAATTCCTAGTGGTGGATTCCTCCAAAATGAATACACATTTGATTTTGTCCAAGCACTGGGCAAAAACATTGGCAGAAGAACCTGGATTTTCAAAAATGGTCATCACGACTAGCTCTCAAGAAATCCAGCCTACTACTGCTCCAAGATTATCGGCTTCCGACAATGGCAAAGCCAAAATGAGCCCACAAATGTCCTACCAACAGAAGAAACCCATTAAATCAGAGTCTTCAATCTAGCCCCGAAAAGTTCAAGACAGAGCTGACCACATGCTTCCACATGAAAGACAGAATCCAAAGAAAATCTTTCAACTGAAATACCCTACACTGCGCGATCATCGTCAACAAAAATCTTCAAAGGTCTACATCAAAGCTGAAGAAATCAAGGTCAAGGACCCAATATGGGTAAATGAGCCTAGCCGATTGACGAAAGGTAAACACATGGGATGGATAGCCTCCCACTACAGCTTAGCAGAGCAAGGCTATTATGAGGGTCAAAAGAAACTTTGGTTACCAAAACCATAGACCTCAGCTTATGTGGTGGATAAAGGTTTCAAAAAGCGTCCCCAAAAGCAACAAAGCTCATATTTATATCGCCAAAGGAGACCAACCAACAAGGCTTGCCAAAGGGATGCACGACATTTCAAATCCAACTGGCCTTCATACCAACATAGGACTTCATCGATAAATAATCCCAAAAATGGCACTCTTGTACATCTCAATACGACATCAAAAACATCATGAGAAGTGCCATCTACAATTCTTCAAGCACAAGGTTACTATCAAGGTAATCAGAGAATCTGGCTACCAAAGATGCCAGGTAAACATTCTTCAAGCAAACGACTTCAGCTTGAAAATAATCTCAATTTCACGGAAGGCAAAATCAAGGACAATGTCACAGTCAAGGCAAAGGATATCTGCAAAGACACTCTAATCACACGATGCAGATACAAATGGGTACCAAAAGAACAACAAATAACGAAGAAGATTGAAGTCATCTCTAGCTCTCAAGAAATGTCAAGACACGATAGACAAAGTGTTACGGGGAATGGAGCGAGCCAATCTTCTCAACCAAGGGACCAACAACAACAAAAAGAAATTTTGACAACCAAGGTCACCCAGGTATGGCAAAAGAAACCAATATTGCCAGTATGGTCCTTTACAAATCCTCTCTCTCTTGGTGAGAGTTTTGAATTTCATTTCCTATTCTTGGTCGAAAGCTCCCAAGATTAAGTCGAGTCGCCATAAAAATCATGGCATAAGAGTCAAGAGTCGGGCAGCTGAGCCACAAAATGAGCAAGCGTCCAGACCCAAGCTTCATGTCTTAATATTCTTTGTGGTCTATGAGTCTAGATATTTAGATTAAAGCTCAAGCTGGAGAGTTGAGCATACATAAAGTCATGTCACTCATGCTGGAAGAGGTGAGCATAAGAGTCAAAGTCTACTATTTTAAATGGTGGAGTGGCGGAGTAGTCTAGAAAACACTCACGCACATGAACACAGTGAGGAGAGTGGAAAAAACCTCATCGACAAAAACCCTTCTTGTGAGTAATGGCAGCTCTTGAATTCAAATATATTTTTTCTTCTCTAGCTACGTTCACTCCTGGAAGCACCCATTCAAACTCCGCTCGCACCGCATATTGTTTACCATGCATCTATCTGTGCAAGAATATATAATGTCCCATCATTGGACATTTGCATTTGACACGATTTGTGTTCCACCCATGCACTTACACAACAAAATGACGAAGACGAAGTGGTAACAGGTTTCATAAGCATTTGCTCAACAACAACGACTCTGACTTCAAGCTACTAACACTTATCCACTGTATATCCAGTAATAGTAGCCATACGGCCATAAGTACTTTAACTCAACAAAACTTGGTTACATCAAACATAAGTACATATAGCCTCACATTTAATGGTGACTAAAGGCATTTTTTTCCTACTGGGTTTTTCCCTTTAGTCCTATCCAGGTATCCAAGAACTTCATTTTGTAATATACGTCACATTTTATTTTTACTATTCTATTTTTTCTTATTAAAACACAGAAAAGCAGACCAGCAACATCCCCAAACAATTGCATGCTCGATCAAAGGGGAGCGGCCTAGAAAAAATTCAAAAAGGCTTCAAGTTTACAGGTACACGTACAGGATGACACCCAAAGAACAAACAATACAGAGCTGCCATGATAAAGCCTTGCTGCAACAACAAACCTCAGTCGACTTATTCATGCTACAACAAACAATCGGAGGGGGAGAGCTATGGCTTCAACTACACTACATGTACAAGAAAAAGGTAACTCTACAACATACAAAGCATCTGGTAGAAGCAACTGCAACAACAAAAGCTTCAACCAACACCAAAACATGAAGCACTCGTCAAGGCCACTGCAGACATAGGGTCTTGTTGGGGACGACAAGACTTCGGAGGGGAGAGTGTTGAAAGGTCAACCTTTCAACAACGCTTCCACAAAGATTCCATAAATATTCCTCAAAGATTCTCTAAAGATTCCAAATAAAGATGCTGATGAAGTGATGAAGATGAAGATGGATGCTGTAATGTGAAGATACAAGCTCATGGACATCATCGAATATCCCGTTATTATTATTTTGAGCCATTACGACCACTTTTGTAATGTTTACCGGAACTTCATATTTTAAGTCGGCAATTGTATTTTGGCCACAGATCCTCGTTGGATGAGCAAAGCCAGCTCACGGTGTTGTAATTAAGATGTATAGAAGCCTAGGGATAAATCAGGTCATTTTGGTCGGACATTAGGTTTTCTAAGGCTTAGAATATAAGCCAAAACCTAAAGCATTGTTAAAAGACTTCTAATAAATCTGATCTTCTGTGTCGTTGGGAGACTGCGAGAGAGTGAGAGAGTGTGTGTGTGTGCTACAGGAGCTACGGTGGTCGGAATCGCAAACGGAGAGCAGCAGTGTGTTGCCCACGAGGAGAGCTACGCGTTGATGCTTACATCACACGCGTTCGTCTGTGTTTTGGCAGATTCACCCGCGAGCTACTTTTGGAGTTTCGATGAGTAACTGTTGTCCGTTTTTTCATTTCAGCATATCCACACGATCAAAGTGAGTAGAGCTACACATTAGGCACTTTAGTTTTTGGAAACGTCGACATGTAAAAACCAGCCAGACATCCTACGCGTTTTCTGTACGGAGGGTATTGAGTAGGTCTTTTTTGGTCATGGACCTTAGGGAGAGTGGCCTATTGGTGTTGATAGGATATCCCTCAAGTTTCGTAACGTTTCGAGAACGTCTAATGGGCTTTTGGCTTGCGGTAGCATCATAGGAGACTCTCACATTCATAGAACCAATGGCATGTAGAGTTGATATCTCTGTAGGAAGTAGTCATTAATCGGTCGAGTAGAGGTTGACACCCTTTGCTTGCTTCCACGCGCCTGCGGGTAGAGCTTCGTCCTCAGTTGACATTATATGTTAGGTGAGTTCTCGCTATGCTGACGTCCGTCGCGGCGTATCCGTCCAACACTGATTAACAAAATTTTTGAGTCCAATGTAGATTTCACAGCCTATTAGGACTAACTGGGGAATCTGGGGGAAAGTAATTTGGGAAGTCCGAGTATAGATATCTTAAATACCCAAAATCACCACTGGTCACCCTTGGAGAACAAAGCTCTCGGCCTACTCCACGCGCGATTTTTGGAGTCCACAGTCACCCATTTTTAGAGCCGTTTCACACAAGACATGAGTGGTAAGCTACACTCATCAAAGAGCTTGTCTATGGAGTCGGGTAGCAAGTATAGGTCCCTGTAAAAACCCTAGAATCCTAGTTGTGTACAGACTCCTAGGACACAAAAACGACCATAGCAGCCTGTCAGCTCAATCGAATTGGACAATATTTGAACTGCAGCATGCCCCTAGATAGTAGAACACTTCCATATCATTAGATGACCATTTGGTAGGAGTCGAAGGGGTCCCCAAGTAAATAATCTAGGTTTTTGCCACATGCCAAAATTGAATTTTGACTTCACGGGCAGCGTATAGACAAGGTCTATAAACAATGTACCTGGATGGTTTCAAGAAAACAGCCAAGGAAATCACTCTAACAACAGGACAGCTCGTAGACTACAAAGCGTCAATTTTGACATATGGAGTCAAACTAACTTCAAATGAGCCCAGAATGGATGAGCAACATCAGGACTATGTAACCGACAAGTCCATGGCTTCAACAATGACCAAATATCACTACGCACCAAGTGGTAACAAAAAGCGGTGACTTCAGATTCGACAAGAGCACAATGTGATGCCGACATGACCAAATCTTACCAAACTCATTTTAGGACATGCTTTAGATGTAATAAAGCTGTGTAGGTCATAAAAATGTTATTTCAAGGATAAATTTTAGCTCATGTAAATAATCACGATTATCTACTTTTTTACAAATTTAACTTGAAAATCATCATCATGCTTCACTTACCTCTTGTACACATCTATTTCATGTCACATGTCAAATATGAGCCCAAAATGTCTAGTAATTCTCAGATCTTCTCAAAAAACGTACTAAAAGCTCTTTTATCCAAATTTTGAATTATTTGTCACGTTTTTTCATCCAAAACCTCCCATATCTCACACAGAGGGTCTATAGCATGTCTAGAACCAGTTGGAAAGGAAAAATATTGAAATTTATAAAACTATAAATACTATCGTGATTATTTATATTTTTGCCAAAATAAGTCCAAATCTCATTTTTGACAAATGAGCTCACACTTCACTCAAAGTATCTAGATCACATATTCTTCAAGCCTATGAAGTCAAAAGTACAAAAACATGGAAAAAATCTCTTGCTGTAAATAATTGTGTTACTTATTAAGCTTGCAATTTTTTCTTGGAGTGTATAATTTTGATCTATACATGTTTTTATGCATCTATGCATGCTCCAAAATTGGTTTGAAGCAAAACGGACATCATTTGCCAGCAATTTAGACAAAGAGCATATCAGAGTAGAATTTGTGGAATTTCCTAACTTTGAAACTGTATCTTTCCTCATAGGCGCAATGCAAGCTGCTGAGAGAGCAAAGAGGAGAAAGACACACAAAAAAAAGTTGCAGGAGCTACCACCATATCAGTTGGAACCCTGCCAGTTCTATGAAAACGGCCAAAGTAAACTACATGTCTAAAGAACACCTTAAGGAGCACAACACCACCGTCTTCACCAAAAAATTCAAAAGTGAAGATGGAAGTCATGTGGAGTTGTAAATGCTACCGAAGGAAGTCTATGATGTAGCAGCTAAGCCATCTACGAAAGAAGCCAACAGGAGGTTGGGACCTCAAGCATTTTATAGTCAAGAACCATGTGGAGTAGATTTTCAAAGGGCTTATGAACTACTGTGGACGATTAAAGAGGATGGATTTCCCAGATCACAGATAACCAAGGACAGAAAGTTGAGGTAGTCATCAACAAAGATATAGTGGCTGAAGCACTAAAGATGCTAATAGAAGGTATGATGATGAGAGCCAGAGATAGGAAAACAGTTGGAACATTCACAAAGAGTGAACTGCCACCACCTTGTCCAATCTTATGCTAAAGCAAGTAGAGAATCCTGCCTGCCTATACCACCAGCACTTTCACTTCCTTGCCAAGAAACCACCAAGGTACACGACCTCAAATCATGTTGTGGCAACCATATTCACGCAAGTATTGAATTCATCACATAGACATACCATAGATCATGCTCAATATGTGCTTACAACACTCAAGAGCACAAAGAAGGAAGGAAAAGTCACATACTTAAAAGCTCCATAAGTCTTAAACCCAAATTGCATACCACGCCATTAGGATGGCCGATAACTTGCCACCAGCCCCGGACCAAATCACATGGATAATCATCAAGAAAGCTCAACCCTCTCCACGAGCCACAAGATAAAAAAAGAAAGGGATTTATAAGCTAGATGAAGGGTCAACTGAAAGCTCACATGAAGCCAATCGCGGTGAAGAAAGTTTTGATAATGAAGAGAAAAGGGAAAGAAGGGAAGAGATGATGAGAAAGGTAGTGGCCGCTCATCAACAAGAACCTCCACAAAAGAAGGCAAGGTTGGAAAGGGAAAAGGAAGGTTATGAACAAAGTCGACAAGCTGCAGGACAGACTTTAGTTCTATGGAATCCAAGGGAAGTCAAGGGTCCTAGGACCAAAATTCCTAATGAGAAGAAGCCCTAAGAAGATCCTATAGAAACGCTAGAAAGGATGTATGTGGAAGCTGAAGCCCTGAACATACAAGAGGCATTGGCAGAAGCTCAAAGAAAAGCCAGAGAAGAATCAACTGCTCAACAACCGCAGCAAGCCAAAGTTGAGAAACCAACTGAAACACAACATAAAGGGAGGTGATGTCTCTGTGACTATCCTCACCCAATATTAAACGGGGGGATCAGCCTCTTCCTAGTCCAAGATCTTCATCAATTGACCAATCAAATGAAATCATGGAGATAAAAGGAAATGGTTAAAAAAAGGGAAGGAAGCCATTCAAGAGAAGATACCAAAAACAACCATAGATGAGGCTAGACCTTCCAAAGAGCCTCAAGAATAATCCAAAGAAGCGGACACAACTGATGAAGTTTTCACTCAAGTCAATGAATGTGGAAAGCAGATGCAATTGATGACTGATAAAATGAAAACAACAGCTCTTAGTCGTAATGCTAAAGCTCAAGAATTTGAACAGGTGATTGATGCACTCCAAGGCAAGCTTGAAGACAGGATGAATATCATTGGAAATCTTCAAAGCCAAATCAAAGAGCTCAAGAAGAAGCAAAACAACATCAACACGTCAAGGAAAAGCAAGAAATAGAGATGAAAGAGTTAAGGGACTCCTCACGAAGTTATTAGATGCCATTAAAAGCAAGAAGCAGCAGAGCTGACTGAAGTGACAAATAAACTTATGAACACTACTTTGTTAGTACAAAAGCTCCAGGTACAATTGAATGTATAACAAATGCTTCTTTGCAATACTCAGAGCAGAGAATTAATGACCAAGCGGCATTTCTTAAGCAAATAAGGAAAATCCCATAAATTGCTTCACTCAAGGAGACTGATGAAGTTTAGAAAACTTTAGAAAGAAAAAACAAGGAATTGGAGCTTGAGTTGAAGTTGTAACAAGAGCAAAGAAGGGACCTCTCCCTAATGTGCATGCAAAGGAAAGAGCAATTGCTTAAAGAGAAGAAGAGTTGAAAAAGGCCAATCAGTTGCTAAGGGAAGGGAATGTGGAAACTCTGGAGGAGGCAGGTACATCTGAACAATCGACTCTAGAGATACTATCAATCTCCTTTGCTGACATAGAAACACAACCAACTGAAGAATAGGCAAAAAGTTTTTAATTCTAGGTAGAGCTTCAAGATGATTATTTTTTGACCTAAGAAACCTTGGCTAAGGTATAAAGGCCAACTTTGTAAAGTTTTTATTAAGTTTTGAATAATGAAATACACAACGAGATTTTATAGTGCTCTCCTCTCTCCTTCTCTGCTTCTATCTCCCTTGTCGGTTGTCACATTGCAGTGGCGTCTGTTGCGTTGCAACCACAAGTAAGAGCTCTATGCATTGACGTAAAACACCATATTAGTAAATTTGGGATTTTCCCAATTCCCACTTTCAAAACAACTTTGAGATTTGACCACATGGCCAAATCTTAGTGAATGTTTTGAGAGAATGGCTTGGAAGAGCTTTGCAAGTACTACCTTGTGGAAGACTTTGGTATTAAAAATCAATTTAAGATTTGTACATATGGCCAAATCTTCAAGACATTTGTTAGAAACGGCTAACGGCTACACCAATTATGCACCAAGTTGTGGATATGTTATAGATGTGTACAATATTTACTTTTCATTGTATAGGGCTTGGGCTCATTTAGGAGTTCCAAAGTTGTATGAGTCTAGGCTAGAGCGCTCACTTTATCCCATAGTTGAAGGGTTTGAGGCCCAAAACTATAAAAGAGCCCTATGCTTAATGAGAGGTCATTCTTGAGTGGTCCTTTTGAGAACTCTCTCCCTAGAGGAGGTCTTGATGGCCTAGCCTTTGAGCTTAATGCCCGTGCTTAGAAGGCTAGTGCTAATCACATGTAATTAGTGTAATCATCTCTAAATTAATCTAGTCTTCATTATGTTTTCAATCATGTTTATCTACTTTCCTTCATTGTTTTGAGGTGTTGATCTTCTCTAATCTAACTCTTACTTATGCTAATCTTCTCCGATTAGTGGAGTCCTTATCTAACTCTCTCGATTAAGCGGAGTGGGTATACTCGTGATTGAGGGATTAGAGTTGTCCTCTAATGGTGTTCTTGTGTTTGTGTAGGTTTAAGAAGCCTTGAGATTAATTTGATTATGCATGACTTGATTTGGACACCATGATGGGCATGGTTGGGGTGGCCGACTTGAATGCGATCTTGTGTGCTTAATCGTCAATGCATGTAATTAGAGTTGTGCTTGAGAGATTCCAAGATTAGTGTGTTTCACTTCGTTGCATGATGTGTGTAGATGATTGCTTGAAATTGATGCTTGATGTGCGATTAGCATTAGTTGTTTGGGATGATTTCTATTTGCATTGGAGGATGCACGCTCTTGAATCCTCTCAATCTTTGCATCCGATGACGCTCTCACATATTCTTTGTGTGATGCCTCCAAGCCCTAGCCGGGTCATGCTCTCTCTCTCTCTCCGGATTGATAGATTTGTGGGAGATTGCCTATGCTATGGCGAGCCTCCAACATTGGCGCCACTGCCGGGGACGAGTTGCCTACGCCAGTGGATTTGAGATTGCAAAAGATAAGAGTAATTTGATTATCGCTTATAATTAGGTAGGATTTGAATTGTGTGTAGTGTAATTAGGTTTAATTGGATGAGTATAGAGTCATTTCACTCCAAAAACCCCTAAATTCTCTTTTGATTTTGCTATTTTTTTACTAACCTTCACTAATTTTGCATCCCATTCATGCTAATTCCATGCTAATTTCATGCTAATTGTGCTAACCTAACCACCAATTTTGATTTGGAATGTATGCTAAATCCCTTAATTGAGGAGGATCATCACTCTTAATTTCTCTAATCTATGTCTAATCATGTGATTGAGTGTTGATTTTGGTCAATTTTTTGATCAAATTTGGACCGAATCGGAGTTGCACACATGTGTGTGCATAATGGAATCGTCGCGTGGAGCAAGGATTAGCTTGGATACAATCAATTGTAAGTGGATTGACCTACTCCGTTTAATTTTTGATTGATTAAGTTGATCCCATTGAGTTGCTAAATCATTGCTAAAATTAGGTGTGTGTGCCTAATTGATGGAATTTATGCCTAATTGGAATGAAATTGAACACCTAAATGCTTGTAGATTGATGATTTTGCAAGAAAGGTGTGTGCAAACATTAGGAATTGGCCTAATTTCGTTGCTAATTGAGCAAAAAATTGGATTTGTGCAACAAATTTGTGTGTGTGTGCAATGCTAAATTGAGTTAAAATTGGATCAATTTTTGATTAAAATTGAGTTAATTTAGCATGTATATACTCATGTATGTGTGATCAAGTGTGCAATTGATGAAATGCAATGAGTTTTAATGAAATTTTTGCATAAATCGACGGCCTAAATTTAGGTGTGTATGCCTAATTAATGGCCAATTATGCCTAAATTGTGAATGAATAATTGGTATTTTTTACCAATTATAATGATTAATTTGGCCTAAAAGGTGGTGTGTGACTTGAGATGATTCAATTGACGCAATTGAAAGTGATTATATGAATTACTATTGCTATGTATGCCAATGGGGTATGGTAATTGGTGAATGCCATATGAATTAAAAGTGGGTAGCAATGTGATGACAATCCATTTGAATTTGGATGATGAAGGCAATTAGACATGAGCAATTTAAGATTGCAATGATGCCAATTGGGAATGATTTTTCAAATGGGAGAATTAGTTTATATGTTGTGAGCTATGCTATGCCTCATAGGGTAAGATTGCAAGGATTTCTTATGGTTTACCCATTTTGATAATCAATGTATCGAACTTTCATTATGCAATGGCTAATAAATGCTCAATGTAGACCGAACTGTGGATATTTTTATGAGCTTGTAACTAATTCTTTGATATCAATTGAGGATTTGAACATAACTTTGAGATATTGTCACTTGCGCTCAAAGAAATGGTGGGAATGCTCCCTAAGTGAGCTTTTAATTTTTTTTGAAAATGCCAAATCAACCTTATGGCTATAGCTTGGCTTTTTGCCTTGACTGCCGCCACTTACCCCATTCCTCGCTGTGAACCTTGGTATGCTGCACACCACACACAACTTTTTTGTACTACAAGCCAAACCAAGGCCAACCTGGCAATTTTGGCGTCTTCACAACTCACACAGACACAAACGATGGCGCCAATAGCCGCCAAAGCCATGTTGGAGACGGGCCCGAGCCTGCTGCACACCAGCCAGCTCTCCTCCATTCCCGAGCCTAAAAAAGGCACTGCCCATTTTCCGCCTTGGCCTGAATTGGCGCAACAAACATGCCACACAATCGCTGCTTGCCGGACCCCACACCAACACACACACACTTGCAATCTCTCTGTCTTGCAGCGGCTCCACAACCCGCCACCTGCTCATGCCCATGTGATCTGTCGACTTTAGCACACACCGTCCACATCACACACGCCAGTTATGGTTCTCAGATGACAGACAAACACGCAGCAGCCTCGTCTGCTTTCAATTCAAAGAAAACTGGCGTCTCCTTCTACTCCTGGTCTCGCCTTGGACAAGTTGAACGGGCTCGCAATTGCAGCCCGCTCGAAACTCCCAATTCTCTCTCTCTTAGAGAACTCGGCCACTCCTTATGACCTCTCTCTGCTCTCGTCCACGGCTCAGCCCGACCTGCTCGCCCTCTCTCGTCGTGAGTATGGCCGCTCAGCCCACGCTGATCCAGCCGACACTGACTTTTTGAACAGAAAAATAATTTTTTTTAAAAAAATTTAGATTTTCTTAAGCAGAGTTCCCACCTCTGATGCTCAAAAGTTTTACGGCCTTGGGCTCATTGCCTACAAGAGGAGGTAGTAGCAGTTGAATTCTTTCATCGGCCTTGGGCTCATTGCAAACAAGGGGAGAATAGTGACAGATAAATACTTTGTATTTAAAAACTGACTACATGAGTATTGAGAAGCACACAAATCAAGTTTTGATTAGTTTGGGTTCTCATTTGCTACGTATGCATAACTTTTCAGAGCACAAAAACATTGATTTATTTACAACTATTGTGTCATGAATTGAGATTCTTGAAGGGAGTGCATTGAAATTTTTCAGGATTGAACATAAATTTTTTTGGTGCTTGATGTGAATAGCAAATACTCTATCTAGCACTAATTCTCGAGCCTTATTTTGGATGCATTGAAAGATCCATTTTGAGATGGGCTATCACTTTTAAATGTTTGGTTGTGGTGAAGGGGATGATGATATCAAATTTCATTGGGCGGCATGCAAAAAAAATTCCATTGCTCTGAGTTGCGAAGTCTGGCTATTACAAGCTATCTCATCATTTAATCAAGGCATACATATATAATTGGGTTGCACTTTAGAGTTAACCTTGATTATTGAGAAGAAATTTTGAGCACTTCATGATAAAATCTCCATCTTTGTTTTTTTGACATGAATGTTTAGATTGATCAAGATCTTGTCTTAACTAAAAGCTATGCTCTTCTTTCCTATGGGTTTAACTTTTGATTCATGACTAACAAGTGAACTTTTTTGAAGGGGTGTGGCAAATGTGTGATTCCAAATGATCCAAGAAGAGGTCATCATTGCAATATTGCAAAATTTGGCTAATTAGAGCCATTCTAAATGTTTGGATTAAAGTTGTAATGCTAGCTCATAGCTTGGTATAAAAATGAATTTTTTTCATTTGAGCTAGTGTTTAGCCAACTTTTGAGCTTTCAAGTACATACTTTGGCTAGTAAGGCCATTCATTTTTATTTCATCAAGTTGCAGTCATCTCTAGCTCAAAGATTGCTTTAAAAATTGTAAAATTTAGTGAGCTACTCGTTAGCCAACTTTTTGAAAAGCTTTAAATTGTAAAATCTCGCTATCGAGAGCCACTTCATTTCATCAAAGTTTCATTATGTTTTAGCTCTTGGCTTGTTTTTTCCATACTTCAAGTGAGCTAGAAACTAATCAACTTTGAATCATGCATGAGAGATGGTAAAAATTGTAAAAATTGCTTATGTAGAAGCTCATTATCTCTCATGGGTGATATGTATGCATAAATTTGCTATCAAAGAGCATCATGTGCATAACCAAAGGCAATTTTTTCCCTTGGGTTTTTTCCCTTTGGCATATTCGGGTATGCAAGACCCTAGCTTTAGGTTTTCATTAATATTTTTTGTGTGCATTTGGCTTTTCAATAATTGGCTTTTGTAGCTTGTGTTTACACTTAGCTTCAAAAGCTTCTTTTTGCAAATAAAAAGGATCAAGAGGCTTCTCTACACAAAGGATGCTTGCTCACGGATACTCAAAGAGCATGAATAGGTGTAATCCTTCCATGATTTGGCTCTTTGTTCATCTCTCCATTCTCTTGCTTGGTTTAAGTGAAATTTTGCTTCTAAGCTATGGTTTTTTCATGTTAGAAAGCTAGGCATCGTAAAGTTTCAACACCCTACTTTGTGAAAATTAAACTCATCAAAAAATTAGGTTTTATGTATGTAAATCATAGGTAATTAGCATTGACCTTAGGTTAATGTAGGTTCATTTCTTGCTAGTCCTAGATTCTTAGTGATAGTCGTAATATTCCACTCATTTTTGTCATGACCTAGGGCTATGATTAGGCTTTAGTCTTTTTTAGTCCAATTGCCACTAGTTCTTGATGGCGGGAAAAAGAGCAGTGCAATCGGGTGGCCTCTGTACTCGTGCACACTCCACAAACCACGCCTCATGCAAACAAGCAAAGAACAAAACAAAGGGGGCACCACCCTAAATTAAGAGGTTTAGGGACCTCACACATAGTGCACATAGGCAAGTGAGACTTCTGGCATTATGATGGCATCAAAACATATGGCAAAACACATAGAAACGAAGCTTAGGGACCTTATGTAGCATATATATACACAAGACATCAGCTTAACAATACAACGGCATCTGATCATACATAACAAGGATATAGAGAAGCAAGCCAAGGATGGTATAATCCCTTGTCAAAAACAATCAACCCAGCAAGTAGGTATGATCCTACTAGCAACACATCAATACCTTAGAGAATGATGGCGAGGATGGTGGCCATGGAGCATGAGAGAAGACTCCTTATTTAGGTTTTAGGGCTAGTAATGTAGCATACTAGAGGGAGAGAGAGAGAGGAGAGAGAGTAGAGCTCCATCCATAGCTCCTCGTTGTGAGCAATGTCGTCATAGCTTCATTGCTTGGTGAAGTGGGTGAAGTGTTGTTTTTGAGTGAGAGAAGGCCTCCTTATATAGGTTTCTGAGAGGGTTTAGGATTAGGGATAAACATGCTTAAATCCGCTGATTGGGGTTACTTTTTGCTTAGGGTGGTCAACAGATTGAGGTCACTTGATATGTCACCATCAAGATATTCTCTAGAGTGATGTGAGAGGGGAGGGTAAATGCTGATTTTTCTGATTGTGACACATGGGGATAAGGCCTTGACCAGCATTTAAGAGCAGGTAGGTGGCTGTTGAAACTGGAGGTTCTGCACATGTCAGGGGGGGACCTGCTGGGTCCTCCTGAATATCAAATTCTCAAAAAATCCTCAACCATGGCTTCTTTTGACATGTGTTCTTTGAAAAAATCAGCATGTCTCTTTTCAACCCAAAAGTCTTTATCCCTGTTGACTCACCTTTACCATAAGATTTTCCCTTTTTCTCCTCCTGTAACTGCATTGTTGATGCCCAATCACTGCTTCTAGTAATAGTGAACTGTTACCTACCAAATACTTATGGTGCAGTAAAAAATATTTACCATAGGTAAAAAAAGTTACTGTAGGTAAAAAGTGATTTGTATTTACCATGTAGGTGAAAAATATTTACTGTAGGTAAAAAATATTTACTGTGGTAAAAAATATTTACTGTCGGTAAAAAGGTGAAAACGGAGTATGCTGTGCTGTGAGTCCACACGAACATCCTCGTGTAAATTTCACTAGAAATTCACACCTAGAATGGGCTATTCTGTAAGATATAGGTTGTAGGCAGGCATAAGAGCTCGTTCCCACATATCTTCTGTCCATGGCACTTTTTACTCTTTGGTGCTTGTGAAGTAGATTTTTCTTCTCTTTCGAGATCCCTTGGACTAGAGTATCCTCATCTTCCCAACAACTGACTCTGCCTTTATTGCATCTTCAGAAGGGGTCCTAAAAACCATGCATCAGTTCTCATAAAGGAAGCAATAAAAATGTGCTAAAAAATGAATCATGAAGCAAAGAAGTGTCCAAAAAAAGTAGCAAAAATACTACTAAGGCACATGAAAATAAAAATTCTATGTTATGTTGTGTCTATGTGAGGCCTAGTGCCTTATTGGCACTTGTTAGGCGAGGGGAATCACCTTGGCTTGCTTGGTCAAGGCCCTAAACCGATACCTTGGGCTGGTAGGGGTTAGTCGTCGCCTTGGTAAGCTAGTAGGCTTTTGGAACACCTTCTTGAGGATTCAAGGAGCTGAGAGTCGCACCTAGACTTGCCTTGGGGTGGTAGCCTTGTGATTGTGCTTTAATTTTTCTAAGAATGACTAAATCAAAACTTCCATGAGCTTCAAGAAACTTTGACAATGTACTAATAGATTATGAGCTTTTTTATAGCCCATAGACAAGATAGACTTGAATGATTTATTAAGATTGTTCACATAGTTTTTAGGCTAGTAGGTTTGTGAACTTGCATTAGCCTAGGGTCATAATTGATTGCTTGTGTTTCATGCATAAAACTAAAATTTCAAGTGGTTTAATCTTCACAATAGTTTGAGTATTTTTTTTGCTTTATGTTGTCTAGTTTTTGACTATGATTGACCCATTTTTTAGAAGCAAAAAATCACTTTGCATGATTGTTCATTTATGCTTCATGTTATATTCAATCTTGGTGGCCTTTGATGCTCATTACTTGTTCTTATGTTTTGTAGCTCAACATTTCTTCCTTGGACTTGCTTTCTACCATGTCACTGTGTCTTGCTTTACCGGCACACGAGGACGTGCGCCAAATTAGGAAGGGGGGAATGTTAGAAGCGGCTAATGGCTACACCAATTATGAATCAAGTTGTGGATATGTTATAGATGTGCACAATATTTACTTTTCATTGTATAGGGATTGGGCTCATTTAGGAGTTCCAAAGTTGTATGAGTTTAGGCTAGAGAGCTCACTTTATCCCATAGTTGAAGGGTTTGCGGCCCAAAACTATAAAGGAGCCCTATGCTTAATGAGAGGTCATTCTTGAGTGGTCCTTTTGAGAACTCTCTCCTTAGAGGAGGTCTTGATGGACTAGCCTTTGAGCTTAATGTCCATGCTTAGAAAGCTAGTGCTAATCACATGTAATTACACTAATCACATGTAATTAGTGTAATCATCTCTTAATTAATCTAGTCTTCATTATGTTGTCAATCATGTTTATCTACTTTCCTTCATTGTTTTGAAGTGTTGATCTTCTCTAATCTAACTCTTACTTATGCTAATCTTCTCCGATTAGTGGAGTCCTTATCTAACTCTCTCGATTAAGCGGAGTGGGTATACTCGTGATTGAGGGATTAGAGTTGTCCTCTAATGGTGTGCTTGTGTGTGTGTAGGTCTAAGAAGCCTTGAGCTTAATTTGATTATGTGTGACTTGATTTGGACACCATGATGGGCATGGTTAGGGTGGCCGACTTGAATGCGATCTTGTGTGCTTAATCGTCAATGCATGTAATTAGAGTTGTGCTTGAGTGATTCCAAGATTAGTGTGTTTCACTTCGTTGCTTGATGTGTGTAGATGATTGCTTGAAATTGATGCTTGATGTGTGATTAGCATTAGTTGATTTTTGGGATGATTTCTATTTGCATTGGAGGATGCACACTCTTGAATCCTCTCAATCTTGGCATCTGATGACGCTCTCACACATTCTTTGTGTGATGCCTCCAAGCCCTAGTCGGGTCCTGCTCTCTCTCTCTCCGGATTGATAGATTTGTGGGAGATTGCCTATGCTATGGCGAGCCTCCAACAACATTGGTGATTCCCAAAATGTTTCTAAAGTCTCAAAGCATGTGTTCTTAGGTCTTATATACTTGTCCTAGAAGTTTTGTAGCATTCGGATGTCGTTTGATGCTGTAACGATCATGGTTTTCTTGTCAATTAGCAACTAGCTTTTGGTGACTTAGATCATTTGAGTGTAGCTTGAGTTAGATGCAAGCTGATTGTTGTTTTTCAAGATATTACCACCCTCTTGTAGCCTCCATGCACTAGTCGAGTCAGCTTTGTCCCATGGATTGACAATTATGTTCGTGGTTCTTGCTATGTGTGAAATAAGATAAGAGTGAGGTTAGGAAACCCACCCACATCCTATGATGCCTTGCATCAAGCATTTCTTTGGATGCAAATCCATGGTTGCTCTAGCAACATGGCATGAGGAGAATAGATCTTTGGATGGTGTGCTACGGATCCCTGTAGATTGTGCGGCATGGAAACATATTGATGACACATAGCTAAATTTTCCTAGGGAAGCTTAAAATCTACACCTCGGCCTGGCGATGGATGGTGTAAATCCATTTGGTCTGAGCAGGTCGACATCTTACATTGTTTGGCCAATTTTCATTGTCAACTACAACATTTCCCTGTGGTTGATGACTAAGAAGGGACACCTATTTTTAAGCTTGATTGTGTCGGGACGATATAAAGTGAAGAATATGGATGTGTATCTGTGTCCACTATTAGAAGAGTTACAACAATTGTGGATAGGCATAAAAGTGGTGGATATGAGCCGACATATAGGTTGATGTATGCTTTGATCAAAGGCATTCTAATGTGGACAATGCATCTATCTTGGGCTAACAGAATGCTCAAGTGTGACTCAAACTCCTTCAACCGGGTTTATTGTCATGTGTATGGGTGTAGGGCTTCAATTGGTTTATTTTCATGTGTATGTGGGTGTAGGGCTTCAGATAAGCGGTTACAGTGCATGCGCCACATGTGGCCCCAGACTTAATGAACATTGAGCACCCTCACTCAAAAAGCAAATCTACGAAGGTCATCGACCCCATCTTCCAAAGAATCACAAGTTACGAGAGGGTTTCTTGGGAAGAGAACTGCCAAGGATGTCTGCTCGTGTATGGTTAGAGCAGAAGGAGATGTGTGAAGACAATCTACCTCCAGGGATGAAGCGATTCTCTTGATGGGATGAGTTGCCATACTGGAAAAGACTCGAGATCAATCACCTACTGGATCCAATGCACATATTCAAGAATGTGGGTAATCCATTGTGGTACCATCTCATTGGCAATAAAGATACATTGGGAGCTAGAATTGACCTTAGGGATGCTAGTTGTATGGAGAAATACTGGCCACATATAGCAAATGACAGATCAATAAAGGTGCCTAATGCACCATGAACACAAAGTGAAAGGGACAATTTGATCCGTGTGTACATCCATATGCATAATGCACTCGCTTCGGACAACATTCCAAAGGAAGGGAAGCTTACTAGTTTGAAGTCACACGACTGACATAAAATGTGTTAATAAGTATGTTTGAGGTGAACTAGAGCAATGATAAATCTATTTTTCTAAGTCTACTTTGATTCCAATGCTAAATCTATTTTGCAGTTTATTTTATCGGTGGCCATTGAGGGTTGTTTGTTCCCCAATGTCCTCCAAACAATCTATAAACTTGCAAAATTGGTGCAATGGATCTCCAGAAGGAGATCGATGCAGTTTCTATACCATCCGCCAAACAAAATGTTGTGGAGGTCGTTTTCATGTTCGAGACACACTTTCCTACTACCACGTTGACCATTCAAGTGCACCTTCTCATTCACGTAGTTGATGAGGTGGAAATAGCAGGCACAATGCATTCCACGTGGATGTTCTTTTTAGAATGTTTCATGAAAAAGCTCAAGGGATATGTCCATCAGAAAACACATCGAGAGGGTAGCATGGCAAAGGGTTGGCTGGTTCAAGAGTCCCTTGTGTACATTGGAGACTGGATCTCCGGAGCCTGATTGTGTAGGAGATACGCTTTGGTGAACCATTGATGATGAGCACAATTATGGGATTGTGATGTGAAATCTTGGTGTGGAAAAGAACATAACGGAAGATCTAGAGGCTAAGATCAAGCAATTTTGCATGCTTCAGAACCCAGTGATGAAAAAGTGGATTTCACAGTACGAGGATGCAAAGCAAGAGCGACAAAGGGCACGACTTGATTGGAGATGGGGAAGACGACCAAAGGTGAATTATCTTGCGGGTCTTGAGAGCTTACCAACCTTCATGAGCTTAAGATGGTTACACAATGCCTTGAAAAGCTCACAATAGCACGACGAATAGGTGATTGAAGAGGAGTGGGAGTACTTGCAAGAATGAAACCCCAAGGTATACTTTTAATCTTGGATCCATGGCATGTTTTTTGTATTGACGGCCACTCATTATCGTTGTTGGTTGTAGTATAATTCATACATGGGGAAGACGACCACATGGGGAAGAGATGGGGAAGACGACCACAGGTGAATTATCTTGCGGGTCTTGAGAGCTTACCAACCTTCATGAGCTTAAGATGGTTACACAATGCCTTGAAAAGCTCACAATAGCACGACGAATAGGTGATTGAAGAGGAGTGGGAGTACTTGCAAGAATGAAACCCCAAGGTATACTTTTAATCTTGGATCCATGGCATGTTTTTTGTATTGACGGCCACTCATTATCGTTGTTGGTTGTAGTATAATTCATACATGGTAGCATGGTGTAAAGGTTGGCATTTCAGGGTACAATAGATCAACAAAAAGTGTTTCACACAAGATTGTGGAGTCATGGAAAATTTCAAACAATCAAGTCAATGATAGTCGAGAAATTTTCTACAAGAAATTTTGAGGGTAGACTACAAGGTGTTTTTGTGGACTTGTCCGACGTGCAATGGTTCAAGATAAACACGAAGGGCCACAATGCTACTATGCGTAGAGGAGAGTTGGGTTTCCTTGAGGTGGAGTCAACCAAGAAGTGGACCGACCTTCGAGACACTTTTCATATTACCCGAGCATTGTGAACAAGTAAGCAATAAATTTTGCCTCATCCAACTTTAGAGGACTTGTGTGCCTTCACTACTCATATAAGATATGTTGCTCTTGCAGGTGATATTCCATCCTACAAAGTCACAACCAAACTGGTGATATGTTATAGAGGTGGCCCCATGCAATGCACGGTGTATAGGGCTATAATTTACTAGTTACCTTGGCATCCATCGAGGAGACCGAAGAGGAAAATGAACAAGAAGCCACGAATATGGCACCATACGAGCCCAAATCTTCTTCTGAAGGAGGGATGCATGCACGGGACCTTCTAGATAAAACTCCAGACATTTTATTAGATGGAGAGATCTACATAGACATAGGGAGTTATGCTGAGTTATGTGAGGATGAGAAAGAGACCTCTTAAAGTCACCGACATTGTATATGATCAATTTTTCTCCCTTTTGTCCAGGACCCTGTATTTGAGCAGTTTGCTCCCTTTTGTCAAGGACCCTGTATTTGAGCAGTTTTTCCCCCTTTTGTCTCTGTATTAAACTTGTGAAATTTCAAATTTTTAATCAAATTGTGAATCAAGTTGTTTAACTTCAACTTGTGAATCAAATTGTTATCATTAACATGTTTTAACTCCAAATGTGTTTTTTTTAATGTAGGTCTGGATCCACGTGCGTTTTACTCTTCCTTAGACCCCAAGCAAAGGAGATGGTACGACAACCACCATGGTGCCGGTGCATCGGCACATAGGCCCACTACTTCGTTGTCGCCGTCTACTTTGGAGCGATCAACGCGCTCCGAGAGCTTTGTGTTGACTAGATGGTCTACACACTCCTCTAGGTACCAACACTTTAGTGGTGGAGGTGACGGCTGTTGTGGAAGAGGCACCACTGATGCTTCCATACTGCCTTGTAGTTGTCGAGGCTCCTTACCTCCCCCTTCTTTGCCTGCCCCCACACCGGGCATGATGGCGTTCTCTACTCCGACTTTTGCACGACTTTTTGACAATCTTGGCTACACACTACTAGCTACTCCTTTAGGACTCATCCCACTCAACACTCCTCAGTATAGACCACTAGCTACTCCTCCAGAGCTCACCCCACTTGACACTCCTCTCTTGGGAGCCCAGACTCCCATGGAGACACCTGTAGTTCTAACCCCTCTCGAGACACCACTCGAGACCCTTGCCAAGACTCCTGTAGTGACATATGGGTTCAAGCGACCCAAGCAAGAGGGCTTGCCATACTCGATCAATGTCAACAATGGATTGATCTTGGATGAGGATGGCAAGAAGGTAATTATGTGCATGTGCGGCTTGTGCTCTCCGGCTTTTTGACACTACATATTAAATAAATGGTCAAAAGTGTCGAATGAATTGAAAGACAGAGTCGTCAACATGCTACATGACGAGTTTCCCATGGAAACTCGAGATGAGCACTTCAATGAAGACTTAATGAGGGTGCGGATACATGAGTACTGCAAGCACAAGCGCTCCAAAGTGAAGAAAGCAATAAAGCATGAGTGGAGCAGACCGGCTTGGCTGAGTAAAGAAAATTGGAATATTGCAAAGCGAGAAGTGTGCAAGAATCCCAACAAGTGAAAGAAACAAAAGGAGGCGGATAGAGCACGAGTAGAGGCAGGGAGCTCGCACCACTTGGGGAGCGACAAATGGGCATCATTTGAATCCGACTTTGTAAGTGTTGTTGCATTGCTCTCTAGGTTTAGTAGTCTCGGGTATTTGTAGTCTTAAATTTTAACATAACGTTTTCTTTGTATGTCTTGAATAGTGGTAGATGATTGGACGTGGCCCCACACCATACGAGTGGGAGTTTGTGGGCAAAAAGGGCTTGAACGCCCTTATGGACATTCTGAGCTCTAGTCCTGGCTTAGTTATTACTTAATTTTAAGCTCTAAAATTTATTGTATTTTAATAATAAGTTGTTAGATTTATTTATGTCTTTATATTTAAATTTATAAAAATTTTGCTTGTTTTTCTTGAAAAATCCGACAGATACGCCGTTGGGTTGCGATGAGACGTCAGATTAGTTGACGTCAGACTAGCCCTAGCTAGGACTAGCTAGTGTTACTTCTATATAGCATATATATTAGGAGATGACTACATCAATTTTGTAGATTGCGAACAACAATGTAAATTGGTGCTACAATGTTTTTTGAGAATTTTTCATAATGGATTTTGATCCCTTAGTTTTTGTAGATTGTGAACAACAACGTAATTTGGTTCATCATTACTTTCTTGTAGATTGGGAAAAAAAATGTAATGCAATTTGGTGCTACAATGCTTTTGTCAATTCACTACGCTTTTTTCAATTCTATGTTTTTATCAATTCACACTGATTTTGTCAATCCTATGCTTTTGTATTGTGTTTAATATATATGGTTCATTGGGTGGTAGGGCAAACACCAAAATTCTTTATGCTCGCACATTGCTATTAGCGTGCTATATAGCGACGCACATAGCGACACATGTAGCAACACTTATAGTGACATTTTCTTTTCGATGCTCATACTGATGCTTTTAGCAACGTCTAGGATAAAAAAATGTCCCAATTCATTTCCATCACTATGGCCGTCATCACAAGCCTTCAACACCTCTTGTAGTGATTGTCCTCCTCTTCCACCTCTCCATAAGATAGATTTACAATTTTACTATTATTATTATTTTCATTTTTAAAATAAAGGGATAGTTCCTACGACATGAAGTTTTTCTATGGGGTGCGTCTCCTTTTCTTTCAACTTAGCCGAGTGTGTTTGAGGACTATTGCAGACTCTCAATACTCTCCCTTTTGGATGCCCATGCAAAAAATGACTAGCAACTCTCTCTCCTAATGACCATAGACACACCTTCAATGCACATTAGTCCCATGGAGGCTTTTGCAATGACTTGTCGCTACTTTAGAAGGGTGCTACAGAGAAAGTGAATGGTGATGGTCTCTAGCATGTACCTCATGACATCCGTTGTTGCTATATACGACTTCTCTATCTATTCCCAATTCAAGAAGGTGGCAAGGAATCAGAATCAAGAGCAGCTCAACACCATTGCCCTATGCCTAGGCATCGAGGACGGTGTATGATTCCTCTCGAAGTCATGGGCGGTGATGCTTTCTGGTATCATACTCAACATGGGTGGCTACATCAGTGTCTGGCTTGCCCTCACTAGCCAACTATTGAGCAACATACTCAAGCTTTGTGTCTGGCATGTAGGCCCCTCTTTGGCGGCCATCTCTAGCTAACAGAGATTTGGCGAGAATGTGGTGATGGTAGTCCTGGAAGCAGAAGCAAGTGAGTGACTAAAATCCCACAAGAGATGATGATCGAGGTCCAGCTAGTCATCACAGACATGGGAGAAGGTATAAAAGACAAAGATACCATGACAAAAATGAGCACACCGCTACTTTTTCTCCCTCTCTTTCTTTCACTACTTTTATATATGATGTCTTCTCTCAACCAAAGGATATCCTTGCTACCAATGATCCCATATATCTTTCAATTATCAAGCCCGAGGCATCAAGATGTCATGATGCAGGAGGTTCTCTACTACGATCACACAATCGATCACATAGTTGTGAATTTTTTTTTGGTCTAGATAGTTGGTTCACACCTTGAGAAACTAGCCTAGCAAGTTTTTAATCATTGGGCACTATTTGTACTTAAAGTTGAGATTTCTAGAATTGAAGGTTGCAAATTGACATTGTTGCTATTTTAACAAGGTTGAAGGGAATAAAAAATCATTATGAGCTGTTGTGTATCCATGTGATCATCATACTATCTTGTATACTTTTTCTTTCACAGGGAGATTGGAAATAAGTTCTAAAAATTACCAAATTGAATTGACAACATCTGAACAGGTTGGTTTTGGTATGGGAAGCTAGGTAATTATTTTCATTGAGGAGTTCAAGTCTTTATGTAACTAAGGTTAGACCATTTTGTTTGTGAATCAAGGATATAACCAAGAGACTGAGAGTAGAGTATCTACAAAAGAGAGTGTAAACCAAGGGGTCCTTTAGAGACTATAGGAGAAGAAGCGGTAGACACTTACTTCGACTCAAGTTTCCAGATGTCTTCTTTTCTACGCAATCAGGGATTGGAACCTCGCTCAAGATAAAGCACATTTTGACTTCTACAAAACCAACAAGCACAATGCTCAGATTTATCTAGATCCTAACTAGAAGTACATAGTAAGGATAGATGACCATACTGTTGAGTTTGAACAGGAGGTTAGGGTTGACAAGCAACATACCTTCTACATGGACCGAAATGGAGTGCAATACCTCAAAATATTAAATCTTGACATTGTGGACTAAAGAGGTTGACACTCTGATTTTAAACATGGACATAAAAGAGGGGCCGCCAGTGTTAGAGTTGGAAGGATACGACTTGATAGACACCAAATCTTTAAAGCGCATACCTACCGACAACCCAAGGCTTGGAGTTTATTGTTGGGAGGACAACAATGTTATAGAATTGATTTGGATTGCTCCTCTAAGTAGCATTATTCATTATTCAAGAGATGAGAAATATGCAAATAATAGGCGTATTATTTATTGACCAATATTATACGCTCGTCTTATACGGTGCCACGTCAACAAAAATGGGGTCTTGTATAAATTCTTATTTTTTTGATCGAAAAAGTTTTTGATTGAATTTTTTTTCGACGAAAACAAATTCTATATACGCAAACATCGCTACCTCTTAGGCACATTTGACACTTCAAAAGGTAATCAATGTGTAGAGAAAATTTTCCAATTCTCACTTCAAAGTTAATATAGGTAGACATTTTTGTGTCCTGTATAGGGTCATCACACTATGCTCTCACTAGAAATAAATCTTTAGGAATATCATATCCAAATACATTGATATTTAATTATCTATATTTGGATTGCAAGATCTATCATACTATGTAATCATACACTTTCTTGAACTGCATATAGATAAGCAGTTAAAGATCTATGGTGGAGTGTGAGAACTTCATGTTCACACTTCAGATAGATAGGGTGATTGTCAAGGTCTGTGATTGATTATTATTTAGCACTGTCACTTGTAGCTCCTGTAGCTTCTGCATTTTGTAATATGATAATCATTTCCAAGACTTGATTAATATTATCAATTATTGTAATGTGTGAAAGCCGTAAGCTTGCACTTTATATAAATTGATATAGTGCAATGTGAAATGACGTGATTTATATATTGTTTTTTGTAAATGATTAAGATTATCGATTATCATAGTGTGTGAAATCCAAAAGCTTGCACTTTAGATAAATAGATGTAGTAGGATGTGAACACAATATGATTGAAATGTTTTGTTTTAAATCATTACGTCTTACAGCATTTGGAACAATGTGGATTGATTGTCATGAGTTGGTACATAGAGAATGAGAGACCATCATTGCTTATTGTAAAACGATAATGTAGATTGATTTTGACCATGAGATTGGTAGATAGAGTGTGATTCTAATTGATAACTTACTACAGTAGTGAGTGAAAGACAATTATTGATGATGAACTTGCCTTGTAGTGGGTTGCAAAAATGTGTCCACAACGCATTAGTCAAAGAGGGGAAAAAATTATGGGCACAATCGTCTACAGAGAAAGTACCAAGATGATGCTCAGCTAGTTATTGCGATCAATTTGCATCTACAAGGTGATGGTGGGTTGAAACTCCTTGTGGGACATAGATCGGTGAGAGGCCAATTACAGAGGGTCAAACAAACGAAAGAGATGGTTGTTATGTCACTGCAAGCACTTAGGGAAGCCTACCATCTCATCAACCTGGCGACAAAGGAAGATGGGAACTTCGCTCTCACTATTGGCCATGGGTATTGATAGCATTGGAACTGCTCGATATTAAGACAACAAGTTTGAAGCAAGCTTCTCTTATATAACGAAGTGTAGGGAGATTTTAGCCCAATAGCACTCAAAACTTGTAATGGTCGCAAGAAAGAGGTAGAGGGAGTAACACAAGAAGAAGTGCTTGGGAAGAGATGTGCCTATTGCAAACCTGTAGTGCTCATGTACAATGCGAGCATGAGCAGGATAAAGGTGGGAGGTTAGTAGATGCACTTGGATAGGTGTGTGGGCACTACTAGCATGCTTTGGCACTAGGGACACTTTTTTGCATCACATACGCGACAAAAACAACATCGCTATAGAACCGCTGCATAAGTGACATTCATAACGATGCCAAAATATCATATAAGCGTAAAAAATGGCATGGAACTACCATTGCTTATGCGATGTAAATAATAACCATTTTTTTGCATCCTTTAACACTAGGTTGGTAATGGGACACTTTTATGTCCTGTTAAGTGACCATTTTCCTTGAATTATGTCAAGAGTTTCAAAATGGATTTTGTGGTGCTATCTATCTGGAAAGTCGTCTCATGAGCTGAAAAAAACTCAACATTTTTTTGGAATATCAATTCCATCTTTAACATTGTCCTTGCACAACATTTCACAACCTAAACTGTGTGAAAAAACGGGTCCTGTTTTTGGCTTTTTTCAACTTTTTGCAACTATACCACTCTAGAATTCATGTTTGTGAGGTCTATAATGCTAGAGAACTATCTTTAGTAGTCCTCAACATGTACTGATGCTTCTAGGGAGAAATAAATATTAAAGTTGTAAGTTATGACCAAATTACAAAAATTGTCAAATCCTATTTTTTAGCCAATTTTAGCTCTTCTATGATTTTTTTGGTGGATTTCTTGATATCCAATGCATTTTTTATTTTATATGTCGCATATTGTAACATAAAGCTAACATTCCTTGAGTTTTGGGGCACTTAATACCCTATTTTTCATAGTACACAACGATGGTTGATTTTTTTTTAATTATAGAAGAAAACGAAACATTCTAGTATATCAAGTATAGCTTTTTCAATATTGTTAGTTTCTTGTGACAACTACATGCATTTTGTAGGTAGTAACCATATCTAGTTATAAGGATCAAATTTGGCTAGATATTGAATAGTTTCTATGGGATTCTACAAGTCATAATGTTGAACCCAGTTTTTTCATGTTTGCTGTATTTAACACTTCATCTTTGTCCCCAAGATTCCCCTTGGTAAGAGATGTATTATTCTTTTGACATGCCCCATGGCTCCTTATGAACATAAAGGACAATAGGGAACTAAAAAAACATGCATATATTATTTGTATTGAGCGTGGCTATAGAAACTTTGATGATAGGTTTGTAGAATGGTAAAAATTCAACTTTTTTGTACCTATTTATTTTGGCAAAACAAAAAATAGTGAGTGAGAAGCAATCATATGTTCTGATCACCAACCCATTGAAGTTAACTAGGGAATTTATCTCAAGTCCTACAAAAATCCCTAATCTTATTTTTATGCAACAAAACGTAAGAAATGACTGTTTTGATGAAAATTCACTGGTCCATCAACTTTGGAGGCTTGGTGTGACCAAAAGATGAGAAATTTTACAACTTTATTATTTTTTCCATGTTTAGTAGGCCTTGAACTATAACCTCATGAAAGGATTTTACAAAATGAGTGGATCTACTATGGTTTTGGAGGTTTTTTTCAAAACCCTGAAAGGACACTTTTATGTCCTGTTAGGTTACCAAACTAGTGCTAAGCGACATTCTGTAAAACACGTTGCTTAAGAAATGTAATTCCATTTTTTTAGCACATATTTGTTGGGCTCTCCCCACCATATATGTGCTTACTTTTTTAGCACATATTTTTCGGGCTCCCCCGACCATATATGTGCTTACTTATAACCAAGGCTCTGTGTGTGTGTGTGTGTGTGTGTGTGTGTCTCTCACATACAGACACACACAAGGCTCTCTCTCTCTCTCTCTCTGTGTGTGTGTGTCTCTCACATACAGACACACACAAGGCTCTCTCTCTCTCTCTCTCTCTCTCTCATACACACACACACACACACAAGGCTCTCTCTTTCTCTCTCTCTCTCTCTCTCTCTCTCTCTCTCTCTCTCTCTCTCTCTCTCTCTCTCTTACGCTCAAAAACAAGATTTGCAACAAAAAGTACACACTTGAAAGCATTGTACATACACTACAACAAAAAGACAACCGATGAATTTATGCAAACACAAAATTGAAAGTATGAATGATCACGGTATGGTCTTCTCTTCCTTGATACTATGCAATTACATAAAAACGATTGAAGTAAACTAAAAAATGAATGAAAAAACTTGATATGATTCTACACGATATGGTATTTTCTTCCTTGATACTATGCGATTACACAAAAAACAATTGAAATAAATTGAAAAGTAATGAAAAAAGTTTATTCCATTTTGAATGATCAAGGTATGGTCTTTTCTTCCTTGATACTATGTGATTACACAAAAACGATTGAAATAGATTGAAAATGTAATGGAATTGGCCTATTAATTTAGATTGTACGGGAAAGAGAATAACATAGTGAGCATTTCATTAAGGAAATTCCTTCTTGTAGGTAGAGAGAGTGCTTGAATGGATAGAGCAACATTAAACACATTTCCTAGCTAACATGGCATGAGAAATAAATTAAAAAAAGAGAGATAGTTAGAGACATTGACAATATTTGAGGACCGGAGTTACCTGGAGCAGGTTCCCCCTCCAAAAGGCTTTTGTATTATAGATTCTCCCATCAAGAGAGACTTGGTACAATACAAATATTGTGCTCCTTAGAGACCTTCTTTGGTGCTATAAAGATGGAAGATTCTTACACCAAGATTTTGCACTAATAACAGTTAGCAAACTTGAAATGAACTTGAAATATCCCAAGCCTCTCTCCCAAGACCTCAAACATCTTTGAAGGTGAGGAGAGCTGGCAGGGATCGAGGAAGAGTAGAAAAGGAGAAGTATTTCTATGAGAAAGAAAATTAATCCCCTTGCATATCATCACTCATAGTAGCATAGCTTAGCTTACATAATAGAAGAGATGGGGAGAAGATACTAGCATGCTTTTGAGCTTGGCTCTTGGTTGGATTTTCATCCATAGCCAAGAGTTGTTGGTGTAGGCTCTTCTCTTCACAATGATTGAGAGAGAGAAGACGTGTGTGCTTCCCAAGACAGAATAATAGTGGAAATGGGGCGTGGGATTCAAGTGAGAGAGAGGGAGAATTCAATTTGGGTCTTCTACAGTAGCTAAAAGCTCATTGGATGATTTTGGGGCTAGCCAATGGTTGGCCTTGGTCCATTTAAGAAACAAGGGTAGCCTTGTGACAAGTGTCCTTCTTACCCCTATTTTCCAAGCTTCAAACATTTAAATAAAAGAGCTAAATTCTCATTGGACCCCTTGGTAGACTGTCCAATAGGAATTTTAGTAGTTCCTAACAATTAACTGGAGTTTAAAATGCCTTTCTTAGTAAAAAATATGCTCAATTTAATTATCTAAATGCTTATTGGACCGTTAGGGTGGCTAGACAATAGGATTTAAGCACATTTAGGAGGCAATTAGGCTACGATCTTGACATGTGTCCTCATAGCCCCTTTATGGGAGGTCTTTGTGAGAGGTGTGGACCTTCTCTCTCTTCCCCTACTTCTTGGGCTCGCCCACTCCTTTGTAGCATCCCTTGTTGACTTGAAGCACCTCAAGCACCTTAGTCACAGGCATATGTTCCCACCTTAAATAATGACAATTTGAACTTAATGTCCTAGACCTTGAGGCTTATAACACTAACCCTTGGAGGTTTTAATGAAGCTGCTTCATTAATTGCACCTTGCTCTTTAATAGTCTATCTCCTTTATGGAATCTTTAATGAGATGGAGTCATGTCTCCCTTTGGTCCCATGATGAGATAAGCCTAAAGCACTTATTGTACCTAGCTCTTTGATAGACTATCTCCCTTTTGGCCCCATAATAGAGATGCCATCATCTCCCATTTAGACCCTTAGTTGAGATAGGTTTAAAAGCCCATATCTATATTATAGCTCTTGTCCCCTTTTATCTCCCCATATTAAATGACCAGTTTAACATGCGAAAATCATTTGGTAAAGTTAGATATTAGATTTAATGATAGAAAATGAATGAAAAAACTTGACATTATAAACAAAAATGATTGAAACAATACTATACTGCAAGTAGACTAGAAATGATTGAAGAAAACTGAACATATAGATCATCAATGTATGTATATATACAATGTCAACATCCAAACATGATCATCTATCTAGATGCCACTATGGATATGTATCAGTGTCGCACTCGTCCAAATGATCCTCTTGTCCCCCAACACGTGAAGTCTGTCCCTCAACGTGTGAAGACGCTATAGTGTGTGCTCGCTCCTCGTCTATCTTCGTACCCTCCTCCTCCTCTCTCGCAATAAGCTCAAGATCTCTCTCTCCGTGAGACTCTTGCATTCATAAAAGTGAAATTAAATTGATTAACAAATAAAAACTAATTTAAACATCATTAATTTTAAACGGATAACTCAAAGTTACAAATATTACTCACAAAAGGGCGTCTGGGTTGCATGATTTGTTATTCAGCATTTGTTTTATTCGTGAATAATGGTCGATCAATACGTTCTAAAGATTTATTCGTGCGTATTATTCGCTGCCACGTCAGCTTTTCTCAAAAAAATGTTTTATTGCTTACATATCGATCGATATTTAAGCGATTGATAGACTATAGATCGATAGGTTAAATCAATCTATATGTTTTTGATCGATATGGTAGTAGTATATAAAGGCCAAATTTGGGTGTTTTAGCTACAATTCCTTTCACCAAAGTGTCAAGTTAGCTCCGACATAGAAAGGTTGAGTTGTCAACTTCAAAAATCTTTGATTTTTTAAGAAAATTTTATTTTTAATGTTTTATACATTAAAAATAAAATAATTATATAGATTTGAATCATTTATAATTCTTAACAATAGAAGTTATTTTTTAACTCTACTGCTAAGTTTAAATAAATTACTTTAAACAATAGAGACTATACTTTTAGCTCTACTTGTTTAAGAATAGATAAATAAATAATTGTATGCATTAGAGGCTACTTTTCTAGCTATAGTGCGAATGTACAATTCTAAACATTAGAAGCTATACTCTTAGTTCTATTTGTTTTAGAATAGATACTAAAAGTAATATTTGATGGTTAAAATCTATCATAGCTATAATATGTGCACATATAATAGTGTTAGCTCATACATTTTGGAATGTATACACATACATGTAGGGTCTTTTGGTTGTCATGAACAAATGTTCTAATTACCTCCATATATACATAGAATAGGTCCACTTAGTGCCTCTTCGTTGTTATAAGATGATTCTCTTACTTCCAAGTGAGGTTTAACACTAGGTTGGTAACCTAACAGGACATAAAAGTGTCCTTTCCAGGTTTTTAAAAAAACCTCCAAAACCATAGTAGATCCACTCATTTTGTAAAATCCTTTCATGAGGTTATAGTTCAAGGCCTACTAAACATGGAAAAAAAAAGAAACTTGTAAAATTTATCATCTTTTCGTCACACCAAGCCTCCAAAGTTGATGGACCAGTGAATTTTCATCAAAACAATCATTTCTTACGTTTTGTTGCATAAAAATAAGATTAGGGATTTTTGTAGGACTTGAGATAAATTCCCTAGTTAACTTTAATGGGTTGGTTATCAAAACATATGATTGCTTCTCACTCACTATTTTTTGTTTTGCCAAAATAAATAGGTACAAAAAAGTTGAATTTTTACCATTCTGCAAACCTATCATCAAAGTTTCTATAGCCATGCTCAATATAAATAATATATGCATGTTTTCTTAGTTCCCTATTGTCCTTTATGTTCATAAGGATTCATGGAGCATGTCAAAAGAATAATACATCTCTTACCAAGGGGAATCCTGTGGACAAAGATGAAGTGTTAAATACAGCAAACATGAAAAAACTGGGTTCAACATTATGACTTGTAGAATCCCATAGAAACTATTTAATATCTAGCCAAATTTGATCCTTATGACTAGATATGGTTACTACCTACAAAATGCATGTAGTTGTCACAAGAAACTAACAATACTGAAAAAGCTATACTTGATATACTAGAATGTTTCGTTTTCTTCTATAATTGAAAAAATCAACCATCGTTGTGTACTATGCAAAATAGGGTATTAGGTGCCCCAAAACTCAAGGAATGTTAGCTTTATGTTACAATATGCGACATAGAAAATAAAAAATGCATTGGATATCAAGAAATCCACCAAAAAAATCATAGAAGAGCTAAAATTGGCTAAAAAACAGGATTTGACAATTTTTGTAATTTGGTCATAACTTATAACTTTAATATTTATTTCTCCCTAGAAGCATCAGGACATGTTGAGGACTACTAAAGATAGTTCTCTAGCATTATAGACCTCACAAACATGAATTCTAGAGTGGTATAGTTGCAAAAAGTTGAAAAAAAACAAAAACAGGACCCGTTTTTTCACACAGTTTAGGTTGTGAAATGTTGTGCAAGGACAATATTAAAGATGGAATTGATATTAAAAAAAAATGTCGAGTTTTTTTCAGCTCATGAGACAACTTTCTAGATAGATATCACCTCAAAATCCATTTTGAAACTCTTGACATAATTCAAGGAAAATGGTCACTTAACAGGACATAAAAGTGTCCCAGGACATAAAAGTGTCTCATTACCAACCTAGTGTTAAGGTATGAAGTAGGATTCACTTGGTTGCATAGAATAGGTCCACTTAGTGCCTCTTGGTTGTTATGAGATGATTCTCTTACTTCCAAGTGAAGTGTAAGGTATGAAGTAGGATTCACTTGCTTGTTATCGAGCTTATGCTCTTACCTCTAAGTGAATATGGTGGATTACCTATAGAATTCCCTAGGATGTTATCGAGCTCCTACCTCCAAGAGACATAGATAGTGCAATGTGAGATGACTCCATCGCTCATTTAGGTTGTCTTGAGCAAATGCTCTTTACCACCTAGTAGCCAAGAATGATGTATCCATTGGTGATATTCCCTAAAATATTATCTTAACACTATTCATTCATCATTTTAATTTAGCAAATCATATCTATAACCTTTTATTTTTCTCATTGCACTATTATGGTGAAAAATTATAATCATATTGTATCTATTGATTGTAGGATATATTTTGTTGAAGTCAGAAAGCATGGTGCGAGGAAAAGAGTGGTTGTATGTGGAGGAAAAAGAGAGAGGCAAGACAGTTTTGGTCTTGGAATGCAAACATTGTGGGCATAACGTGCCACGCAATGAAACTCGCATCAAAGAACATTATTTCGACACCAATCCCAAGTGAAAGAATGTGGAGAACCACCTAACGACATATGGGTCCATTTTGGAGGGTATGTAAAGAAATGCAAACAGACAGGACTTCTTCCTAAGAGACAACAGGGTATGGCAGGTGCGTCATCTGTCAACATAGAAGAAGTGAGTGTAGATCAAGAAGACTGTGGACCTTCAATGTGATAGATGGAGAAATGTAAACATCTTATGTATCTCACTTTTTCTCATTGTAGCTCCCTATTGAGCTATATATCTCACTTTTTTGATTTAGTAGCAACAAAGTCAACTCTTGAAGAGAATTCGCATAAACATGAGTATTGAGGACATTGCTTGGCAACAAAATAAAAAGACATTTCTTGAATCTCAACAAAGTCATCAATTAGCAATTCCAAAACAAATTCATTGTCATAAACATAGAGAGAATACAATGCGTCTCAAAAAAAGGACGGGATAAATTGCCATTAAAATTTTCAACTGTAGTCTACAATGTCTTTAAGAAAGCGTGATATCCACCACTTCTTCAAGATCTACGTTCAATGCTGCCTCAAGTATATCCACGTTCCTTAAATATCTGGCTTATGACTTGGTCCTGCCTCCTCAAGCAAGGGAAAGAGAGGACTGTACCGCGCTTCGTATCTGGCAAGTTTTTTCTTTACTTCTCTTGTAGAGAGAAAATGCTCTCTCCTTGGTTGACTAGTGTAGCCCCTTGAGATACAATATTAACAATTTGTTCATGCTCATCTGCTAGGAGCACAACTGGCCTCTTTTGTGCAGGTGGATCTGCCTCCCCATGATGCACTTATGCCTTTCTTTAGCTCTTCCAAGTCGGACACCAGCATTGAAAGGACGGTCTGTCCAAAGGATTCGCGTCTTCATTATATCTTGCACGAAGACTTGCTGGATGAAGTACATGGCAACTTGATTATTGTTAGGTAGATTGCACTCTTTTTGGATGAAGCGTAGGAGCAACACACGCGCGAGCCCTTTGTGTTGCAAATGTGAGATTTTCAATGGTGCTGTTGCCTTGGCACGACCTGACCTCCTGAACAGTACATATTTCACAAAAAAAGAGGGACAACACTTGCGTACGTCTTCTAATTTCATTGGTTTTCCCTCCAAACCTTCGGGCTCCATGGCCTCAACAAAGAATGCGGAAAGGTCTTGAGCCTCGTAACACATGCTCTCCTCTCTGAGGATGCATTGAGACTCTTTGTGATCGATCTCACCGTTGACATTGGGAGGAGCGTATGGGGCTGCCATTTCTTGTCGAATCACATAATAAATAATTAGATTAAAAAAATAGATACACATTGATTAAAAAACTACAATCAATGGTAACATTCACACAATTTTAAAATTCACATCCCTCTCATCAATTTGACATCAACAATGTAATAAAATAGCATGAAATTTCAAATCAATAGAGATGAGACAAGACAAAACTGTATCATTGCAAAGTATAGACACCTTTTCAAATTACAAGGTATGATTTCAAATTTCAATCATTAGATGGCCTCAAGCCTGCACTATCTGGGAGTGTGCGACCAACACGCTTAATGCCTTGTAACATGCTGAGGAGATCATGTGATGACTTGCGCTCGGTGGGATTGGTAGATACACAAGTGCGCAAGACTTCCTAAAAGCGTATGAGGAAAGCGATATAATTGTCATCATCTTTAGGTAAATATTTAAGGAGTTCTTGAATGTATTTACAAAGGGACTAGATATCTTGGTTTGTCGTGAATACCGGAGGATTTGTCGATATACATTTGGGAGCCACCCACCAATATCGCTTACTCCAGGCTTCCCTTGTCAATGGTATAAGATCTCGCAACTTTGGAAATGTGTTCTCTGTGGGGAACAAGGTTGCATTACCCCAATCACATACGCCTACATATACTCCAGCCCATCCAAAATGCAGCAAGATATTACTCCCATGAACATCATTGTGAGTGATGTTATTCGCGTGCAAAAAGATGAAGGTTTGGAGCAATCCATTAATGATAGGCCATCTATTCCTCTTGACACCTTCAACAGTCTCCTCGGTGTCTGTGAAACCCTTGCTCATGGCCACATTCTTCCCCTCCTTTTGGAGTCTCTCTAGCCAGTGGTTGAGATTTCCACCAGTCCACATCTTGAAGATGAGGGTGGGCGCTTGCATGGCGTGTCTCGCAAATTGCAGAGCCGCAATGACTCCACTATGAGTGACATTCATAATTGTGGCTTCATGCAGCACTATGTCATTGGGACTCTTCTGGCCATCACCCTTGATTAGCTTGCCAGCATAAAATTCATCTGTGAAGGTTTGATGGTTGACTTTCACCTTCGTGACCATGCCATATCTACCCTTCTCCAATGCTTGCCATTTGTGGAAATTCAATGCAAGCCATGCATGACGAGGTTGCATGGGTCTGAACTTCCCATGTTGGGCGGCATTGGATCATTGCTAGAGATTGGTACTTCCGACGTGGTAGGCTCGGGTATAGGCTTGGGCTCTTCTTCAATCCTTGGTCTCTTTCTCTGTTGCTTCATGCTTTTGTAGAGGACCTCTACTTCCTTCATACGGTCCATGAAGCTAGACTTCCCTTTAATTTGCTTGTCAAGGGTTTCTGCAACTCTACAAACTTGCCCTATGATTCGACTCACGTCATGGCCCAACTGACCACCTGTAAGGACTTCAATCCCACCTGAAGCACCACAAAATTTTGCAACTAGTGTTGCATATGTAGCACTCCATAACTCATCCAAAAATAATTTGTATGAGGACTCTTGCAAGACTTCTTGGAGGCGATCACTTCGTAATGCATAAAGGTGAGTGCATACAAATTCTTTGACATATTTGCGCTCAACTTTTTTTATCTTGGCTGTAGTACCCATGATGTGCGTAGAAGCTAAACCAAAAAAACAAAAATCAAAACTTCTCGGTAGTATAAGTGACATGTAATACAATACATTCTAGTCATTCTTTACAAGACAACCATTGGGCAATCACCCTAAACCCTAAACCACAGGTTTACATGAATGTAATTTATGATTAATATACACAAGAACATGCACATGATTATGCATGATGTTAATTAATTTTTTTCATATCATAAAGAAATATGTTATGATTTTTTGAATCAAAAACCTCGCATATATGAGACATTAGCAATAGGAATGTGACGAAGTCATAGAAATACACATTATTTAACAAATTACAAAGATTAATGTAAAATATGGTGTCACGGGTGTATCCTTCTCATTGTAAGGATCTAAGCAAGTCCTAAGGACCGGACGCAGGGGTTTTATTCCTGTTGTAAGAGAAAAAGATAAACATTCAATCCAAACACCGAGAACGATTACACCATAAAAATCATTAGATCATCTAATAATGGTTTTTTTCCCACAAATTGTGTCTGAGAGAAACTCCTCCCTTTGTAAGAACCGAAGATCATGATGCGGGGATAATTTTAAAGATCATACTTCTCATTATACAGATCTACGAATCATGTGGTCCATGACTACGTATATGGAAAAGTGTATAGCTTAAAGACTCACTAGATAATTTTTTTTACATAGATTGTGTCTAGGAGTATCTTCTTCCGTTGTAAGAACCAAGGCTCAGATGCAGGAAGAAGTTATGTTTTTTGTAAGCTCACATTTCATTGGAACTTATTTTACCTATAGCATCGTACTAAGTAAGAGTGCCGTGAGACATATCAAACAAATGCACATGCTATCTAATGGTCTCCTAAAACATCGTACAAAGTATGACTGCCAACAAGCATACCAAAACAATGTATGGTGTTATCTAAATTCCTAAAACATTGACTCAAGTAAGAGTGCTTCAAAGCATATCAGAACAAGAGTCAATGCTTTTTTTTTCTAATTACTATGGAAGTAAGATATAAAATCAGACAAGCCATAGGAATTTCTATATCCTAAATTTTAAACTGTTATGTGACTAAGAGGGCCCGAAGGCGTATCCGAGGCACATAGAGTAATATAATCACATGAAAGTAAAATTTAAATTATTCATGTATAAAAAAACGAATTTGAAGAGAAGCTGCTTACCAGTATGCGAAGATGACCTGCTCGAGAGTATGAGGTAGAGAGTGTGAGCTGTAGGCAACTAGAACTCAAAAATTGATATCGATCGAAAACGTATCGAAGTATGATGCACGTTTTTTTAATATAAATCTAGCGTATCGATCGATACTCTATTGATCGATACTTTATCGATTGATAGATTACAAATTATTTGAAAATACCTTGTATTTTATGATAATACACGAATAATGACGAGTTATTCTATATAAATTTCATTATTCAATTGAATAAATGCAATGCAGAAGGACGTGCTAGTGGAAGGATGCACTGCAAGGCTCTGTATTCCTGGTATGTTGCCATCTCGATCTTCGCAGGAGTTGAAGGTCGATCATAATCTTTGGTATGTACAAAATAGATCCAAATTTTTGGGTTTTTATTATTCACATCATTCTAAAAATTGTGCTATGAAAATCTATAAATATATACTTACAAAAGTGGCTATAAAGCCATCCTTGCCCATGCGACCCAAGTGGGACGTGTGGCCGCTCACCACTCTAGCCTATGCAGCCTCCTACATTGCATCCATTAAAAATAAAATGAGATTAAAGTTACATTATAGGTGAATACATATTTAATTTAATCAAAAATGCAAATTGCAAAATTGACATACTTTTTGCTACGGGAATGCTACTCGTAATCGTATCTCTCATTGAAAGTGCGTCCATGACTCCTCATGGAATCCCATATATCTCTTATTTTTAGGGACCATAGCATACTACATGTTTGTGTTCACAAAACGAGGAAACATTTTAGGTTTGTATGTAAAAATGTATGTATGTATGTGTTTATATATCTGCATATGTGTGTATATATGCATCTGAGTATGTATGTATGTATATATATAAATATATATGTATTTATGTATTTATTTATATGTATGTATATATATATATATATATATATATATATATATATATATATATATATATCTATGTATGTATGTTAGTATATATGTATGTACATACACACACACACACACACACACACACACACACACACACACACACACACACACACACTATTACTTTAGCCAGCTTAAGTTTAACTTTCTTTTTTTTATACGAAATTCCTCTTGTACTCCATCGCCTCCATATTATAGCCATGGAGACCACTCTCATACGATGGGACATGAAGAGCCTTCAAAGAGAGCACCTTCAGGTTATTATGAAGAGGAACGGATTCCATGTTTGTGCGATAGATGTTGAGGATTACATCAAAGGCCGTGATACCAATGTTGTTCACATGGGGTGGATTGGGGTGTTTATGCTCATGCACCAACGCTCCCACACCAAGATCAACTATTGTTGCTATTCTTTCTTCTAATTTATTTTTATTAAATTATTATAGCTAATTGTGTCAATAATATTTCACATGTAGGGACATGCATCTCTAGTTGATGATGAGGATACCATCTATGATCAAGCTGCTTGTCATTCTCACTCATGGCATGGTCATGCAAGCCAAGAATTGCAAATGGACGTCCATTAGGAAGAGGATGCGGTTTAGGAGGGCCTCTTTATTTGCCATGAGCTTATGGAGGTAATTAAGATTTTGACGAATAGGTATATGCCATGTGTGCAAGAATGGTGGGTGTGTAAGAGATGTGTAAGAGTGGTCAAAGGATTCAATTTTCCCCCAAAAAGGAGGTGGAAATTTTTATGATTTTCGGCCTTTCATAACTCTCACATATGATCTCCAATTTGAGCGGAGATCATAGATTTGCAATCTACACGTCAAACTCTTTCCATAGATATGCTACATGATATGGTTTTACCCACTAGATTTTAAATTCCATTTTTGGGGGAAATGAATTCAAATAAATGAGCCATTTTTCCTATTTGAATTCAAAAGCTATCCTTTGATTACTTTGTTAATACTAAAAGTTTGACTTCCTTAAACTGCCAAATAAAGAGGCCCTTTTAGACCCCATTCTCTTCCTAATGATGAGACAACATTTGCCTCCCGGCCTTGGGAGCGAGACTCATGGAGATTATGCATCTCCCAATTGTCTATTGTCTTTCGTATAGATGTATAATCGCAAACACTATGGGGGATAGCATGGAAGATCTATGTCAAGAGATGGAGAGGTTTTTAGCTTTTGTGGTTCTCGTCACATGATAGCTCCTTCTAGCCTTTTGAATGGAGGACGTGGCCTATTCATTGCAAAAACTCTACAAGTCCCACCACATTTAGAGGTGACTCTTATGCACTTTTTTGGACCCATATATGGATGGGACCCTTGGCATCAATCGGCGGGCTACATCCATAGCATGACCACTTATGGTTTGTGTTTCAATGCAATATCCCTTTTCGGTAGAGGCATTACCCATGAAGAAAGTCAAAGACTTTATGTAGATGATAGACCATATACACATGGAAACATAGCCAGATTAGTTAATAGTAGTCGGGGAAGGAATGCAAGAACCATTGCACATTTGTGGAATTCAAAAAAGCGCATGAATCGGAATACATGAGCAAAGATGTTCCAAGATACATTCTTGTAAATGCCATTAGATTATTACCTGCCGGTGATGAACTATTCGTGAATTATGGATTTTGTATATGTAAAAGTGTATACAGGAAATGTGGAGGAATTTCAAACTTAAAGCAAAACTTTTCAAGAAATCATAAAATTGAGCAAAGCCAAACATGATTGATATAAAAGAAAATCATAAAGGAATTTGCATAGCAATAAACATACAATAGTTTAGCTATCCCTAAACACCTCTCTCCCCTCCCCATTCTCTCTCTCCACCCAACCCGCAACTTATTTTAAAATTAGAATATCCAACTCCCTACCATGTGGAGATATCACATCTTTCTCTCAGTATCCCCATCCCTTTTCTTAATGTGTCAACTTGCTCCCCTTTTTCCCTTTTGTGTGCAACAACCCCTCCTCACCTCTATAGCTCTATTGCTTTTGAGTTACTTTCTGCACACCCCTGACTTACCCATCCATTAGTGTCAATGCTAGCAATAATGGAAGTAGCATCACCCATAGCCTCTCAGCTCTTTCCTCATGAGGATTTGCACTAGCATCGGTATTGAGATGCTTTACCTTCGCTTTTTTTTGGCAGTGCTCTCTAATGCAGTGTGTCCCAAACAACACTAGTTGCATCCATCCTATCACCTACATGTATCCATCACCTTCATAGCTTCTGTATATATAGTCGCACATGTCGTCTTGCAAGGGTGGTAATTTCTTGCATGGTTGCTACAAATTACAACAAGTACAGAGCTAAAGGTAATAGAAGTCACCACCTTATGATACTCTTTGTAGAGAGACATAGATGTGAAGATTTTAAGGGCCGTAAATAGCTTATGAGGCGATTGTGCTGTTCAAAGAACCAATCCGTTTTGAAAGGTGGTAGGTCAGGTATCTATTACAAGAGGAAAGCCAAGGGTGTCAAGCAAGCATCAAGGATGCCAAGTTGGTCACAACTAGAGCTTCACATTTGAAGCAACCACCCTCAATTAAGCTTTACATAGGATGTATACCTATATCAAATCTTTTGATGTCTTTGGTAGGACAAGCAAGGAGCTTTATTATTTTGAAGCCTTTATGCTATTTCAATAAATATTGGGATGCCATTTGAAGCCTTCTAGTATTGTAGTCTAGCTTGGGACATCTTTGCAGAAGAGCTTCCCTTCCATGTGTATTAGAATTCTAACACTAATAGTGGCATCCAATTGTGTTGGGGTGGTGCTACAAGACAACAAGGATATTCAAGGCCGTTGAATTGCCATACAATGCATATCGGTTGTTGACATTTGGATTGTTGGCGAGAGCTATGTATGGTTGTCTCTGTGAGCTTTGCTTGTTGGTGCCAATTCAAGTCCTTATGTACCTATCAACTTGAGTGAAAACAAATCAGCAACACTTGTTGTCTTTTACTCTGATGGCGAAGATATATTTTCGTGTGTTGACTGAGCTGCAAAAAGTCATTGGAGATTCACTAGGACAGAGACCCTTGCACAAAATTTGAAAGGGATGTCGGTGCTAATTGCTTCTTCTTGGGTGGCCCCCAGTGTAGGGCTAGAGAGTAGATCCAATTAGAGGAGAAAAACGTTGTAGGTGGGCACGAAAGGCATGGTGTGGGTTGATGGTGGATCATTAACATGTGCAATGAAGGTGGAGTGCTGACAATGTGCATGCATGCTCATGCCAAGTTGGTCAAGGACGTAAAGAAACTCCAATCAACTTTGAGATAGTTCACATGGGGCGTGGTTTTCTTGCCAACATAATGGCTACTTGTTGCTAACTTCTAAGTTCCCTTGGGAAATTTTTCAAAAATCTACTCCACACCATTTGCAAACTAGGTGCAATCTTGCTCCACTCATGGGAGGTGGAGCACCACAACATCCCGTGAAGAAGAAAGTAGTTATTAGTAGTGATAATGGTGGTGCATTTGGAGTCTTACGTTCTAAGTCACCTGCACAACATATGCAAATTCAAAATTGGAATGCAAGGAATTTTAAGCAAAAACATCTCACGATAAGAAAAAATTCCCCTCAAAAAGTTGACAACAAAAAATCATAAAAAAGTCCGTGCCAGCACGGACTGTTACATCAGGATTTTTTAGTTTTTGGTGGTCTCTTTGTCTCAAAGCTCTCTTAACACCGGTGTCAGGCCTGAAGCTCAAGGTCATCAAATAATTAAGCCTTGCAGTGCCTCAACCTTGCGTGAAGACAAACCCAGACGTCACCGTGCTACTAGTGTCGCCAAAGCTGAAGTCCCCACTTGCTCCTCCAAGGCTTAGGGGGCACCCTAACACCCGCTAGCTATGACGTACTGCAACATATCTAGTTCAACTTTGCCTTGGAGCAGCGTAGCTGAAGCTTGGATACACAAACCTCTCTTTCTCTCTTTCTCTCTCTCTCTCTCTCTCTCTCTCTCTCTATACGAGCCAAAAATCATGCCGATGCTTGCGTCCACATGCTACTCTCTCTCTCTCTCTCTCACACACACACACACACACACACACACACACACACATCCGCAGGTGTTTCACTACCATGCTCTCTCTCTCTCTCTCTCTCTCTCTCTCTCTATGCCTCTCTATGCCTGACACTATCGTTCTGCTCTTAAATGTAGACAAGGGCGGTTCTTGACCTTGATCAGCTTTGGATGCTTCTACCCTTGCCACTTCTTTCTTGACCTAAGCTTGTAAAGCTTGAATGACTTGGCTGACTCCTCTATGTTTTGTATTATAGTGGTTTGACGTTGTGACCTGCCCTCTTTTTCTTTTGTTTGTTCCTCCGGCTTGGGTGATTTAGTTGTGGTTGGATCAATTTGCATGCCAGAGTTGGCTCTTGATTGGTAGTGGCAGAACTGGTGCCCAACTCCCTTTCTAAGGCTTTAAAAGTTTGCTGCCTTCGCATGGTGACTCCAATTTCTCCCTCAATGTTTAGGTCTTTTTGTTTATGTGTGTGTTGTAGTCTTGGGAGCTGGAGTCTTAGGATGATCGTCCTTCTTTTCCTTCACTTCTTCCTCCCTAGCCTCTTGTGAGATGATCATGTAGATAGTGGCTCATGCTAAATTTTGGACTCTCAAGCATGTGGCATCCTTGTTAGCCTGCCACATGTGGCCGCATGGACAACGTGCTCAACAGGTTAACCAATCAGCACGGGTGATGTTCATTCACCAGAAGTGTTTGAACACAACTACGAATGAACATAAGTGTTGTTTCAACTCAACCCAAGGGTTGAACCATGGAAGTTAGGTTTGCATTCCCAAGTCAATCCAACAGGGCATAACCCATGGTGATGACGAATGAGCGCAAGCATGCGTCTTCATTCTAATATTGCCATTGGGGGTGGGGGGTCATTTACCTTTTACCGGTTGGGCACTTGTTGCCGGTTGCACCATGTCCGCCGCTTGCAGTCCGATATCTATTCTAACTCGTAGATAGTTGGGATAAAATGGCAGTGATGTCCTTTCCCATTTGTTCTTGAGCTATTTGCTATCGTCTCTCTCTCTCTCTCTCTCTCTCTCTCTCTCTCTCTCTACTAGAAACTACAACTAAAACATAACCACCTGAAATAGTTTGCACCGACGGGACTATTTCATGTGTTTTTTTACTTTTTGGTAGAGAGAGAGACCTCCTGGTAGCGTTAAAAAAAACCAATATCACAAACATACAAAATTCTCTTTAGGTAATTTAAAAGAGGAAAGTTTTCAAAATAGGTGGAGTTCTTTATGATTAAGAGGCTTTCACACGAGAGCGGCTAACCCCTCCTTTGTGAGCTCAACAAACATTGCCAATGGGATTGTAACTCTACTAATTTTGGCAGAGTTACAAACTACTCTCTCAACCCCCTCCACTCTTCTAGGCAAATGAACCTACAAAGTCATTGCTACCATCAACTCAATGCTACCAGTAGACGTGTGCAATGCCTCTAACTCTTTTTTCTTGGATTTTCCAAGCAAAATTCCTCCTCCCCCTCCCTTCAATCCTGCTATTTTGATTTTTCAAGGGGATCAAGGCGAAGATGAGGCACAGTTTTCTTCAACATTACAAGCTCTTGGACAAAGCCATTGCAAGTTGTAACCTACTGCATACATGGCCAACAATCTGTACATCTTTGCCCAACAAGCCCTCATGGGTTGCTTCACAAGACCATGTTGTAGGCCGCCAATTAGTCCATCGCGTGAGAGAGACACTAGCACACAATCAAAACCTAACTTACTGCTGGTTTAATACTTGCTTATGGATCTACAAGATTATCATATCACCTGCTCTAAGTTGCCTCCAAGAAAACACTCCTGGGCCTACGAGAGATTATCACAGCACTCGACAGATATTACTCTAGAAAATATAAGTCAGAGATAGCTTCAATCTCGAGCCTTGAACTCGATATGGTTGTTAGTTGTCTTCAAAAGGAGATACAACTCTAGAGAATATAAGTGGGAGATAACTTCAATCTCGAGCCTCCAACTCGATATAAGACTTCCCTAGTTTGTGAAAGATGGTGTGTTCTCCTCTAATTTTAGTCTATACTTACTTTTTAGGAGATGAAATATTAGGCTCGACCATGTCATTTTCATACGGAGGACTTCACATTATATATGGCAAATTATATAGAGTCGCTTGTTTTCTCTTTTTCTCGAGAATGTTCGCTCGCCGTTTGGTAAGACTCAAAAATGTGCACTTGTGGATTATGTATCAAATCTTGGCCATTTGTTCCCGAAGCTTTTTGGTCCCATCCCTCTCCAAACTCATTATGTAGCTGAGCAATCATAAGCTTTTTTTCAATATCGTTGATCTCTACATTACAAGAAGATAAATTAGAACAAGGGAATAGTTATAAAACATTTAAAACAACACATAGATACGTATAACCAAAGTATGTGGAGTCGAGGCATATACAAGTCCAGTAACTGCCGTATGCACTGGAGAAAAAGAACGCCACCTTTGATAGGCACAATCTGCCCATCCACGTCAATGTTGCAAGTGAGATCGGACGAGCCGACACACGTTCAAAATGCTCCTTGGTGGTCAAAACCGGGTCTTGGCAAGGGTGTGGCAGATGTGTCGGACCCTGACCGAGAGGGTGTTGATGTCAACGTTGGCATCAATATTGAAGAAGGTCCCGAGGACATAGAGGTATGCTGTTGGACTCTTCAAGAAGGGACACTACGCGCATAAATTTACAAAAAGAGAATTAGATCAATGTTTATAGAAATATTATCCTAATATAATTAAATATCAAACTAATACCATGTGTCTTGGTTTTGCTACATGACCTCATCGTCTGGTGGCCGTTGAGTAGTCTGTACTAGTGACTGAGCAGTGGTAGCTATCTCTGAAAGAGGGTTCCTGCTATTATCATGAGTGTATCACATTTTGGTGAGCCAAAATGATATACTTAGGTGCACAACATATATATATATATATATATATATATATATATATATATATATATATATATATATATATATACATACATACATACTTTATAAAAAAAGAGACTCAACCTGTGGGCTACTCTTGCTAAGGATCTTGAGAAGAGCCCTCGTCCGGGCGTACAAAACTCAAGACCTCCTATAGTTGGTGTATGGTCACCTCCAACTCCTCATCAAGAAGCTCATACTCTATGATGTCCTCTGCTATTTGCTCCCTCGAAACACCAGCAGCTTGTAACATGATCTTTAGCGTGAGTAGTAGCCCCACTCGACCTGAGGTGGGAGCCATCAAAATGATCTGTTTAGAAATTTAAAGTTTTAGTAAAAGGTAAAACGATCCACATAGCTTCTCTAAAGAAATTTTGTCACTTATCAAATAAAAAGAGAGAGGATTTACACTCCCACAAATCTTTACTTCTTTCCTTACTTCAATGATTGCTTTTAGCATGAATGATGGTTCCCTTTAGTTTCCATGAAGAGAGGGAATGAGAGAGAGTGATACGGATGTTTAGAGGGAGAAAGAGAGAGAAGAGGAGAATGACACCATATGGGGTTTTAACCAACCCTCTCAAGGACCCCCCACACCATTGTTGATATGATATTTGATCTTGATTGTGTAAATAAAAAATCACCATGATAACTCCTCACAAAGAGGCACCTCCTGGCTGTTTTAATGCAGCATTGGATACATCTCAATGTGGGATTGATGATGGTCAGCAAGGGGTAGATATGGGTTTGCATGCTTGCCATGAGGTCTTGACTGGTCGTAGAGGTACCCAGAGAGTTGATTTGGGGGATCATGGTTCTATACAATTTAGTGGTGGGGAATGTACACACTCCAGAGGTGATTTTTGATTTGATTCACTTCACTATTGGGGTAAAATAGGGATGCGCACTATCTCCTACACTATTTGGCATGTATGTGGGTAAGTTTGCTAACTACATTGAGAGGTTCGGTGATAGAGGAGCCCATTTGGCAGGGACATGTGTGGCAACGACGATGACAATGACAATGACAATGATGATGATGTCAACAATGATGCTGATGATGAGGTACTAATGGGGTCTCTGGCTCCTTATGCGAGGACAAGGCGGCGCAAGGGGTACCAGGTACTGGGGCACTACATTGACAATAGTGGCAATGGTGATGACGATGCTATGGCTGAGTGCCAATACTGCTAGCAATTTCAATGGCTAGAAACTACAACCACAACAAGGCTAGGGTTGAGATCTATTGACCAAAGGTGACTGAAATCCGCTAGCACTCAAAGCTCAAAATGCTGGCTATCTTGGGTTGAAAACACTCGTTGTCCAAAGCTAAAAACACTAGCCTTCCTGCTAAGAAAACGATGGCCTTTTAGCATACAACCAGACGCTCCCAGACATCTCGTCTACGTCATTTGGAGGTTTTCTAGCATACAATGAGACGCTCCCTAGACATCTCGTCTGTGTCATTTTGAGGTTTTCAAGAATACAATAAAAGGATCCCTAGACATCTTGTCTACATCGTTCCAAGGTTCATACAATACCAAAACAAAATTTCTCACTACTCCACCCGGGAGTAAATCACCAAGCATTGAAACTAGTATTAAAACCGGAGTCAAAAAATTCAAATTTGGCACCAAGATAGGTTTAAAATAGATACCATCCATTTCAAACAAATTCTAAACAGGATCACCAAACAAGTTCTCAAAAAAAATTCATAAAACTGCTGATTCAAGATGAAAAGGCATTCTTGACATCAGTCGAGCTCGAAAGTCCACAAGGCTTCTGTCTTAAAACCTGCACCAAAATTAGGATTCCATTTCTTCCAAAAATTTCTAGCCGACCACAACATGTCCATCTGTCCCTATGTACTGTCTATTCTATCTTCTTATACATTGTTGTTTCATCTAATGTAAGGAACTATGAGGGTATCCATTCCCATAGCGCTTATTGCTCCACTGTGGAGCCATAGGCATTACATGTCGCCACCACGATGATGCATGATGGGTGACCTGCCATGACTATGCATGCGCACTAGGTCACAGGATCCTCGTGACCCTCTTGTTCTAGTAGTGGGCTGACGATGAAGGAGAGGTGGTTCATATGAATTCGTCTTTTCCCCACCCCAAGCTGAGGAACATGTGTCTCCATCGCCAAGCCCGGTTTGTGGTCAGCGTATTTGGTGTACTCCGCATAGTTAGTCATGTCCTCCTGTCATGCGCTCTTGCTCACCAACTCATGTCGCTCCACCACCGACTCCGGCAAGTAGTCCCGGGGTTACCCCGACATCGCCTTTTGCCTCGTATTTTTTGGAAACTCTTTCTCGGAGGGGGCAGAGTTGGGAAAGGGGCTATGGTGCAACCAGTTGGCGGGTGGTCAGATTAAGTATAGTCGCTTTTGAGGTCAGTCAAAGGAAGATCCTGATGCACATTTGTGGAAATTTAATAAAGTGTATGGATTGAATCATCCTGGTGCAGCGGTTCCTCTCCATCAATAATCTGTGTTTGAGTCCACACTTTTAGGGAAAGCTGCAAAATGGTTGTCAAAGTTTCCTGATGATCACTTTCAAACTTACATTGTCAAAGGTTCTAGAGTGTTCTTGTGTCGATTCAAAACAAAATAGAAATTCTGTCAACATTTGGAAAAGGTTCAGACGTTGCGTCAAAAGTCATTGCCAGTGGAGGATTATGCTGTGAATTTTTGGATGCTCTTGTAGAGCGGGTATCTCAGGCACAACGACCAATAGCCGAGGTGTTGAATGATTATTTTCTGCGAGGACTAAATAAGGATCTCAGATTTGCTATGAAAATAGTGGATAAGGTTACCACTCCACTGGATAATGTGATTGCACAAGCTGTTGTAGCAAGAGAAGCCTTAAAAGATAATGAGTCACCATGCAAATCAAAGAAAAAGGATCGCAAGAAATATCATTGTAAATCTCAGGGAAGTGGTATTGATAGTTCGGAGTCAAAGAGTGCAAACTCAGAATCCTCAGATTTAGGCAACAGTGGTTTACTGAAAGAGTAAGAGGAGGCACCTAAAAAAAAATCCCAACGTCAAGGGAAAGGTGTTTCATCTGAATTCGCAAAATCTTTTGCGATGGTAAAGAGTTTGAGGGAGCTATGGTGTATTCAGTGCCAGAATCTTGGACATGCCGCTCAATATTGCACAATGAATCAGAAATAGTGTGCAATTTGCACCGCAAATACCGATAATATAGTGGAATTTTATTACAATGGTCATGATTGTAGGAGTCGGGATTCTTCTACATTGCAGTCACAACAGTCAAGACAAGAGCCTTCGTTAGTGCTGGCTCACGCTCATGTATCAAAGGCACCATTTCTAGGACCGGTCAAGGACGAGGTCAAGGAGGGGGTCGCGGCTGCGGACGAGGTGTCCGAGATCCGAATCGATCCAAGACGTGCCTTTTCTGTTTAGGAGAGGGGCATTGGCGGTCGGAGTGTTCAGAAGCCTTAGAATATGATAGAAAGAAACAGGAACGTGCTACTAGAAAGCAGCCTAGTGTAACTATGGTTCAGATTGAGGGATTGGAGGTGTCTAACCTAGTGGTTTTGTTGATTACCCATTCTGGAAAAAATGTGGTACCAGTAGCAAATGTAAAGCTTCCAGATTGGTCATCTCAAGGATGTATGCAAAAAGACTATAACATGGATGCCGCAGTCAGTGCCACCGTTGCAATCACCAAGAACTTTTGGCGAGCTCTTCGGAGAAGAAAGAGGGAAAAGCCAAAAACAAGGCAAGTACCATGGAAGAGTATATTTGGGATTTTGTTGGAGGGAGGCACTAGAATCACCATTACATGTTTGATTGGGATCTTTATTGAAACTAGTTTGGAATTTTCATAAATCTTTGCTGACTCAGGGTTTTAAAGGAATAAAAGAGATGGAAGTCGATGCTGCAGTAGTTGAGGAAGTGCGGGATGATTCAGTCCTGTCTGCAACTAGGATTATGGATACACACATCGCGGAGCTTTCAATACGATATCATGGAACATATATTGACAGTCCTATTAGATGGAGGTGCGGGAGTTAATATTATTAATCAAGCAGCTTGTGAGCGCTTTGGTCTTGTTGATTGGGAATCTGCTCCCTTTGTAGGTCACATGGCGGATCAAAGAAGAGTACAACCAATAGGATTTCTCAGAGTAATTGTGCTAGATGTGGCTGGTCTATCCTTTGTTGCTTCATTAGTGGTGTTAAATATTGAAGATTACAGTCAAGATTATCATGTTATATTGGGGAGACCATGGCTATCCAAGCCAAGGTAAAGCATAATTGGTAGGCAAACATGCTGACAAAAAAAAAGGGTCGCAGGATAGTTCCGGTGATGTTGGGAACCTGTAGACAATGAGTTCAAATAGCATGGCCTGTGATAGTGGAAAAAATGAATATGGTGGAAGGATTAGAAGAGGATGAAGAGGAGAAATTCTTGAAGGCTAATTCGGATTTAGTTTTTCTTTATCTTGCAGATGTTTCTATGATTTCAGAGGGATAGTCATTACGAGATCAAGAAATGGCAGTGCCAGAGGGGAAAGAAGAAGCCTTTCCTATGCCAGAACCATTGGAGGAGGTTATTACGCAAGAACGCGACTTTGAAGCACATATGAGTAAAGTAACAAGGGTAAAGGAGGATGAACTAGATACAGTCTTTCTAGGAGCTCCGAAAGCGACTAAGCCAATTCATGTCAGTCGATGACTTGACTCCGAGAGGACTTGATTAATCTGTTGACAAAATTCCAAGATTTTTTGCATGGGAGTATGCAAATATGAAAGGATTGGATCCAAAGTTTTATCAACATAAGATTCATTTAAAACCAGATGTAGTGCCAGTGAAGCAGCATTCATATAGGATGATTCCAAATGTGGCCAAGCAAGTCAAGGTGGAAATTGATGGCTTATTGCAAGTGGGTTTTATTACCCCTATTGATAATCCATAATGGATTTCTCCTATTGTGGTGGTACCAAAGAAGAACAAGAAAATTTAAATTTGTGTGGATTATAGGAAGCTGAATGTAGCTACTGTTCTAGATCCTTTTCTACTTCCATTTTTGGATTCTATTTTGGATGATGTGGCAATTCATGAAATGTATTCTTTTTTGGATGGATTTAGTGGCTATAATCAAATTTAGATGGCTAAAGAGGATCAAGCTAAAACAACTTTCACTACGGCGTGGGGGGTGTTCGCATGCACAGTAAGGTGGCTCGGATTATGGAATGCACCCTCAACTTTTCAAAGGGATATGTTTCAAATTTTTGGTCCTTACTTGACAGATTTTATACGAATCTTTTTTGATGACCTTAGTGTCTTTGGAATGCAATTAGAGCATTTGAAGCAATTGCTGTTATGTTTTATGAAATGTCATGAGTGGAAATTCAATTTAAACCCTCTGAAATGTGCATTCGCGGTGCGGAGTGGTAGATTATTGGGCCATGTGTTTTTGAGGATGGCATTTTAGTGGACCCTGATAAAATAGTAGCGATTATGGAGGCACATCCGTCGGCAAATCCAAAGCAGTGTGCAATATTTTTGGGTCAAGCTCGGTGGCATGGGAGGCATTTGCGCTTTGTGGTACATTTGGAAATTCTTCCTAACCATGCAACACATATCAAAGTTTTTAAATGGATCCTGAAATGTGATCTGGTCTAATGGAGATTAAAGCTTCAGCTGTCTAAAGCTCTTATCACGATTCCTCCGAATTGGTGTCGAGATTTCTATTTTTTTGTGGATGCTTTTGATAGGGCTATTGGAAATGTACTGATAGGGGAACAAACCCATGGGTGGTTTTGACCCGTCTATTATGCCAGCAGGCGATTATCATCTGTAGAGAAAAATTATTTAGTGACAAAAAGAGAATGCTCAGGGATGATTTATGTGATGAAGAAATTTCATCATTATCTATTGGGACACGGTTTTTCTTTCATGTGGATCATTCGGCTCTCTTATATTTGGTGCGCCAACATAATTTGACAGCAGGTAGATTAGCCAAATGGGTACTCTTGTTATAGGAATTTGATTTTGAGGTCATACATCATCCCGGAGCATAGCATGCAGTTGATGATTACCTATCTAGGCTTGATTCTGGCAAGCCACCGCGACGGGGGTTGCAGATGAATTTCCGGATGCATCTCTATTTTTGATAGGAGTAGTTGCGGATGTGGTTCTAGTTGTGCAATTGTCTCAGATGATTTCCAACATTCCCTGGACATGGTATGAAGAGATGTTTCATTTTCTGGATAGTGGAGAAATGCCTTCATTCTTGTCAAGACATCAATGTCACCGGATGGCTATTCGTAGCCAAAGTTTGAGATAGTGATAGAGAAGTTGTGTTATTGCACAATTGAAGATGTTCTACTAAGATGTGTCCTACCACAAGAGCAAGGATCTGTTCTGGAGGAGGTTCATACAGGCATTGCTGGGGGACACTTTGCAGCTTTGATCATGACGCGAAAAGTGCTACAATCTGGATTGTGGTGGCCAATGTTATTTCAAGATGTGAGGGATTTTGTGCAACATGTTTTTCAACGATTGGGGCAACCTACTAAGATTTCTAAAATGCCTTTACAACCAGTGTTACCTTTGGAGCAATTTCAAAAATGGGGATTGGATTTTATTAGACCTTTTAAACCAATGGTAGCTAACGTTGGCAATCGGTATATTTTGACGGCCACGGATTATAAAACTAAGTGGGTGTAAGCATGGCCTTTGAAAGGCAATACAACGGTTTTTGTTGCTCGATGCTTATAGAAGGATATTTTTTCCCAATATGGTTGTCTTATTGAGTTGGTTAGTGATTAGGGTAGCCATTTCTTGAATAAGGTGATGGAGAAAATGTTGCAATTCTATTTTGTGTTACACAGAAAGTCTTCTCCATATTATCCTCAGGCAAATGGACAGGCATAATTAACTAATAAGCAATTGGTTCGAATCTTGACAAGTCACAAAACTAGTCAATCTGCACCGAATGGATTGGGATGTTAAACTTCCCTCCTCATTATGGGCCTACCATATGGCATATAAAGTGGCAACATGCCTAACCCCTTTCAAATTGGCATTCGGTACGGAGGCAATTACCCCAGTGGAGCATGTTGTGCCAAGCTTGCAGATGCTGATTGCAGATAGGATTCTTCTGGAAGCTTTAGTCATTTATTTTTTGGATGTTTTGCAAGATTTAGATGAAGATTGATTGCGTAGTTTTGCGGTGTTGCAAGATCTGCAATCCCGACAAAAGAAATGGCTAGACTAACCCAAAGCGCGACAATTTTTGCGGGGCCAGTTGGTTCTTGTATTTAATTCTCATCTTGGAAAGATGCTCGGGAAGCTAAAATTATGGTGGTCTGGGCCGTTCTGGATCTTTAAATCATGTGGACCCACTTCATTTTATTTGGCTGATTTGCAAGGGGAGGTGATTGCTGTTCCGATGAATGGTTTCTGTCTTCGTCATTATTTTTCACCTACCACTATCAAGTGTCCATTTGCTGTGGTACAAGAGCCAAAAGCCACCTTAATCATGATTGGGAATTATTTTCCATGCAATCTCAAAAGGAGGAAAAACGGTTATGATGGTTGTGACACTGTGTCACCACCTATTTTGAGAACTCTTTTTGAGTGGTGTAGTGTATGCAGTAGGTTCCTTATACTATTTCAACGCTATTTGCAAAGCTTTCACACTACTTTCTCTCAGAATTTCTGTGTTCTTCTATGTGCTCTTGCCACAATGACACCTTCCTTGCTTCAATGCACCCCCTTCACACATGTGCAACAACTAGCTCTCAGACGGGTGGATGCATGGTTGCAGGATTTTCCACTGCGAGTCTTCACCAACTTTGACTGGCAAAGAATTCCTTTCCACTCGCAGGCTACTGCATTGATAGAACAGTTGTCTCTTGGCGATATGGTGAAAGTAAACAATCAGAGGATTCAGTTAACAACAGAAAGGATCTTAAGATGCTGTAGTCTGCCTATCGATGGCGCTGCTCGTGTCTCGCATGTTATTCATGTTGCAAAGGTAGAGCTTTAATTTGGATTGAAAGTGAAAGGGGAATATAAACTATCAGGGCTCACTAATGTGGCAACTAGATATGCTAATCGCTGGTTTTGGGAAGCTATTTGGTTGTAGGCCAAAACTTATACCATCTTTGCTAAAGCTCAAAATGTGCTACATTCAACCAATTTTGGGCCCGTGGCCTGGGTAGCAATCATCGGGAGGCGATTACTGGCTGAGTGTCAAAGAGTAGTAGGGCAGATGGGGTGTAGTAGCCCAGCTAATACAAAGGTGGGGCAGCTTTTGATATTGGTGTTCCCCTTAACAGAAGTTTTTCCTCTTGCCCTGTGACCCTTGTGTCATTTTGAGGACAAAATGGCAGTGATGTCCTTTCCCATTTGTTCTTGAGCTATTTGCTATCGTCTCTCTCTCTCTCTCTCTCTCTCTCTCTCTCTCTCTCTCTCTCTCTCTCTCTCTCTCTCTCTCTCTCTCTCTCTCTCTCTCTCTCTCTCTCTCTCTCTCTCTCTCTCTCTCTCTCTCTCTCTCTCTCTCTCTCTCTCTCTCTACTAGAAACTACAACTAAAACATAACCACCTGAAATAGTTTGCACCGACGGGACTATTTCATGTGTTTTTTTACTTTTTGGTAGAGAGAGAGACCTCCTGGTAGCGTTAAAAAAAACCAATATCACAAACATACAAAATTCTCTTTAGGTAATTTAAAAGAGGAAAGTTTTCAAAATAGGTGGAGTTCTTTATGATTAAGAGGCTTTCACACGAGAGCGGCTAACCCCTCCTTTGTGAGCTCAACAAACATTGCCAATGGGATTGTAACTCTACTAATTTTGGCAGAGTTACAAACTACTCTCTCAACCCCCTCCACTCTTCTAGGCAAATGAACCTACAAAGTCATTGCTACCATCAACTCAATGCTACCAGTAGACGTGTGCAATGCCTCTAACTCTTTTTTCTTGGATTTTCCAAGCAAAATTCCTCCTCCCCCTCCCTTCAATCCTGCTATTTTGATTTTTCAAGGGGATCAAGGCGAAGATGAGGCACAGTTTTCTTCAACATTACAAGCTCTTGGACAAAGCCATTGCAAGTTGTAACCTACTGCATACATGGCCAACAATCTGTACATCTTTGCCCAACAAGCCCTCATGGGTTGCTTCACAAGACCATGTTGTAGGCCGCCAATTAGTCCATCGCGTGAGAGAGACACTAGCACACAATCAAAACCTAACTTACTGCTGGTTTAATACTTGCTTATGGATCTACAAGATTATCATATCACCTGCTCTAAGTTGCCTCCAAGAAAACACTCCTGGGCCTACGAGAGATTATCACAGCACTCGACAGATATTACTCTAGAAAATATAAGTCAGAGATAGCTTCAATCTCGAGCCTCGAACTCGATATGGTTGTTAGTTGTCTTCAAAAGGAGATACAACTCTAGAGAATATAAGTGGGAGATAACTTCAATCTCGAGCCTCCAACTCGATATAAGACTTCCCTAGTTTGTGAAAGATGGTGTGTTCTCCTCTAATTTTAGTCTATACTTACTTTTTAGGAGATGAAATATTAGGCTCGACCATGTCATTTTCATACGGAGGACTTCACATTATATATGGCAAATTATATAGAGTCGCTTGTTTTCTCTTTTTCTCGAGAATGTTCGCTCGCCGTTTGGTAAGACTCAAAAATGTGCACTTGTGGATTATGTATCAAATCTTGGCCATTTGTTCCCGAAGCTTTTTGGTCCCATCCCTCTCCAAACTCATTATGTAGCTGAGCAATCATAAGCTTTTTTTCAATATCGTTGATCTCTACATTACAAGAAGATAAATTAGAACAAGGGAATAGTTATAAAACATTTAAAACAACACATAGATACGTATAACCAAAGTATGTGGAGTCGAGGCATATACAAGTCCAGTAATTGCCGTATGCACTGGAGAAAAAGAACGCCACCTTTGATAGGCACAATCTGCCCATCCACGTCAATGTTGCAAGTGAGATCGGACGAGCCGACACACGTTCAAAATGCTCCTTGGTGGTCAAAACCGGGTCTTGGCAAGGGTGTGGCAGACGTGTCGGACCCTGACCGAGAGGGTGTTGATGTCAACGTTGGCATCAATATTGAAGAAGGTCCCGAGGACATAGAGGTATGCTGTTGGACTCTTCAAGAAGGGACACTACGCGCATAAATTTACAAAAAGAGAATTAGATCAATGTTTATAGAAATATTATCCTAATATAATTAAATATCAAACTAATACCATGTGTCTTGGTTTTGCTACATGACCTCATCGTCTGGTGGCCGTTGAGTAGTCTGTACTAGTGACTGAGCAGTGGTAGCTATCTCTGAAAGAGGGTTCCTGCTATTATCATGAGTGTATCACATTTTGGTGAGCCAAAATGATATACTTAGGTGCACAACATATATATATATATATATACATACATACATACTTTATAAAAAAAGAGACTCAACCTGTGGGCTACTCTTGCTAAGGATCTTGAGAAGAGCCCTCGTCCGGGCGTACAAAACTCAAGACCTCCTATAGTTGGTGTATGGTCACCTCCAACTCCTCATCAAGAAGCTCATACTCTATGATGTCCTCTGCTATTTGCTCCCTCGAAACACCAGCAGCTTGTAACATGATCTTTAGCGTGAGTAGTAGCCCCACTCGACCTGAGGTGGGAGCCATCAAAATGATCTGTTTAGAAATTTAAAGTTTTAGTAAAAGGTAAAACGATCCACATAGCTTCTCTAAAGAAATTTTGTCACTTATCAAATAAAAAGAGAGAGGATTTACACTCCCACAAATCTTTACTTCTTTCCTTACTTCAATGATTGCTTTTAGCATGAATGATGGTTCCCTTTAGTTTCCATGAAGAGAGGGAATGAGAGAGAGTGATACGGATGTTTAGAGGGAGAAAGAGAGAGAAGAGGAGAATGACACCATATGGGGTTTTAACCAACCCTCTCAAGGACCCCCCACACCATTGTTGATATGATATTTGATCTTGATTGTGTAAATAAAAAATCACCATGATAACTCCTCACAAAGAGGCACCTCCTGGCTGTTTTAATGCAGCATTGGATACATCTCAATGTGGGATTGATGATGGTCAGCAAGGGGTAGATATGGGTTTGCATGCTTGCCATGAGGTCTTGACTGGTCGTAGAGGTACCCAGAGAGTTGATTTGGGGGATCATGGTTCTATACAATTTAGTGGTGGGGAATGTACACACTCCAGAGGTGATTTTTGATTTGATTCACTTCACTATTGGGGTAAGATAGGGATGCACACTATCTCCTACACTATTTGGCATGTATGTGGGTAAGTTTGCTAACTACATTGAGAGGTTCGGTGATAGAGGAGCCCATTTGGCAGGGACATGTGTGGCAACGACGATGACAATGACAATGACAATGATGATGATGTCAACAATGATGCTGATGATGAGGTACTAATGGGGTCTCTGGCTCCTTATGCGAGGACAAGGCGGCGCAAGGGGTACCAGGTACTGGGGCACTACATTGACAATAGTGGCAATGGTGATGACGATGCTATGGCTGAGTGCCAATACTGCTAGCAATTTCAATGGCTAGAAACTACAACCACAACAAGGCTAGGGTTGAGATCTATTGACCAAAGGTGACTGAAATCCGCTAGCACTCAAAGCTCAAAATGCTGGCTATCTTGGGTTGAAAACACTCGTTGTCCAAAGCTAAAAACACTAGCCTTCCTGCTAAGAAAACGATGGCCTTTTAGCATACAACCAGACGCTCCCAGACATCTCGTCTACGTCATTTGGAGGTTTTCTAGCATACAATGAGACGCTCCCTAGACATCTCGTCTGTGTCATTTTGAGGTTTTCAAGAATACAATAAAAGGATCCCTAGACATCTTGTCTACATCGTTCCAAGGTTCATACAATACCAAAACAAAATTTCTCACTACTCCACCCGGGAGTAAATCACCAAGCATTGAAACTAGTATTAAAACCGGAGTCAAAAAATTCAAATTTGGCACCAAGATAGGTTTAAAATAGATACCATCCATTTCAAAAAAATTCTAAACAGGATCACCAAACAAGTTCTCAAAAAAAATTCATAAAACTGCTGATTCAAGATGAAAAGGCATTCTTGACATCAGTCGAGCTCGAAAGTCCACAAGGCTTCTGTCTTAAAACCTGCACCAAAATTAGGATTCCATTTCTTCCAAAAATTTCTAGCCGACCACAACATGTCCATCTGTCCCTATGTACTGTCTATTCTATCTTCTTATACATTGTTGTTTCATCTAATGTAAGGAACTATGAGGGTATCCATTCCCATAGTGCTTATTGCTCCACTGTGGAGCCATAGGCATTACATGTCGCCACCACGATGATGCATGATGGGTGACCTGCCATGACTATGCATGCGCACTAGGTCACAGGATCCTCGTGACCCTCTTGTTCTAGTAGTGGGCTGACGATGAAGGAGAGGTGGTTCATATGAATTCGTCTTTTCCCCACCCCAAGCTGAGGAACATGTGTCTCCATCGCCAAGCCCGGTTTGTGGTCAGCGTATTTGGTGTACTCCGCATAGTTAGTCATGTCCTCCTGTCATGCGCTCTTGCTCACCAACTCATGTCGCTCCACCACCGACTCCGGCAAGTAGTCCCGGGGTTACCCCGACATCGCCTTTTGCCTCGTATTTTTTGGAAACTCTTTCTCGGAGGGGGCAGAGTTGGGAAAGGGGCTATGGTGCAACCAGTTGGCGGGTGGTCAGATTAAGTATAGTCGCTTTTGAGGTCAGTCAAAGGAAGATCCTGATGCACATTTGTGGAAATTTAATAAAGTGTATGGATTGAATCATCCTGGTGCAGCGGTTCCTCTCCATCAATAATCTGTGTTTGAGTCCACACTTTTAGGGAAAGCTGCAAAATGGTTGTCAAAGTTTCCTGATGATCACTTTCAAACTTACATTGTCAAAGGTTCTAGAGTGTTCTTGTGTCGATTCAAAACAAAATAGAAATTCTGTCAACATTTGGAAAAGGTTCAGACGTTGCGTCAAAAGTCATTGCCAGTGGAGGATTATGCTGTGAATTTTTGGATGCTCTTGTAGAGCGGGTATCTCAGGCACAACGACCAATAGCCGAGGTGTTGAATGATTATTTTCTGCGAGGACTAAATAAGGATCTCAGATTTGCTATGAAAATAGTGGATAAGGTTACCACTCCACTGGATAATGTGATTGCACAAGCTGTTGTAGCAAGAGAAGCCTTAAAAGATAATGAGTCACCATGCAAATCAAAGAAAAAGGATCGCAAGAAATATCATTGTAAATCTCAGGGAAGTGGTATTGATAGTTCGGAGTCAAAGAGTGCAAACTCAGAATCCTCAGATTTAGGCAACAGTGGTTTACTGAAAGAGTAAGAGGAGGCACCTAAAAAAAAATCCCAACGTCAAGGGAAAGGTGTTTCATCTGAATTCGCAAAATCTTTTGCGATGGTAAAGAGTTTGAGGGAGCTATGGTGTATTCAGTGCCAGAATCTTGGACATGCCGCTCAATATTGCACAATGAATCAGAAATAGTGTGCAATTTGCACCGCAAATACCGATAATATAGTGGAATTTTATTACAATGGTCATGATTGTAGGAGTCGGGATTCTTCTACATTGCAGTCACAACAGTCAAGACAAGAGCCTTCGTTAGTGCTGGCTCACGCTCATGTATCAAAGGCACCATTTCTAGGACCGGTCAAGGACGAGGTCAAGGAGGGGGTCGCGGCTGCGGACGAGGTGTCCGAGATCCGAATCGATCCAAGACGTGCCTTTTCTGTTTAGGAGAGGGGCATTGGCGGTCGGAGTGTTCAGAAGCCTTAGAATATGATAGAAAGAAACAGGAACGTGCTACTAGAAAGCAGCCTAGTGTAACTATGGTTCAGATTGAGGGATTGGAGGTGTCTAACCTAGTGGTTTTGTTGATTACCCATTCTGGAAAAAATGTGGTACCAGTAGCAAATGTAAAGCTTCCAGATTGGTCATCTCAAGGATGTATGCAAAAAGACTATAACATGGATGCCGCAGTCAGTGCCACCGTTGCAATCACCAAGAACTTTTGGCGAGCTCTTCGGAGAAGAAAGAGGGAAAAGCCAAAAACAAGGCAAGTACCATGGAAGAGTATATTTGGGATTTTGTTGGAGGGAGGCACTAGAATCACCATTACATGTTTGATTGGGATCTTTATTGAAACTAGTTTGGAATTTTCATAAATCTTTGCTGACTCAGGGTTTTAAAGGAATAAAAGAGATGGAAGTCGATGCTGCAGTAGTTGAGGAAGTGCGGGATGATTCAGTCCTGTCTGCAACTAGGATTATGGATACACACATCGCGGAGCTTTCAATACGATATCATGGAACATATATTGACAGTCCTATTAGATGGAGGTGCGGGAGTTAATATTATTAATCAAGCAGCTTGTGAGCGCTTTGGTCTTGTTGATTGGGAATCTGCTCCCTTTGTAGGTCACATGGCGGATCAAAGAAGAGTACAACCAATAGGATTTCTCAGAGTAATTGTGCTAGATGTGGCTGGTCTATCCTTTGTTGCTTCATTAGTGGTGTTAAATATTGAAGATTACAGTCAAGATTATCATGTTATATTGGGGAGACCATGGCTATCCAAGCCAAGGTAAAGCATAATTGGTAGGCAAACATGCTGACAAAAAAAAAGGGTCGCAGGATAGTTCCGGTGATGTTGGGAACCTGTAGACAATGAGTTCAAATAGCATGGCCTGTGATAGTGGAAAAAATGAATATGGTGGAAGGATTAGAAGAGGATGAAGAGGAGAAATTCTTGAAGGCTAATTCGGATTTAGTTTTTCTTTATCTTGCAGATGTTTCTATGATTTCAGAGGGATAGTCATTACGAGATCAAGAAATGGCAGTGCCAGAGGGGAAAGAAGAAGCCTTTCCTATGCCAGAACCATTGGAGGAGGTTATTACGCAAGAACGCGACTTTGAAGCACATATGAGTAAAGTAACAAGGGTAAAGGAGGATGAACTAGATACAGTCTTTCTAGGAGCTCCGAAAGCGACTAAGCCAATTCATGTCAGTCGATGACTTGACTCCGAGAGGACTTGATTAATCTGTTGACAAAATTCCAAGATTTTTTGCATGGGAGTATGCAAATATGAAAGGATTGGATCCAAAGTTTTATCAACATAAGATTCATTTAAAACCAGATGTAGTGCCAGTGAAGCAGCATTCATATAGGATGATTCCAAATGTGGCCAAGCAAGTCAAGGTGGAAATTGATGGCTTATTGCAAGTGGGTTTTATTACCCCTATTGATAATCCATAATGGATTTCTCCTATTGTGGTGGTACCAAAGAAGAACAAGAAAATTTAAATTTGTGTGGATTATAGGAAGCTGAATGTAGCTACTGTTCTAGATCCTTTTCTACTTCCATTTTTGGATTCTATTTTGGATGATGTGGCAATTCATGAAATGTATTCTTTTTTGGATGGATTTAGTGGCTATAATCAAATTTAGATGGCTAAAGAGGATCAAGCTAAAACAACTTTCACTACGGCGTGGGGGGTGTTCGCATGCACAGTAATGTGGCTCGGATTATGGAATGCACCCTCAACTTTTCAAAGGGATATGTTTCAAATTTTTGGTCCTTACTTGACAGATTTTATACGAATCTTTTTTGATGACCTTAGTGTCTTTGGAATGCAATTAGAGCATTTGAAGCAATTGCTGTTATGTTTTATGAAATGTCATGAGTGGAAATTCAATTTAAACCCTCTGAAATGTGCATTCGCGGTGCGGAGTGGTAGATTATTGGGCCATGTGTTTTTGAGGATGGCATTTTAGTGGACCCTGATAAAATAGTAGCGATTATGGAGGCACATCCGTCGGCAAATCCAAAGCAGTGTGCAATATTTTTGGGTCAAGCTCGGTGGCATGGGAGGCATTTGCGCTTTGTGGTACATTTGGAAATTCTTCCTAACCATGCAACACATATCAAAGTTTTTAAATGGATCCTGAAATGTGATCTGGTCTAATGGAGATTAAAGCTTCAGCTGTCTAAAGCTCTTATCACGATTCCTCCGAATTGGTGTCGAGATTTCTATTTTTTTGTGGATGCTTTTGATAGGGCTATTGGAAATGTACTGATAGGGGAACAAACCCATGGGTGGTTTTGACCCGTCTATTATGCCAGCAGGCGATTATCATCTGTAGAGAAAAATTATTTAGTGACAAAAAGAGAATGCTCAGGGATGATTTATGTGATGAAGAAATTTCATCATTATCTATTGGGACACGGTTTTTCTTTCATGTGGATCATTCGGCTCTCTTATATTTGGTGCGCCAACATAATTTGACAGCAGGTAGATTAGCCAAATGGGTACTCTTGTTATAGGAATTTGATTTTGAGGTCATACATCATCCCGGAGCATAGCATGCAGTTGATGATTACCTATCTAGGCTTGATTCTGGCAAGCCACCGCGACGGGGGTTGCAGATGAATTTCCGGATGCATCTCTATTTTTGATAGGAGTAGTTGCGGATGTGGTTCTAGTTGCGCAATTGTCTCAGATGATTTCCAACATTCCCTGGACATGGTATGAAGAGATGTTTCATTTTCTGGATAGTGGAGAAATGCCTTCATTCTTGTCAAGACATCAATGTCACCGGATGGCTATTCGTAGCCAAAGTTTGAGATAGTGATAGAGAAGTTGTGTTATTGCACAATTGAAGATGTTCTACTAAGATGTGTCCTACCACAAGAGCAAGGATCTGTTCTGGAGGAGGTTCATACAGGCATTGCTGGGGGACACTTTGCAGCTTTGATCATGACGCGAAAAGTGCTACAATCTGGATTGTGGTGGCCAATGTTATTTCAAGATGTGAGGGATTTTGTGCAACATGTTTTTCAACGATTGGGGCAACCTACTAAGATTTCTAAAATGCCTTTACAACCAGTGTTACCTTTGGAGCAATTTCAAAAATGGGGATTGGATTTTATTAGACCTTTTAAACCAATGGTAGCTAACGTTGGCAATCGGTATATTTTGACGGCCACGGATTATAAAACTAAGTGGGTGTAAGCATGGCCTTTGAAAGGCAATACAACGGTTTTTGTTGCTCGATGCTTATAGAAGGATATTTTTTCCCAATATGGTTGTCTTATTGAGTTGGTTAGTGATTAGGGTAGCCATTTCTTGAATAAGGTGATGGAGAAAATGTTGCAATTCTACTTTGTGTTACACAGAAAGTCTTCTCCATATTATCCTCAGGCAAATGGACAGGCATAATTAACTAATAAGCAATTGGTTCGAATCTTGACAAGTCACAAAACTAGTCAATCTGCACCGAATGGATTGGGATGTTAAACTTCCCTCCTCATTATGGGCCTACCATATGGCATATAAAGTGGCAACATGCCTAACCCCTTTCAAATTGGCATTCGGTACGGAGGCAATTACCCCAGTGGAGCATGTTGTGCCAAGCTTGCAGATGCTGATTGCAGATAGGATTCTTCTGGAAGCTTTAGTCATTTATTTTTTGGATGTTTTGCAAGATTTAGATGAAGATTGATTGCGTAGTTTTGCGGTGTTGCAAGATCTGCAATCCCGACAAAAGAAATGGCTAGACTAACCCAAAGCGCGACAATTTTTGCGGGGCCAGTTGGTTCTTGTATTTAATTCTCATCTTGGAAAGATGCTCGGGAAGCTAAAATTATGGTGGTCTGGGCCGTTCTGGATCTTTAAATCATGTGGACCCACTTCATTTTATTTGGCTGATTTGCAAGGGGAGGTGATTGCTGTTCCGATGAATGGTTTCTGTCTTCGTCATTATTTTTCACCTACCACTATCAAGTGTCCATTTGCTGTGGTACAAGAGCCAAAAGCCACCTTAATCATGATTGGGAATTATTTTCCATGCAATCTCAAAAGGAGGAAAAACGGTTATGATGGTTGTGACACTGTGTCACCACCTATTTTGAGAACTCTTTTTGAGTGGTGTAGTGTATGCAGTAGGTTCCTTATACTATTTCAACGCTATTTGCAAAGCTTTCACACTACTTTCTCTCAGAATTTCTGTGTTCTTCTATGTGCTCTTGCCACAATGACACCTTCCTTGCTTCAATGCACCCCCTTCACACATGTGCAACAACTAGCTCTCAGACGGGTGGATGCATGGTTGCAGGATTTTTCACTGCGAGTCTTCACCAACTTTGACTGGCAAAGAATTCCTTTCCACTCGCAGGCTACTGCATTGATAGAACAGTTGTCTCTTGGCGATATGGTGAAAGTAAACAATCAGAGGATTCAGTTAACAACAGAAAGGATCTTAAGATGCTGTAGTCTGCCTATCGATGGCGCTGCTCGTGTCTCGCATGTTATTCATGTTGCAAAGGTAGAGCTTTAATTTGGATTGAAAGTGAAAGGGGAATATAAACTATCAGGGCTCACTAATGTGGCAATTAGATATGCTAATCGCTGGTTTTTGGAAGCTATTTGGCTGTAGGCCAAAACTTATACCATCTTTGCTAAAGCTCAAAATGTGCTACATTCAACCAATTTTGGGCCCGTGGCCTGGGTAGCAATCATCAGGAGGCGATTACTGGCTGAGTGTCAAAGAGTAGTAGGGCAGATGGGGTGTAGTAGCCCAGCTAATACAAAGGTGGGGCAGCTTTTGATATTGGTGTTCCCCTTAACAGAAGTTTTTCCTCTTGCCCTGTGACCCTTGTGTCATTTTGAGGACGATCGATTCATGGCCCGCAGTAGCGATCTGACAGTAGGGGCTCAGAGTTCTGTACCAGCTGAGGAGGTGCCTCATACGCCTTCCCGTCAGGGATTTAGCTGATGCTTCTACTTTAGTGGTAGCCCCTGATTCACTTGAGCAGAAAGAGAGGACGGGAGGAAGTCCTATTTTCCACCACACCTCCTTTGTTGACACCCTCTCTGGAGTGAGGAAAGTTGCCCGAGGATTCTGCAAATGCACGATGGGGATGAAAAATGCAAGAGTGTGCTACACTTTCAAACCTTTAGGGGACTGGCTCTACGGGTACGAACACCTCCTTGCAACCAAAAACTTCTGAAGCTGCCCAGGTAGCAGGAGATGTGGTGGGGACGGCTCCAGCCCCTTTGCCTTGGATAGTCCAAGCCACAAACCTTCTGAACAGCTTCAGGTGTGCAAATTTTTTTTGTAGTAAATGGTAGAATCTTTGTGCGCGGTTTGGCCAACACTGGCTACTAAGGCACGATTCACCGAGCTAGAATCACAGGTCGTAGCCTTACAGACCCGCAATGTGGAGCTAGAGGGCCAAAACACAACATTGCAAAATATAGCCTAGCAACATGACAGTCAGATGCAAGCTCTAAGAGAGGCTAACTCTACCCTTGTCTCCTCTATTCAAGATGAGCTTCTTCGCTTGCGCAAGCAATGGCCTGGCCAACTATTTAGAGTCACATCTAGGAGATGTGTTGATCAATCTTAATGATCTCGATGGCTAGGTAGTGGAAATGCAATAGGATCTGCACAATTTTTGGGAGGGCCAAATGCAAAATTGGAGATCTTTGTTGACCAATGCAGTGGTAACTGAGCAACAAGCACAACACCTCCTGGTGCACCAGTCTGAGCCGCCTTCCAATGACAGAGGTAAGGGCATTATACAAGAAGGTTTTGATATTTTTGATTAGGCAAAAGCTACCAAACAATGTGTTGAAGCCAAAGCCTGTGTCTCTCATTTGCGGCAAGTAATTCATCGTCTTCGTAAGGAGCAACGCAGGATCTGTTTTTGGGCGGAGACACTTGCTCATTCTTTTTCATTAAGTCTCCCACCTTGCCCGCCAATTTGGTTCGCTCTAAATCGATATATGGCTCGGAATTACCCTATACATACACATTTTGATCCTTTACCCCAAGCTCCTCAATCTCTCTCCCTACCAACACAGTTCATTCCACGCAAAGTTTGGCCAAAGAAACCTAAAATAGACCCGTAGTTGATGTTGGAGGTTTATAGGGCCCAACGGCAAGACTTTCGAGATTTTTGCTTCATTGACATTCCATCGTCACTAGAGCGTGAGGAGGAGCATTGACCGGAGCCTTCGGCACGGAGAAGCTAAAGTGGTGGGTTCGCGTAGTCCACCATGCGTGCCAGGCATTTCGGGGAATAAGATGCACACTGCGGATCCTACAGATGTGTGGACTCTACGGACTAGGACTTCATGCCGCTACGGACAGTTCTTCACGGGATACCATAGGAAAAGATGGATTTGCACCGTTCCCGATCTGCACTGGAGTAGCGGGTGTATTTGGGGGGCATACTAGTGATGTGGGAATATCAATCAGTCAATATCATTCTCATGTAATTGTGTGGTCTGTTGTGTATCAATGAAGAAGATGGTGTTCTGTCCCTGTGTACTGTCTACTCTGTCTTCTTATACATTGTTGTTTCATCTAATGTAAGGAAGTGTGAAAGTATCCTTTCCCGTAGTTATATACATGTGGTAGTGATGTGTGTGAACACACTAGGACCGCCGAGGCATTTTTTCCCTCTTTAGGAGGTTTTTTCCCCCGTGCATTGTATAGACACCCATCACTCTAGGGCTATCTATCTTTCCATTGCACACTAAGTAACACACTCTCTATTGTGTACCTTGAGCTTCCTTCGTCTTCTCCAAGCTGTGTGTGTTTCTCTGCAACCCTAATTCCAACAATTGGTATCAGAGCAGGTTTTCGGGCAGTTTTCACATCAGGTGCAGCATTTACCATGGATGACAACAACAACACAAATGTGTTCAAGATGTTTGCTGCTGAGGACAGGTTGGATGGGGACAACTACCCTATGTGGGCTTATATGATGCAACATGTTCTTGTGTCAAAGGGTGTCTGGAACATTGTGCAGGGCATTGATGTACGTCGTGGTTCTGAGGATGTAGGCCATGTTGAGGATGTTGCAGGTCTTGCTGCAAGGATTTCATCTGTTAGAGTTGTTTTGCCTACGACAGAACAAGCTCGTTGGGATGTTAAGGATGCACAGGCTCATGCATTGATTGCATTGTCTTTGAAGCGCACCATTGTTCCTCACATCCGTTCAGCAAAATCTGCAAAACAGGCTTGGGATATTCTAGCAGGTCTTTATGCAAGCCGCAATGAGGCTAAAATTGCTTTGTTGCGTAAAGAGTTGGAGTCAAAGATTATGCATGAGGAAGATGATATGGACACTTTCCTTGCTAGTGTCAAGGATATCAATGAGCAGCTTATTTCTGTAGGTGAAGTCATTTCAGATAGTTCCCTTGTGCAGACTATTCTTGATGCCTTACCAGATTCCTACCAGACTTTTGCTAGTACTTGGAGACTTATGACCCAAGGAAATCCTGAAGTTGTCAAGTTTGATGCATTATGCACATTGCTATTGCAAGAGTCACTTTCCAGAAAAAATAGGACTAGGCAGCGTGCAGTTGAACAGGCTTTTATTGCTTCTCAAAGAAAGAGTGATAACAGTAATGCAGCCACTTCTTATGGTTCTGCTACGAGTGGCAAAATTTTTGTTCCTAATGCTTCTGCTGGCAGCACTTCTTCTGGAAATTCTTGTGATAAGGGCAAAAAGAATATGCGTTGCCATTATTGTAAAGCCAATGATCACTTGATCAAGTCGTGTCCTAAGTTGAAGGCCAAAGAGGCTAAGAAGAAAGAGGGTGGTTCCACTTCAAATGCTGGTTCCACTACAAATGCAGCCATTGTTGAGTCTTCTGTGAAAGGAGACTGTGTTGCTGATGTTGATGTAGAATGGGCGTTTAGCGCAGAGTGCACTTACAATCCTGCTGTCCATGATGCATGCTTGTCAGTTGCTGCAGATTCACATGTGTGGTATTTCGACAGTGGTGCTACAAAGCACATTACCTCACATCGTGAATTGTTTACCTCTCTCGAGTCTGTCCCTCATAGGAATTCAATCACTTGTGCCAACAACGCCTCTTATCCAGTTCAGGGAGTTGGAAAGATTGTGCTCACTGCTGCTAATGGCAGTTCCTTCACACTTGTTGATGCACTTTATGTACCTGGGATCAAGAAGAATCTCTTGTCTGTATCTGCACTTGCTAGACTTGGACTTGTAGTCAAATTTATGGATGACAGATGTACAGTTCATGATCTCAGTTTTGGTGATGAAATTGTTGCATCTGGCCTTTTGTGTCGTGGGATGTATAAGCTCACTTTGTATAACAAGTGTGGACAAAATTTTGCAAATGCTGTTGCAGATTCAAGGGCTATTTCAGATGCAAAACTTTGGCATGCACGTTTTGGTCATCTGAATTTTGCCAGTTTGCTGCGTTTGTAGAAATCTGATATGGTTGCTTCTTTGCCGCCTCTTGAAGCACCTATCAAACATGTTTGTGAAGGGTGTATTTTGGGTAAGATGCAGCGTTCTAAATTTCCAAAGGATGGTTCAGTTCGGGCCACATGCAGGTTGCAGCTTGTGCATAGTGATGTTTGTGGGCCCATGCAAACTCCGTCCTTGGGAAATTACCTGTACTTCGTGACTTTCATTGATGATTACTCTAGGCATGCATGGGTATTTCCTCTTAAAGCGAAGTCCAAAGTTTTTATGTGCTTCAAACAATTTCTGGCTATGGTTGAAAATGTCTTGAAATGTACTATGGGCACCCTCCGTTCCGATCGAGGGGGGGAGTATATGTCTCATGAATTTAATGCATTTCTGGCTAGTCATGGGATAAAACACCAATGTACAGTGCCTTATACACCTCAGCAAAATGGTGTTGCTGAGAGGAAAAACAGGTCACTGACAAAAATGGCACGATGTATGGTCAAAAGTCAAGCTTTTCCGCATTCTTTTTGGCTTGAGGCCATCATGTGTGCCACTTATGTACTTAACAGGTGTCCTACGAAAGCTTTGCAGTCTATTACTCCATATGAAGCATGGCATGATAGAAAACCTTCTATTGAGCACATGCGTGTTTTTGGCTGTTTGGCATATGCTTTGGTGCCAAAAGTGCAGCGCAAAAAATTGGATGATAAGGCTGTCAAATGTATTTTTGTTGGTTATAGTGCTGAAAGCAAAGGTTACAGGTTGTATCATCCGCAAACAAAACGTATTCTGGTTTCTCGAGATGTAGTGTTTGTGGAAGATTCTGTTCAGCCCTTGCTGTCATGTACTAGAGACAGTAATGTAAGCTCACAGGACATTTATGACACTTTGTTGCCTCTTTCCAGTGGTGGAAATATGAATGTAAGTTCCAATGAGGCAAATGTACAGCCTATGGGGGTTTCTAAAAATGTTCTAGATCAGCCTATTACTGATGTAGATGTACATGATGTACTTGATGAGGAAAGGGCTGAAAATGAGTAGGCTAGAGGTATGCCAAAATGGCTGGTGCACACTTTGCGTGACAGTAAATTGGATGCACCTTTGTCTAGTCGTACTCGTTCAGGCTCTCGCCATGCATCTTATGCATCAGATTGTTATGCTTTGGCTGTGTCTAGCTTACATGATGTTGAGGAGCCTCTGACTTTTGATGAAGCACAAAATTCAGAAAATTGGATGGCTGCCATGCAATCAGAATATGATGCACTTATAGAAAATGACACATGGACTTTATGTGATTTGCCTCCTGGAAAAAAGGCCATTGGTACGAAGTGGGTTTACAAGTTGAAACGCAAGCCGGATGGTGAGATCGATCGCCATAAGGCTCAACTTGTTGCAAAGGGTTATGCACAGCAAAAAGGCATAGATTATGAAGAGACTTTTGCTCCCGCTTGTCGTATGACTACTGTGCGTTTTCTATGTGCATTGGCAGCTCATTTTGGTTGGGATGTACATCAATCAGACATTGTTACTGCTTTCTTGAATGGTGACATATTTGAGGAAGTTTATGTAATGCAGCCTCGTGGTTTTGTCATAAAAGGACAAGAGGACAAAGTGTGAAAATGTAACAAGGCTTTGTACGGGTTGAAGCAATCTCCTCGTGCTTGGTATGAGAAAGCTGACACTCATTTGGTCAAACAAGGCTTTCGTAACAGTCCAACAGAAAGCACATTGTATGTAAAGCGTGAGGGTGATGTACTTCTCATTGTGGTTCTTTATGTCGATGATTTGTTGATCACTGGACCAAATGAGAGACATATTGCTGAATTTAATGCTGATTTGAATGCTACTTTCAAGATGAAAGATTTGGGGCTGTTGCATCATTATTTGGGTATACAGTTTAAGCAGTGTGATGGTGGTATTGCCTTATGTCAGAAAAGTTACATAGAGACATTGCTATGTAAGTTTGGACTTGAGGATTGCAAACCTATTGCCACTCCCATGGAAAGAGGTTTGAAGTTGAGTCTACATGATGCTGGTGATCCTGCTGATGTCACTCTTTACACAACTGCTGTTGGCTGCCTCATTTATGTATGCAACACGAGGCCGGATATTCAGTTTGCAGTCTCACAGGTCAGCAGATTTATGCATAGCCCAGGGTCTAAGCATTGGCAGGCTGTCAAGAGGATTTTTCGCTACCTTAGTGGCACTTTACATCTTGGCTTGTTTTATCCCAAGGGGGGATCATTGCTGCCAGACTTACATGCTTTTTCGGACTCAGATTGGGCTGGTTGTTTTGACACACGAGTGTCCACAAGTGGTTTTTGTTTCATGCTTGGCAGTTCATGTATATCATGGTTGAGCAAGAAGAAACCTACTGTGGCCAGTTCAAGTTGTGAGGCTGAGTACAGGGCAGTCTTCACAGCTACGGTTGAGTGTGTATGGCTCAGATTCCTTATGGCTGATTTGAGTGTTGGACAGGACACTGCCAACACTATCTACACTGACAGTCAGAGCGCATTGGCAGTTGCGAGGAACCCAGTTTTTCATGCTCGCACAAAGCACATTGAGGTGCATTACCACTATGTCAGGGAGAGGCTCTCAGCAAGAGAGATCAGCTTGGCTTATGTGCCAACACAGGACAACCTTGCAGATCTTTTCACAAAGGCATTGTCTCGTGAGAAGCTTGAAGCTTTCCGCAAAGCTTTGGGCTTACTCCCCTTTGTGGACTGATCCTGTCCTCAGGGCATGGCACTTCCCTTTACTCATGTGCCAGCTCTCGTTCACCGCATCACTCCAGGGGGGATTTGTTACCATATACATGTGGTAGTGATGTGTGTGAACACACTAGGACCGCCGGGGCATTTTTTCCCTCTTTAGGAGGTTTTTCCCCCCGTGCATTGTATATACGCCCATCACTCTAGGGCTATCTATCTTTCCATTGCACAGTAAGTAAAACACTCTCTATTGTGTGCCTTGAGCTTCCTTCGTCTTCTCCAAGCTGTGTGTGTTTCTCTGCAACCCTAATTCCAACAGTAGTGCTTATTGCTCCATTGTGGAGCCATAGGCATTACAATAAGGGAGAAGGGCTTAGCAAACCTTCGAGTCCATCTCTTTAGGGATTGTTAAAATAATAACTTTGTTATGATGATGACTCTGAAAGAGATTGAACAGGAAAAATGCAAGGAATACTCAGTTCAAGAGTTCATTATGGGTACAATGCCTAAATAGAACTTGGGGCCATATGACAGAGCATTTGAAAGCATGGCCAATCAACGGGGGAACTACGACCCGTGGCAGTCACCCTTTGGGAGGTCACTTAATAATTATGTGACTATCACGTGAGTGCAATAGAAGGGGTTATTAAAATTTTTTTTTTCTCACATTTTCACATATAGAAGGGTACCATAAAATGGAATCGTAAAATAAAATCACAAATTGAATAGAAAAAGGATGTATTTTATTTGTCAGAAATTCATAGATAAGGAGTTTTAAAAATAGGCATTGAATGCAAACGATATACACATTTTATACATAGTGACCTCCCCGAGAAGTCACCTCAATGATGGAGATTGGGGTAGAGATACAGAAACCACCATTAATTGGAGAATAATGAGTGGCCTTAGGACAAGAAGAGGTCCACATAAGTCACACCTACCCGGAGCAACTAGTTTGAAGGCTTAATGGGAGAAACACTCACCAAGAGAGCAGGTGCAGAACATCACAGTATAGTTAGACCAACTCATTTACAAAAATGGGTCAAAAGATATAGCGGGTCAGGGATTCATATGACCATTTAGCAAGCTTTAGATAGGTTCTGAGAGCAAACTTCTATACTTAGTTTGAGGGGTTTGGAATGACCTTAGAGGGAAAATCTTTGACTTGGTTCTAAACCAAACCTTTTGGATCTATTATTGATCTACCGATCTTGGCTATGATATGTTTTATTGCTTGCTCAAAAATGGGAATCAAACATAGCATTGTAGCACAAATCTACAACTTCAAAAGCAAGGGGAAACCGTAAGAGATTGTATGAGTCGGATGAGGCAATACATCAACAAATGTTTGGAGTTGGAGATTTCAATCGAGGAAAGTCTTGTCTCACTATTCTTATAAGGATTCCTCAACAAGGTTTTGCTTTCCATTTTGTAAAGTAAGAAATATATGACTTGGGAAACATGTACATGGATGCAATCAACTTGGGGGATAGCTGCAAACTTCTCAACGAAGAAAGCACCCTTAAGGATATTCAGAGTGAGAAGAACACATCTATTGTACGAGCACAAGTAGGGTCAATTGTGGAAGCTCCTATCAATACTATGGAGGACATGCTTAAGCGTATGAATGATATCGTGAATAACATGCAAAGGATGCCAATGCAAGGGCCAGTAAAGGGTCCACCACAGGGGAAACCTTGATCATTAAAATGGTGTGCCATCAAAGGATAGTGGAAAAATCATGACACAAATGAGTTCTATTACAAGCTTAAATATGACAAAAATGTCCAATATGTACCGATGAGACAACAGGAAGAACCAATGTATAAGTATTCGCCTAACATGGGACCAATCCAAAAACCACATATGGAACCCTAAAGACCACAACCCATATTAGGTCAGAAACCACCACTACTTGGAAACAATGTTGTACCAGTCAAGTACATGCTACCTTTAACACTAGAATGGTAACCTAACAGGACATAAAAGTGTCCTTTCAGGGTTTTGGGAAAAAATTCCAAAACCATAGTAGATCCACTCATTTTGAAAAAACCTTTCATGAGCTTATAGTTCAATAACTACTACATATGGAAAAAATGAGAAACTTGTAATTTTTCTCATCCCTTGGTCACTACAAGCCTCCAAAGTTGATGGACCAGTGCATTTTGCCCAAAACAGCAATTTCTTACGGTTGATTGCATATAAATAAGAGTGGGGATTTTTGTAGGACATGAGATAAAATGCCCCGTTAACTTCAATGGGTTGGTGACCAAAACATATGGTTGCTTTTACCTCACTAATTTTTTTTTGGGCAAAAAAAATAGGTACAAAAAAGTTGCATTTTTGCCATTCTGCAGACCTATTATCAAAGTTTCTATAGTCACGCTCAATACAGATACTATATACATGTTTTCTTAGTTCCCTTTGGGCATTTGGATTCAAAATGAGCCATGGAGCATGTCAAAAGGATTATGGATCTCTTACAATTGGAACCTTGGGGGCAATGATAAAATGCTAAATATAGCAAACATGAAAAAACTGGGTTTAGCATTATGACCTCTAGAAACCCATAGAAACTACTCAATATCTAGCCAAGTTTGTAGTCTATGATTAGATATGGTTACTACCTGCAAAATACATACAATTGGCCTAAGAAACTAGCAATATTGAGAAAATTATACTTGCTACTCTAAAATGTATCGTGTTCTTCAGCAATCAAAAAACTCAACCATCATCATATACTATGCTATATAGCATATTAGGTCCCCCAAAACTCAAGGAAGATTAGCTTTATGTTATACATTACACTTACACAATCAAAATTGAATTTGGATATCAAGAAAGCCAGCAAAAAATTCATAAAAGTGCTAATTTTGGCCAAAAAATAGGATTATGCAATTCTTGTAAATTGGTCATAACTTTCAATTTTAACACTTAGCTCTCCCTACAAGCATCAAAACATGTTGAGAACTATGAAGGCCTAACCTCTGGCCATCTAAACGTCACAAACATGAAGTTTAGAGTGGTATAGTTGCCAAAAATTGAAAAAAAGCCAAAAACAGGACCCGTTTTTTCACACAGTTTAGCTTCAAAAATGTTGTGGAAGAGTAAGGTAATGGTGAGATAGATACTCAAAAAAAAATGCTAAGTTTTTTTCAGCTCATAAGGCAACTTTGTGGATATATAGCACCTAGAAATTCATTTTCATACTCTTCAAATAATTCAAGCAAAATGGTCACTTAACAGGACACAAAGGTGTCCAAGGACATAAAAGTGTCCTGTTACCATTCTAGTGTTAAGGAAAGTGGAGGATCATGTTTTAGTACCAGTCATGCCTCATAATGAAGTAAGATTGACAAGAGGACGAGTGGTACACTCAGTCAACTCCTGCCACGATAGAACAAGTTTATCAGGCACTTTCTATTGCAGCACCAATTTACTTTATTGCAAACCAAGGAGCTAGACCACCCATGATGAAGCCAATGCCTAAGCCTAGAACAAGGAACTACCATAATTACGGATTAGATGACTATTGGAAAATGATTGTCCTGAGCCAGATAAGAATGCAAAACCAATAAAGGCATATTACATGCAGCGTGGTCACAAGGGTGAATATTTTCCACATGATTGTCCAAAGAATCTAGCTAACAAAGGAAAGGTAGCCATAAACATGGTCCACTAAGTCATGCCAACAAGTAGCTCATTGGTGGGTGAATCCACTATTTTGATTCTAGTAGTTACTAGGGCACATGCCAAGAAAAATAGATAGAATTGTGAAAGCAGGTTGGATACACTTAGTAAACCTTCAAAAGACTTCAAAAAAGAGCGATACAAATGATATGGTCCTAGAAGACACAAACAATGAAGGGATATCAACAAGAAAGTCTAGAAAAGAGTAGGGTAAGTGACTCAGACATTGTCATAGGAATTTAAAGAATCAAACCGAGATTGGGAGGATCCATATTGGTAGACAAAATATTTGAACCAATCAAGGCGGCCTTGGAAGCTTTCCAAGCGGGATTAAAAGCATGTCAGACATTGGAAATAAAATAGAAGAACTACCCAACATCTGACATGGAAGCCACGAATCTTGAAGCTTACAAAAACTTAGTGCAAATCACACGATCTATGCTGGAGAAACAAAAGCCAAAAATGGAATTCATAGGAAAACCAATAGAAATTGAGACTACATTGAAAAATGTGGGATGTTAAGGAGTTGAGGGAATTTGTAGCTCTAGACATTAAGGATGGGCTAGATGGAGTTCCCTTAGTTGAGGAAGAGTGGCCAAACCACCCGTGGAAGCGAGTCAAATAAGTGAACGATGGAAGTGTGACTCTGAAGTCAGCTCCAATCAAAGAAGTATGGCTAGATAAACTACCCATGAAACTAGATGTACAATCTTTGTAAGGAGATTTGGGATCAGAGTAGCTCGGATGCTTCAGATATTACCCTCAGACCTAGGTGAAGACAAAGAAAATTTAATAGTTTGTAAAACAACAAAACTAAATAGACCAAAAGTAGACTTTGGATTAGGAGAATTTGGACCACATTTGTGGAGGGATTTGCATTAGGTGAAATTTGGACTCACAAAGGGGCCCTTTAAGGAGTTTGACTTTACCTCTCTCTATCAAAACGGGCGCATGGATAAATTTTTGTAAACAAACTCCAAAGTTGGCGGAGGTTTGACAGTTACAATGTCCTCTTCAAGATCTATCTACTGATATATAGCACGCCATGAGATCCTCATATTTTAGAAGATTCTTTTTTTGATTCGCTTAGATTTCGACAGAGTTGTCACATCATAGGTGAATCAAAAAAATAATCTTCTAATATATGAGGAATCTCATCGTGTGCTATATATCAATAGACAGAGCTTGAAGAGGACATTCTAACTGTCAAACCTCTGTCAACTTTGGAGTTTGTTTGCAAAACTGTATCCATGCGTCCGTTTTGGTAGAGAGACGTAAAGTCAAACTCCTTAAAGGGCCCCTTTGTGAGTCCAAATTTCACCTAATGCAACAAACCATGGAAAAGATGGGCTTAATGGGAATAACCAAGGAATGCCTTGAAGAGTTGTATAGGGAAAAATCGCTGGCAAATATGGTCAAATCCGTGCCCACGAACAAAGTCAAAGAGTATTGTGAAGGAAACGATGGAAAAAAACCCCTTCTGGTACAATACAAAGATGTGAGGACCATGTTTGTTCTAGACAGTGGGGCACGTATATCGATAGCAACAAAAGCAGTTTGGGAAGCCTGGGAAAAGCCAGCAACTAGACAAACACGAATGAAACTACAACTGGCAGATGGGCATGTTGAGAAACTATTGGGCCTATTAGACAATGTGATTGTCAGATCTTGTGGAATTGACTACGCACACTTTTTCCATTGTAGATTTTGGGAAAAAAATAAACTACGAAATCATTTTGGGAAGACCTTTTATGAGACAAATACATTTGATTCAAGATTGGGAAAATGACTATCTTTACATGAAACATGTTGGATCAATTACACGGGTAAACTTGAAGGATCACTCCTACAAGGATGTTCTGAGGACACCAATCCAGGAGTTGGATTCAAAATCCTTAGTGCATACCAAATTGTCATCATGGTTACGTCAAGACACTTCAATTTGGATGTGTGGAGCTTCTGAGAGTGGTAGTTTACAAAGAGAAGATTGCGTATTAGACCAAGAGGCAAATGATGCTGAATACGTACTAGAAACCTTTTCAAACCATTTGTTCAAATCATTTGAGTGGACTCAAATTTTGGCCACTATGGATGTATGTGTTAATGTGTCGACCTCCACCCACTTTTGTCACTGAGGAGGGATATGACATAATTCCTATTCAAATGGTATTTATAGAACTAGAAAAAGAGTAGTATTTTGAAGTGCTTGCATGTTAATATGTGGGTTTTTGTAACTCAAACATCAAATATTATTAGTAGCAAGCTAACATAGATACCACAGATACCATTTTTCGGAGTTCTCATTGTAAAAACACTTATTATTTTGATAAATCGGGAATATTGTAACTCCTATTTTTTGGATAAACCTTGTAATTGATGAGCCGGGGCTACAAGCTTCCAGATTGTACCAACATGTCATTACCCATCTTTGGTAGAACTCCCAGATTATTAGTTTTGACCACCAAAAACCTTGGCTAAGGTATAAAGGCCAATTTTTGTAAGTTATTTGTAAGTTTTTGGATAATGAAATACACATCGTGAGCTAACGACGCTCACTTCACTCCTTCTTGTGCTTCCTAATCCCTCCTCGGTTGTCACATTGCAGTCGCGTTTGTTGCATTGCAACTGTAGGTAAGAGCTCTACGCATTGATGTAAGCACATCACATATTCATAGATTTTGGGATCGTCGACCCGTGGCCCAATGGCCTAATTTCATTATAACTAGGAATTTACACTTCAAAATAAAAATCTAAGCATAGGTGGGGTATTGGGGCATCATTGCTAAGCATTTAGATGCATTCTGGGTCAAAAACGACTAGGTCAAAAATCCACTGCTGTTAATAATCGCGATTTTGGCACTTGAACTAAAGTGGGGTTTAAGACCATAAGCATGTGTGCTTAGGTCTTATAAACATGTCCTAGAAGTCTCCTTATATTTGGATGTCATTTGATGCTGAAACAAATGTGATTTGTTTGCCGATGAGCGATTGGCTTTTAGTGATTTCAGTCACTTGAGTATAGCTTGAGTTAGATGCAAGTTGTTAGTTATTTTTTGAGAGATTGATAACCTCTTGTAGACTCTATGCACTGGTCGAGTCAGCTTCATCCGATAGATTGACAATTTAATCGTGGTTCTCACTAATAATACAATAAGATATGACAGCGAGGTTAGACACGCGTCCCACATTTGGCACCGTTGTCGGGGATCTAAGAGACCTAAACTAGGGAAAAACATGAGCGTCTTGTGAAGTTATCCTTTAATTTCCTCTAGGATCGCCTAGAGTTCAAAACTTTCTTTTAGAAACTGCATAACCTAAGATTGTCGTCTTTTGCTGTGTAGAGGTAGCTTGGAAGTAATCGTACTTGTCGAGTCCCTTTAGGACTGTAGGATTAAAGTAGGATTTTGAGAATGATTGATAGAAGATACAAGTGTTTCAGGTCTACTCAAGCACAAAAAGATTCCAAACCACTCAATCCAACTGGAGAGTAAGCTTAAAAGTTGTCTAAACCAGTGGGTAAGCTCAAGGACATTTTGAGGTAAAAAATTCAAGAGTTGGCCAAAACTCAAACTCTTTACTTTTTCTTGATATTTTAGGCCAAATTAAGTTTTGACTTGATTCATAGGCTTGAAATAACTCATAACAGGACTGTCCCTGAGAAAAGTGCAAAATTGGTTCATTTCAAGCATGAAGTTAATAATCACGATTATTAACTTTGAGCTCAAATTTGACCAAGATTCATACTATTGACTCATTGCATGTGTAAAAACAACTTTTGTAAAGGCACAAAAGGTTTGGATTACCAAAGTGGCCAAAAACTGGGTAAAATTTTTTACTGACTTTTTGAATCTTGAGTGTAAATTGGGAAAACATTTATCCAAACTTGTTGAAATTTGATTCGTAGGCTTATATTGATGTGATAAACATGTGTCCATGCTTAGTTGACCAAAAAGATGTAAAAGGTTGCCAAAAATAAATAATCACGATTATTTATATCTGTCCTATTTTTCAGCTTCTTTGACTAAGTTGGCCTACCACTAGCTTTACCATGTTGTAATAAGCCCACATACCAAATTTGGTAAGATTTGGATCATTGGCTTGGAAGTGACCAAATTTCCAAAGTTAGTCTACGGACAGAAAACTGATGACCATTTGTCCAAATTTGTTAAACTTTGGCTAGGGACCTTAAGTTGAAGTGCTCAACAGATCTGTGTCAAAGTTGGGACAAAAATCTACAAAAATATAAATGGAGTAAATAATCGCGATTATTTGCATCTGCTTCAAAAATTGACAAATTTTCAAATTTGAGTATACCACAAGGTCAAGCATATCAAGTAGACCACAGAAATCAATTTTGGTGAAATTTGGATCACAAAAGTGAGACTTAGGCCAGATTCTTGATATCAGAGTCTGTGGACACAAAGCAGTTGATAAAGCTAAATAGATTTTGTCCAAACTTGTTGAAACTTGTCCAGGGACTTTAACAGGTTGTATACTTGCCAAAACAAGCCAAAAAGTACAAAAAATGGCAAAAATAAATAATCGCGATTATTTACTACTCCTACACAAGGATATCAGTTTTGACTTTTGAACTTGTACAGTTTTAGACCATCATAATACAAAGCCACTGGGTAATTTTGGGTTCAATCGGATCGAAATTGGTACAGGTTCACTAAGTTTCCAAGTTGCAGATTAATCCTTTGATTTCTTGCCAAGGTCGAATCTGAAATTCATTTGCTTGATTTGAAGTGATACACACAGACCAATTACAATAGTTAGCAAAAATTATATAGTCTTTGTGAAAGAATAGCTAACTTTATCAAGTTGTACAAGAATCAGGTTGCAAAAAAGGAATTGGTAGCTTGACAGAAAGTTGCAATTGAATCAAGTGGAAACTGAGGACAAGTCAATCCAAAGGTAAGTACTCTATCCACTCGCAAGTCTTTATGAACCTTAGATCTGCTCGTGTACTAGGAAATTAGGGCATACTCCAAGAAACCTCGCTTAGAGTATCCACAAAAGAAAGCATGAATCAAGGCAATTCCTTGCACACTATCCTTGAAGAAGTATCCCACACTTTTTCAGATTCAACATTTGAAATGTCTTCTTACTCGACTCACTTACCGGAACAACAATGCGCTATAAGCATATACTCTCTTTTTATAAGACTAACCGCCATGGAGATCAGGTTTACCTGGATCCTAACGAAGAGTATGCTATTCGCATTGATGACCATGGTATTGAGTTCAAGGAAGAGATTAGGGAAAACAAAGAAGGAAAAATATACATGGATAGAAACGTAACTCAGTATTTACAAGTTGAAAACCCTGATGTGATAGACAAATGGGGGTTAGAAGTAAATACCATAATCCTAGATATTTTAGCAAAAGAAGGACCACCAACTTTAGAACTCGAGGGATATGATCAAGTAGATTTGAAGCCTTTGAAACGGCTTATAACGAATAATTCTAGGATCCGAGTCTATTGTTAGAAGGATAGAAATGTAAAAGATATTCTATGGACTTTGCATGCAATTTAGGACAAATAACGGCCATGGAGATCATCTATATCTTCAAGCTCAAAGATAAAGGATCAATAGAACTACCAACCTACCTGTTTAGGGATTGTTATAACAACAACTTTGTTATGATGACTCTTGAGGAGGTAGAACAAACCAAATACCAAGGGTATTCCATAAGGGATTGGATATTGGGACAAGTACCACAAACAATTCCAAGAGATGAACACCGTGAGACATCATCTAAGAGTAATGTTAAGAAACCAGAAACCACCTCATCAGAAAGAAAACCGGGTGACACTAAAGCCAGTCCAGGGCTACATGAGTCACTATTTCTAACATATTGGTTTGAAGGACTTGGCATAAGACCAACTGCCAGGAGACTGGGAGCTGACCAAATAGACGTGTCAGACCAGCTGATTTTTAAAATGGATGAAAAAATACAGTGGATCAAGGGATCCATATGACCACTTAGCAAGCTTTAACCAAGTGCTAAGAGCAGAACGTATATTTGATTTTTATACTCAATTCGAGGGGTTTGGAATGACATTAGAAGGAAAAGCATTGACATGGTTCCAAAACATTCCACCGAGGTCAATCATGGACTTAAACACATTAGCTCAAGGATTTGTAGCAGCTTGTTCTAAAATGGGGATCAAACATAATACGGTAGCTCAAATATACAGCTTTAAACAGAAACATGGTGAGTCTGTTAGAGATTGTGCAACTCAAATGAAACAATATATTTTCAGTTGCCCAGGGCTAGAGATACCTGTAGAAGAACGAATCGTATCCTTGTTTCCAGAGGGACTGCTAAACAAAGAACTTCATGCTATACTCTATATCAAGAAGCATACAACCCTAGAAGAGTGTGTGTCGGATACTATTGACTTAGGAGACAATTATGATATTTTCAACAAAGAAGATGTCCCTAAGGATAACCAAACTAAGAAAACAGCATATACTAAACCATCACAGGTGGGAATGACTGCTGTAGCACCAGTTTCAGCCATAGAAGACATGCTCAAAATGATGAACGACGTGATGAAAAACATGCAAAAACCACCTATGCATGGACCAGGACAAGGGATACCTAAACAGGGACAACCAATCAAGCCACAGAAATGGTGTGCAATTGAGGATAAATGGACCAACCATGAGACAAACAAGTGCTACTTCCGACCAAAGTATAATGGGAATAATCAGTACATGCCTATGAGGCCACAAGGACAACCCATGTACAGATATTGGCCTAATATGGCTAGAGCTCAAAGACCACCAATGGGTATGGAAAGACCTCAACCTGTGTTGGGTCAACAACCTCTATATCCAGGACATAATGCAGTGTCTGTAACGTACATGTAATTTGAAGGAGTCATAGATGAACAAGCATTAGTGCATGTTACACCCTATGCTGAGCCTAGTCCATCTACAATAATGGTAGATGGAGATTGGTATAATTTACATCCACCACCAATGGAGGAACCTGTGACTTATGCTTCACCGGAGCTCGTACCAATGTATTATATAGCTAATCAAGGTGTCAGACCTCCCATGGTAAGACCCATGATTAAGCCAAGAATAGGAAACTGTCACAACTATGGTGCAGATGATCATTGGAAAAATGAATGCCCAGAGCCTAACAAAAACCTCAAGCGAGTTGAAGCTTATTGCATACAATGTTGCAAAAACGGACGACACTTCCTAGAAGATTGTCCTAAAAATCCTTTAAACAAGGGAAAAACAGTAGTAAATGTAGTCCAAGTGATACCTAGTAGCTCATCTGAGAGTGAACCGATTGTTCCAATCAAGGTAACCACTAGAGCCAAGCTAAGAAAAAGAAACCCAACTCCTCTAATGATTCCAAAAATGCAAAAATTTGCTCTCAAAGGATCAAAAGAAGCAGAAGCAAAAGACATGAGATGAGAAAACAAAAACAACGGGCTGAAATCGAGGAGAAAGCAAAAAAGCTATTTTAGGAAAAGGTGAAAGAAACTGGAAGCGAGATCAAAAAACAACCGTGAAATCTAGAGGATCAAATTTGGTTGATAAATTTTTTGAGCCTATTAATGCATCCTTGAAAGCTTACCAAGCAGGAATTAAAGCAGGCTAAAACATGGAAAACAAATGGGAAAACTATCCGTCTCCAGACATGGAAGCAGCTAAGGTTGAAGCTTATCAAAATTTAGTAAGAATCACGCAAGAAATTCTAGAAAAACAAAAACCTAAGCTTGAAAGTATTGCAAAACCTGAAGAGCTTGTGGTGGTAAGAGACACTAAAGAAAAATCCGAAGTGGTGGTAGAACCCCACCTTGAAACAAAAGAACCAGAACTTATAATGCCGGACAACGAAGGTGCCTTAGATATAATTCCATTTGTAGAGGAAGACTGGCCAGGACACTTATGGGAAAAAGTTAGAGAGATCAATGATGGAAGCCTAACTCTAAAGTCAACTCCTATAGAGGAACTTTGGTTAGACAAACTACCTCCTCATATGGACGTGGATGTACAATCCTTGTATGGGGACTGCAGATGATCTGAAGCTTCCATCGAAACCATTGACCTTGAAAACAATACCCTCTTACTTGGGAGATAACAAAGATGAATCCATAGTGTGTAAGACCACTCAAGTAAAAAGAGCGGAATAGACCCCGAAAGTAGACAACATTCATTCAATCATGTCTACACCCATCTAATGCACTCTTACTTTGGGAGAACTGTTAAAACTCAAACCATATTTATGGAATGATCTACAAAAAACCCTAGAGAAGGTGGGGATAACGGGGCTAATCTCTAGAAATTTGGAAAATTTGAGAAACAAAATGGACAACAAAGAGATTCGATATGTTCCAAATAAAAAAATTCTGAGAATATTACGAAGGGGAAGAAGGAAATACAACCCTTCCAATGAAATATTATGACATTGAAACCATGGAAATGTTGAATAGTGGAGCAGGCATAGCCATAGCCACGGAAGCTGTATGGGAATCCTGGGGATAACCAGCCACCATTAGACAAACTCGAATGAAATTGCAATTGGCTGATGAGCACATTGAAAGACCATTAGGGCTGCTTGAAAAAGTGATAGTCAATTCCTATGGGATTGAATATCAACACACTTTTGCCATAGTAGACTTTGGGAAAAAACTCAATAACGAAATCGTGCTGGGATGACCTTTCATGCGATAGGTACAACTTATCCAAGATTGGGGAAACAATTATCTGTACTTAAAGCAAGTGGTATCTATAACAAGGGTTAATTTAAAAGATCACACTTATAGAGATGTCTTGAAAACACCCATACACGAGTTCAATTGAGTCACTTCGGCTGAAACTAAGCTTCCCTCTTGGTTAAACAAAGACACTCCTATTTGTATGTGTGAAGCTTCACAAAACGGGAGCTTAAAAAGAGAAGAATGTACCTTAGAAAGGGATCGCACAGACGAAGCCTATGTACCTGAACCCTTTTCAAAACATTTGTTTGAGCCATTTGAGTGGACTCAAATTTTAGCAACAATGGATGTATGTGTGAATACGTCGATGCCTACTCAATTTTGCAATGAGGATGGCTATGACATAATTCCCATCCAAATGATCTCAACCCTCAATATTAAAGATGAAATTGAGGAATCCAAGGACTTGATGAAAGATCAACAAGTCTTTCAGACCTGTGACTACGATGCAACGGATGAGTTAGATGTATACTCGGCTACCTCAGAAGATTCAGGGTTAGAAAAAGAATATGTGAGAGCTAAGCTACTCTTGAAAGGAGGGGAGGAAAAGTTTTTTGGCTTTTCTAACCAGAAACCAAGAAGAAAAAAATGGTATAGACAAAAAAGAGACACCAACAACATGAAAGCTAGACCTATGCCATCAGTATCCAGTAGAACACAATTTTTGATGCAGATAGATGCACATGATTGTGTCAAGGACAAAATCACAGCTAGATATCCTTCAAACAAAAATCCAAAAATGTTGAAAACATCGAGAAAAACAAGGAAGGATACTCAAGCAAAGCCAGACAAACTGGACAAGGAGACAATCATGACACGCGAGCGGAAAACAATTTATGAAGAGTTGAAAAAATCTCTAAAGGAGATATATACGACCAAAATGGAAAACACAGAAGAGGATGGTAAGGATGTAATGAGTGTTCCATCCAATTACAAAAAGTATACTCTCCAAGATCGAAAAATCATAGTCGAACAACCTGTTAAGGTACAGAGAGAGTCCTACGAAGGGCCCGAGAACGCGAAAAAGATAGACTTGACTGAACTAGGGGAAGAACTTAGGCCTGCCTACATTGCAAATGACCTAACAGAAGATGAAGAAGAGCTTTTACTAAGCTTGTTAAAAGAATACCGAGATATCTTTGCTTGGTCTTACAAGGATCTCAAGGGCGTTGATTTAGAAACTTGTTAACATACCATACCCAAATTGGACACACAAATTGGGTGTCTCCAATTGTGGTAGTACCCAAGAAGAATGGAAAATTACGAGTGCGTGTCAATCTCAAAAAAGTGAATGCAGCTATCATTAGAGACAACTTTCCTCCTCCAAACAATCATTGAGCATGTGTTAGAACGAGTTGCAGAATAAGAAGCTTACAGTTTCTTAGATGGCTTTTTGGGATACAATCAACTTTTGGTTGACCCAAAAGATCAGCATAAAATTGCTTTTGCAGCATAATGGGATGTTTTTGCCTATCGGATTATGCCTTTTGGGTTAACTAATGCTCTTGCCACCTTTCAAAGATAAAGAATATCTTAGGAAATTATTGGAAGTGTAATGGATGATCTATGCGTACATTCATCAATCTGAGTTGATCATTTTGAACACCTCAAAAAGGTATTCGAAAAATGTAGACTTTATAGGATTTGCCTTAATCCTAAAAAGTGCACATTCACGGGTAGACAAGGAAAAATTCTTGGACATATAGTGTCTAAAAATGGCATAACTATTGATATCAAAAAAATTCATGTCATTGCTGATTTTCCTAGACCAACAATGATCAAGGGGGTTCAAGCCTTCATGGGGCATTGTGGATATTACAGACGGTTCATTTATATGTACGCTATAATTGCAAAACCCATGTATAGCTTGATGACACACTTTGAGTGGACCGAGGCATGTGAAGAATCCTTCATGAAGCTTAAGCAAGCTCTCACCTGACCTCCAATATTGAAAGCACCAGATTGGAATAAGATATTCGACATACATGTAGATGCTTTCAATTTTTCTATCGGTTGTATACTAGCTCAACCAGGAGACGAGAGAATTAAATTTCCTATTTCTTATGCTAGCCGACAGTTGAACATGGCAGAAAAGAATTACACTACCACTGAAAGAGAAGGGTTAGGAATGATCTATGTTGTTAAAAAGTATAGACATTACTTATTAGACAACCAGTTTGTGTTCTTTGTAGACCACCAAGCTTTGTTGTATTTGGTCAACAAGCCATGCAGCACAGGAAGAATAGTGAGATGGTTCATCATCCTTCTGGAATTTGATTTCACTGTGGTTGTAAAAAAGGGCACTACACATCAAAGAGTAGATCATTTGTCAAGGATTATTTCATGAGAATCACCTAAAGGGGTAGATGATGATCTACCAGATGCCTATTTGTTCTTCGTGGAAATGATACCTCGATGGTCGGAAAACATGGTATCATTGATGACAATAGCTCAAGTGGATTCACAAATACCACTTTCTATTACAATAAGATTAATCGAGCAATTGGCTATGTATCAATTATTAGCTGGTAATTTATACAAAAGAAATCAAGATAGACTATTTCTCTTATACATTAATCCTGAAGAGAAAAACCAGTACCTAAGTCAAGCACATATTACCATGGTAGGACTTCACTTTGTGGAAGATCAAACTATGCAAAGAATCTTGAGACTATTTTGGACAACTATGAGGAGTGATGTTCGCTCTTTTGTAAAGGATTGTCCTCAATGTCAAAAACAGACACCCATACCTCATGTAACTTTGTTCCAAATGTCGCATGTTCCTAAGTGGAGTAACTATCTGGTTACTTACTTTCAAGCCGAACATTTCCTAAGGATATGAGTAAATGCCGTCAAAGAGCAATTGAAACTGAAGCAAGAGACTATGCTCTTATTGGAAACCAATTGTAGCAAAGAGGTAAGGATCAACATTTACGTCTTTGTGAAAATGAATATGAGTATATTCCGATTATAGAACAAGCACATGCTGGATTAGTTGGAGGTCATTTTTCTAGTGAAACCACGACAAGAGCAATCTTAATGGCAGGCATATGGTGGCCAACACTTTTTGTAGATGCCAAAAAATATGTTCAAAGGTGTGATGCTTGTCAACGAGCAAAAATGCCAACAGTGTAGATAGCATGCCCTTAAGAACAATGATGGGGGCTAGAGCTTTTGCAAAGTGGGGTATATATTTTGCCCGGGGGATTCACTCTATATACAAAATGGGACACCACCTGCAAGCACACAACTTTGATAAAATCCCTATATACGACTAATATTAGGGAATATGACTACGCTTATACAAAAATCAATAAAGAAAACTATCATACCCCTATCTTACATATAAAATTTAGGTCTCACATTATCTAACTGAGTAAAACTAGTCAAAGAGTGTGTAGCATAATGAATGGCAACATACTAAGGAACCACTTCTATCGGTAACTAGATATACCCTCAATGTATCTTAGTTTGATTTTCAAACTTTATCCCGATCAGCCTGCACTATGTCTACTCGTCCAATTTTGACCTATCTAAATTACTCAAAAAACATGGTTATAAAGTTGTGTTAGGTTCTCTGTGTAAATTTTCATCCAAACAAACTCTTTATAGCTTTCATCCCTCAACAAATGAACTATAATCACAAAACAAGTAATTGATATAATGTAGTGTTAGTTCGAGGAAATCCATACACCGAGCAAAAAAAACCAAGCGTGCAATTTTTCCGAGCAAAAATAAAGAGAATTGTAACACATAGACGGTTGCACAACATGGCTTTGGAGGTCGAAATTAAGAACTTGTTCATAAGCAAGCAACCATCAGTCACATAGCTGGAGTTTTCTGTGCTGATTAAGAGGTAATGGCTGTTGACACTGGAGCAAGCGCACCTGATGGAGCTCGCGGAGCTACAACCCAACCTACAATCAGGAAGGACAGTGCTAGAGTTAAGGGACCCTCAGAGGTCTTGCAGGTTTTTGTGTTTGCTCGGTAATGTTTGCTCGGTGCTTGGTAAACCTTAGTTCGAGGAAATGTATCTTTGTATCTATTGACTCACTAGGTCAAGGGCAGACTCTTTTGGGAAGCCATGATTTTGAAACACAAAAATCCTCTCATTTTCCCCTTTTCTCACCCCTCCCCCCCCCCATTTGATACCCCCCTCCCTTATTTTTAAGCTAGGGAGATAAATTATTAGGGGCATGCCCCTAACTTATACGCTTTGTAATTTGAAATAAACCCCCCCCCCCCTCCCCTGCACTTATGTGGTGCGGTAATTTTTCCATGGTGAATCCCCCGGGAGATTTTGTTGGGCCAATATAACTACTTGCTTATAGAACCCAAGCTCAATATATCATTGTAGCTACGAACTATTTGACCAAGTGGACCGAGGCTAAAGCAACTCAAAAGAATGATGCCAGAACCACAGCCACATTCTTATATGAGTATGTATGTACGAGATATGGACTGCTAATAGAAATTGTCAGTGATCGGGGAACTCATTTCCTCAATGAGGTAATCGATTATTTGCTTAATGAGTTTATGGTCATTCATAACAAATCAGCTCCCTATCACCCACAAGCAAACGGGCAAGCTGAGCATACAAACAAAATTCTTATCTCTGTATTGACTAAAGTGGTTAGTTCAAGAAGGACAGAGTGGGAAATGAATCTATGGGGTTATCGAGTTTCATTCCAAACAGCTTTAAATACTACACCCTTTAACCTTGTTTATGGTCTTCATGCCATACTACCAATAGAATTTCTATTGCCGACATTAAGGGTAGCTAAAAATCTTGAGTGGACTGGACATGAATTGTCAGAAAGACTTGAAGATTTAGAAAAGCCAAATGAGCAAAGGCTAACTGCCGTAGCTCACATCTATGCACAAAAGCGAAAACAAAAATAGTTTTTTGATTCCCATCTAATAACAAAACTCTTCAAGAAAGGGGACTTAGTTTTAATCTATTCCCTTAAGCAACATATTCCCAAGTTTAAGAAAAAGGGAAACAGACCATTTATCATTGAAGATGTATCTCCAAGTGGAGAAGTTAAGTTGTCCACCCTAGATGGTGACCCAATGGATAACTGGATTAGCGAGTGTTGTTTAAAGAAGTACAATTTGCCACTTACCAATGAATTGCTAGAGATAATGCATGCAGCTAAGCAAGGAAGATAAAAAGACAGCAGATTATTGATGAAGCCCAAGAAGAAGCTCGATTTTGGGTGCTCGAAAGGAAATCTTCTCTCAAGAATCAACAAATACCTATTCCAATCAACACACTAGAAATAGATGACTGACAATGGGAATTGCAAAAAAAGATGCAGTGTCAACAGATGATGAATGGCTAGATGGAATGGACCTTCGTATCAAAGTACAACTTAACAATCATAGCACAAATGCTTTGGTCAACACAGGAGCTAGAGTAAATGCAGTCAGTTATTTCACGTACAAGAAAGCAACAAGTCAAGCATTGACAATACGAATAGTGACAATAAAAGGATGCAACAAGAACCCAATACCAACATTGGGAGTAGTCAACTTGAACGTGATAGTACATGGATGTTCATGTCCTCATCAATTTGTATGCTTTCCAGATGAACACATGAATGAGATGATGATTCTTAGAATTCCCTGGATGCGGACATACAAGGTAGTACCAGATTGGGATACAAATCAGCTCAAGCTATCACCTAAAGGCGGGCAACTCATTGTTCGAATTGCACCAAGCAAGGAGGAATGGAAAGGGAGTAATCAGTAGAGCAAACCACGAAGTAATAAATCTTCTCCATCCTCTTGACAAGGAAATGCTACAAGTAGCATGCAAGGAGTCAAGAAAATTTTGGGTACCAAAAGCATAGCTTAAGGACAAGCCGATTCAAATCTGGGTGCCCAAAACATCACCGACAAAACCAAAGAAGGTTCCAAGGGTCAAAACACAGAGACGAGCTTCTCCGAGCAAGGAACCTAGCTTGAAATGGATTTGGCAGAAAAAAGAGCACTTATCTTCTCCACATACCGTAAAACCAATCAAGCAATGGAGAGTTAAGTCTCAGTAGAATCCACCACACCATTCCACACCAAGCACACCAACCTACCAATGGCGAGAAAAAGCTCAACAACAGTCAAAAGTTCTACCAACAGCTCACGCAATTAGCGTGCTGAAGCATCCTGATGGTACAATCAAACAGAGAGCACACAAGCTACAAGATTTTCTCTTTGGAACACTACAAGAGGTTGTGTGCACTTGTGACTTTTTTAGCGACGAAAATACATTGGGTTTCTATACTCCCCGACATCGCTAATAGCGTCACTACGAGAACGTCGCTATAAGCATCGCTAAAACCATAGATATATAGCGACGCATATAACAACGATTATAGGATACCTATAGCGACGCTCATAGAGATGTTGCAAAGCCTTATATAGTGACGCTTATAGCGATGCTCGAGAGTAAATTTTTTTGGGTGAATGCCCTGCCACCCATCAACCATATTTAACATTTCAATAATAGAGTAAACCTAAATGAATCTGAGATAAGCCCAGATTCACCTTTGAAAGAAAGTGCAAGGTATAGACCCAAAGTAGTCATCCACAAGACAATATAACCATTAACTCCATCATCCATAGTATTTTTTGCAGAATAAAGATAGAAAATTGATGAAAGTACACCAATGACAACTGTACACATCATAGGCAAAATCACTTGATTGTTAAGCTTTGCAAATGTAATAGTTACAACACCATTGTCATTATTGTGAAAATATACATGGTTTTCCAATAGTTACAAAAAGATGTATACACGTCATCTCATTATACATGCTATGAAAAAAGGAAACTAATGCTATCTAGCTACGGGTAGACTGACGTTGTCTAATCAGACATCTCATCGCGTCCAAGCGGCGTACCTATCGGATTTTGTAGAAAAAAACAATAAGACAGTTTTCTGTAAGTATAAACATATAATTTACAAAACAATACAACAAATAGAAAAGAGTAAACCCTAATACTAACCAAGCCACTGCGAGAACTCAGAATGTCAATTAGGACGTTTAAGCCCTTTCTACCTAGGTACTCGTGCTCATATGGTGTGGGGTCACATCCTTTCATTGACCACTGTTCAAAACATACAAAGAATCCATTATGTTAGAATTTAAAAGTACAAATAGATGTAACTACCAAACCTAAAGAGCAATGCAAAAACACTTACAAAATTGGCCTCAAATGATGCCCACCCGCTGCTCCCCAAGTGGTGTGAGCTCCCTGCCTCTACTCGCACTTTGGATGCCTCCTTTTGTTTCTTCCATTTGTCAGGATCCTCTCGTGCTGCTCGCTTCGCATTCTGCCAATCTTCTTTAGCTAGCACTCTGGTTTGTTCCATCCATTCTTTATTGCTTTTTGCACTTCAGAATGCTTGTGCTTGTAGTATTTGCGCATTGGAACCTTAATCAGGTCTTCATTGAAGCGCTCATCCCGTGTTGACACGGGAAACTCGTCATGCAGCATGCTGATGACTCTGTCTTGTAATTCACTTGGTACTTCACTCCAGGTGTTTAGTATGTAGTGTCTAAACACCCGAGAGCAAAGACCACGCATGTGCAAGATCACCTTCTTGACTTCTTTATCCAAGATGATGCCACCGCTGATATCGATGGAGTACAGAAAGCCCTCTCGCCTGTGACGTGTGAACCTGGGTGTCTTGGCAGGGGTCTCTAGCGGCGTGTTGATGGGGGTACGGACGTCAGGTGTCTCCACTCGAGTTTGGGCCTCGAAGCAAGGAGTGTCGACTGTGGTGACTCTCGGAGGAGTAGGTAGTGATGTGTAGCCAAGAACGCCCGATAGCCGTGCAAAACCTGGTGTAGATGGAAATGTCGTGGCTAGTGTGGGGGCGTGCAAAGAAGGGGAAGGTAAAGAGCCTCGTGTAACACGAGGCGGTGTCAAGGCATCAACGACGGCATCCCCACAACAACCGCCGCCGCCACCACTAAAGCGTCAATGCCTAAACTAGTGTGAAGATCGTCTCGTCGACACCAAATCTTCGGAGCATGATGAATGCTCAAAAACATAGAGAGACGTTGAAGGAGTAGAGCGATGTGATGGTGCTCCAAAGAGATGATGATCCGCGTACCACTGCCTCTGCTGGGGTGACAAAGAAGAAAGAAACTCATCATCTTCCATACCTGCATTAAACACACGAACATTTAATTTTAATATTATATGGAGATGAAAACATGGACAAGAGGAGAGAGAGAGAGAGAGAGAGAGAGAGAGAGAGAGAGAGAGAGAGAGAGAGAGAGAGAGAGAGAGAGAGAGAGAGAGAGAGAGAGAGAGAAGACTCATAAAGGGGAAGGGATTCCTGTGTAGAGAGATTCCTGTGAAGTTCTTGTGAATTTGTCTCCCGTGTGCATTCTATGTATCTTGTAAAAGCACTACGCTCCAAATGCAATGGAGACTAAGGCTACAATAGCGAAGGATTTGATCTGTCTCTGCTCTTACATGCTGCTCGCCCCTCCACTAGATCTAGTTGATCGGGTGAAAGAGACGCTAAAAAGCGGTAGTAGTGCTTCTTAGCGTCTCTTTCATCCGATCAACTAGATCTAGTGGAGGGACGAGAAACATCTATGAGCAGAGACGGATCACCTACTTCGCGATTGCAGCCTTAGTCTCCATCGCACTCGAAGCGCAGTGCTCATTGGCATATCAAACTTTCACGACACACTTTGGAGTGTCCCTGCTTGTGATAACATGCCTAGAGCATACGTACCTGGAGTGGACGCAATGACGATTAAACACAATTTAAAGTTCTCAAGTATAGCCACGTGAATACAATATATATTATAAAACGGAGCAAACTTGTTCAAATACAATGTTTATGGCTTTAATAGGTCTCTCTCTCATCCTCACATAGCATACGTACCTGGAGTGGACGCAATGAGGATTAAACACAATTTAAAGTTCTCAAGTATAGCCACATGAATACAATATATATTATAAAATGGAGCAAACTTGTTCAAATACAATGTTTATGGCTTTAATAGGTCTCTCTCTCATCCTCACATAGCTCAGCATAACCCCGTATATCTATATAGAGATCTCCGTTTAGGCAGATGTCCTCCGTTTCATTTTGTAAATCCTGTGCATGCACCCCATAGAGAGTAGCAGCTTGATGCTCGTCTGGCACCACCTCAGTGGCTTTTGACTGAGCATCTTCTCCAATCTCCTCCATTGATGCCATTGTGATTGGCACATGGTAGCCCTCATACATCCGTGCACTATGAGGGGCTACCTCTATGACGTACCACCAATTTGATGCAGACTTTGTAGGATGAAATATCATGTGCCAGAGCCACATAACTTACATGAGAGCTTCCAAGCACATAACTCTTAAAATTGGATGTTAACTATTTACATGCTTACTTGTTCACAATGCTCAGGTAGTACAAAAGTGTCTCTTAGGTCAATCCATTTTTTAGTTGAATCCACCTCAAGGAAACCAGACTCTCCTCTTCGCACAGTAGTGTTGCGGCCCTCCATGTTTATCTTGAACCATTGCACGTCAAACAAGTCGGCAAAAAATCCTCTATAATCGATCCTCAATATCTCTTGTAGCGTGCCAAAGTAAGTGAGTTCCTCCACCACAGGATCCGCATCATCGACTAGACTGTTCATTCCACAATCTTGAGTAGAATACTTTTTGTCGATCTGTTCCACCCTAAAATGTCTACCTTTACACCATGCTACCATGTATGACTTATACTACAACCAACAAAGATTATAAGTTGCCGTTCAAACATCTAGAAAGTCACTAGTCGTACATTGCAAACTTACCTTGGTCGCGCAACCTCGAGAGTAATCCCACTCCTCCTCAGTCACTTCTTCAATCGGTTGTGCAACCATCTTAAGCTCATGAATGTTGGAGGCTCTCGAGACCCGCCGAATAATACATCGGTGGTCGTCTTCCCCGTGTCCACTCGATCCATGCCCTTTGTTGCTCTTGCTTTGCATCCTCCTATTGTGAAATCCACTTTTGCATCATTGAATTGTGAATCATGAAAAATCTATTGATTTTAGCCTCTAGATCTTCCGTCATCTTCTTCTCAACACCGACATTGCACATGACAATCCCAAATATGCGCTCATCATCTATGGTTCGCCATAACGTGTCCCGAGCTTTATCAAATCCATCTAGCCACTCTCCAATTTTAACTAGGGACTCTGATACCAGCCAACCTTCTGTCATGCTACCCTCTAGACGTGCCTTCTAACGCACATATCCCTTAAGTGTTTTCATGAAACGTTCTAAAAAGAACATCCATCTGGAATGTATTGTGGCAGCTATTCCCACCTCATCAACTATGTGAATAAGAAGATGCACCTGAATGGTTAGCATGGTAGTAGGAAAGTTTTTCTCAAACATACACACAACCTCCACAGCGTTTAGTTTGTCAAATGGTATGGAGTCTACATTGATCTCCTTTTGTGAGATCCATCGCACCAACTTCGTAAGTTTGTAGATTGTGTTACGGATGTCAGGAGACAAACATCCCTCAATGGCCACCGATAAAATAAACTCCAAAACACGTCTAGCAATGATATTAAAGTCCTCTCACAAATTTGTTACACAATTTTCACTATGATATATTCCACTTCAAACATACCTGACACATTTTATGCCAGCCATGTGACTTCTAACCGGTAAGCTTTACTTATTTAGTGAAACACATTCAGAGCGAGTGCATTACGCCAGTGGGGGTCCGCACATATGGAATGGTCTCTTTTACTTTGCGTTCTTGGGCTCCTGTCAAAATCCATGGCGCTTTAGGGAGTTTTATCGATCTATCGAATGCTGTCTGCGGCCAATATTGCTCCATACGATCCACATTTCTAAGGTCAACCCTGGCTCCCAAAGTATCTTTCTTGCCGGTCAGATGGTCCCATAGCAGATTACCCACATTCTTGAATATGTGCATTGGATCGAGCAAGTGATTTATCATGAGTTTGGGCCAATATGGTAACTCATACCATAGAGAGAGTCTCTTCATCCCTAGGGGAAAACCATCATCACACATCTCCTTCTGCTCTAACCATGCTTGTGCAGACATCCTCAATAGCTCTCTTCCCAAAAATCCGTCACGTAGCACATGATTTTCTGGAAGATACACTTGATGACCTTCGTAGATTTGCGTCTTCAATGAGGGCGCTAGATGTGCATTAAGTCTAGGTCCACATGTGACACATGCTCTATATCCGCTTGTTTGAAGCCCTGCATGTATACACATGAGTTTGAGTGTAAATTACATGAGCACTCTTTTAGTTCGAGATAGTCATGCATGGTGCACATTAGAATGCCTCTGATCAAGCATTCCGCCGACCTATGTGTCGGCTCATATCCACCAATTCTATGCCAATCCACAATTGTTGTAGCTCTTCCAAAAGTGGATGAAGATACACATCCATATTCTTCACTTTATACCGCCCGACACAATCAAGCTTAGCCACAGATGCCTATTAGGACAATGGAAAGGCCGGACTAGACAAGGGCAAGGCCGGGCTAGGCAGTGTGGAAAGGGAGTCCAACTAGGGCAAAGGGCTAAGAGCCATTTCTATATAGTGGGTGGTTGGGAGGTGGACTCCTAGGTTCTAGTTCCCCTTGTCTAACATTGATATCAAGAGCAAGGTTCTTTTTTGGGAAGGCACAGCCATGGAGGAGGAGAGCCACACAATTCTTGCATGTCTTTTTGCATGTCGGTGTCAAGGAGGCGTAGAGCTCATCCCCTATGAGGAGGAGGAGGAAGAAGGAGGGCGTGGGAAACAGCTCTTGCGAGGGAAGCCTCCGAGTTTTGGCCCTGCACCAAACTACGCTCTTGCGGGCTATACGGCATCGCGCCGGCGTGGGGAACATTTCTTGTGCATGTAGCAGGCGGGGACAACCATCATACGAGGCGGGGGGATATTTTCTCACCCCCTCGTGCTATCTGAGGGTTGCCATAGCCAATAAGAAGCTCAAATTTCACACCCGACGGGCGCCCAACCCCCTTGGGGGTTAGTGGCCATGATTTTTTTCAGCAACGTAGGGACGGTACCCACAGTGGGGTACCCCGTCCCTCCCTCTTGTGAAGCTTCGGTGAAGCTCGACATCTTGACACGGCCGGAAGGTACATACACCACACAAAAAAATAGAGATTTAATAAAGCATCTCAAGGGGAGTTCAAAGTGCCGTTATTTCTCAAAATCGATTACGATCGAACACAATTCTACCCATAATCGATTCGGCTACAAAGGGATTAAGGATTTCCCTACACGGCTGACATTTTGGATTGATTTTTGACTTGGATAATATCGAATTCGACTTGGATAATATCGAATTCGACGGGATTATCAAGGCTAATTAAACGGCTAACATTTTGGATCGATTTCAACTTGGATAATATCGACTTTGACAGGATTAGCAAGGCTAATTAACCTTTGTAAGTACTCTCAATCTCAGGTATTTTTCTGACCATTCCTTTCACTGCACTGTGTCGCCATGGATTCAGATATCAATATGACTTTTGATTTTGAGCAAAGTACGCCTGATCCTGCCCATGATGGCCCACAGCCGGATGCTCTCAAGGAGAGTACCCGCGAGGCTACGACAGGTGATGACACTTATGAATTGCTCGACATTCAAGAATTTTGTGCACTTCAAACATGCATATCAGTTATGGAAGGAATTTTTAACTCTTTAAATGAAAATGTCACTAAATTATCCACATTAGTGATTCAATTAATGCAGCAACAGTCCAAGGGTTTTGCTGACATGCACATGCATGAGCACGTTGCTACACAGAGGTAAGGCCCTTCTAATCAAGGACAAGATCCAACTGCTGATGCTTTGCACACTCTCACTGCAAAAGAGGTAATTGAGTTGTTGAAAAAAACCAAACCACCGACTTTTAAGGGAGAATATCGAGACCGCAATAAGGATGCAGTGAATATCTTTCTCAGCAAGTGGGATGGAATTCACGCCTTATGACGTACTCCGGACGCAGTCATAGCACTGCAAACGAGCTTAACTCTAGAAGGCAAGGCCTACAAATGGTGGATGTCTCTCAAGGAGAAGAATATCATACCACAGAGTTGGGCAGCTTTTGAAGCTATGTTTCGCAAAGAATTTTTGCCTACAAATGAGGCAGATCGGAATTGGATGGCTTGGGACACATGTTCCATGCGCCATTACTCATCATTACTTGAATATATATCTCACTATTGGGATGTTATCCTCAAGTTGGAAGGCTTAGATAACTTTCAGCAAGTATGGGGATTTATACGCGGTCTGACACCAGAGCTTAAGAAGCACGTTAAGACCCAAGACCCTAAAACACTTGAGGAAGCCAGAGTGAAAGCACATATTCATGATGATCCAGATGAAAAGAAAGCACATAATACTCACGTGTCTGCTAATACACATGGTAATACATGCACACAGTATGGGCACAATAAAAGGAAATTTATAGTAGCCAATTCAGAAGCATCTGAAAAACCCAAGGGGTCTCTCTTGAGGACTTGGATAAAGCTAAGAAAGATAAATTATGTTTTCAATGTTTAGGAAGCGGTCATGGAAAAAAGGATTGTCCCAAGGGGAGATCTGCTGCTCATGGCAAGGAGAAAGCAGTGCACATGGTGCAACTGCTGCCTCTTGAGTCTTCCTCATGATTCTCTACAGTGGAAGTAACACACACCGAGGTGGTGCAAGAATGCTATCTCACAGCTTCCATGTGGCAACAGACCTTCGGACCACATGAGTTAGTATGTATGCACGGATCTCTGCAAGGGCACAAGGTGCGCATCTTGGTAGATGACACTGCTACTCACAATTTCATCAATTATGGATTGGTGAAAAAACTCAAATTGCCTCAAACTTCGAGTACCCTCCGCTACAAGGTAGCAATGATGAATGGACATGACACCAAAATCTGGGATACTCAAGTCCGAGTTGTTCCGTTGGAAGTACAAGGTTACTCCACATCCTTGGATTTTCAAGTTATGAACATGGAGAGGGTAGACATGGTCCTTGGTAGGGAATGGTTGCATAGCCTAGGACCATCACTGAAGCGTAGCTATGAGCACAACATCTTGATGTTCAAATCCCATGGAGCAGGTGTTGTTGTTAGGAGAGAAGGATGTACTTTCTTCACGATTGATATGTACAACTGAGCTTATGCAACTTGTTATTGATAATGAAATAGATCAAGTTTCTTTGTGTTACTCATTGTCTCGGTTTCTCTCTAACATTGAATTTGTTGAACATTCCTCAACATCGCATGTTTCTCTCTCATCTCTTCCCCCAATGGCTACTTCCAAACAAGCAAACATTGCTAGTGAGTTATAAAAATTATTAAATTAATTTCAAGATGTTTTAACTAATGATTTGCCACCATGATTGCCGTCGACACGATCGGTGCAACATAGCATCGATGTGGTTGTAGGCTGTAAACCTGTCAATAAACCACCCTACCATATGAGTTACTCTGAAGCTGCTGAGGTGGAACATCAGCTTGCTGACTACCTTAGCAGAGGGTTTATACAACCTAGTTCTTCACCATGGGCTTCTCCTATCCTATTAGTGAAGAAAAAAGATAGAAGTATGACCATGTGCGTAGACTATCGTGGCTTAAATGCGGTTACGGTTAAGAACAAGTACCCATTGCCATGAGTGGATGAGTTTTTCAACAAACTCACTCATGCTCGTATTTTTATGAAAATAGACTTGCGGTCAGGTTATCACCAAGTTCATATTTGACTTGCTGATATACCCAAAACTGCATTCTGAACAAGGTTTGGACACTACGAGCTCTTGGTGATGCCCTTTGGGTTAACCAATGCGCCCGCAACATTCATGACACTTATGGATAGTGTCTTGAAGCCGTACTCGTGCAAATTTGTCATTGTTTTTCTTGATGACATTCTAGTCTACAATGCTTTTGAAGAAGAACACTTACATCTCAGGCAGGTGTTCGAGTTGTTACGAACAAATAAATTATATGCCAAGGAATCTAAGTGTGATTTTCTGAAAGAAGAAATTCACCATCTAGTGCATGTTATTTCAGCTAATAGGCTATATATGGATCAATCCAAAGTGGATACAATCCGGCAATGGCCTTCTCCTAAAAATCTGGAAGAGTTACATATTTTTTTAGGATTTGCAGGTTTTTACCGCAGGTTCGTTAAAAACTATGCTAATATTGATGTTCCCATGACGAATCGACTGAAAGGCAAACGCAAAGCTTTTCAGTGGGGACCCGCTCAACAGCACAGTTTCAATACACTCAAGGATACATTAGCTACAACTCCCACACTAGCTATTGTAGATCCTTTGAAACCATTCGTTTTGGAAACAAATGCCAGTGACCGGGCTATTGGAGCAGTCTTCTTACAAAACGGACGGCCAATTGCATTTGAAAGCAAGAAGCTTGATGCAGCTCAAGATAACTACTCTGCTTATGAGCGCAAACTCTCTGCAATAGTGTCTGCCTTAAAACAATGGTGGCATTATCTGTATGGTGCTCAGTTTGAGATTGTGTTTGACCATAAAAGCATCAAATGGATTACACAACAAATGGATTTGAAGGGTCGGAAAGCCACGTGGACTGAGATTCTTCAGGAATATGAATGCCAAGCTCCGGTATTGTAAAGGTTGATACAATGTGGTGGCTGACGCTTTAAGTCGTATGCCGGAGATCAATTCTATCTTGTTCACGGAACTTCGTAGTGAATTTTTGGATTCTCTCAAAGGTAAATATGAGCATAATGACGCATATTCCAAAGTGTGGAGCCATGTACAAATGAGAGATCCTTCTCACTCCAGTGATGGTAGTGTAATGTTAACCTCCACACTTAGTTATGTGATGAACTACAACATTGGAAGCATTTCACCATCGACAATGGGTACCTACTCCATAAGGGGAGAGTTTGTGTACCGATGGACACAGACATTCGGCGCCAAATTCTCAATGAATTTCATGATAGTCCAAGTGCAAGGCACCCGGGTATTAGAAAACCTTATGCTCTTGTACGACGACAGTTTTACTAGCCAGGTATACATGGATTTGTTCCGATTTATGTCTTGCATTGCCAAAAATGTCAAGTTAACAAAGCAGAGCATCTGAAAGCAGGAGGACTCTTACATCCTTTGGAGATTCTTAATGGAAAATGGGAAAGTATCTCTATGGACTTTATTGTGGGTTTACCAACCACTGTACGAGGTCATGACTCGGTATGGGTGGTCATAGACCGGTTTACTAAACTATGTAAGTTTATTCCAACCAAATCAACAGTTAACACACCAAAATTAGTCAAGTTATTTGTGGACAATTTATACAAGTTGTTTGGTTTGCTAAGTAATATTGTTAGTGATCCTGATCCCAAGTTTAACAATCATTTTTGGAGGGTTGTGTTTAAACGATTGGGTACACAACTGAACCTCAGTACAATTGATCATCTAGAAACAGATGGTTAGAATGAACGAGTTAACCAAGTGCTAGTATATATGCTAAGAGAATACGTCAGCAAAAAACAATCAGACTGGGAAGAATACTTAAGTATTCTCGAGTTTGCCTACAATAGTGCTAAGCATGTCACAACTGGATTTAGTCCTTTCATGCTCATTTATGGGTTTCCACCTAGGTCACCTGTTACGGTGGGGTTGGTAACCGAAAAGCTCCAATAAGTTACGGATTTTCTCCAAGACCACATGGATATGTTGAAACTCGCTCGTCAGAATGTCCGACAAGCGCAGGATCGGTATAAGAGGTATGTTGATGAGAAACGTCGGCAAGTTACCTTCGAGGAAGGGGAGGAAGTATTTTTACGTGTGCCAAAACATTCAAAAAGTCTAAAAACTCGGCCAATACCTAAATTATCTCCCCGATATTGTGGGCATTTCAAAATACTCAAGCGAGTAGGTGATCGTGCCTACAAACTATTGCTACCTACACATTCTCGTATTCATCCAGTGTTTCATGTAAGCCGATTACATAAGCGGTTACATGGGGATGACAATGTCATTGACCAATAGATTTTGGTTGATTTCATTGAACCTCCGACCTTACCGCATGAACCTGAACGTGTTCTCGATTATAAAGAGTTACATACACGTCATCTAGCCTTAATCAAGTGGAAAGATCAACCTGAGGAAGGTGCCACTTGGGAAAACATTAGTGTTCTTAAGAATAAGTTTCCCACTTTTGTTTTCGAGGACGAGAACTCTTCTTTAAGGGGGGAGTAATGTGAGGACAACGGCAAGGCCGGACTAGACAAGGGCAAGGCCGGGCTAGGCAGTGTGGAAAGGGAGTCCAACTAGGGCAAAGGGCTAAGAGACATTGCTATGTAGTGGGTGGTTGGGAGGTGGAATCCTATGTTCTAGTTCCCCTTGTCCAACAATGCCCCTTCTTGGTAGTCAACCACGGGGGAATGTTGTAGTTGACGATGACAATGGGCCATACACTGTAAGATGTTGATCTTTGACCAAATGGATTTATGAAATCCATAGCCAGGCGTAGGTGTAAATTTTGAGCTTCCCTGGAAAAATTCGGCCATGTTTCCTCTATATGTTTCCATGCTCCTGCGCAATTTGCAGGAATCCGTAGCACACCGTCCGAAGATTTATTCTCCTCATGCCAGATGCTAGGGCGGCCATGGACTTACATTCAGAGAAATGTTTTATGCAAGGAAGCAGAGGAAAATGTCGCAAAACCTTTTGTGGAATTTTTGTTCTGTGGAGATCTACTTGATATCTCGCGGAATCAAATTTCAGACACTTCTCCATGTCTATGTATTCCCATCTGAAAAGAATGAATTCATTAGGACAAGTGTGAATCAATTGTAATTCATCCCAAGTTTTGCAAGATCTTTCTTGCTTCCTCTCTGGAATCTAACATCACATTATCAGCTGGCAATATGTGCTCTTTGAGCAATCTACACAACAAAAAAAATGCGGGACACTTGTGTAAGTAATCTATCAGATCATTATATATCTAGAGTTTTTTATTAAAGTAAACACATTGTAATAGATCACCTGAAAAGCGTTGTGACGCTAGTGTGACTCCATCCAAACTATGCCTGCATGTTGAGAAGAACCAAGAGCGCCTTCAATCTAGACACACGTGCTCCATCATACAATGGTGTATCTGCTTCACTTTTCATATCATCATAGATAAGCCTTTCTGAATCCATGATCGTCTCGATCATTTCATTGATCTTGTGCTCAAACATTGCCTCGTTGGAAATGTGGTCTGCATGATCATACTCCGAGCTATCAGAGGCTACATCTTGTGGCCTCACGTATGTTTCTTGACCAAAGCGCCTGCAAACACATCTATTGGGTTGCAAGATTGCTGCCCATTGTCCAGTGTCAGAGTCCAACAAGTTATAATTTACAACAACTTGATCTATATTAGATGGATCAAACTTGCCAAATTCATGAACGTGCTGCAAAGAAACGTGTCTTGTCCAACGCACAGCATGCTTGCATTAATTACAAGGACATAAGATCGTTATTGAGAGATAGGTATTTTGGTTGGACGGCCCCACATCCTTGTCACTACTCATAATGAAGGTAGAAACCTTATAACCTGGACATAAATTTTATCTTCTATTGGAATCCTCCATCTTCTATCTCTCTCTCTCTCTCTCTCTCTCTCTCTCTCTCTCTCTCTCTCTCTCTCTCTCTCTCTCTCTCTCTCTCTCTCTCTCTCTCGTTGTTCACACTGTAAACTACCTCACATTCTCTAGTCATGTCCAATCCCTACACACCTTGGTTTGGAGGTGCACGGAGATCAAAACCACCGGGTTATAATCTCGTCTTTATTGGTCAATGCCTATATTTGTGGGTATGAGAAATCTACACACCCACGTCTACATGATAGTGCATGTAGTGGACAAAACCCCTTTTCCTCTTCTCTAGCTATAGCAATTCATAGCATCTTAACATCTCTTCACAGTAGGTCTTTGTTCGAGGGATTACTTAGCACATTACATGTAATTGGCCTCCAATCTAAGTATCATGCCGTTGAAATCTTTCCAACTTAAGGTCGCATCTATAGAGAAGAAGAGAGAGATCACCTTTCGCCTAGCTCTAATTTTTCTACCGTAATCCCAAAGGTAGACTTTAATATAAAAACTAAATCCAAAATCTGATCTTAAATCTAACCTAATTGAACATGTGGTGATTTGCGGCTAATTGAATAGGGTTAGTGTGTGAGTTAATAGGTGTCAGATTCTGACGGGAATATACATATTGTTGTGTAACTAGTGTTTTCTCTTTGAGAAAAGCGTGCTTTCATTGACATGCACTAAAATCTAACCTAAATCTAATCTAACCTTAAATCGAACATAAATCTAGATCTAATCTAATATTAAACTCAAAATAAACCTAAATCTAACTTAAACCTAAATGTAATCTAACTTAAATCCAAATTTAATCTAGTTAATCTTAAATCTAAATCTAATATATTCTTAAGCTCAACATAAACCTAAATCTAATCCAATATTAAATCCTAAACCTAAATGTAATCTCAATAAAATCTAACATAGCTAGCTAATCTTAAATCTTGGCCTAATTTCTTAATCTAACGTAAATCTTAATCTAACCTAATCTTAAACTCAACATAAACATAAACATAAATGTAATCTAACCTAATTCAAAATCTAATTTAAATCTTAAACTAATCTCTCTCTCTTTGTTTTCTTCCCTTACCTCTCTCTTTCGTCTTCTCCCCCTCTCTCTCTGTCTCTTTGGTTTTTTATTCTGTCTCTCTTTCTCCCTCTTTCTCTTTCTCTTTGTTTTGTCCTCTCTCTCCTCTCTCTCTCTCTCTCTCTCTCTCTTTTCCCATCTCAATGTGTGTGTGTGTATGCATGTGCGTGTGTATGTGTTTTTTGTTTATGCATGTGCTCTCTCTCTCTCTCTGTCTCTCTCTCTCTCTTTCAAAGACACAATGTGTGTGTGTGTGTGTGTGTGTGTGAGAGAGAGAGAGAGAGAGAGAGAGAGAGAGAGGGAGAGATAGAGAGAAAGAGGGGAAGGGAACATGAGAGAGAGGAGAGGGAAGGAGCATACCTGGCTCTCCTTCCTCTCCTTGTTTGTGTGTGTGTGTGTGGGGGGGGGGGGGAGAGAGAGAGAGAGAGAGAGAGAGAGAGAAAGAGAGAGAGGGAGGGAGAGCGCCGGTTACCTCTTTCGCTTGAGCGCCATAAACTGAGTTCTGAGATCTGAGTTTGTGGCACTCTCGGTTTATTTTTTACCCCTGTCGACGTCGCTATGGGCGTTGCTATAGACGTCGCTATGCAACAAATAGAATAGAGATGTCCATAGCGACGCCGTGGATTTTCACTTTTCAGCGTTGCACTGCGAGCGTCGCTAATGTGAAGTACCTCTTGTAGTGGAAGAAAACATCAGAAAGCCTTGACATCAGAAACCCTTGAGTTAATTACTCAAGACCCAACTCTTGCATAGCATATTTTTTTGAACTACATTGATCTTCAAAACATGGTAGATCCAACCACGGCTATGCGTAACACACGATTATTCAACCCATGCACATAGTCGTCCAGGGGTACGCCATCTAGGAGGGGTAGAACGGCACTATGTAATTAAGGGCAATGTTTGAAGAGGGAGGAAAACGTTCGATGTTAACGTGTGATTTTTTTTCAAAATTACCTAATAATGCCCTTATAATTCATCATCAAGGGAAAATTCACTGATAATATCTTCCCGATGAGTGTAAATAGTGTATATACTATCAGAAAATCATAAAAAGATAGTGCTCTTTGGTTATTTTTCATCATTTTTCTTGATAATGAGACTTAAACATGGAGAAATCCAATAAAAAACAATAAAGCTATGTTTTTCAATTTCACTTTGCTTTTATAGCGCATTTTGTTATTTTCTTTGATTTTTTCAATAAACAGGTCAAAAAGAAATAATAAGCAGTAAAGTAGCTCATATGGAAAAACGGAAGACACGGTGGTGATAAAAAAGACAAGGCAGACAAGCACAAAAAATTTCAATGGAATCGGAAGATGGAAGCAGGAAGCCTAAATTACGCAGCCAACCCTACTTTTGCAAAATTTTTGCAGAATGAGCTACAAGAATCCGATCGGGGAAATTTTTGAGTCTAACATAGATTTCACGGCCTATTAGGACTAACGGGGGAATCTAGGGAAAAGGGGTTTGGAAAGTCCGGGTATAGATATCCCAGGTAGGCTAAAACCACCTCATTTCCACTTGTTACCTTTGCAAAGAGAGCTCTTCGACCTCTTTCGTGCGTACTTTCCGTAGTCTACAGTTGCCCGTTTTCAGCGCCGTCTCATGCGAGACATGAGGGGTAAGTTCTTTACTCATCAATGATCCATTATGTACGGCCGGTAGCTAGTCTAAACCCCTAGAAAAAACCCTAGAATTTGAGAAGTGCACGAAGACCTACGACCAAAAACTGACCATAGCGGCATGTTTGCTCGACCAAATCTGATGAGATTTGAACTGTAGCATGCCCTAACATAATAGAACTTTTCTATATCATCAGTTGACCATTCGGCAGGGTTCGAGGGGGTCCCCAGTAGAAAAGCTAGGTTTTTGGCAGATTCCAGAATTTGGTTCTGACTCCATAGACAGCTTGCGTACAAGGTTTATATGCAATGTATATGGTTGGTTTCATGAAATCAATCAAGCAAAGCCCTCAAAAAGCAGAAAATGGCTCGAAGGCTACAAAGCATCATATTCAGCATAGTACGAGGTCAAACTGACTCCAAATGAGCCAAAAATTGGATGGTTGCTTCACAACTATGTTGCGGACAAGGCCAAAGCCTCACAAGTGACAAACCAACTCAACAGGCAGTGTAGTCACATAAATCAGAGATTTCATATTTGGCAAAGCACAAAGTGGTGCCGGCAAGACCAAACTTTACCAAATTCAATTTAGGACTTGTTTTAGGTGTATAGAATGTGTTTAGGTCAAAAATTTTAAATTTTGCAAGAAAAATGTGACTGTTGTAAAAAATCATGCTAAAATGGAAGAATTTTGCTATTTTGCCATCATACATCCAAAGTACATGATGTGCTAAGCCCACTAGCCAATTTTGAACTAATTTGGAGCTCAAAATCTCAAATTTCCTTTATATCTATTGTTTTAGAGACCTAAACCCAAAATATGGTATCATTTTCATCCTATACATCCAAATGAGCTTATATTTCACTTAGAGTATATATTTGGTATCTACTTCAAGCCTGTGATGCCAAATTTGCAAAAAGTTGAAAAAATTACTCAGTTGTAAATAATCACGATTATTTACTTTTGTTGCAATTTTTTGTTTTGACTTTACAATTTTGTTCCTTACATGTTTTTATGCATCTATGCTTGTTCAAAATTTGATTTAAAGAAAATTAGACCAAATTGTCAGCATTTCAGACTGAAGGACACTTCAAAGAAACATCTGTCAAATCTGCTAACTTTGACACTCTATTCATTGAACAGGAGCCATGCAAGTAGCAAAGAAGTCTAAGAAGAAGCTCAACCAGAAAGAAAAGTTGCAAGAGCTACCCATATACCAACTGGACCCTGATTCAGTTAAAACCGCCAAGGCAACTTATCTTTCAAAGGAACAGATTGAAGAGCACAACACCACAGTGTCCACTGGCCGATTCAAGAGCGAGGAGGGACATCAGGTAAAGCTGCAGCTTCTACCAAAATAAGTGTATGATATCATTGGAAAGCCAGAGACCAAAGAATCCAACCGAAGGCTAGGTCTCAGAGATTTCTATAAACGAGAGCCGTGCAGAGTGGACTTCCAAAAAGCTTACGAGCTTTTTTCCACGATCAAAGAAGATGGAACCGCTCAGATTTTTGACCCCCAAGGTAATAAATTTGAAGTGGTAATTACCAAGGAGATAGTGGCAGAAGCACTTATATTGCCCATATAAGGAATGGCAATGAGGGCAAGAGACAGAAAAATGGATGGAACTTTCACTAAAGAAACCGTCGCAGCCACCTTTGCAGACCATATTCACAAACAAGTGGAGGAGCCCTCAAGGTTATACCATCAGCATTTCCATTTCCTTACTAAGAGGCCACCAAGGTATACCATGCCCAATCATGCGGTTGCCACCACCTTTATGCAAGTCCTCAAGTCAACAACCAGGCAGACAATTGACCACGCACAATATGTTTTGTCCACATTGAAAGGGACAAAGAAGGAAGGAAAGATCACATACCTGGGTGCACCAGAAGTTTTGGCCAGGATTGCATACCATGCCATCGACATGGCCGACAACCTACCACCTGCGCGAGATCAAAACTTTTGGATATTGTCATCTCAACTATCTCCTCGAGCTACAAGATCTACCAAGAGATCCTACAAAAGTCTGATGAAGAATCGGTTGAGAGCTCGCCAGAACGGCAAAGCAGTGATATCTCACATAATCAAGAAGAAAGAGCACGACGGTGTCGTGCCATGGAACGTTCATAATGTGAAATTAAAGTATCTAGCTCACTCTTAATGTTTATGATGTGTGGGACCAAATGCTATTATGTACCTAGTGTGATATATGCGAAAATAGATGCCACGGTTGCAGCTCTGTATATACCTTGCGGGGATAGCGAGGCCCTTGACGTGGCACTATAGCATGATTTTTTCACATAAATATATACCTAATTTGATTTGGGAATGTACAAATGTCAAGTGTTTCGAAGTGGCACGCTCGTTTTGCCTAGAAAGTTCAATGCGGGCAATCTCGGCCAAAAGTAGAAGGTTTCCTGCGTTGGCCTGAAAGACGTGTCCAAAGTGCTTACCAAGTGGGAAAATGAGTTTCAACATGAAATTTGAGCCCAATGGGATTTTTCCACAAGTTTAGGGATTTTTCCCAGCTCGTTTGGGCTTTTTACGGACAAAAAGTGACATTTTTGGGCTAAAAATGGTCAAAATAGCCTTCAAATGCCCAAAATAGCTCAAAATTCCACATCAATGACGCTGGAGTTGTTGATCAAGTTGTGTGGGAATTTTTAGAGCCAAGAATGAGCTCATTTGGGGACATGAGCAAGGAGATACAGCCATTGCTCTACAGGGTGCTAGTGCAGCCCCGTGCTACTTCCACTACATGGTTGAGGCTGTGAGGCCTCCAATTAGGGTTTCCCCTCCTTAAATAACTACTTAGGATTATCCAATGAAGTACTGAAGCTTCCATGAAATGGCCACGACGAAGAATCGAAGTGTAAATTTAGGGTTTTTAACAGGTCGAATGAGTACTCCATCTGTGCAATTGGGAGCGAGGCTACACCTAATCTTCACACACACAAGAGTTTTGAGTTAGTATTGGTTCTTTTTCAAAGTGTAGCTTTCATGGATGGAGTTTTGTTATTTTTTATTCTGTTTTTGGCTTCAAATCGTCTACGCCTTGCTTGATTTTGCTACGAATCCTCACAGTCAGAGGCCCGGCGCTTTCCTAGTTGCACTGCGCACTTCTTGACAAGTTTTTGGTGAACCCGACGCGAAGTAGGCTAGGGTGAGGGTTCAAAAGCTTCATTTAAGGTCTCAAAAGAAAGGTTAAAAGCTATGCAGCAACAAGAACAACAGGGGGTTCGGTTTGATCCAGTCACAATGCAAATGTTTCAAGCTTTTGCAGTGTTTATGCAGCAGCAGCAAGCTGCAGAAAGGAGGGAGCTCTCCTCAACCAAAGCGCTTCAATCTGTGGTGAAAAAATTGGACCAATTTAAAGGTGAATATGTAACAAAGTATCTTTGTGGATATGTAAAGGAGATGGAGCTTCAGCGAGTGCCCGAAGTAGAGATGGTGCAAAGTTTTGAACTTGTTGTGGTTCCCAAGATCAGAAAGCATGTAAGGGGAATTAGAAATGAGCATGGGGAAACTTGGGAAGCATTCAAATTAGCCTTGAAGGAAGATTATTTCATGGAGGACTCCGAAAGGGTAACAAAAAGGACTTTCTTAGAGTGGGTAGTTTGGCCAAAAGAGGGTCACTCGCCTACCAAACTGCTAAGAGAATTCGAACGCCGTTATGATCAACTTTCAAGAACTAAAAAGGATACTCTAAACTCGGAGAAGACAGAGCTCTTTTTGCAAGTTGCAGGTAAAGAGATTCAAGAGAAGTTAGAGCTACTACTTGAGGATAAGGATGCGGAACAGGGTTTGAAGACTGATTGGAATGAGGTCGAAGACGCCATTTCACTGCTAGCTAAGCGACAACGATGAAGAGACAAGATGATAGTCAACCCTACTCAATCCCCAAGTGTTCCCGAGAGTCCTGTGAAGCCTATGATTGTGGTTCCAAAGAGTGACAAATCCATCCTAGATGATAATGTCAAAGGAATGAAAGAGCTCAAGTTAAAGCTTACAAGGCTAGAAGAAAGGGGAAACCATCAGGTCAATCTACATGGCAAAAACCGCAAACCAGAGAAGGATTTGTCAATAGATGCATATGGTGTGATAGTACTGACCATGGAAGGAGGGATTGTGTAAGTTTTAAAGATGCTTTGACAAAGGAGTTCGTTTTCTTTAAAGATGGAAAAATTCACTTAAGTGAAATAGGTAAGCTCTTGGGAACAAACTTTGGCAAAGGTGGGATGAAGAAACTAGTTGAGGACATGGCTACTAGCCATGCCATCTCAATGGTTGAGGCAACCGCCTATGGGTTGAAGGCGGATCCTATTAAAAGAAAAGGATCAATCAAGGTTGGATAAGAGGAATCTAATGGTATTGGAGAGCTATGGCCATGCGCTATAGAGTCTGCTATGAAGGGTAAAATGACTACAGAGGTTTTACATGAAGCTCAAGATTTCATTCGGCTTGAAACAAGTTGGAATGACCCTGTGGACTCTTTGTCATTGCATGAATATATTTCCAAATGTCAAGCAAATGAGGCCATTGTTGAAGAGAAACGTAGGCGCAAGAATGGGGATGAAGGGCCTTCAAAGCGGGCAACGAGGAGTGGAGGTAGAAATGACACAGTGCCTCCTAGATCACCTTCCCCGCAACAAATGCATGTCCCCAAAGTGCCTATGCAAGAAGCCTCTAAAGACAAGAAGAAGGATGCAACAAAATCCAAAGCAAAGGGTCTGACCTACAAAATCCAATCCGATATAGAGGCAGCAACGGATCTCAAAAAAGGTTTTGGAAGAGAGGATTCTAAACATTAAGGTGGAATTTACCTTGGGTGAGGTCCTTGGTATAGCAAAGCGGGAATTCCACGAAGAAATAATTGATATCATAAAGAGGAAGCGGCAATCTCTTACTGAATCTATCCATGTACAGGGTGAAGAAGAGACTTTAAATGCACAGGGTGTACATATCTATGGCAAACAAGGTGATGAAACTATTGTTGGATGCTACAAGTCTAGGGGAGGAGTAAAACACGTTCGCTTCTTGGATGATGAAGATGAAGTGGAGACCACTCACAAGAGCTACTACTTGAATAGTCACTGGGCAAGAGAAACTACTGAGACGTTGGTAAAAGTGGGAGACTTGGAAGAGACATACATTGCGTTGATAGATCATGGGCTAGAAATTAACCTCATGTCAAAGAGTCTTTATCAAAAAGGAAAATGGCCAATTGATATAAATCATGGATGGATGATTCGTGCAGCAAAGAACTGATCAGGGGAGCTGTACGGAGCTTGTCCAAATGTAAAGGTGACTATTGGGGATGTGAAAGATGACCAAAATTTCTTTGTACAGGAGATGTCTACATATCCTCTTATCCTTGGACAACCATACATCACAGCTACTCGCATGGAAACCAAGGTGATGGATGATGGGTCAGCTTATACAAGAATAAGGAGCACGGATGGGAAGCGTGCAGTACAATTCCTTACTGTGTGTGTGGACCATGAAAGGAACCGTGAAAGTCTTAGAGAGCAACCCTTGCCAAAGACGAACAAAGAATTCAAGGACTACAGGAATATGAGGGGTTTTGGCCATGTACCATTGTAGAGCAGGATTGCAGTGGTACAAGAAGAGAAAGTTTGTCGCATGATGTATATGCAAAGGATACATTTTCTACAGGTTTTGTAGGATTATCAAAACTATGGATCTATTGCTTTTACAGAGTGTGAGGACTTAAAGCAGGGTGAACGACAACATGTAAATAGTGTACAAAGAGGTTTGAAGATGAATGGTTTGCTAGAAGATGATGAATGCATTGCAGGTGTGTTTGATGAGTGTTCTTTTGTGGATACTATGCAAGATTTGTATTCTTTAATGGATTGCCAATGACAGTCGTGAATGATAAGGACGCTCAAAATGAGCTTATGAAAAAGTTTCATGAGAGTCTTTATGCTGGACATAGAGGTGTATGTGCCACCTTTACTAAAATGAAAGAGAGGTATTGGTGGAAAGGTATGTATAAAGATGTATCTCACTTTGTGGAGTCGTGTGAAACCTGTCAAATGTATTCAAATGTACGTCATCGTGATGGGTTGCATCCTACTTACCCATTGGCCATGCATTACAAGTGGGTTTATGGCAAATGAGATACATAGTGCTTGCACAAGAAGACTTAACCAATCAAGTTGAAGGTCGTGCTCTAAGAGAAAAAAGTACAGAAGGGATATGTAAGTTCCTCTTGGATGATGTAATTAGCCGTTATGGTTGTGTTGGGAAAATAACAGCAGACAGGGGTGAGTTGGATGCTGACAAAGCAAGGGAGTTTTTCTCTAGGTTGGGCATTAAACTTGCTCTCACTACTGCATATAATCCTAAGGGAAATGGTAAATTGGAGCGTGGGCATCCTCCTATCATTAAAGCTTTAGCTAAGGCCTGCAAAGGTAAAATGGGAGAGTGGCCTAGGTTGTTGCCTTATGCTTTATGGGCTGATCGTACAACTCATAGGTCGGTTACTGGTTATATGCCTTTTGAGTTGATGTATGGTCAGAAACCTATAATGCCAATTGAGGATGTAATTCCCACATGGAATGTATTACCTTGGGAAGATGGAATGATTAGGGAAGACCTTCTTGCTTTGGGCATACAACAGTTAGAAAGAAGGCCCCAAGATTGCAGTAGCACGATTAAAAGATGCAAGGTTAAAGAATAAGGACAGATTCGACAAGAGGCATAGGCTCAGACCTAAAGCTATTGAGGAAGGTGATTGGGTGTTGGTGTATGACAGCAGTCTTGACAACCAACATTCAAAAATAAGAAAGCTTTCAAAGAGATGGTTTGGTCCTTATGTGGTTCAGCTGCATGTACATGGGAATGCAACTTATACCTTTGCATGAATTAGATGGGACAAAAATGAAGATTCCCATTGCAGGGAAAAGAATCAAGTTATTCAAAAGAAGAGGTGATACAGATCCCTTTGATTCACAGGAAGGTCAAAATGAAGGCTCTGATGAAAATGGTATGGATGTGGATGAAGAACAAGAGGATGATGCGTTAGATTTTTTTGCAAGCGATGATGAAATCGACATGTATGTTGACTTAAATGAAGAATGAACCTGCAAAAGATATTTGTGGCACATACCGGAGGATGTGCAAGTTTAGAGGGGGTGGATGTCATGCCATGGCACGTTCATAATGTGAAATCAAAGTATCTACCTCACTCTTAATGTTTATGATGTGTGGGACCAAATGCTATTATGTACATAGTGTGATATATGCGAAAATAGATGCCATGGTTGCAGCTCTATATATACCTTGCAGGGACAGCGAGGCCCTCGACGTGGCACTATAGAATGCTTTTTTCACATAAATATATACCTAGTTTGCACATACCGGAGGATGTGCAAGTTTAGAGGGGGTGGATGTCGTGCCATGGCACGTTCATAATGTGAAATCAAAGTATCTACCTCACTCTTAATGTTTATGATGTGTGGGACCAAATGCTATTATGTACATAGTGTGATATATGCGAAAATAGATGCCACGGTTGCAGCTCTGTATATACCTTGCAGGGACAGCGAGGCCCTCGACGTGGCACTATAGAATGCTTTTTTCACATAAATATATACCTAGTTTGCTTTGGGAATGTACAAATGTCAAGTGTTTCGAAGTGGCACGCTCGTTTTGACTAGAAAGTTCAATGCGGACAATCTCGGCAAAAAATAGCAGGTTTCGTGCGCTGGCGTGAAAGACGTGCCCAAAGTGCTTAACAAGTGTGAAAATGAGGATCAAAATGAAATTACACCCCAGCGGGATTTTTCCACAATTTTAGGGATTTTTCCTAGCTCGTTTGGGCTTTTTACGGACAAAAAGTGACATTTTTGGGCTAAAAATGGTCACAAATAGCCTTAAAAATGCCCAAAATAGCTCAAAATTCCACATCAATGACGCTGGAATTGTTGCTCAAGTTTTGGGAATTTTTAGAGCCAAGAATGAGCTCATTTGGGGACATGAGCAAGGAGATACAGCCATTCCTCTACAGGGTGCTAGTGCAGTCCTGTGTTGCTTTCACTACATGGTTGAGGCTGTGAGGCCTCCAATTAGGGTTCCCCCTCGTCAAATAACTACTTGGGATTCTCCAATGAAGTATTGACGCTTCCATGAAATGGTCACGACGAAGAATCGAAGTGTAAATTTAGGTTTTTAACAGGTCGAATGAGCACTGCATCTGTGCAATTGGGAGCGAGGCTACACCTAATCTTCACACACACAAGAGTTTTGAGTTAGTATTTGTTCTTTTTCAAAGTGGAGCTTTCATGGCTGGAGTTTTGTTATTTTTTAGTGTGTTTTTGGCTTCAAATCGTCTACGCCTTGCTTGATTTTGCTACGAATCCTCACAGTCAGAGGCGCGACGCTTTCCTAGTCGCACTGCTCACTTCTTGACAACGGGAGAAAATGAAGAGAAAGGCCGTGGAAGCACACCAGGTGGAGCCTGTGCAAAAGCAATCCCGGTTTGAAGAGAGAAACACTCATACCAACGCAGGCCTATTGGGCTTAAAGGGCCTAGAACCAAGGATCACACCAGGAAGCACTTTGAAGATCCCACCGGATCCTTGGAAAAGATGTACCAAGAAGTAGAAGCTTTGAAGCTAAAGGAAGCCCAAGAAGCGGTGAGAAAAGAGAAATAGGTGGCAGAACATCAAGAGCAAGCAGAGGAATCCACTGAATAAGATAAAGAACAACATGCTCAAGGTGATGTGTCTCCCCACATCTCTTCTCCTGTCTCTGAACACCAAGATCACCCAATGCCAAGCCCACCACCATCACCTCCAGTTAGAACCACAACAACTGAGCCAACAAAAGAAGCATGACCTAAACAGGAAAAAGCAATTGAATCTACACAAGAACCTGAACATCAAGAAGCAGCGGAATCTGCACAACAAGCAGCTGTATCTACTCAAGAGCAGTAAATAGATAAAGAGCCAGAGACAGAAAAGGCAGCCACTCCTGCACCAGAAGAGGACACTACAAAGTTTGAGCACACAAGAGAACAAGAGGCCGAGGAAAAACCCTCTACCTAAACACAACAAGAGAAGGCCAAGGCACCACCCTCTACCTCAACGGAAAAAGATCAGCAACCACAAGGGCAACAATAAAAACCAATAGCCATGGCGCAACCAGAGGTAAAAGAATATGCAGAAACATCACGACAACTAGCACAAAGTGAATACTGGCAATCAAATGACGAATTCATCCTGCAAGTAAATGAGTATGCTAAGCAAATGCAGGTGATGACAGAAAGACTTTTCTCATCAGCACTTGGCCGTAGCACACGGGCCAAAGAGTTAGAGATGGTGATTGGCACACTCCAAGGGGAGCTGGACGACAGACTCAATGTCTTCACCGATCTACAGAGGCAAGTGCAGGAGTTGAGAGTGAAAGCTGAACAACATCAGCTCGCAAGAGATAAGCAACAGAAATAAATGGAGGAACTCGGTGAGTTGCTCACAAAACTATCAGATGCATGCAAAGCAAAGGATGGTCAGCTAACGGAAGTTACGAATGAACTTCTAACTACAACCCTATTAGCTCAAAAGATCCAGGTACAGTTAGATGTAGCCAATGCTTCCGTACAATACTTAGGACAATGAATCAATGATCAGGTAATATTCTTGCTTCAAATACAAGAAAATCCAGTCGTCGCCTCGATCAAGGGAATAGACGAGCTCTATAAGGCGTTAGAAAAGAAAAATAAAGACCTCAAGCTGGAGCTGAAATTGGAGCAGTCTCAGTGCAGAGATCTGGCCTGGATGCGGGTCCAAAGAGAAGACAAGCTCCTCAATGAGATAGCTGAACTCAAAAGAGTCAACCAGCTACTGAGAGAGGGACGCCCAAAAACGCAAGAAGAGGCAGGCACTTCAGAGAAACCTCAAATAGAAATCCCCTCATTCTCATTCGCTGACATGGAGACACAACCACCAGTAGAGCTAAAGTGGCAAGGAGGAGTTTCAAGTACCAATTACCAAAGCGAACACAGTGCCAATGGCCAACTCTCAAACGCTGAAGAAGATGCACTGAAGGAAAAAAATACACAAGAGGTAGATGAGCAGTGGAAGGAAGCAATGGATTGGGAGGTGAGAGTACTTCATTCCGTCAATGTCACACAACTCACTCCCAATCAAATAAATTCACAATGGTACCAACCGTTCCTTGCCCTATTTGTCAAGTGCTATGCTATAAAAAATTTGTCGAATGTTGCTCACCAGCATCGAAGTGTTCAATGAGCCAGAGCAAGCAGGTGCCCCTTGGATGTCATTTCTCGAGGGTAACAAAGGGTTGTGCTATGATCTCAATGGCCAACGTTCCGAAGAAGTCCTCTATGGCTTCTACTCCAGGTGTATGTTTCTACCTTCACAAAATATGCTGGCGTTCAAGGAAGCATTTTACACAGGTTTCTTCACTTGGCGAAATAAAATATTTGGGCCAGTGATCAGCAACCTGACATCAAGGTTTGTAGGCTACTCAGCAGTGGAGCTGAAGAGCAAAGTAACCATGCAGTTTTTGCAAGTGCTTGATAAAGAGTGGAAAATCAGATACCAAAAGACACTCAACGCGCTTAAAGATCACCTCCTCAGCTGTCAACCCAAAGACTACTTCAGCCCATAAAATTGTGTCAAGGGATGACACGGGCGAGGAGGGGGGGAATGTTAGCAGCAAGCTAACACAGATACCATGGATACCATTTTTCGGAGTTCTGATTGTAAAAAAACTTATAATTTGATAAATCGAGAATATTGTAACTCCTATTTTTTAGATAAACCTTGTAATTGATGAGCCGGGGCTACAAGCTTCTAGATTGTATCAACCTGTCATTACCCATCTTTGGTAGAACTCCCAGATTATTAGTTTTGGATAATGAAATACACAGCGTGAGCTAATGGCGCTCACTTCTCTCCTTCTTGCACTTCCTACTCCCTCCCTGGTTGTCACATTGCAGTTGCATTTATTGCATTGCAACGGCAGGTAAGAGATCTACGTAATGACATAAGCACATCACAGTAATTCGTAGCTTTTGGCATCGCCGACCGGCGTCCTAATTTCATCATAACTAGAAATCTACACTTCAAAATCATTGTTGTTAATAATCACGACACTTGACCTAAAGTGGGGTTTGAGACCATAAGCATGTGTGCTTAGGTCTGATAAACATGTCCTAGAAGTTTTGTTACGTTTGGATGTCATTTGATGTTGCAACGGATGTGATTTGTTTGCCGATGAGCGATTGGCTTTTAGTGATTTTAGTCACTTGAGTGTAGCTTGAGTTAGATGCAAGTTGTTAGTTGTTTTTTGAGAGATTGACAACCTCTTGTAGCATCTATGCACTAGTCGAGCCAGCTTCATCCCATGGATTGACAATTTAATCGTGGTTCTTGCTAATAGTGCAACAAGATAGGATAGTGAGGTTAAGACACGCTGTCAGGGGATATGTGTTCGCTACGTGATCCAGGAAGGCGCCGGGCCTCTGGGTGTGGGAGGTGTGAAAGAGAGAGAACAAGAGACACTGATGCAACTAACTCTGGAAGTCACCACAGTCATCAATTAATCGATTACTACATCTCAGTACAACTTAATCTTTAGACAAGGCGGGCTGTTAACAGCGCCGTCACTTGGATCATCTCCTAACTAGGAGTTTAAGCTCTCGTTTACAGGATTAACCGGTCCGTTAACGACACTGGACTTAAAAAAATGTTAAATCAATTTCTAGCTGATGACGGTTATGGAAATTTCCTTATGCTACTTTATCTACTTCAAATACCTCGCGGATTCTGCAAGCTTTGACTCTGTTCACTACCTCAATCATAATGCTTAGTAGTTATGAGTTATCGTGCTTCGTGTGCTTTGCACTGTCTCCTGCTTTCCTCTTGCTTCTTACCTTGCTTTTGCCTTCTCTTGATTTTTTCTCTTGCTTTGGTTCAAGACCAAGCTCGCCTTTGCCTATTTGCCTCGACTTACTCCCTTGCTTGCTTCGACCAAGCTTCAAGCTCCTTCGGGCTTCTTTTCCTGCGTTCCCCGCTTCTAACCACTTTCTTATGTTTCTTGCCCTTCACCTCGCTATCCTCCTTGCTCGATGCCCTTCTCCATCTCCCTTTTCTTCTTAAGGGCCGAGAGATAGAAAGCTCTTTGCCTTGTCCAAGCTCGAAAGAGAGAGGAAGAGCTTTGACTGCTTCCCGTTCCTAGCTCTGAGCCCTCTTCGTTCTTGCCTTGGCTTGCTCAAGCCTTGACAAACTCGCCGCCTTGCTTCCTCGGCCAAGATCCTTTCGCTTGTAATCCCCGCCTTCCATTAGCGAGGATGAGTTGAGGACAAGAGAAAGAGCTAGCTTTCTTTTCCTTCTCCCCTTTAGCTCACGCTCTCCTTCCTTGCCTTACTTCCCTCGTTCCCCTCTTCGTTTTCTTTTCCACACCCTCGCATGCAAAAAAAAACTCCTATATATAACTCCCTACCTCCCTTAGTAACGACGGTGCCATCGTTGCTAGGGAGGCATAAAAATGCTCTCCTGCTGATGTGGCAGCACAAAAATCTCCCCTGTAGTGTTTTTGCCGGGAGTGGTGTCAAAAGGAACGCGAGGGCATCTTGCTCGATTTTTCCTTCTTCGCCGAGCTCAGCCAGGCTCTTTACGGCCCGCCGCGATTTCCTTTCTCTCTGCACAGTCTGCTCGTTGTTTGCTCTACGCCATGCCTTTCTTTCTTTTTGTTTTTCATACCCACTTAAAAATAGAGCAAATATTGGGCGGCCAAACCCTTACTCACTTGGGCGGGCAACCCCTTATTGTCTTGGGCGGCCATTGCCTTGGATTTTGGTCTTGACATTGTCGATGGTGTCAAAGCTTTCCACCTCAAGGGTGATGGTCTTGCCTTGTTGGGTATATCCCGCACTCAATACATTCCAAGATATTACATTCCGACTCGGTATATCCCACAGTTAATGCATTCCAAGAGATCACATTCCGACTCGGTATATCCCGCAGTCAATGCATTCCAAGAGATCACATTCTGACTAGGTATATCCCGCAATCAATGCATTCCAAAAGACGTCATTCCGGACATGATACTCCTAAAGAACTTACTGCTCTCGCATTTCAACCTGGATGAAGCTCAAAAATTCTCAGCTGGCACTCCGATCGAGCGGACCGAACTGGTACGGAGCCGGCCCCCAGTGAATCTTTAACGACTAATATCTTGGTAACCGAAACTCCGATCGCTAATCTGAAAAGACGGATGCGCTCCACAAAGTGAGCACTTTAGGCCTGTGCATTCATTTCATTTATATCACCTTAGCTGCAAATGCCCAATCCAGTACGGATTTGCAATCGACTCAAACTTCAATATGCCATAACTTCTTCACCATAGCTCCAATCGACGAGCCGTAAAGACAGACCAGTAGAGCACTTCAAGCACTATAGTTCTAGATCATAATATCCCATCTGTGCTCACTTCAAGCATCATTAAGGAATCTATTGGCCATTTTAAGCCGCATCTGGCATACATTAATCAAGTAAGCTTTAAATAAGCTCGATATGTATTTTTCTGGCATCTTTCTTAGCATGTGAGCGGAGGTGCACGACATCCACCCCCTCTGAACCTGCACAGCCTCCCGTTTGTGCCAACCGTACTTATAAAGCATCATCAAGAGCATCATCAGACTCATGTAACTGTACGAAAAATGAAATAAGGCTTATACCCTATCATCAATGTTCTAGCTTGATCATTAGGTAGCTGTCCATCAAAAATATTTGAACTGTATCTTCCATATCTTCAAAGCATTCAATCATGGATAACCTGTTTAGTGAACCCCGCCAGACTCAAGTGCTCCAGTTAATGATGCACACGGCTTGACCATTAAGCTCTCTTTAAGAATCCTTGTCAACCTCAAGTATGCCTTACTCTGTCTGCACAGGTAATGGCCGTGAAGTCATTTACCTCAAGTTCTGGTAGCAGAACCAACTCAAAAGATGTAAGTTACTTCAACAATTATCCAAACAAGTCCATTGGAAGCCAGCCATGTAATCTTATTGCATAACCACAAATATTCTGATTTAGCATAGATCTAGAAAACAAAAATCTTGTACCATGCAACGTGCTACAACAGATAACTGGTACTCTTCAAATCAACAACTTACACTTTAGTAGCCCCCTGGATCAAATGGGAACCCAATCCTTTGTCCCACTGTGAGCATTCCTTTAAAAAATTTGCACCATCCTCCAGGATCATAGGGAAAATACAAGAATTTCCAATCATTACAGCATAAGCATAAATTAACCCACAAATCTTCATCAAACCGCCTGGGTTATATGGCATATAATTCAACTTCCCAGGACCATGCATATATCTGTCACGTCCTGGGTCAAAAGCTAGCTCAAAATCCCCTACATCATAGGGTAACATCAGATTCCATATAGCATCATGTAGCACCAGATACTGCCATATCCCTTGTGCAACTGGCTCATCCAATTGTCGATCATCAATCACAGGTAAAATCATTGGTAGTGCACCTTCACTCTCACTAGTATTGAAATTCCGATCATGCATATTTGAATACATCAAGCTAAAATCATCTTCATTAGGCTCAAAAGATGCATCTGAAAACAATTATCTATCTTGTAGAGGCTCAAAATCAAGTAGTGCATCATCTAACAACTGCGTAAGTTCATCGTCTACTGAATCTGAACAAACTTGCTCATGCATGATTCTGAATTGATTGGTATCCTTAGCATTTGTGTTTGAGAACCCTTCCAAAGCTTCATCCAATAAGAACATAAGATCTAGGTCCACTGCTTGAGAAGGTCCCTCCATCTTGCAAATCTCAGTCTGCTGTAAACTAAGATTTCCACATGTGACATGCATACTAAATACATCTGCTGTAAACTGCTCTTCAAGCCTTTCACCCTCATCCAAAAATCTTTGCACTTCTGTAGCACAAAGTTCAGCATGCACATTGAAAATTTCATCTACTACCCTGTCTGTATCATCGGCACAATGAAACCAATCATATTCATCAACAGGATATTGCACTTCACTATGCACCCCCTCTGAATCAGCATCATCAAGTTCATGATCATTCTGCCATAGTGTGAGCCCTGTGTTACAAATTCTCGATAGAGAAGAAGTTTGCTCCCTCTCTAAATCACCATCATCAAATTTAGGATCAATCTGCCAGATCGGTCGCTCTAGGTCACAGAAACGTGTCAAAGGAGTCTGCACCCCCTCTAAATCATCATAATCACGTTAAAGATCAATTTTCCAATTTGGTAGTTGTGCTTCACAAAAGCTTGTCAATGAAGGAGTCTGCACCCCCTTTGAATCAAGCACATACTCTTGCTTAGCCAAGTCCTCAAAATCTGGTACATCCAAATTCAGTAACTCTGGTATACCAAAATCCATGATCATGCTGCTCTCAACAGCAGTCCTGCTTTGACCTGCTCCTTTCTCCCTGCGTAGTCTGCTCGCTGTTTGCTCTACGCCATGCCTTCCTTTCTTTTTGTTTTTCACACCCACTTAAAAATAGGGCCAATAGTGGGCGGCCAAAACCTTACTCAATTGGGCGGGCGGCCCCTTATTGTCTTGGGCGGCCATTGCCTTGGATTTTGGTATTGACATTGTCGATGGTGTCAAATCTTTCCACCTCAAGGGTGATGGTCTTGCCTTGTTGGGTATATCCCGCACTCAATACATTCCAAGAGATTACATTCCGACTCGGTATATCCCGCAGTTAATGCATTCCAAGAGATCACATTCCGACTTGGTATATCCCGCAATCAATGCATTCCAAGAGATCACATTCCGACTGGGTCTATCCCGCAATCAATGCATTCCAAAAGACGTCATTCCGGACATGATACTCCTAAAGCACTTAGTGCTCTCACATTTCAACCTGGATGAAGTTCAAAAATTCCCAGATGGCACTCTGACCGAGCGGACCGGACTCGGAGCCAGCCCCTGGTGAATCTTTAATGGCTAATATCTTGGTAACCGGAACTCCGATCGCTGATCTGAAAACACCGACGCGCTCCACAAAGTGAGCACTTCAGGCCTGTGCATTCATTTCATTTCTATCACCTGAGCTGCAAATGCCCAATCCGGTCTGCAATCGACTCAAACTCCAATATGCCATAACTTCTTCACGGTAGCTCCAATCGATGAGCCGTAAAGACAGACCGGTAGAGCACTTCAAGCACTATAGTTATAGATCATAATATCCCATCTGTGCTGACTTCAAGAACATTTATTTTTGGCATCATTAAGACATCTGTTGGCCCTTTTAAGATGCATTTGGCATACATTAATCATTAAACTTGGCCTGTTAACAAGCCCTGGTCACTAACCATTAATCAAGTAAGCTTTAAATAAGCTCGATATGTATTTTTCTGGCATCTTTCTTAGCATGGGAGCGGAGCTACACGACAACACGTCCCACAATGCCCTTATAAGTAAAGATAATGGGGAATGTGTGTAAATATCGTCAAAAAAGTCAAAATTATTGCAACTTTTTACTCTTTTTGCATGTTTTTTGACAAAATAAAGAAATCAACCAAAAAATGGCTAAGTCAAGTGGTTACGTGTATTTAGGTAATTTCTGGATTGATTTTCTATTTTTTGGGTTACTCTAGTATTTTCCTTTAAATTTATTAATAAAAAGGGTTCAAAAATATAAAAATAAATAGTAAATAGGCTTTGATAGAAAAAAAAAAGACACCTTGATGATCGCGAAGAGAAGATGGTGGAGCATGTTAAACCTTGTTTGATTTTGACAACGGTGATGGAATGCCTAAATTGGGACGGAAAATGCTTGATTTGGTGAATTTCTCAAAGAAGGAGCAATCGGAATCCTTAAAAAGGTAAGTGTATTATGCAGTCTAGTAGGACTAACTGGGGAGTTTGAGAGAAGATGAGTCGGGAAGCCCAGGTATGTATAGCCCAAGTAGGCCAAAACTAGTCTCATTTCTTCTTTGACCTCCTTGGAGAGAGTATAAGAGCTAGTTGTCTACGTGCTTTCATGCACTCCTACCGGCTTCTATGCTACACAATCTCACACGAGACATGAGGGTGTGTTCCTACCTTACTAACGAGGTCTATTTATATATGTTCTCAGGGTCGGGATACCTCATAAAAACCCTAGATTAGCAAAACCTTCCCAGGAAAGATCAGAGAGTAAACTAATCATAACTCCTAGATCTTTGGAACAAATCGTATCAAACTTGAAGGAGGACATAGAGACCACTGATAGAACATTCCCAATGGCCCATGTTACCATTTGACTGAAGGCTAGACAAGTATACAGATAATAAGATAAATTTTGGCTAAAAGCCAGAATTGCATTCTGCCTTCACACTGAGCTTCCCCATGGGTATGACAACCAATGCACCTAGGTGGAGTCAAAAGGAAAGCTCAACTAAGGCCCTAGATGTAGGAAATTGGCTTGGATTACTACAAAACATCATTTTTGAGCCAAGGCCTCAAACAAATCCAAAATACACCAAACTTGACAAGACCACTCCTCAAGACACATGGGACATCATGACATTCAAAATTTGGAAGAAATGACCTAATTCAAGAGTCAAGAGAAAAACTGCAAAATCCAAAAGACCAAGGACTGAATTGACTCAAGAGATCAAAACCAATTCCAATCAGGGCTAAAAGTTACACATTAGGCTTATTCATGACACTCCAAGAGGGAAAAACCAAAAATTTGCAATCATAGATAATGAGTGCACTTATTATCGTCTGATCCTTCCCAAATTGACCCATATTCACTTTTTTCCTCATCCATACTATCCTATTGATGCTTCAAGGCTCTGAATCCTCTTACAAGCCAAGAATCACTCATTACTTGTTCACAACACCAAAAAACGCACTAAGTCTTCCAAATCCCAAAAATTGGCCTAACAGAACCACTTCCAAGTTCCAAGTATGCAAAATCACATTCATAGCTTGGCAACGTCTCCTGTGTCCTACCCAAGGCCAAAAAGTACAAAAAAATTGAAAATTGACACTAAAGATAGTAAACGCACTTAATATAGATCTACTGTTACCAAATGACCCCAAAATGATTTTTTTTGTTACAATCAATTATATCATGTTGTTACAAGCCTACACATCAAATTTGGTTCAATTTTGACACCAAAAAGTTTTTCGACCAACAAATAGTCATTTTCAGTGCCTTCCAACTGAAAACTGATCCCAACCTAGCATTCGTGCATCCAAATCCACCCAAAATTCATCCTATCTTTTTTCATTGCCTATAATCCATGTGCACTACCAAAAGCCATTTACAATGCCAAAATACAGCCATAGATAGTAAACGCGCTTAGTATCTTGGATGTAAGTTTTTGGCAGAAACCACATTTTGATGTTCATACTTTGTTTTTATGGCTCAGTGTAGTGATTATTTGCTCTTAAATGTGAATATGGTTTGCAAAGTCTCAATTCTAGCTTTAAAGAAATATTTGTACTGTGAAATGCACCTAATATCTATACACGATGTGATTGCCCCATGATCAATGCATAACCAACCCTCCACCCCAAAGAAGAAGACTCAAAGACAAAGACTATTGGATCTTCCAGAGTTCTAGCTAGAGGAGGAGTCAATATGAGAGGCCAACAAGACATTTTCTAGAGAATTGCTTGAAAAGAATCATGTTTCCATATTCCAAGGAAGATTTCAAGCTGCACACAACTAGGTAGTGGAGATCCAAATGCTCCCGAAAGAATGTGGCTCAAGCACAAGAGCCAAAAAATTACATCCAAAATGTGGTTCAAGCACAGGAGCTGCAGGTGGCACACAGGAAGCTCATACTCAAAGACTTTCAATAGAGGAGGCCGTGTGGAGTTTATTTATAGAGAGCTTATGAGTTACTCAGCTCAATCAAGTAGGATGGCACATCCCACATCTTAGATGTAGATGGCCAACCCATCAAGGTAAATATCTCTACAGTGATAGTAGCAGATGCACTGATGTTACCCACCAATGGCAAGTCAATGTAGTTAAAGGAGAAAAAGAGGACGAGTATTCATCAAGAATACTTATGTCACCACGTTCCAAATATTATTCACAAACCATCACAAGAGCCCACCAAACTGTTTCAACAATATTCCCACTTCTCTACAAAGAGGCCACCCCGCTATCCTTGCCCAAGCCATGTGGTGGTTCTTTCCTTTACAACCACATTGAAGACTAGGTTGCCAATGCCCATCGACTACGCCTCCTATGTGCTAAATGCACTCAAAGGCACAAAGAAGACCAAAGGGACTAAATACCTTGGAGCTCCAAAATTCCTCATTTAGGATTGCTTATTATGCGATGGGGATGGGGGACAATTTTCCACTAGCTGTAGAACAAAACTTGTGGCTATTAGTAGGTTTGAAAAATGAAGAAAGAGAAGAGTAGGAAGAAGATGAAGAGGAGCCACCTCCATTGCATTGAAGGTAAAAAAGAAAACAACCACAAACTGCTCCAATAAACAGCAAGGAGGAGAGTGATGAAGGGCCTTTGGAGGATACTGCAGATAAAGAGTCTGAAGAAAGAAAACCTGATCCAAAGCTAGAGGAAGAATAGAGAGAAAGGGATAAAGGAAAAGAGAAAGTAGAAGAAATACCCTCAAAGAGAGCTTGTCGGCCAGCACCAATCATTATTGAAGAACCATCATAGAGAGCAACCAGGCTAGAGCATGAAAAGGAAGCCTTTGAGAGGGAATGAGGGCTGCAAGAGGACTTTGAGGAGTCCTAGAAACATAACCCTCGCACTAAGCTTCGGACCAAGAACCCACTCTATGGAAAAGACCCCCTTGCAAAGATCAAAAATATTTATCAAGAAGAAGAAATGGAAAGATCTCAACACAACTAGAGGTTGTACCACCATCGTCGACCACTGATCTTGAGACTACTCCACCTTCCATGGAAGAGGTTAGAGTTGAAGAAGTTATACAAGTGGAAACCATTGAGCTTAAAGAAGAGAATGTTCCATCCACTGTAGGCACCACTGCACCAAAAATTGATGAAGATGCACCAATGGATGAGCCAGAGGATCAGCAGAAAGCAGTGGCCAACTAGAGCCTTCATCACAAGAAGCAACTCACACAGATGAGAGAAAAGCATCACCTTTGGAAGATACACCTGCTAAAGAAGAACAAGAAAATAAATAAATTGAGAATACATAGCAAGACACTAGAGATCAAGAGCACATGGATGTGGCAGGCACTTCACAACCGACAACATCTCAATCACCCAACCTACAATATATTGAAGACGGCTAGGATGAAGGATGCCAACAAACAATAGTTGGAAGAATTGAAGACCAGGACATAGCTTGTGGAGCAATTGACAACTACGGGTGAAGCTCAAGAGAAAAAACTACAAGAGGCCCAAGCCACCATCCTAGAAACAAATCACATGCTTAGTGGCTACAGACTCAACTGGAGGTTGCTAATATCCAAGATGCCCGAGCCAAATCCAAATTGAAAGATAAGAATGAGCTCATTGAGAAGTTGAAAACTAATCCATAAGTGCTTACATTGCAAGGCTCCAACCTAGCCTACCAAGAACTAGAAAAGAGTACTAAAGACTTGGAAATAGAGCTAAAGTTAGAGCGGATGCAATGGAGAGAGTTGTCTCTTTCACTTATGAACAAAGAAGAAAATTATCAAAAGTAGGTAGCTGATCTGCAAGAAGCATTGACAGAGGCCCAAGAGAAATGGAAAGGAAAGCAAAAATTCCATGAACAAGAGGTTACCAACACATTGCTAAAGGAAACTAGGGCACGGAATTCTTAAAATAAGAAGAGTATGTAGACCCAACAACAGTGGCCCCAAAATCCTCAACTGTTGAGCTAGAGACCAAGCAAGGACAACGTGACCAAACTTATAGGACGGATAGGAAATGATTATAGACACATGCCTATGTCCTCAAATCCTCCTTTTGCGAGTTGTCTGCTACTTTTTGAGCACATCAAAGGATTCATAGTACTTTATCCTTTGCTTATTATCACCTTCGCTCCATTGCAGAGTAACCAATGAACCTTTCCCATAGATTCTCTATGACTAGCCCAAAGATCTTTGTTCTAAAAGTGAATAAGACGGTGTAGAATCTTTCTTCAACGATAGTATGATGGGAGAAACAATACTCTTGTATATATTCTATAGTACTTCATAAGCCGGCTAACAATTAAAGGTAATAACACAATACTTGGCTGCCTTTGAGAAATGACATCCATGGAGCGTTGATTTTCTGAGCCTGATGAAAGGTCTACATGTAGGTGAGGATCATATTTTCTACTTTGATAAACATGATGCAATCTACATCTGGAATCCTCTTCTCTATGGCATCTATCATTGTATTTAAAATATAGTCCTTTGTAGCCTTGCCTTTGGGTGGAGAGAGTTTGGGGTAATTGAGCCATGTTGGATGTTTCTTTAGGATATTACCCCAGCTATGTTGGATGTTTCTCTAGGATAATCTAGTGGCTGCCCCAACTCCCTCACTCTCTTGGTATTTGATAGATGGTTGGATCTTTCTTGATCTTTTGAGTCAACACATAGAATCTTGTGATAACATGTTAAAGGTGATGATGAAAAGATATTGCAAAAATAGGCTCATTCTGGCATCAGAGATTTAATAAGCGTGCTTATTATCTATGATGTCTTTTTTTGCAGTATTTTTGCATTTTTACTTCATGTGGTGGTTGATCATCATGTTCCAATGCCCTAAATGTGAATTTGCAAATCTTTGGGTTTGAAAGTGTCCCCTGGGGCTAAATTTTTGAATTTGGAAGCACAAGTGCATTTTTGGGAACAAAGTGAAAGCGATTTTTTGTGCTTTTAGGGGTGTGATGCAACATGTGTAAGAGGAGGTTGGGGTCATTTTTGGGCCTAGAGATAATATGCATGCTTATTATCTAACCTTGCAAATATTTTACAAAATTGAATTTTACACTTGTTCTATAGGCCTAGTAATTAACCCTTAGCCCATTTTTAAACTTGTTTTGATACCTTTATGTTTTTCTCTCCACTTGGTCCTTTGACTTTTGTGGTTTTACCTCCGACGCTTGGTGGTAGTGAATATCTTCAACTCCTAGCTTATGAACATGTTTCATAGTGTAGGGTATGCTCTGTCAAGTTTTGTCCCATTTGGGGTAGATTGTGGCCATAGGTAAAAAATGACGCTTTGTGGCCCTCAGTGTCATTGTCTATTGCCATTGGTCCCAAATGGTATTTTGTTTCATTCCCATCAATTAGTCCTTGTAGATCACAAAGTATACCTTCCCTTCAAAGATTTCTTTGTTTGGATTCCAATTGCTGATCTGTTTTTTAAGGTTTTGCAGGATCAAGCCTCCCGCTACTGTCATCATAATTGAATAAGATTTGGCATGCTTGTCCATCTATTCTTCCTGATCATTAGGGTATCTTTAATTTTTTCATATGAGCTTATGACATTTATTTATTATTTTGATTTTTTTGAAAAAACAAAAGAAAATTATGAAATCAATCTAGAAAATAGAAACCCAATCCAAAAAATACCTACACATATAAACACTTTACTTGGCCATATTTTTGTGGATTGATCACTTTTTTGGCCAAAAAACTATCAAAATGAGTGAAAACTGTAAATTTTTTGGTTTATTGTTGCTGGCATATGCACTGTGTACACACACCTAGGTGCTATCATGTTATATTTTCTAAATTCTCTTCACTTGTAAGGGAATTTCTAGTGCATTTTGTGACAAATCACACGTTAACCTACAAACACTTCAAACATTACTCTTTTCCTCAAGTTTCATCTACTCAGGTCCCCATTCAGAATGCCTTCCCCATCCTAATTCGACTCCTCTAAGACGATAGTGAGTGTAGCCCGGGCAGTGCACTGCATGGGTAATAAGCCATATATATGCATATCCTTGATTGGCTCTACCATGCTTATGAGGTCAGCACATTCCAAAAGAGTATGATGTGCAAGAGGAGAGTCTTGAGCAGATTGCTCAAGGGTTTTTGATGTTGAGACTTCTTGCTAATTAATTCGCTCGAAAAGAAGATCTTAATGCAATTGTGATTGTTCTTTGATAGTCCTTGACAGATAACCATCTTTGCATGTTTAATCAAACTGTGGAGAGAATGGTTGTTGCTTTGGTGAATGTTGAACCTTTGGTACCTATTTGTAAACTACTTTTTTTGGTCTCTTTGACTCTAGATTGGCCTTTGGTATCCACCAATAAACCAACTTGGGTGGCTACTATGTTGTAGGACTCTTCTTAGGCACCAAAATCTTCTTAGGATTTTCTTGAAGTTGAGCATTCAGTACCCAATAATTCCTGGTTTGTTGCATGTTCTTTTTATGAGGATAGATCTTGTGCTGAGCAACTAACATAAGTGTAGTGCCGCTTGGAATTTTTCTTGCCGACTTTGAAGCCTGTAGGTTTGCCTTCCATTCTTTCTTGCTATAAACAAATGATACTTTTATCTATCCACCTTCAAGTGTAAGTAACAAGACTTTTGCATCCCAAATTTGAAAAGCTTTTCATGTTTGGATCCACAGAACTCCTAATACCATATCTTCATTCATGTGTTCGTGTGGTATTTAGATAAACGTACATGTGGATAGGAAAGTCCGTGCACAAAGATGATGAGGTTCATCATTCCCAATGGTGGAGTAAACTCTTAACAGCACACTTTTTATGTTAGCTTAGTAATACTCCAAGGGTTGGGTGGTTGCCTTTTTGTAAGTGGAATAACTTACTACGTTTACCTTGGAACCTCTATCTACTAATGCCTTGAGTTTACATCCATACTTCAAAGTTATCGTTATCCTCATGTCAACTCCAGCCAACTATTCATCATCCATTTTGACCTCATCTTCTACTAAGTCTTGAGTAACATGGAGAGGTTGAACTTGAAGCGTATTGATTGGCATGATTTTTGGAACTAGTCCCATTGTTGCTTTTTACTTTAAACCTCAATTACAAGCCTCATGTTAAGCTTCTTCAATGACATTTGCATTTGATATTGTATTCTTTTGTTGCATGCATTATTTCTAAGAGATCATTAATCAGTGGCACAATAGTTACCATTTGGATTGGAACAATGTCATAGACTTCTTCAGCACAAAACAAGGTAGTTGTAGACTCATTGACACAAATGTTCATGGTAGCCAAAATTTAAGTCCACTCAAATGGATCAAAGAAGTGTTCCATTAAAGATTCAGATACATGATCGGCATCATTTACTTCTCGATCAGCCAACATGCAATCTTCTCACCGTAATCTACCATTCTCTGAAGCCCCACACATCTAGATAAAAATGTCTTTGCTCAACAATGATGGTGATTTAGTCTCGTGGCTGATGTTATTGAATCAAACCCTTAGATAGGGGGTTTTGTAGGATATCCTTGTAAGAGTGATCTTTTAGGTTTACACATGTAATTGATCCTACTTGTTTTAGATATAGATAATCATTCTCATTGGAAATGATATGTTGGTAGCCAATCCCACATGAACTGACTATCACATCTTCTAACAGTCCAATTGGTCATTTGATGTGTCCATCTGCCAATTGCAATTTCATTCTTGTTTGCCTAATTGTTGGTCTTCCCTAGGATTTCTAGATTGCGCTTGTCTCTATGGAAATGCCCGCGTCACTATTTAGTACAACCAAAGTTTTTACATCATTATATTCCATTTGAAGAGTTGTGTTTCTTTCGTTACCCTTGCAGTAATTTCCCACTTTGTTCATAGGAACAAATTTGAAAGTTCACCTTGAGATTCTTCCAAGCATAACTCTTCGGATTTTTCTTTTGTTAATCCTTTTATCCCCACTCTCTCTAAAGTGCTTTGCAGATCTTTCCATAGATGTGGTCTAATCTTTAATTGTTAGCACATAGCAAGCATTGGAGCATATATATATGTAGCCTATGATGTATTTTTTTTGCTTTTTTGATCATTCTAGACATCCATAGCCCTAAGCCATTGTAGTTATTTTATTTTCAAAATTAATTTGTAGCCATTTTGTAATTATGAGCCAGACAGAGTGGGGCTATGTGCTTCTAGATTGTATCAATGAATTCCTAGGTTGTAGAGAGTCAGAATATTTTATCCTTTTTGAACCCGAACCTTTGGCTAAGGTATAAAAGTCATTTTTTGTAAAAAACTAACTGACTTTTGGATAATGTGAGCGTTACAACTACTTCTCTTAGATTGTATACTCTCTTGATCTCTTCTCAAGCTCATAGCTCCCTCGTGAAGTGTTTGTTTGAAGTGCCATCTGCTCATTGCGTTCATAGGTGAAAGCTCTTCGTTATGCTTTTTGCACGATACAACTGTGTTTTTGTTGCTGCTCACCTAATCCTTAATATGGTCATAACTTAAAATTTCCTTAACAATATTGCATTTTATGCATTGGAGGGGTGTAGGAACATCATTGCTAAGATCTAGGGTATATTCGGGGCTAAAAAATGGTTATGTCAAATCTACCCTGTAGATTATAAGCATGATTTTTGTAAGTTGTCAAAAGGGAGATTTGAGAGTTCAAGCATGTGTCCTTACATGTTGTCTACTCGTTGTACAAGTTTTGTTTTGTTTGGACTTTGTTTTCTTAGTGAACCATTGAGGTTTGGGTGAAAGCATGAATAGGTGGAAAGCTATATATGTGATATAATTGAATAGCATAGCATAACATTGGGGGTGTGGTCACTGGTGTCATATTTAAGAGGTCCAAATTTATATTCTAAAAAATGTTATACTTAAAAATTCAGCCTTCACACACCCACTTTCTTTCATGAGTAGTTGGCAGTTTCAAACACCGTGCCCCCCCCCGACCCCCCGCCTCTCTCTCTCTCTCACGCGCGTGCGTCCTCAAGGTCTAGTGTGCTTAGAGCTTCTACTGTGAAAGCTTGGCTGCTTCAAGGATGATTTCAGTAATCGCCCTCTTCTCTTCGAGGTATGTCTCTCTCATTGAACATGTACACTCTCTACTGCTTGAGCATGCGCGCCCCACCTGGGATCATTTAGCTACATTAAGCTGCATTTGGAGCTGCATGAGTGCCACACCTTGCTCATTTGCAACAAGAGGCAAGCAAAACCTAATGATGTTGGTTGTTGGCTGCATGAGAGGACATAGACTCCCACGGTAATTTGCTAGTACACAAGCTGCATGCAACCTTGGGGCAAATCCCATAGCACATCACCTTGAATGCCTGCTTACAAGAATGGGCCCATGAAGTTCTTGTTTCTTTTTAGCAGGGATGATAAGCGAGGGCACACCACATTGTCGAGAAATTAGCGGTCTTGCCAGGAAAGCACCGGGCTTATGGCTGTGAGAGTTTGTGAGAGAATTCAACAAAAACTATATGAAGGAATTAAACCATAGATGCCATGAAGACTAGGGTTTGGAAAGAAGTGCAATCAAAGAAGACCCACTCTTTCTCTCTTGCACTCACACACACAAAGAAAGAACACAAAAGAGAATGTCAAAATAACACAAAGATGAAAACATCAAGGCTATGGTCATATCGTATCATGGGTAGTATGAAAGGGTTAATAGATGAGTTAATGGCATTCAATCTTGGCTGACCAAATAGGCTACGAATTGTTCTTTGGAATTGTAGCTTTGTGCTTACCATAGTATATATATTTTGTCTAGTGATTGGGATTAATTGTGTGTACAAATCCTCTTGGTTCATAGCAAGATAACTACGCTTACATCAAAAGAAAAATTAATGTCTATGAGAGGTAGTATGGTGGGATTCGGTGATAGAAGTATTTCATTGAGCCTTTCTGGGCCAAAGACAAATACTATACATTGTTGAAAGTGTATTTTACGGCTAATCCATACGTTAATTCTAATAGATTGTACAGAGTGAAAGCGATAGAAATTATCATCATGTGGGTAATTCATCTAGGATAGTATGTGAGAAATGTAGATATGAGAGAAGTGAAGAGATGAGAAGTTTCCCTCCCAAGCCCTATTCTTGCCCGTAGGCAATAAGGATACTGCGGGGAGAGATGTACCTGTAGCAAAGAGAACCTAAAATTTGTAGAGAGGATGAATTACTAAGAGTGAGAGAGATAGATTTGGTTAAGGAGATAATATTAGATATATATATATATATATATATATATATATATATGTTGGATTAGAGATGGAAAAGAAAACAACAAGAAATCAAGAAAACATCAATGTAGAACACATCTTACTTGGCAAACCCTTTGGCACCATTATTGATGGAGAGAGAAGAAGACGGGAGAACTCCACTTTGATTGATACGCCAAGTGAAAGACCTTCTTTGATTAGATTTGATCTTCCAAGGATAGCGTACAAGAATGGCTAGTCTTCCTCTAGGAGAAAGTGTAGGCTTGGGCTTATGTTAATGGCGAAGTACAATTAGGCATTACTACTCACTCCCTCAAGAATTCCTCTCATCAATGGCTTGAATGCTTGAGTTTATTTTCAAGGAAGAAGAGGTCCCCTTTTATAGGTGAAGGGAACCCCCAAGGGTTTACACAAGAAGAGAGGAGCCAGTGTGAATAGGAATTGGAAAAGTTGGAAATGAGTTGTCCCTGCATGATGTGGGCAGACTAGGGTCCAGTATTTTGATCATATCTCCTCAACCGTGGCTCCAAATAAAAAAGTAAAAATATGGGCAAAAACTTCAGCTCATTATCTACGAGTTTTATTTTAAAATCATTTTCCAATTCTGATTGGAACCTTGTGTAAAAAATTAATCAAAATAGGGTCCATTTCTGGCAGCAAAAGTCTTCCCGTGGTCCTCTTAGCCTAGACTTTCATTTAATTCCAAAGGACACCTCATGCCATATGAAAGCATGACATTGCTCCTTGACAAAGTTTTGTAATCATGCTTGTAATAATGCATTAAAATAAGTGTATCTTTGAAATCATGCCACCTAGTGTCCCACTAGGATTTGATTCCCTCCTAGTAGCTATTTAAAAAGAAATATAAGAAAAATATGAAAAATACATAGATTATATATATATTGGAGTTTACCCTAGATATAGGATCTAGCTAGGGTGTGAAATGATAATGAGATAGTAGAAATAAAGAATCAATGTTTTTTGCCCAAGTTAAAGAGGAGGAGCTATTGACGCTTTTTCCATAGTATTTTCTGATGGTAAAGTAAGAATAGGTTACCCTTGAGATAAATAATAGGATGAGATAGAAAGCTTATTATTATACTTAAATATGCATATGTAAATTATAGGAAAGATAATTATGTATCTAAAAAATTAAAAGATAACTCTTGTAGGATGCGTTCCCACTATGTACGTGTCACAACACGACATCCACCCCCTCTAAACCTGCACATCCTCCGGCATGTGCCAAGCTCATGGTAACTTGTGAAAGCAACTGTATCCCCTGTCATCCCATGAACTCCTCCAGTATCATATGGGTAACTCAAAAACTTGTATTGTACTAAGCATTGAGATTCTCCGCATCTTTTAATTCCTCTCGGATCAGAAGGAATTGTTATATACATCTGTCTCCAAAACATTTGTAACAAATCTCCATTATGGGAAAAATCACTACAAGAGGTTGTGTGTTCTTGTGATGCTGTTAGCGACGGAAATACACTGGGTTTTTATAATCCCCGGCGTCGCTAAAACCGTCGCTAATAGCGTCGCTATGAGAGCGTCGCTATAATCGTCGCTATAGGCATCGCTATATGCATCGCTATAGACGTCGCTATATAGCGACGCCTATAGCGACGTTTAAACAGAAGTCTATAGCGACGCTCATAGCGATGCTACAGAGCCATAAATAGCGACGGTTATAGCGATGCCCGAGAGAAATTTTTTTTGGTGACAGGGCATTGAATGCCCTGTCACCCATCAACCATATTGTACTTGATTCACTTTTTAAAAAAAGTGCAAGGGTAGATAATAGACCCAAAATAGTCACCCACAAGACGCATTGTTTGCAAAATTGACAAGCGTAAAATTGACAATTGTACACATCATAGGCAAAATGAATTGATTGGCAAATGTAATAATGACAATTGTACAACATCATAGGCATAAAGAATTGATTGGCAAAATGAACCGCGGTGACAAATGTAATAATATACATGGTTCAAAAAGACGTATAAAATCCGTCTCATGATACATAAGCTATGAGAAACCCTAAACTAATGCTATCTAGCTACGGCTAAACTGACGTCGTCTAGTCAGACGTCTCATCGCGTCCAAGCGGCGTATCTGTCGGATTCTGCAAAAAAAGACAATAAGACAGCTTTAAGTAAGTATAAACATATAACGACATTTATAAAACAATACAAAAAATAGAAAAGAGTAAACCCTAATACTAACCATGCAGCCGCGAGAACTGAGAATGTCCATCAGGGCGTTTAAGCCCTTCCTGCCTGCGTACTCGCGCTCGTACGGTGTGGGATCACGTCTTGTCATCGACCACTGTCAAAACATACAAAGATTTCATTATGTTAGAATTAAAAAACTCATAAACCCTAAACTATCGAACATAAAGAGCAATGCAAAAACACTTAAAAAATCGGCCTCAAATGATGTCCATCCCCCGCTCCCCAAGTGGTGCGAGCTCCCTGCCTCTACTCGCGCTCTGGCTGCATCCTTTTGTTGCTTCCACTTGTCGGGATTCTCGCGTGCTGCTTTCTTTGCATTCTTCCAATCTTCTTTGGCCAGCCAATCTGGCCTGTTCCACCCATGCTTGATTGATTTTTGCACTTCGGAACTCTTGTGTTTGCAGTATTCGCGCATTCGAATCTTCATCAGGCCTTCATTGAAGCGCTGATCCCGTGTTGGAACGGGAAACTCATCATGAAGTATGCTGATGACTCTGTTTTTTAAATCACTTGGTACTTCACTCCATTTGTTTAGTATGTAGTGTCTAAACAGCTGAGAGCAAAGACCACGCATGCGCGAGATCACCTTCTTGCCGTCATCATCCATGATGATGCCGCCGCTGAAGTCGACGGAGTAAGGCAAGCCCTCTGGCCGGTGACGCGTGAACCTGGGTGTCCTGGCAGGGGTCTCTAGCGGCGTGTCGATGGGGGTACAAAGGTCAGGTGTCTCCACCGGCGTCTGGGCCCCGAAGCGAGGAGTGTTGAGTGGGGTGGCTCCTGGCGGAGTAGGTAGAGGTGTGTAGCTGCTAGGAACAGTCAGCCGCGCAAAACCTGGCGTAGATGGCGATGCTATGGCTGGTGTGGGGGCGGGCAAAGAAGGGGAGCGTAAAGAGCCTCGTTGAACACGAGGCGGTGTGGAGGCATCAGTGGCGGAATCCCCACAACAACCCCCACCGCGACCACTAGAGCGCCGGTGTCTAGATGAGTGCGAAGCTCGTCTCGTCGACGCCGAAGCTTCGGAGCGCGCCAAATGCTCCGAAAGAGAGGGAGATGCGGATGGAGTAGGAACGCGCGATGATGCGCCAGAGCGATGACGCTCCACGTACCACTGTCTCTGCTGCGGTGACAAAGAAGAAAGAAACTCCTCATCATCCATACCTGCATTAAACACACGAATATTTAAACTTAATATTGAATGAATAGAGTAGACAATGACGCAAAGACCATTAAATACAATGACGTAATGACGCATATAAATACAATGACGCAATGAATTGAGTGATAGAAGAGGCAAGTCGAAAACTCAGAATTTTCAATCAAAAGATGTGAGCGCGAGTAGAAAAGAGCGTTATACACCATGGAAGGTACTTAGAGAGCCAGAGCTTTTACAACACGGAGCAAAATTGTTCAAATACAATATTTGTGGCTTTAAGAGATCTCTCTCTCATCCTCGCATAACTCAGCATAACTTCCTATATCTATATAGAGCTCTCCGTTTAAACACATATCCTCTGTTTCATTTTGTAGCTCCTCTGCATGCACCCCATATAGAGTAGTAGCATCTTGATGCTCGTCTGGCACCACCGCAGCGGCTTCTGATTGAGCATCTTCTCCGATCTCCTCCATTGATGCCGTTGTGATTGGCACATGGTAGCCTTCATACGTCCTTGCACTACGAGGGGCTACCTCTATGACGTACCACCAGTTTGATGTAGACTTTGTAGGATGAAATATTACCTGCCAGAGCCACATAGCTTACATGAGAGCTTTCAAGCACATAACTTGTAAAAGGGGGATGTTAACTATTTACATACTTACTTGTTCACAATGCTCGGGTAGTACGAATGTGTCTCTTAGGTCATTCCATTTCTTAGTAGAATCCACCTCAAGAAAACCAGACTCTCCTCTACGCACAGTAGCGTTGCGACCCTCCATGATTATCTTGAACCATTGCACGTCGAACAAGTCGACAAAAAATCCTCTGTAATCGATCCTCAAAATCTCTTGTAGCGTGCCGAAGTAAGTGAGTTCCGCCACCACAGGACCTGCATCAGAGGAACATCGTCGACTAGACTGTTCAAATTTTGCCATGATTCCACAATCTTGAGTAAAACGCTTTTTGTCGATCCGTTCCACCCTAAAATGTCGACCTTTACACCATGCTTCTGTGTATGACTTATACTACAACGAACAAAGATTATGAGTGGCCGTTCAAACGTTTAGAAATAAAGTCACTAGCTAGTCGTACATTGCAAACTTACCTTGGTCGCGCAACCCCGAGAGTACTCCCACTCTTCCTCAGTCACTTCGTCACCGCATTGTTGTGCGCTTTTCAATTGGTTGTGCAACCATCTTAAGCTCATGAATGTTGGTAGGCTCTCCAGAACCGTCGGATAGTGCATCGGTGGTCGTCTTCCCCGTCTCCACTCGATTCGTGCCCTTTGTCGCTCTTGCTTTGCATCCTCATATTGTGAAATCCACTTTTGCATCACTGGATTGTGAAGCATGCAAAATCGGTTGATATTAGCCTCTAGATCTTCCGTCATCTTCTTCTCAACAACGAGATTGCAAATGACAATCCCAGATATGCGCTCATCATCTATGGTTTGCCATAGCGTGTCCCGAGCTTTATCAAATCTGTCTAGCCACTCTCCAATGTACACTAGGGACTCTGATACCAACCAACCTTCTGCCATGCTACCCTCCGGACGTGCCTTTTGACGCACATATCCCTTAAGCGTTTTCATGAAACGTTCTAAGTAGAACATCCATCTGGAATGAACTGTGCCAGCTATTTCCACCTCATCAACTATGTGAACAAGAAGATGCACCTGAATGGTTAGCATGGTAGTAGGAAAATGTTTCTCAAACATGCACACAAGCTCCGCAGCATTTAGTTTGGCGAATGGTATGGAGTCTACGTTGATCTCCTTTTGTGAGATCCATTGCACCAGCTTTGCAAGTTTGTAGATTGTGTTATGGATGTCGAGAGACAAACATCCCTCAATGGCAACCGGTAAAATAAACTGTAAAGTATGTGCAGCAATGATATTAAAGTCCACATTTTATGCAATGATATTAAAGTCCACTATGAACGTACCTGACACATTTTATGCCAATCGTGTTACTTCAAACCGGTAAGCTTTCCTTCTTTAGTAAAACACGTTCGGAGCGAGTGCATTACGCCAGTGGGGGTCCGCAAAGATCGAATGGTCTCTTTTACTTTGCGTTCTTGGGCTCCTGTGAAAATCCATGGTGCTTTAGGGAGTTTTATTGATCCATCAGACGCTATTTGCGGCCAATATTGCTCCATACGATCCACATTTCTAAGGTCAACTCTGGCTCCCAAAGTATCTTTCTTGCCGGTCAGATGGTCCCATAGTAGATTACCCACATTCTTGAATATGTGCATTGGATCGAGCAAGCGATTGATCATGAGTCGGGGCCAGTATGGTAACTCGTACCATAGAGATAGTCTCTTCATCCCTGGAGGCAATCCGTCATCGCACATCTCCTTCTGCTCTAACCATGCTTGTGCAGACATCCTTGGTGGCTCTCTTCCCAAAAAGCCGTCATGTAACACATGATTATCTGGAAGATACGCTTGATGACCTTCGTAGATTTGCTTCTTCAGTGAGGGCGCCCTACGTGCATTCAGTCTAGTTCCACATGTGACACATGCTCTGTATCCGCTTGTTTGAAGCCCTGCATGTATACACATGATAATAGATCAACTATGGGAAAAAACAAGATTTAGAGTGTCTGAGTGAGGAGTGTCAATAGATCACCTGAGCATTCTGTTAGCCCGGGATAGTCATGCATGGTCCACATTAGAATGCCTCTGATCAAAGCATTCCGTCGTCCTGTGTGTCGGCTCATATCCACCACCTCTATGCCAATCCACAATTGTTGTAGCTCTTCCAATAGTGGACGAAGATACACATCCATATTCTCCACTTTATATCGCCTTGGCACAATCAAGCTTAGCCATAGGTGCCCCTTCTTCGTAATCAACCACGGGGGAATGTTGTAGTTGACGATGACAACGGGCCATACACTGTAAGATGTTGATCTTTGACCAAATGGATTTAAGCCATCCATAGCCAGGCCTAAGCGCAAATTTTGAGCTTCCCTGGCAAAATCCGACCATGTTCCATCTATATGTTTCCAGGCTGCGCAATCTGCAGGAATTCGTAGCACACCATCCGAAGATTTATTCTCCTCATGCCATGATGCTAGGGCGGCCATGGACTTACATTCGAAGAAATGATTGATGCGAGGAAGCAGAGGAAAATGTCGCAAAACCTTTTGTGGAATTTTTGTCCTGTGGAGATCTACTCGATATCTTTCGGAATCACATTTCGGACACTTCTCCATGTCTATGTATTCCCCTCTGAAAAGAATGCAGTCATTAGGACAAGTGTGGATAGAATTGTAATCCATCCCCAAGTTTCGCAAAATCATTCTTGCTTCATCTCGGGAATCTGGCATCACATTGTCAGCTGGTAGTATGTGCTCTTTAAGCAATCTACACAACATAAAAATACGATACAGTCGTGTGAAAATCTATCAGATCATTATACATTTAGAGTTTTATTAAAGTAAACTAATTGTAATAGATCACCTAAAAAGCGTTGTGACGCTAGTGTCACTCCATCCAAACTTTGCCTGCATGTTGAGAAGAACCAAGAGTGCTTTCAATCTAGACATACGTGCTCCATTATACAATGGCGTATCGGCTTCACTTTTCATATCATCATAGATAAGCCTTTCTGAATCCATGATCGTCTCGATCATTTCATCAATCTCGGGCTCAAACATTGCCTCGTTGGGAATGTGCTCTGCATGATCATCCCCCGAGCTGTCAGAGGCTACATCTTGTGGCCTCACATATGCTGCTTGACCAAAGCGCCCGCGAACACGTCTATTGGGTTGCAAGATTGCTGCTTGTTGGCCAGCGTCAGAGTCCGACGAGTTATAATTGGCAACAACTCGATCTATAATAGATGGATCGAACTCGCCAAATTCGCGAACGTGCTGCAAAGAAACACGTCTTGTCCGTCGCACAGCATGCTTGCATTGATTACAAGGACATAAGACCCTCGTTGAGAGATAGGTGTTTCGGTTGGACGGTCCCACATCCTCGTCACTACTCATAATGAGGATAAAAATCTTATAACCTAGACAACAAATTTAATATTCTATTGGCATTCTTTGTCTTATCTCTCTCTCTCTCTCTCTCTCTCTACCTCACATTCTCTAGTCATGTCCAATCCCCGCACACCTCAGTCTAGAGGTGCACGGAGATCAGAACCACCGGGTTATAATCTCGTCTTTATTGGTCAATACCTATATTTGTGGGTACAAGAAATCTACAGACCCACGTCTACATGATACTGCATGTAGTGGACAAAACCCCTTTGCCTCTTCTCTAGCTGTAGCACTTCACAGCATCTTAACATCTTTTCACAGTAGATCTTTTCACTGTTCGTCTAACTCTAAATCCTAAACCGTAAGTAATTCTTGCGTGGACTCGATCTAACGTAAATAAGCGTAAATCTAAATAAACGTAAATCTAACTAAAAATAAACCTAAATCTAATTTAACGTAAGTCTATATCTAACCTAATCTTTAACGTCTTTTGGGATAGTTTCTTACGATGTTAAAACTCTCTTCTTCTTGTGTGTGTGTGTGTGTGTGTGTGGGTAAACCTAAATAAACCTAAGTCTAATCTAATATAACATAAATCTAAATCTAACGTAAATTATGTTATATTAAAAACAGAGAACTAAACTAACAGGGATTATAAGAACCTTAAAACTTATTTTTCACATAACTCGGCAAGAGTTGGCATTCTCATCACTAAAGATGTGAGAGTTAACTTCCGGCGGTGACGTTGCCTCATCTCCATCCACATTTGACGACAGCAATTGGCCCTTTGGACCGTTCTTGCTCTTGTTACTAACTTTGAAGTTGCTGTTGAATGACTAGAGGTTGTCTAGATGGTCATTGTCGGGGATGTAGTGACTCTTGCCGCCCTGAAGATCCACCTTCTTCCCTATCTTCTGAAGACATTTCACCAGTACTTTTGGATCGACGGAGCCCACCATGAGTGAAGGCAGCAATACCCTATATTCCATTGAGAGCTTTCTTCACCCGCTTCATGCAGGCATCGCAGTCTATGGAGACCTAAATCTAATCTAATATAACGTAAATCTAAATCTAGCATAAATAAACGTAAATCTAACTAAAAATAAACCTAAATCTAATCTAATTTAACTTAAATAAACCTAAATCTAATTTAACGTAAGTCTACATCTAACCTAATCTTTAACGTCTTTTAGGATAGTTTCCTACGACGTTATAACTCTCTTCTTCTTGTGTGTGTGCGCGTGTGTGGATGTGTGTGCCAATAAAAAGAGATAAATGGTATAACCTTTCTATCACCCATGCCAAGTATGATAGATTGGTTATGCCATTTCCCTCTTGAATAATAGGTCTTGAGTTCAACTCCTCGTTGGCTAGATCTTTAGGTCTTTTAATTTTAATTAGTTTCCTACGACGTTAAATTAGTTTCTCTCTCTTTCTCTCTCAATGTGTGTGCGTTTTTTTGTTTATGCATGTTTTCTCTCTCTTTTCCTCTCTCAATGTGTGCGTTTTTTGTTTATGCATGTTCTCTCTCTCTTTTCCTCTCTCAATGTGTGCGTTTTTTGTTTATGCATGCTCTCTCTCTCTTTTCCTCTCTCAATGTGTGTGTCCATTCTTTGTTTATGTATGTGTGTGTGCGTTTTTGTTTATATTTGTACTCTTTCTCTCTCTCTCTCTCTCTCAAAAACACTATGTGTGTGTGTGTGTGTGTGTGTGTGTGTGTGAGAGAGAGAGAGAGAGAGAGAGAGAGAGAGGGAGAGAGAAAGAGGGGAAGGGAACATGAGAGTGAGGAGAGGGAAGGAGCATACCTGGCTCTCCTTCCTCTCCTCGTGTGTGTATGTGTGTGTGTGTGTGTGTGGTGAAGAAAGAGAGAGAGAGAGAGAGAGAGAGAGAGAGAGAGAGAGAGAGGGAGAGCGTTACCTGCTCTTGCTTGAGGGCGCCAAAAAACTCAGATCTGATATCTGAGTTTTTGGGCGCTCTCTGTTATTTTTTTAGCCTAGCCGGCGCCGCTATGAGCGTCGCAAGTTTACTTGTAAATTTGCGATGCTCATAGCGTCGCTCATAGTGACGCCGGGAATTGTTTTTTTGAGCGTCGCTAATATGAATAGCCTCTTGTAGTGAATCTTCATGAAGTAGAGACATAAGTTCCTCATCCTCCTCTTCAAAAAACACTTCCAGGCTTCCGGTAATATACTTGAAAGATTTTTGAAACTGCACTTTAACCTTCTCACCAACCTCTAAATCCATATGTACCTCTTTCGCATAGAAGTCTGAATCTGCATCTTCATTCTCAAAAGAATCCTCTAGATAGACTTTCTCAACATCGAGAGAAACCTCAGAAATATGCATGGTAAACCTCTCATTAATTCTCTCATCTTTTACCAAATACCTCTCCAACTTTACATCATAAAACTTTGCATACCTCTCAAATATGGTGTTTAATTCCCTCTCCAAATCATCCTGGTAGGTATGCTCCCAGTCACTTGTAACCTACTTCTCAAAAACCTCCTTGGAGTTAGTCTCTGACACAATATCTTCACCCCTTCTTCCTTTTTGACCCATCGCTAAATTATCTTCAATTGAATCATGTCTCCACTTATATAGGGAGAACACTTCTTCATTACATGACTCTGGTGTCATCATAGAGCTAGCATCCTCTTCTTGCTTCAAGGCATCACCATGTATACCCTTCCTATCCATAGCAGATAGATGCTCACAAACCTGCTTGCAATTTATACCCTGTGACACAAGACCTAAATCCCTTTTATGCCTCAGATATTGTTTGCATATGTGCAGGCAACCCTGTATAGTAGGCACTTTATGGCAAGCATCTTTATTTGCATCTTCACACAGATAAGAAATATCACCCCAATCACAGACCATATCCAAAGAGGTTTCTTGCTCTTCTACTCTATCCTTTGATGTCACTTCAACCTGTATAGCATAACCAAACACTTCTCTACCTTTGATTTGTGAATCTTGAAGATTCATAGCTTCATCCGCAGAACCCCAATCCTCATGCAGAGAATCTACATCTGTCATTCCTTCCTCTACCATGGAATTGTGAAAGCTTGCTGCATCTAGCTCTAAATAAGGCACAATTTCATGAGTCATCTGCATCACATCTGCTACCCCATATATACAAGACATAAATATTACTCTGTCAATGCGCTCCTCTTCTTCCACCTCGTCTAGCTGAGGTACTTCACAATCCGCAATGCTACTAGCAGAGCTATACTCACAAAGGAATATATTTTCAGTCACCCCCTCTAAATTAGCACTTTCACAGCTAGGCATATCCATTTGGGTAGTACCACATGCATCAAACTCGCATAGGAAAGCATTGATAATGACTTCTTCATCCTGGTATATGTATTCAGCATAGGCATCTGGCTCTTCTAAACTTGGTAAAAGTTTCTGGATTTGCTCAAAAGTAGATTGTAGCACATCACTAATATAGCCGTCTTCCACCTGTTTTCCCTTCACATCCTCTGTCAAAACCATAGCATCCTCATCCTTGTATATACACTCATGTGCATCTTCAAACAAATAAAAAGGAGCGTTCAAATCATCTATCATAGCCGACGAGTTTGCATCATCCTCTAAGTCGCTTTGAGCCATTTCAAGCGCTTGGATAGCATCATGAGAGTCATTATCTTGAGATACGAAGGTTACAAGACCCAAACGTGCATAAATAGCTTCCACTATGTCTGCTTCATCTGCATACAATAAATTTGCATCTTGCAAAAGATTTGCACCTATTACTGCTTCTAAATTAGCCTGTATGAATGTGTTGACACTTGCATGGCTTACAGGAGACACCAACTCTAGCTGGTCACATCCACTTCCACTCTGCTCCATCTCTTGGTCTTGATGTTCCAAGCATCCCTGTGTTATAGCTGTAGAAAACTCACCCCAGTTGCTTGCATATACATTTGCATAGTCTTGAACTTGGTGATTGAAATCATCACTCACAAGTTCAACAAATGCTGCAATCATCCTAGATTCTGGAATTTCTTGAAGCCTCATCTCTATCACATAGCACTCAAGATATCCTTCTGGATCATAGCCTTCGAATATATTAAGCTCATTATATACGGATTGCATAGCGCTTTCAATCGCTTTTTGAATCCGGTCTTCTTCTTCAAGCCATTCGCATCTGTCTGCAAGCTCTTTCATTTCAGCATATAGCTGCTCCACTTTGCTAGCCATATTTATGTACTCTCACCCAGGCTTGTTCGCGTCGGGTTCACCAAAAATATGTCGAGAAATTAGCGGTCTTGCCGGGAAAGCACCGGGCTTATGGCTGTGAGAGTTTGTGAGAGAACTCAACAAAAACTATATGAAGGAATTAAACCATAGATTCCATGAAGACTAGGGTTTGGAAAGAAGTGCAATCAAAGAAGACCCACTCTTTCTCTCTTGCACTCACACACACAAAGAAAGAACACAAAAGAGAATGTAAAACAACACAAAGATGAAAACATCAAGGCTATGGTCATATCATATCATGGATAGTATGAAAGGGTTAATAGATGAGTTAATGGCATTCAATCTTGGCTGACCAAATAGGCTACGGATTGTTCTTTGGAATTGTAGCTTTGTGCTTACCATAGTATATATATTTTGTCTAGTGATTGGGATTAATTGTGTGTACAAATCCTCTTGGTTCATAGCAAGATAATTACGCTTACATCAAAAGAAAAATTATAGTCTATGAGAGGTAGTATGGTGGGATCCGGTAGAAGTATTTCATTGAGCCTTTCTGGGCCAAAGAGAAACACTATACGTTGTTGAAAGTGTATTTTACGGCTAATCCATACGTTAATTCTAATAGATTGTACAGAGTGAAAGAGATAGAAATTATCATCATGTGGGTTATTCATCTAGGATAGTATGTGAGAAATGTAGATATGAGAGAAGTGAAGAGATGAGAAGTTTCCCTCCCAAGCCCAATTCTTGCCCGTAGGCAATAAGGATACTGCGGGGAGGGATGTACCTGTAGCACTACTCACTCCCTCAAGAATTCCTCTCATCACTGGCTTGAATGCTTGAGTTTATTTTCAAGGAAGAAGAGGTCCCCTTTTATAGGTGAAGGGAACCCCCAAGGGTTTACACAAGAAGAGAGGAGCCAGTGTGAATAGGAATTGGAAAAGTTGGAAATGAGCTGTCCCTGCATGATGTGGGCAGATTAGGGTCCAGTATTTTGATCATATCTCCTCAACCGTGGCTCCAAATAAAAAAGTAAAAATATGGGCAGAAACTTCAAGTCATTAGCTACGATTTTCAGTTTAAAATCATTTTCCAATTTGGATTGGAACCTTGTGTAAAAAATTCATCAAAATAGGGTCCCTTTCTGGCCGCAAAAGTCTTCCCGTGGTCCCCTTAGCCTAGACTTTCATTTAGTTCCAAAGGACACCTCATGCCATATGAAAGCATGACATTGCTCCTTGACAAAGTTTTGTAATCATGCTTGAAATAATGCATTAAAATAAGTGTATCTTTGAAATCATGCCACCTAGTGTCCCACTAGGATTTGATTCCCTCGTAGTAGCTATTCAAAAAGAAATATAAGAAAAATATAAAAAATACATAGAATATATATATATTGGAGTTTACCCTAGATATAAGATCTAGCTAGGGTGTGATATGATAATGAAATAGTAGAAATAAAGAATCAATGCTTTTTGCTCAAGTTAAAGAGGAGGAGCTATTGACGCTTTTTCCATAGTATTTTCTGATGGTAATGTAAGAATAGGTTACCCTTGAGATAAATAATAGGATGAGATAGAAAGCTTATTATTATACTTAAATATGCATATGTACATTATAGGAAAGATAATTATGTATCTAATAAATGACAAGATAACTCTTGTAGGATGCGTTCCCACTATGTACGTGTCACAACACGACAACGTCTCATGAGTTTATTGGATGATGTGCAGGTATATCACTTGAGACTGCATCATGGCACCTTCCTCAAAGCATCCGATTTAAGCAAGCAACAGTCTAGTTAGGAACATCGAACCACCTCTGTATACGAAGTTTTGTCGTCTTGCCGCGGAATTTCATATGGAGCATGGATTTCCATTGGAGGGAGTTGATCCGTGTAGCTTGACAGGAAACAATGACATCTCTGAGGAGGACTAGAAAGCTATCTTTATATGCCCAAAACCTGTTCAGGGTAGCCAAAAGAAATTGAAGGCATACCATGCTCGTTCGGAGTTCTTACAAAAGCTTGTGTGGAGACACTGGGATGTCTACCATGAAGGTCCCTTCATGTATGAAGTAGGGACTCAATTTCCAAAGGCCTTTGCATTGGAAAACTGCAGTGAATCTGGCAAACATCAAATTTCTTGGGCTATCTTTGCAGAGAGGGCAATGAGAGCCTCAGAAAAAAGACACAACTTGCAAAACAAGATCAAGAGGTGGGAAGAGCAGATGAGTGGTAGAGGGAGAGGTTCCAAAACCACTGCTAACTCTACCAGATCATCATTGGAAACAAAAGGTACGTCTGGTACAATTCGCAGAGAAGGATAGCAGGGCACTTGCAGAAATGAAGAATATTGCAGAGGGTAGATTGCAAGACTATAAGTCAAGACTAGAGGGTGCAAAGAAGCAGGTAGAGGATCAAGTCAGAGAATTGCATAGGGCTGAGGGTGCTCAAAGCTCAAACACTTTGGCCATAAAGTTGCAAACAGAGATTGATTTTGTGCAAGACCCTGTAGCTCGACAACGCCTGATTGATTTGATTGGACAGTTCTCGAGTACTACTAGATAGAACGTTGTTGAATTATAAGCCAATGTGGCTAAAGCAAAGGTGCATACCCTCCTACATGTGCTTCACTTTGTTTTGGAGTATGTGGTTCACTTCCATGTGGTTATGTGGTTAGAGTGTTTTGGATTGTATGGTTATGTACTGTATGAGCATATTCTATTTTTGCTATGTGCTATATGGTCACAACATAGCCATCATCTTCATGGAGTGGGTGGTTATATGCTATGTGCCATGTGTGGTTATGTGCTATGTGCTTTATAGTTCAATCTAGGTACAGCATGTTCACAATAGTACCCTCATCTATTTGGAATGTGTGTGATTCTATGCTATGTGCTCTATGTGGTTATGTGCTATGGGATACATAGTACAATGGACATGTGTAATATGTGCTATATAGCATACCTGTATGCTATATGCTCACAGTATAGCCCTGAAGTGTGTGTAAAATTTTGATATGTGCTACATAGCACAATCTTTTTATGTGCTATGTGCTAAATAGCATATTTTGTGTGTTATATGTTCACAATATAGCCCTGGAGTGTGTGGAATAGTGAATTGTGATATATAGCACAATCTATATTTTTTTTATGTGCTACATAGCACAATATTTGTGCTATATGCTATGTTCTATGTCTCATATATCCCACTGCATATCATATACCCAACAAGCTTGTGCTATATAGCATATAGAGAAAATGTTTGGGCTATATCTGGTATTTTAAAAATTCTCTCTGCTATGATCTACAGTGCATACTCTATGTAGAACTTATAGCACATTATACTTGGGCTGTGCTATGTGCTATATAGCATAGTGCATATCATATACCACATCAAGCTTGTGTTTATAGCATATAGCGTAAGTGCTTGTCTTATATGTGGTATTGCAAATAAAGGGATAAGATTCACACTGCATATTCTTTTCAGCAATCTGCTTTTGTTGGGTTATTGAGACTTAAATTAGATGTGTTGTCTTCTTTGTTTCACAGGCACTACTTGCAGAAGTAGAGCCAACATAGCATAGAAATCAGAGCACTTTAAATTTTGTGTTACCATGGAGAGGACTTCACATAATGTGGGGGCCTGGTTGATGAAGCCTTTTCCTCCTGTGGATTTTGAGTAGAGCATTAGCAAGGTGGCACTTAATGGGTTCTACCATTGTGTAGGATGTGGATTCTCGCTCGACGCCAGAAGCTTGGATGTATTCTCCTTGCCTTGCACCCATGTGTACCATATGCTATGCTTTGCGCATGTATGTAGGGACTATGGCTATTGTGTTGCACTGGATTGCAACATGTCTGTTCCCCCTAGAGCTAAGCATATGATTGGTCTGAAGGTGAAGAGTGAGATGAAAGAATCAAGTGCAGGTAGTCACTGTGTCAATTATTTACTAGTACTATTGCAGGCCCACTTTCCATTGGGAGTTTAAACTCTTGTATTTAATGAAATACTTTGCAGGTACGTTGATGCTAGCACAGATGTTGCTGCTGATGGCAATGTTGATGATGGTGGAACAGAAAGTATTGTTCATGCTACCATAGATTCCCTTCTTGATGCAGTTGTGGCTATGGGTACAGATGCCACTATTGAGGATACCAAAGGCATGGATGAGGAGGTCTCGTTGAGAGAGAAGCTGGAACACGTGAGGTAGTGGGTGCAAGTGATGTCACAGCCCAAGCCGAGGTGGTCTGTCCAAGTGATGCAGTTGATGACATTATTGATGCAAAGGAGGAAAAGGGTACAAATCTCATTGTTGAAGATATGGGAGGCTTGGGTGAGGAGGACCTCACTAAGAAAGTACCTGGAATAGGCTCAGCAGTGGGTAACAATGATGTCACGGCTTCTGCCGACACAGTTGAGGTAGGTGACAGAGCAGTTCAATCGGGAGAGGCAATGGGAGAAGTTTTCGTGGCTGCTACGGACATGAAAGATGCAAATACACATAATACAACTGAGGCATGTATAGAGCAAAACAATGATGCATGGAAAGGCATAGTGGTTCCCAATGACAGAGAAGCTCAATCGGGAGAGGAAATGGGAGAACATTTCATGGCTGTTGTGGACACAAAAGAGGCAGTTACATGTGATACAAATGAGTCTTGTACATATCCCACTGTTGGGAATACCAAAGGTAAAAGTCTAGAGGTCCCTATGGGTTGAGCGGCTGCCTACAGATACAAATGAGGCAGGTACAAAGAATGCTGATAAAGAGGACAAAAATGACATGAATATGAGAGGCAAGAGAGGCCAGAGTGTCTTGTGGTAATGCCAGTACAGATTGTTGCACTGCCTCCTGCGTCTTGTGAGGACAAGAAGAGAAGGGACAATTTATGCATCATACTGGATGTGAATGGGCCTCTCATAAGGAGGTATAAGGTCTCCTTCTACAAAGGAATAGCGAGAAGCAGTACTCTTGATTGGGTAAGATCAAGGTATCAGGTAGTCACTGGGCCAAATTCTACAAGAAAGATGCAATTTGAATATGTGGTCAGGCCCAATGCATCAATATTTTTGTATGCACTGCTGCAAAGAGCACAAGTTGCACTATGGAGCTGCATGACCTAGGACAATCTAGCACTTGCTTTGAGTGCATGATTTCCTAGGCTGAACAAACAATTTTTCCTCGATATTATCGGTCAAGAGGGGTGTAGAGAGGTGAGCTTCAAGCTAATTGAAGTTCCTGGGATCCCTCCATGTAGAGATAACACAAAGCCCATATTTTTCTAGTGTTTGAAATACTTTTGGAAGCACTATCCTACGTTCAACTCTGATAATACACTGGTGGTGGATGACACACTCTACAAGTGTCTGCTCAACCATCCCGGGACTTGGGTCTGTCCTGCTTCATTTGAACCAGCAGAGATTTGTCAGTCCCCAATTTACATGGTTAGCACATTGTTCCCTTGGTTAGTCAAGTGGACAGTCTCACCCAGCCATAATGCTTATGCAAAGATGAACCAGTTTGAAAATCCTTCGGAAATAGTTTCTCCTCGTGTCATCAGCCAGTATAGAAGTCAACGAGAAGTATGTAGGGAAGGTTGATTGTGATTATGGAATCATGTATACAGCATTTTGCGCACTGAATGTACTTGTGATTACTATACAAAAAATTGACCTGTTCAAAGTTCTTTAAACTTAGTGATTGAATGATGTAATTTTATTTTGGTGATATGATGTTGTCATACTCTGATAGGGTCCTGCTACATGGCACACACAATAGCATAGATAGGACCATCGGGCTATTATTACACATAGTTATGCTATATAGAACTCATACTGCAAGAAATACTATGACATAATAGCATAGATAGGGAGATTGGCCTCTTATTACACACACTTATGCTATATCGGGCTATTATTACACATAGTTATGCTATATAGAACTCATACTGCAAGAAATACTATGACATAATAGCATAGATAGGGAGATTGGCCTCTTATTACACACACTTGCGATTACTATACAAAAAATTGACTTGTTCAAAGTTCTTTAAACTTAGTGATTGAATGATGTAATTTTATTTTGGTGATATGATGTTGTCATACTCTGATAGGTTCCTGCTACATGGCACACACAATAGCATAGATAGGACCATCGGGCTATTATTACACATAGTTATGCTATATAGAACTCATACTGCAAGAAATACTATGACATAATAGCATAGATAGGGAGATTGGACTCTTATTACACACACTTATGCTTATCTCTTAAGATGCAATCTATCATCCATTTTCTCTTTGTACATATCAAAAGAGAGAACTCTACACCTTTTGCATTGCCACCGTCTGCACTGGCTGCAAAGTTATCACCTTCAATGAGATACTCACTCAGCATATCCTGGGATCCCTCAAACATTGCAGCTTCATCTTCTGGTACCTCAGTCTCTTTTGGTACCTTAGAGTGTGGTTTCAATGCCTTATGTGTTATGATTTGCTGGAACAAGTCGTCCAATGGCCCTTCATGCAAGCATCACAAAAACAAGAAAGCCCCCTGGTCCTTAATTGAGTAGGATCATGACGACAAAAGCCTGAAATGCAATGGAGTGATCAAGATCTTGGTACTCTCACAACCCCATAGATTAGACCTGTCCACTTCTATCTCTTTTACTAGCCAAAATTTCTTGTTTATAGTAGGACTTGCTTTAGTGGATTGTGCATTAGAGCTACATGTAGCATTGGACATTGTTCTCGTCAAAAATGCAACCACGTTGTGAGCGGGATGAAAACACACACAGCGCCTCTATAACGACCCGACACACACTCTTGGGAAGATACACACACACACTATGGGGCACCACTCGGCTTAGACAACACACGTGGCCGAGACAGGGAACACACCTCTGGAGTGAGAGGAGAGAGACTATCCATTTGCCCACTCCACACACACACACACACACACACACACCCAAAAAACTTAGCTCAAAAGAGGAGAATTTCTGATGTTTAGATACGAATGAGCTTGGGCCAACACCAATGGGGCAAACAGCTCACACAATATGGGTAAAAGATACCAGATACAATCACAAATTGGAGAAGAAGCTTCACTCACCGGAGAAGATTACACAGAAAAACAACAGAAAAAGAGTGAGGAATTTGGCAAAATGGACAGCGCCATCGCGTCCGGAACGGCCCAAAACCCCAGTCTACAATGTCAAAGTGCTCAAATCCGACATCGGATGAGCAGTTTACGGCCAAAACAGGCTCCAAAATGAGCAAAAAACACACCTGCGGCTGTTCCTCCTCTCTTCTCCACGTTTTTTCTGGTCTTCTCTCAGTTTTTTCAGTTCTCACACTTAGCTTTATTAGTTGGGCACCCTTGGCCTTTTAGATGACTTCAAACGGACCCCGAACAGGCCAAAAACTGACCTCGCAGTGCATAGTTGTCACCTTTTTGCATCATTCGCACACCTGGCACTCAGCTTTTTTCCAATAATGCACCTCGCTACCACATGAAGTGGCCCCAAAAAAACGTCCTCATGATGACCTTTCTGCATAATTCTCACAAGCAAACACCCACGTTGTGTCCGTCCTCATCTGCGTGCAAATATTGACCTCGTTCGCCCTCCTGACGCCACTAGATGCCATCTGACGCACCTGCTAACCTCACGTCGTCGGCCCGCGGATAGCTTCCTCGAGAAGTTTTACGCGCTACCAACTCCTCCTTATTGTAGAGAAAACACACTGGTACTGGTAATAGTGAAAATCGATGCACTATGTACATGTTGTCCTACCTGTACACATGTGGGCCCCACGTAACCACCTGGCTATGGAAAATGGGCAATCCTTTATTTGATGCACCATGCATGGGTATGTACATATGTGCAATCCCTTGCTCCAAAAAACTCCTGACATAATTTGCCCACCCCCTAGCCTGCTAGAGCATTCATGCTCAGCAGCAGCAACACTAGTAGATGCTCATTCCACTTGGATCCCACACAAAAACACTTGGCATTCCTTGCATCAAAATCTTAATCAAACTTTCACCTGGTTCCCAAGGAAAACCTGTAGAGATGCCATTTATCAACCTCCCATCAAGAAAATCATCAATTACTTTGGCATAGACCTGCATGTGCAAATATATCTCCTTCTCCATAGCTGAGAGGTCTCCACTGATCATTTGTGTCATCGATTCCTGCTTCTTTGAAAACTCAACCTTGGTTTGCATCAGCCCTTCAATCACTTCATAAGGCCCTTCACTTTCATCCTCATTCGCAAATGCAACTAAACCATCCTCCTGGATTTCTTTGTCCATAAAAAGAAATGAAACATCAGCATCCTCATCACTGCTGGTAGTACTATCACTGTCCTCATCTATCACCGTGGAAGAGTCTTCATCACTAGGCTCATCCTCATCTTCATAAAGCTCCTCTAATCATTTCCTTGTGTCCATATTATAAAGATTCTTGGTACCTGTCTTTCCATAGAGGCTAATCGTACCATGTCGCCAATCTTGAACAGCTCCCACTGCACGTAACCATGGTCTGCCCAGTATAATAGGATATGCTCCCAACCCTGCTGGCATCACATGAAAATCAACCACTGCCTTTGCATCATATGCCTCCACTTCTAAGCTCTTTACAACACCCAAGCATTTTACTTTTTGATGGTTTGCCAATCTGATCCGAAAACCTGACACCCCAGCCACTGTGAGACCCATCTTCTCAACGCATGAGTGTGTTATGACGCATATTTGGGCTCCGCCATCCACATAACCTTGTCCCAAATTTTTCCTTTTATGCCACACATCTACTATTGGACAAATGTCTGGTAGCTCATCCATTGCCAACACCTTTATTGAACCTCTCTCTGGCTCTTTCTCCATTGGGTTAACCATCCTCTTCCACTATCGCTTTAGTTTAGGAACCATTTCTATGAGTTGCCCAAAAGTAACATCTGCCTTCCTGCTCGTCAGATCCTCCTTCAAGTCATAGCTTAATTGCCCATCCCCTAGTGGAAAATCTGAAACATGAAACTTTCGACGAGCTCTCCTTTTCCTCTTGGCCTTGACATCCTCGCCTTCATGGCTCTTTCCTTTCTTCTTACTAGGACCTGGGGCACTTCTTCCTTCCTTTTCCTCTGTGGTCCTCTTCCCAATAGGCATCACTAATGTATCCTCTAGCTTTGATGCCTTCTCCAAGGTGACTACACTTAGCACTTTTGTCTTTCCCTTTTCCTCCTGGGTCAGTCCACTGGTTCCTTCGTCTCCCTTAATTTCGATGCCATAATCATTTGACCTAGTTAACACCTGTCTTGGCAATGGATACATGTCTCCCCCCATCCTTGGTGGCTTATCACATTGCGGGCTGATGTGACCCAACTCTCCACAATTATAACATGTGGGCGTCTGCCTCCAAAACCTACCATTGCTTTGTCCAACACCATTCCTAGGCCTTTCTTCACCTCCTGGCTGATTTGCAAACCTCCCTCCACCTCGATTATTTCCCACTTGACCTAGCATGTTTAGGCTGAGATTCTTCATCAAATCTACCATTTGCCTCATGTCTTGCCTTAGCCCATCATCTTGCACTGCTGTAGTGACCACTGCTGGCATAACCTGAGTAGTAACAGGAACCACTGGTTCATGATGAACCCCTGACATACGACCTTGTAAAGAGTCCATAGGCTGAAATTCAGACCTCATGGGCAAAGACTCCATCCCTAACTGGCTCATTTTCCTCAGCTTCCACTCTTTGTTCCTTGCTACCTCTAGTGCATCCTCATATGTCCTAGGCTTCTTTAGCTCCACTCTCCAACGTATATTCTCCCAAAGACCAGCTAAGAACCTGTCCTTCTTCATCATGTCAGGCGGGGGTACCTGTGGTGCTAAAGCCTTGCACATTCGCTCCCATGCCAATGAAAACTTACGTATGTACGCATCTACTGGCTCACCTTCCTTCTGCACCAAACCTTGTACTTCTTGCCACACTTTGTCAGGATCTTCTATCTTCACAAACTCCACTTCCAATCCATGCCTTAGATTGTCCCAACTCAATCTTATAGGTGGATCTGCTGCACGCAACTCCTCTTCAAATGCCTTGGACCAAACTCGTGCATCACTCTTCAAACAAATTTGGAGAAGGCGCAACATCTGCGCAGGGTCATGAATCTGGTTGCTAAGTAAAAGGTTGAACTCATCATACCTGGATTGGGATGACTCCGCCTCCCAACTCATGTCTGCGTCCATAGAGCTATCACTCGATCCAGTCTCCTCTTCAGTTTCAAGATCGAGAACTGCCTCTAGCTTCACCGCTTCAACCTCGTCTGCAAACCGCACTCTTTGCTCTTTACCGCACTTTAATGGAGCTTCAACATCCGCACTCAAACTTCCTTTGCACTTCCTCCACAACTGGAACCACTCTAGCCGGCATTTTCAGCATAGGAACCATCCTGTCTCTTTGCATCCAAAGAATCCTTGGTTCTTCTCGCACTTGCACTTCTCTTTGCATCACCTTTGGCTCGGCTATCACTGCATTACACTGCTTTGGCATCACTGCACCTTGAAAAATTTCTCTCACAAGTGAGTGTTTCAACCAAATCCTATTCAAAGGAAATATGAGGATAACATAAATGCATTACTTGGGATAGGTAAAAAGAATATTCGTAAGAATCAGTCATATATGTAAACACAAATAGAGGATGGTTAGGTGTTTGATGACATAGGTTTCTGTTTCAGTGTACCTGATGTGACATGTGTAGGTCTGGGTCAATGATTCTGAGTAGTATTGTGTACACTTGTTTGCTAATTGCTCTTGCTCATTACTATTGTTTTTTGGTTTTATCCTACGGTGGTTAGTTACTATATATCTATATATACACAATCCCTAAGGATAGAAAGCTCAAGGGACAGGGAAAGAAGGATAAGAGAGAAATAATTCAATAGGCTGACGTGAATGAAGACTCCCCCCTTCCTTGGGTAGATCATACTTTAAAAGGATGTCATCACCTTTTGGAACCAGTTATTCCAATTGGTAATAGGTGAGGATTTTAACCAATAGTTCTCTATTACCTGGGGTGCCTCATCGAGTTGCAAGGGTGGTAAGGTACTCTCCCATTAACGAACTTGAAGTAGTACATCAGGTAATAATTGAACAATGGGAGGTGTCAAATCTTTTGTAGCTTCATGGAGGCTACCTATGGTATGTGGAGGTTGTGTAGAAGCTTTTACCTCTATGGATACATTACATGAGTTGCAAGGGTGGTAAGTTACTCTCCCATTAACGAACTTGAAGTAGTACATCAGGTAATAATTGAACAATGGGAGGTGTCAAATCTTTTGTAGCTTCATGGAGGCTGCCTATGGTATGTGGAGGTTGTGTAGAAGCTTTTACCTCTATGGATACATTACATTGCCAAATATTTTGTTGTTTTTTGTGTTATGAAGCTGAGGTGAGATTTTAGGTGTTATTCCTTGAGCCGTAGGGCCATGAACTGGTTTCTATGTTGGGGTACTCTTCATCTCCCAATGGATATTACGTTTGACTGCAGACATCCATTTGTGTCCCAGGTTTATATTACCCTCCATGGTACCAACAAGCATGACCAAAAAGCTTTGAACCATGGTTCCATTGTCATAAATAACAGGAGTGTGTAGGATTCCAAAAACAGTGGTCTTCTTCTTATTGACACCCTTGACTTGGATGGTGCTTGTGGATAGGGGTGGTTTTCCTAGCTGAAACCAAACTCCATAGGACAACAAATTATGTTGAGCTCCTGTATCCAATAATGCATTATACAATACTCTCCCATAGAGGCTATTTAGTCCAATTGAATATCGTAGAGGTCGCTCAGATTCCAATGAATCATCATCACTGTCTTCAAAAAATGCTTGTGTGATTCCCAGATTAGTCTCTTGTTGGTGTCTAAGACGTTCTTGTCTTTCTCGAGCCTCAACTTTTGCTTGGATCTTTTTAAGCTCTACCTATTCTTTGGCTGCTTTCTTTTGATGGATGGCTTGTAACTCTTCCTGGCTTAGAGGATCATAGTACCTTTTGAATTTACTCCCATTGAGGAATCCAATGGTTTCAACTCCATCTAGAGTCTTCACACAAATGGTGCCTTGCGGGCTAATTTCACACACTCAATATGGTCCTTTTCCCGCATATTTCAACTTTTTCTTTTTGTTACGCACTCCATACATAAGGCCTTTATCACCAACATTGATATCTTTGTTCTTTAGATGACGGTCAAACCATTTCTTCCTTCTATCTTTCTCCACAAGTGCATTTTGTGTAGCCAATTATCTTTCTTCATCTAACCTCTCAAGGATGTATAAGCGCTCAACTAAAGGGTTACCATGCCAACCTTCCTTTCCTTCGTCTTCTACAAGCTGTGTGCATTTCTCTGCAACCCTAATTCCAATAATTGGTATCAAAGCAGGTTGCGTCCTCCCGAGCTTAGTCGCCACAGCAGCTCCAACACACGCCTGCTCACTTTCTCCGATTTCTGTGAGCTTTAGCAAGTGTTCGCAGGTCGACAAAAATTTCAGGTGAGCTCTTAGAGCTTAGTCTGCTCAGATTTTTTATTCGGGCTCATTCGGCCGCTATTTCCGCCAGGTCTACACAGGCAATTTCGTCATTTTGTGCAAATTTTTTGTCAATGCCAGATATTGCATAGCAGGTCCCATACAGTCTACTGTGGGTTGTGCTATATAGCATGTGCTGATCTCACTCGGTTCTCCTCATTTTGGACAGTTTTCACATCAGGTGCAGGCATTTTCCATGGGTGACAACAACACAGATGTGTTCAAGATGTTTGCTGCTAAGGACACATTGGACGGGGACAATTACCCTACGTGGGCTTACATGATGCAACATGTTATTATGTCAAAGGGCGTCTGGAATATTTTGCAGGGCATTGATGTACGTTCTGGTTCTGAGGATGTAGGCGATGTTGAGGATGTGGCAGGTCTTGCTACAAGGATTATTGCTATCAGAGTTGTTTTGCCTACGGCAAAACAAGCTCATTGGGATGTAAAGGATGCGCAGGCTCATGCATTGGTTGCATTGTCTGTGAAACACACCATTACTCCTCACATTTGTTCAGCGGGGAAAATCTGCAAAACAGGCTTGGGATATTCTAGCTGGTCTTTATGCAAGCTGCAATGAGGCAAAAATTGCATTGCTGCGTAAAGAGCTGGAGTCAAAGATTATGAGGAAGATGATATGGACACTTTCCTTGCTGGTGTCAAGGATATCAATGAGCAACTTATGTCTACAGGTGAAGTCATTTCAGACAGTTCCCTTGTGCAGACTGTCCTTGATGCCTTACCAGATTCTTACCAAACTTTTGCTAGTACTTGTCTCATTGTCCTGTCACTATTCTATAAGCATAGACTGTGACAATGCCTCAACGGCAGTAAAGCAAAGATGTAATCCCAACTGTCTAACTCATAGTCAATACATTCTAGATGCCTATCTAAGGGTGCTCGAGGGATCGCTCCAAGACCTGTATCACCGAAAGGATCTCAACATTCGAGAATCCCCCAGCTCAATAAAACCTCACTCGACCCTCAACAAAGGCTGTAGTAAATCTGACAGTACATAGACTTTCCACAAAGTCATACATCCACAAATTTCCCACTATATGCTGTAACCGCTGCGGCAGTTGTTTGCTGCGTGACTCACAGCCAGCAAACCCTCAACAGACATACATCATCTCTGACAATACATCCCATGTAGAAGTACCTGCAATGTCGAGATGAAATCTGGAATATCAAGCAGCAAACACAAGCTACTTGATGAACTAGTGGATGTCGCCTACAGTCTGTGTGTAGGTGCGCCCGTGTCATATGTGACACGCCTCCAAGAACTGTGAGCCGTCCTTTGTTGTGTAGACAACCACAAATCAGCACTTTGGAAGTGTAGATATCCGTAGCACTTGTAGTCGTAGGCCGAAACCCCAAATTTGCAGAGTCGGATCTGCACCCGCTTAGACCACGTAGTCAAAAATGGCCTGCGCAAAACTTTGTCGAAGCCGAACGGTGGCCAAGATGACCTCAGAATGAGCAGGTGGCTCTGGCTACCTGCAAATGCTTCCCCAAGCCTTGATCTGAGCTTTGATACCAGTTGAAGGAGTACGAGCGGAAGTGCGGCGAGAGAGAGAGAGAGAGAGAGAGAGAGAGAGTGCGAGAAGAAGAGCACGATGATATGGTGAACTCGCTCTACTCTAATGTGTAGAGCATAGCGAGTTCTTATTAGGTTTTTACAAAAGAATATGTGTACATACCTGGTGGCCCGCCCACTTACCTGGGCAACCACATTGGGCTTTATACCCCAACAAATGCGTTCCTTGACAAAACCTGTCTGAGTCCCATGTATAAGGCTCTCTAAAAGTGGCTGAATCCTCAAACTCAGAGCCTTGGCAAGAATTTTGTAGGCTGAGTTGAGGATGGTGATGGGGCGCCACTGTCGAATCTCATCCAAGGAGCCACCCTCCTTGGCAATGAGGTAGATCAGGCCCTCACTCATGCTGTCAGGCATCACTTCTGTGTGAAAAATGTACTGAAAAGCACTACAAAGATCTGGGCCAAGCAGGTCCCAGGACTCCAAGAAAAAGCTGGCAGTCAATCCATCCTCACCTAGACAGGTACCACGAGGGAGGGATCTCAGAGCTGTGGGCAGCTCCTCAAGCTGAAGTGGCATCTCTAGCCTCTGGCGCATCTCCTCTGTCACAAGACATGGCATCTGTGCCCAAACCTGCTCCCTGCATGCATCATGCTGCTCTGACTGAGGCTCTACAATAGTAACTCATGGTAAAAGTCAGTAGCGACTGCACGCATATCCTCGGGCTCACAAGCAATTGACCCATCGGGCCTCCTCAACTGACTGACCTTGGCATGCGAATGCCAAGGCCCCACTGTCTCAAAAAAGCACCAGTCACTCTGTCACCCACTTGAGTCCACTGGGAGGCCTGTCGGTGGAAGGCAAACTCATGACGCCTCTCCTCTGTGCTAGCAAGCTCCTTTTGAGCCTGCTGTAACTGCTCCTCCAACCATGGACTGTCTAGATGTTGCTCCTGCATCCTCTGCAGTGAAGCAATGCCCCGTCTGAGACGCTACTCCGCCTCTCTCGCTACAGCCCGACGAGCCAAAGACTCTTGAAGAAAAAAGTGGCTAAGCTGAGCTAGGCTTGAGGCCGCTCTGTGATTTTCTATGTCACATATTGTAACATAAAGCTAATATTCCTTGATTTTTGGGGCACCTAATACCCTATTTTGCATAGTAGACAATGATGGTTGATTTTTTCAATTATAGAAGAAAACAAAACATTCTAGTATATCAAGTATAGCTTTTTCAATATTGCTAGTTTCTTGTGACAACTACATGCATTTTGTAGGTAGTAACCATATCTAGTCATAAGGATCAAATTTGGCTAGATATTGAATAGTTTCTATGGGATTCTACAACTCATAATGTTGAACCCAGTTTTTTCATGTTTACTGTATTTAACACTTCATCTTTGTCCCCAAGATTCACCTTGGTAAGAGATGTATTATTCTTTTGATATGCTCCATGGCTCCTTATGAACCTAAAGGACAATACGGAACTAAGAAAACATGCATATATTATTTGTATTGAGCGTGGCTATAGAAACTTTGATGATAGGTTTGCAGAATGGTAAAAATTCAACTTTTTTGTACCTATTTCTTTTGGAAAAACAAAAAATAGTGAGTGAGAATCAATCATATGTTCTAATCACCAACACATTGAAGTTAACTAGGGAATTTATCTCAAGTCCTACAAAAATCCCTAATCCTATTTTTATGCAACAAAACGTAAGAAATGACTGTTTTGATGAAAATGTACTGGTCCATCAACTTTGGAGGCTTGGTGTGACCAAAAGATGAGAAATTTTATAAGTTTCTTATTTTTTCCATGTGTAGTAGGCCTTGAACTATAACCTCATGAAAGGATTTTCCAAATTGAATGGATCTACTATGGTTTTGGAGGTAAACCCTGAAAGGACACTTTTATGTCCTGATAGGTTACCAACCTAGTGTTAAGGCTTGTTTCAATTCCTTGTACTTAGATTTTTTTTTGTTTTGTTCATAAAAGGTTCCTTTCCTTTGATTTCATCACGTTTTCTCAGTTTTGGTTTGGTCTTGTCTCATTGCTTCATGCTTTTTCCTTTCTCTTAGATAGCTTGCGTGTTATCTTATCCTTGATGCAATCTGTTGTGTCAATCATCATCAAGAACTAACTCTTGCTCCTAATTTTGGTTCTTGCTATTTTCCTCTTAGCTTATTCTCTTGTTTCCTACGATATCTATGTTGACGTATGCGGTGCTGATTCAAAAACTCAAAAAATGTTTCCTCCCCTCCCCTGGGTAGTTTGGCCCTAACATGTTTCTTTTCAGAGTCAGATTCCTCAGTCGTGAGTGTTCCTTCTTCTAACTTGTCACTGGCATCATAGTAGTGATTAGAGAAAACATGTTATTCGATCCTTGATCAAATCAATGGATACCATCTAGACATAAATTATGTCTTATCCCTCCTCATCACAAAATTGTGTGGGTGTGGATTACATTAATGCATATATCCATAGTGGCCAAAATCTGAGTCCATTCAAATGTTTCAAACAAGCGTTCCAAAAAGGGTTTGAGTACATATTCAACATCATTTACCTCTCGCTCTAAGATACAATCCTCTCTTCTTAATTTTCCACTTTCAAAGGCTTTACACATCCAAATTGGTGTATCTTTTTTCAATCATTATTGTAGTTTAGTTTTTACTGAGGTCTTTGAATCCAATTCTTGAATTGGTGTCCTTACAACATCCTTGTATGTGTGGTCTTTCAAGTTTATCTGTGTAATTGATCTAGATTGTTTCAAATAGAGATAGTCCTTTCCCCAATCTTGGATCAATTGTATTTGCCTCATGAAATTGTTTTTCAATGTTCCCATCTTCCATTTGTAGTTTCATTTGTGTTTATCTAATTGTTGTCTTTCCGTAGGCTTCCCAAACTGCTTTCCTTGCTATGGCAATACTTGTCCCACTGTCTAGAGCTTCCATGGTTGTTACATCATTGTATTGTGCTAAAAGGATCATGTTTTCTTTTGTTTTCCTCGTAGTAATCACCAACTTTGCTCATAGGCATGGATTTAACAATTTTTACTCGTGAATCTTTCCTACTCTTCAAGGTTTTCTTTGGCTAATCCCGTTATGCCCATTTTTTCCATGGTACCTTGTAGATCCCCCCACAAATGTGGTTTTAACTTAAGCAGCTCACCCAATGTGATGGTGCATTGGATAGGAGTCAACATGATTGAATGTAAATTCTCCACATCCAAAGTCTGTTTTGGTCTGTTCAATTTCGTGTTTTTATAGACCATTGATTTTTCTTTGTTTTCTTACAAGTATGAGGGTAATGTTTGGAGTGTCTAAGCCTTGGATAGGCTTGACTTCTCTGATCTTCAATCTCCATACAAATATTGTTTATATACCTCCATGGGTGGTTGATCTAGACAAACTTCCTCAATAGAAGGCCACTTTAGAGTCAGGCTTAATTTGTCGTTCACTTCCCTCACTCGTTCTCATAGATGATTTGGCCAATCCTCCTCTTTTAAGGGATTCCATCTAGCCCTTCTTACTGACTAGAACTATCATTTCAATTTTGTTGGTTTCTCCCAAAGATTCTTTTGATCCCTTAGCATTTCTCATCTCTAAAGGTTCTAGTTTTGTTTCCTTTTTCGCTAGTTTTTCTATGATTTTCAATAGGCTTTTGTGTTTCCAACATTGATTGTGTGATTTGCATAAGCTTCAAGCTTTGCGGCTTCCATGTATGGTGTTGGGTAGTTTTTCAATTTCATCTTCAGTGTTTGACCCACTTTTAGTCCCGCTTGGAATGCTTCCAAAGCTTCATTCATTGGTTCATATATTTTGTCTACCAACACGGATCCTCCCAATCTTGATTTTGATTCTTTAAACTCTGATGGCATTGTCATTTTCTCAAACTTTTTAAGGACTTTCTTTTCTATTTTCCTTTGTTGTTTTTGTTGTTTCCTCAGTTGGCATACACACTAATAGCGTAAACAATGTCAATTTGACATCCACTCATCCTGATTCTCCTCACCTATGAGAATCGGTCCATAGCTTCTCATCGCCATAAATTCCAACACCAAAAATTGCTTTTTCTCGACCAACTGGGAGCAATTAGTGTTCTCCTTAGTGGGGGCACCAAAAGATGAAGAGGGGGAGTGGGGAACACACTCATCACGCAACATAAGGCCTCTCTGAAGCAGGGTATCTATAGCACCCTTATCCTCCCAGAAACGCCTTCAAAAAACATACTTAGCACTACTAGACCATTGCTTGTACACTTCCCGATGCTCACACACTCTAAAAGACCACAACAGAACTCACACTCACTACCACAACCTCTCTCAACCCTTGCACATGCACATAGCCGTTCAATCTCAGTCTCTTACACAAAGCACCACCAGTCCGGGAGGGCACACACATCCACTTTTCTGGCAGTGCGGGGAAACACAAGAGTAAGAGAAAGAGAAGGGGAAAGTGGAATTACACCAAAACTGGGCAACAATGGTTTGACTGCACTTTAAAAGACACTTACATGGCTTGGATTGCCACCACAAAGTCCGTTGTCATGACAAAATACAAAGGGGGTTGATAGGCACACTCCTCTTTCTAAAACTCCACTTTCTAGGCTTCAAACGGCAAAAAGAAAACCCTTATTTTAATTTTTTTAAATGACTTTTATATGGGGGGCCTTCAACTTTGGAAATTGCACTTCAATTGGTCCACCTCGCACTTTTTTTTGGAAATGTTGGGTAGGCGGTTGCCCTCTCGCTTGCTCTCTCTAGCTTCTATTTGCTTTGAGTGGGGGACACTTGAGATGTCGTTTGTGTCCCTTGCATTTTTCAATTTTATATATATATATTTATATTTATATTTATATCTATATTTATTTTTCATTTCCTTTCCTCTTTTTTTCTCCCACCTTGGAAGACTTTAATTTGACTTTGAACTGCCCCTTGGGCTTGCACCTTTGTTTGGCCACTTTGATCTCCCTAAACTCACCTCAGGATTCCTTTCTAAAGGACCACTTAGACTGCCTAAATTTTCTTCTTTGGGAGTCCTTCAAATTTCCCCAGCTCCACCTTTAGAGGTCTAGGATTCTCTCTCTCTCTCTCTCTCTCTCTCTCTCTCTCTCTCTCTCTCTCTCTCTCTCTCTCTCTCTCTCTCTCTCTCTCTCTCTCTCTCTCTCTCTCTCTCTCTCTCTCTCTCTCTCTCTCTCTCTCTCTCTCCTCCCCAAGAACTAGCAAGGTTGCTAGTGTGTGTGTGGGGGGGGGGGGGGGGGGTGGGGCGTCCCTTTCTCTTCCTTAAAAACTTGGGCCCTTTTGGGTGCGGGAACAGCCTCTCGATCCAAGCTTCCACATTCAAATTTTTGGTTGGATTCATCAGAGCTGACTAACATCACCCACTACAACCCCTGCGCTACCTTAGCATGCCAAACAATGCCACTGTCCACCAGCTGCGCACGAGCTCACAACACCCCACCAAGGCCGTTACATCCACGTGAGAGAGCCACTTCTCTCCCTCTTACACACTCACTCAATGCCAGGATCTTGAATATGTACCCCTTGCCCTTCAGCCCTCGCAATGCATATGGGTTTATGCTTGGACACATGACAGCTCCACAAAACCTCACCTCTTTAAAACCTCTAAAAACCCATTTTCTTTTCACACTTTCAACTCCTTGCAGTTAACGTCTGCTCACCGATCCGATTGCTTTTCCATAAAGACCAGCCAAAAACCATCCTTCTCAGCTTTGAACCACTTAGCCTTTGCCATAATCTGGTTTCACGTTAGACTTTTACCACATCTCTAAAATCTGGGAAAAATCCCCACCAATACCCATCTGCTCAGCATTGGCTCTCAACTTTGACACACTCTATCTTGTTGTGTGGGAGTCTGTTTGACAAATTGTGAACTGCTGTCAATTCCATATGAATTGTGCTACCCTCTGAAACCCAGTCAAAGCCCAAAAACACCAGATGACACAACTTCCAATGCGACCAGCGTTGGGTACACACCCGACCCCTGGCTAATCTTCAAATGGCCATAACTTGCCCTGTAGAGCTCTGAATGACAATCCAAAAAGCCCGGCATGCTCCACAACTTGAGCTCTTCATGTGTATCCATTGACCTTAGCTCTGACCACCTGTCCCCACTTGCCCTATCGTCGGGCATCTACAAACCACTCTAGCTTTAAACTACAACTCGGGGGGGTCACTGCAATTAAAAAAATGCCTATCACGTGGGTTCAACATTAGGGATTATTTTTTCTATTTTTTCTCACATTTTTACATACAGAAGGGTGTTAATGAAAAAATGGTCTCAATTTTTTTAAAACAGAATGAATAGAAAAAGGGTCCCTTTTATTGATGAAAAATTCACAACTAAGGGGTTTTATAAATAGTCCTTGAACGCACACGATATATAGGTTTTACATAGAGTGACCCCCCCAAGAACTGCAATATCTTTCACTCTAGGGCTTCATTTGATGAGCCATCTGGACTAGCTTCTAGAGCATCTTGAGCTCTACATTTCAAGGCACTAATATTGCACTTTGAGAACTTGGACCAACCATCCCAAATGGATTATTTTGGAGCCATTTTTACCTAAAAAACCGCATCAAGCATACACCTCTGCTACCACTTGCCTGCCCAAGTTCTTGGTACATGATTCAGCCCTTAGTCCTACACTTGTAAACACCCATTTCCTTGTATAGCACACTTCCTAGCACGGACCAACTTTTGTTGCACCAGCGTGTTAGTCATCATATTTTTCATGCGTTTGAGCATGTCTTCAAAAGCATTTGCAGGAGCTGCTACAATTGGCCCTACCTGTGCTTATATAGTTGATGTGGTATGCTGACTTTGAGTGTCCTTAATAGTGCTTTCTTCATTCAAGATTTTGCAATTATACCCCAAGTCTATTGCATCCGAGCTACACGCCTCCCAAGTTGTATGTTTCTTCCTATACAGAATGGCATGCAACTCCTTGTTGAGTAAACATTCTAGGAATAAGGAGACAAGTCTCTTCTTAGTTGGAATTTCTAACTCCTGACATATGTCAATGTATTGCCTCATTTGACTCACACAATCTCTGACAGCTTCTCCTTGTTTCTATTCAAAGCTATAGATTTGTTTATTGTGATGTGTTTGATTCCCACATTTGAGCATGTAGTGACAAATCTCATTGCCAATGTTAGTATTTTTTGACCCATTTTTGAAAGTTGACTGGTTTGACTCTATGGTTGTGTTCCGCACTCGCTCTCCTGGCCGATGTTTCTCCTACTAAGTCTTAAAGCCAATTGTTTGCTAGGTGTGACTCAATTAATGGTGGTTTCTGCATCTATCCCCCAATTTTCATCATTGAGGTGTCTATCTCGAGCTGTGCTTCCCTATTGATTGGCCATACTGCAAAAGTATCTTTCATTTAGTCCCCAATTTTTTTATGTTTTAGTCTCATGTCCATGATGATTTCTCAGATCAAGTATCCATGGTATTTTGAATGGATGGATGGGAAGGTTTGCTAGACCTCTCTCTCTTATCTTAAAGATATACATGATTTCAAGGGTGTCAATTGTTCTAGTTTAGCATGAGTTGCCCATATCAGATATGTAACAATATTTTCTTTCCAACAATAAACTCCAAGCTGTGGGTTATCAATACGTATTCATTTCAGAGATTTAGCATCTATTTGGTCATACCCTTATAATTCTAACACTAGTGGTCCCTCATTAGTGGTAATGTCCAGAATCAAACTATCAGCTTCTAATCCCCATTTTTCCACAATTTCATGGTTCTTTATTTTGAGGTATTGCACTTTGTTTTGGTCCATATAGAAGGTATCTCGCATGCTAGCTCTAACCTTCTATTCAAAGTCAACTATGTGATCATCGATCTTGACCACATACTCTTAATTAGGATTCAGATAAATCAGGGAACCATGCTTGTTAATCATTTAGAAGGTCAAAATGCACTTGAACCTGAGAGAGGTTCCAATTCCTAATTGGGTCAAGAAGGAAGACCTCTCAAAACTTGAGTCAGAGTAAGTGGTGAGCAGCACTTCTTCCACTATAATCTCTGAAAAGGACTCCCTTGGGTTACACTCTCATGTGTAGATACTCTACTCTCAGTTTCTCTATTATAACCTTGATTTGTGACAATACTCCTGACGTTAGATACATAAATATCTAAACTACTCAATGGAAATGAATACCTCACCTTCAGTACCAATATCAACCCGTTTTTGTAGTTTTCATTCCAAACTGGTAGTTTCCTAAGCTAGATCCCAATCACTCCTATACAATCAAGGGTGTATAAGTTAGTCTATTGATCTGCAAGAATATACAAAAACTCTTGGTGCAGTTTTTTGCTTCAATCCTATCAAAACAGCCACAAGATCAATTTGCAACCTTCAAATCTGGAAAACTCAATTTCAAGTAGCAAACAGTATTCAAATGACTTCAAACTTGCTAGGCCAATTGCATAACAGTGTCTACCAACAATTTGGACCAAAATAGAATCCTATGGCTAGAAAAATATAATAAGCGTGCTTCTTCTCTACTAGGCCAAAAAATGACTAGTTTGAACATTTTTCTGTCCACACCGATCAACAATCCAACAAGCCCTGAATGTGGTTATTTCAATTTTTGGGCAATTTTTCCACAAGAGGTTTATTAGGCACTTTTGATTGCAAATCAAGTGGTAATACAAGTCAAATGATGTACAAATTACTTGAAACTTCTTTCAAGCGCTCTATTGCTACCCTAGGCCCAATCTCCTTTGAAAAAACTTGCAAAAGTTCAATTTTTAGGGTAGGAGATATTTAGCACGCTTATTATCTACAGGGTCTAATTGAAGGAATTTTTCAATCTCTTTGTCTTTTTCTAGATGTCCATGCTCTAATCAATCCATAAATCAAGTTTCATGAAGTTTGGTTCAATTTTGTAGTTTCTAGGCCAAATTTTGTGTCTACGGTCTCGCTTCCGTGATTTTTGAGCCTATCTAACAACTTACAAGTCCAAATTCTACCAAACTTGAATTAGAGCCTCCTTACACTATGCTTATACCTATGAAGTTGAGAAATGGCCAAGATTTTTCCATTTTGACACCCCATATATTAAGCACGCTATTACCTAGCTGGTGATTTTTTCAACTTTTTCCAAATTTTTCAGAGCCCATAGTTGTAACAAGATGTTTAAAAACCTGTCAAGAAGTTTTGTCAAGTTCTATTTAGTTTTAAGTATTCTAACCTTTCGCATCTGTCTATTCAGAGAGAAGGTTGTTTTGGCCCAAATTTGCCCCCAAATGGAGTTACAATCACTGTGTACACATAAGTGTTAACATATCACTCAAACAAGATATTCATGTGCAAAATTTCAACTTCAAGCGCCTAAGAAAAAAAAGCGCTTATTATTACGTACAAGAAAGAATCTACACTCTTTCGGGAGTTTGATGGTAATCGGGTCTTATACAAGCTAATGCAAGCACTTGTAGCCAATAAAACTCACTTTTCATGCATTTATCACTAGGGAGATAATAAGTTGATCTCTTACCAAACTTTGAAAATTTTATTAAATGTTGATTTTGGACTTACCCATAGGTTTCTATAGCCTTTCCAAGGTCAGTGAAGACCAAAAATGTTGTTTTGAAGCTTTGAACTCTCCTTATGAGTTTGGTACGTGAAAGTTCTAAAATTTCCACAAGCAACTTTAGTGATGTCAATTCAGAGGATGAGATGGATTGGAAACCTTCTTTGATTCCTACTTACTGTTAGCGGGTCACCGCGATGGACGTCTGCAACATAGCTTTTTGCACTAACATAATGTCAATACTCAGGGAAAGTGACTCGGATGGGGCACGGAGACTCTATGAGATCGTCAATCTCACAAAGTGAACCTTAACAAGCAAACACAACAATTGGACAAGCAAACCAACACTCAATGATCAGGGAAATCAGCCTATGTCCTTTCTCACAGCTCTAGGTCATCACGCCATTTCGGCACTCGAACGAACTCGAAATGCAATGAAACTTTAGGAGGAGGTCTAGGATACCTAGCGGCACTATCATAGTAAGTCTGGTTGCAATCCAACAAGATATCAAAATCACGATCCATCCTGAAAAAGGTCCTCAAAACTGCAACAGAACTGTCGAGAACTATCGTCCTATGGTCTAAGAACACTCTCCTATGGCCAAAACGACTAAAAACAGCGATTTAAGCACTCAAATCTGTAATTATAGCATACAGATGCGTAGTCACGAACCACAGCAAAACTGACAACGCTTACACTTAAATTAAAGAGCAAAGAGAGAGGAACACAATGCAACTTTCAAATTTGAAAATTGATTACCCATTCATTAGTTGCGTCGATTACAAATTGGAGCAGCTCGTAGCTTGAGCGTACGTTTTTTGAGCTTCCACTTCTTCTAAAGATAAGCCTCTTTTCCACATTAAAGTTATTGACCTTTATACCTAGGTCATTCTAAATGGCCAGTGGCCGGCTCACACGGACCTTTACAATTGTCATGATAGAATTACAACTCAGGGAATTGACTGCTACTCTAGAATTAGGATTTACACAGAGTTTACTACACTAGCTCGAAAAACTAATACAATACAAATGTGGTGTGCGGCTACATGTCCGACCAATTGGGTGCCCGTTTGATCTGTCCTCAAACACTTACCCTACTCCTAATCACATCAGCCAAAAGATAGTGGAAAGTGTCCACCAACACTAGTTTTTTCTTGTTTTTAGTTTGAAAAATGGGTGAATACTTAGACTCTAACATAGTCTAAGATAAAAGTTGCTCTTGATAAGCATATGGAGACCTGCTATGTTTGCTCCAAGTGGTTGTCGATTGATTTGGGAAGACATTTCCTTATTGCTAATGTAGAGGGAATATATACAAGAAGTCGATGATGAGGGTTTCTAGATTAGGGTCTTAAAACCTGGATGACCAAAGGGAAAAAAAACCCGGTGGGAAAAAAGTGCCTTTGGTATATGTTCTTATTCAAGTTGAGCATATCCACTTAAAGTACCTGTCATGCAAGGTGAGTGCGTTGGAGAAACAAAGGAAGAGTGTCTAATGCAAGTACCAATTAGGTCTCCCCAATCTTAGAAAAATAAAAATTGTTTCAAAACATCTTAAGTGCGTAAGTGAAGGGTGAGTTTAGGAAATGAAAAGACACAGGAAGGTGAAAAGTCAAAAGACACACGAAGGTGAAAAGTCGAAAGACCTTTGGTGTCCATATAAAGAGGTGGTCTACTTCCCATTGGTCATTTATGTTTCTCTTCTCCTTATTTTTCCTTTAGCGTTTTCTTCTCTTTAAAGTTTCCTCTCTCTCTCTCTCAATGTTGCATCCGTTCTTCTCATGTCCAATCGATACAATTGCAAATCTACGTGCTTTGTCATTGCGCCCGTTGTTGCATGCTATAGACCAGCGCATTGTTTAAGTTGTTGTTGAGGGAATCTTTGAATTAGGAAAACCTTTTCATTATGGGACACCAATGAGAAATTTTCACACAACATCATGCAATGTAAGAGATGGAGTTGATGGGTGCTTCAAGGAACAAATGTAGCACATGTGACATCAAAGGACGTCTCAATAGCTTCCACGTTTCTAAGAAGGGTTTTTGATGTAGAAGCTTCTCCACTCATACCTCACTATGTTGAGTGCGTGAGTGTCTTTTGGACTTCCTCCTTCACTTACCACTATACTACAACGACTTCGACTCTTATGCTCACCTATACCAGCATGAGCGACACAATGTAATTATGCTCAACTCTTCCAGTTTGAGAAGTACCTAGAATAACTAAGATTCTTAGACCATAGAGAATATTACATGAAGGTTTGGGACTAATGCCTTGCTCATTTAGTGGCTTAGTTGCCCTTTTATGCCATGTATTTTTAATGGCGACTTGGACTTACCTGTTCAAGGCCAAAAACCCAATTCCATAAGTTTTTAAAATTTAGGCCTTTTCCCTTGTTTTGGTCTTTGGATGCCACCATTTTCTCTAGTAGGTTGGCATATGTTGGCTCTTCTTGACTTGCTTGTCGTATGTTCACACTGCTTTGTGAAACAAGTTCTTCAGCTATTGTAGAGACTGATGGAGCCTTTGCTTTATCTCCCATGAGAAGATGTTGTTGATAGGTGTGGGTTCCTTGTCTTTGAGTTTCCACAAGCAATTTTGGAACCTATCTTGTTTTTGGTCCTTGTGTGACCGTCTTTTGTATCCGCTCTTTTCGCTTGATGACTTGATGAACACTATGCTTTGGTAGCCACATTTGATGATTTTCTTTGTAGAAGCCCTGATTCTGTAGTTGACGACGAGGTATCCATCTAGAAATTGTAGTAGCCTTGGTTGCAATTGGCTTTTGGTTGTCATTGCTTGCTTTAGGGTAGAAGCTTGTGCTGCTTGATTTCTCTTCGTTGTTCCAGATTGAGCTACAATTTGTGGTAACCATATTTGTGTGTTAGCTTCATAAAATCATTGTGCTTCGAGTATCTTAACTGGAATCATCCGCTGCTGCATCTGTTTGTGTTGGGTAGCTTTGTTGAATTTTGACTTTGGTACCCATACTTGTTGTGTTGCTTTCTTGGAAGGTCTTTTCTTTTGTCCTTTTTTGTTGTTCTTTCTCCTGCTTAAGTTGTTTTTATTCCGTTGATAGCTTGGCTCACTCATTGTAGAACTTGTTTTTTGAGGTGAGTACATCTAGGATGTTCCTTTGGGCTTTTTGGCCCAAACATTAATTTTTTCTTCAAAGTAGCCTTGAACAGTGATTGACTCATTTGATGCTACCCACCCTGTCACCTTTTGTTGTTAAGGCTAAACTTGTGCTTCATGTATACAAACTGGGTCTTTGACTTTGATGTGCTCTTTGGATACCAACACTTGGTTGACATTCTTTGGCTTTTTTTGGATGCTTTTTTGTGATGGAAATTTTGGTTGATAGACTTTTTGCTTTGGTTTCCATTGCATTGTTGGTGATGTGGCTCTTGATATAGAGGCTTCACGAGAAATTTGATGGAAGCTCGTTGAAGGTAAATTCATTTGGTGAGGTTGATATACTTCAGTGTTTACCTTTGATTTACCTTTTCCCGCGATGGTTGGTTGCTCCTTTTTTGCATTTCCTTGAGGTTCTTTTGGGGATTTTGATGGTGTCGTTGTTGCGGCCTTTGATTGTTGTCGAAAGAAGACATTCCTCCAGCTTTCTGTCAGGACCATACTGTCTTTGATGTGACGGGAGTCGATTATGTGGAACATATCCTTATACTCCCCGGTACTCAATTTGAGTACAGCTTCTGTCACTCTGAAGCTAGGAGTGGAACGTATCCTTATACTCCCTGATACTCAATTTGAGTACAGCTTCTGCCACTCCGAAGCTAGGAGACGGTATTTTTGAACTTGTGTATACTATCTCCTCTAGTTCAGTGATTGGCGGCTTTCCCATCATGATCCACGTTCCATAAGTCATTAGATTTTTTGTCGCTTTTGGATCTATCACAGCTGAACATGTGATTTTGAGTCCTATTTCTCCGCGTATGTTGAATTTGATCGTCGTAGGAGACAATCGATCTTCTTCTCTGTCCCTGTTCTTGTCTTGATCTTGTGCTTGTTGAAGCTTTGCTGTTGAACTTGGAATCTTTTCTCCTTCATTTGATTTCATTTACACTTTTTCTACAGTCTGCTTCTTTAAAATAGCTTTTGTTGATTCTTCAAGTATGTCAATGATGACATATTCTTGTTGTTGCTCTACTTCCTTCATGTGCACTTTGGCATCATGCTCCATGATGTAGCTATCTGTCTCACCTTTTCTGCTTTCACACTCACAAATCTCGCTAGCTTCCTTCAACACCTTTATCGTAATTACGGGAGTTATATTATACCCATCTTTGCAAAATTTAGTTAGGGTTGCTCATTCACACACACATCAAGAGTCGCTAGTAATTGATCCCATCCAAAGGGTTTAAATAACTCCTCTGGAAAAGGTTCTGGTACATATGCCTCATCTTCTACTGAACGATCTAGGATGCAATCTTGCTTTCTAAGACTTCCACTCTCAGAAGCTCCATACCTCCAAATATGCACTTTGCTTTTCAAATCAGTTGTGGAGTGTAAGTCTTCCCCCGGGGTTCGTACTACATCTCTATAACTATGATCTTTGACACTAATTTTTGTTGTGACCTCTTTGTGTCTCAAGTAGATATAGTTATAGTCCCAGTTTTGTATCATTTTGAGCTGACGCATGAATGGTCTGCCCAATACGATATCAAAGTTGTTGCTCTTGTCAAAATTCACTATGGCAAAGGTATGCTCATACTCTATTCCACACGAGGATACAATGATTTGTTCTAATATTCCAATCGGTTTCTCTGTGTATCCATCTGGTAATTGCAGTTTCATTCGAGTTTCCTAAGAGCAGGCTTTCCCCACTTTTTCCATATTTGTTTGGTTGCAATGGCAATTCCTGCCCCACTATCTAATATAGCAACCATCTTTACTCCTTTGTACTCAAGTGGTAAGGTGGTGTTTCCTTCTTCTCCTTCACAATAGAGCCACCCACCTTATTTACATATGTCATCCATGTTTTCATATGCAAGCTGGTCATGTGAAGGGATTTCCAGCCCCATGTTTTCCAGGTGTTTGCCCATTTGGCCCCATAGATGCGGTCTAATTTTTAGTAGCTCTGAGAGATAAAGTGTGCATTGTATAGGAGAAGACATCAATTCATGCAAGCTCTTGGTATCCATCATTTTTGGTGTGTCTTTCCACTGAGAACCTCGAATTTTGTCTCGTGTTCTCCTATGAAAGATGGCAAAGTCTTTAGAGAGCATGGTTTACTCTCTTCAGATGTGAAAGACTCAACATCCCCATATAGAGATCTTATATCCCCCGAGAAAAATTCGTGATCCATGTTTATATCAGGAATAGGTGCTGACTGTAAGGTAGCACTACCATCTTTTCGGTTTCTGATTGATTCCCACAAGGATTGTGGCCACGGTTCTTTTACCTCCAGAATAGGCATCACTGCTTGTGAGCCCACCCCATCTGTGGTATTGGCTACTTCCCTTGTCGTGGCTCTTCCTGATCTTTATTTAGAATACCACGACTTTCCATTTCGTGGATTTTTTCGTGGATTATGCCCTCCATTTTTGGAGCATCTCGAACTATTTCCATAAGAGATTGGGCCTTTTGGATGAGCTCCTTGCACATTTGCAACCTCTCTTTTTCATACCCTAGATGAGGATATGTCAGCCATCTATCCTCTTGGGTTTGATTGGGTTTTAGCCTAGCTTCATAGGCCTTCAAAATTGCATCTAAAGGTTCAAAGACTTTTTCCACTAAGGTTGAACCTCCCTAGTTAGTCTTTGACTCTTTAGGTCCCTTTTTGTTTTTGTTCCTTTCTTGCTCTTGTCTAAGCTTCTCTCTTGTTTGATTCAATTCATTTTTCAAAGCCGCTTTCTCCTTCAGCCTCTTCAATTTCGTTTTGTCTCGTCTGCCTTTCCATGATCTTCTTCCGAAAGTTCTCACCAATTTGTTCTTAATTTGTGTTTGAACAGGCAATGTGGGTTCCTCGTCAATGATTGCGTTTTTAGCAGCTTCTTGAGCTTGAACTCAAGTCATCACATTTAAAGGAATGGCGGGTTCTACCTCGGATACGCTTGAAGAAGACATCACGCCTACAACATTCATTGTTGCTTTCCCTTTGTAGTTTGGATTTTTAGTACAGTGTTGGCATAGATGGTCTATCCCACAACGTTCACAGAATACAAATAATTCTATTTTTGGACCCTTGTTTGGACAATTTTGTGCCCAATGGTCACCTCCACACTCATAGCATGGACCTTCTTGTTTCATAGTTCGTGATCAAGCCAATGGTTGTTTTATCCTGGTAAGAATATTCTTTGAACCATACTCCTGATGATTGGCTATGAACATGAGAGTATTCGAATCGGAGTACTGGTTTCTCACGGGTTGCGGCATATACGTTGGCTGAGTGTAGTTAATTACTACTCTACCATCATTCAAAATAGGTGGTTTTTGCCCTAGCACACATTGTGTCTTTGGCTGAGTACTACACCATGGAGTGGGATGATACCCTCCACAAGTATTACAGATCCTCAATTGAGGCTGTCGTATATCTAGGTTTCGCTTGTAGCCTTGGTTTATTCTTCTAATCACCCCCTTGACCACTTGGTCAATGATTGGTTCCCAAGGAGTTTGAACATCTCTCTTTGTTGTTGATTTGCTCTTTGGAGATGAGGCACTACTAGTCGTGTTGTCTGTATCTTCAGTCACCTCTCCGTACAATTCAAGGCTGCAAGGCCATTTTACTTTGTTGCTAGATATTATAAACTAATAGGTACACAGATGACATGGAATTTTTTGGCTCTGGCCATGGCAAGGGGGAGCATGATGGCGTTGGCACTGTGATAAAGAGAGCCCTTACACATGAACAACTCAAGAGTAATGGAGTTGTTCTTAGGCAAGCTGCAGACGTTGTCAGGAGTTTTTTGGAGCAAGGGATTGCGCATATGTACATACCCATGCAGGTGCATCAAATAAAGGATTGCCCATTTTCCATAGCCAGGTGGTTACGTGGGGCCCACATGTGTACATGTAGGACAGCATGTACATAGTGCATCGATTTTCACTATTACCAGTACCAGTGTGTTTTCTCTACAATAAGGAGGAGTTGGTAGCGCGTAAAACTTCTCAAGGAAGCTATCCGCGGGCCGACGACGTGAGGTCAGCAGGTGCGTCAGATGGCATCTAGTGGCGTCAGGAGGGCGAACGAGGTCAATATTTGCACGCAGATGAGGACGGACACAACGTGGGTGTTTGCTTGTGAGAATTATGCAGAAAGGTCATCATGAGGACCTTTTCTTGGGGCCACTTCACGTGGTGGCGAGGTGCATTATTGAAAAAAATCTGAGTGCCAAGTGTGCGAATGATGCAAAAAGGTGACAACTATGCACTGCGAGGTCAGTTTTTGGCCTGTTCGGGGTCCGTTTGAGGTCATCTAAAAGGCCAAGGGTGCCCAACTAATAAATCTAAGTGTGGGAACTGAAAAAACTGAGAGAAGACCAGAAAAAACGTGGAGAAGAGAGGAGGAACAGCCGCAGGTGTGTTTTTTGCTCATTTTGGAGCCTGTTTTGGCCGTAAACTGCTCATCCGATGTCGGATTTGAGCACTTTGACATTGTAGACTGGGGTTTTGGGCCGTTCCGGACGCGATGGCGCTGTCCATTTTGCAAAATTCCTCACTCTTTTTCTGCTGTTTTTCTGTGTAATCTTCTCCGGTGAGTGAAGCTTCTTCTCCAATTTGTGATTGTATCTGGTATCTTTTACCCATATTGTGTGAGTTGTTTGCCCCATTGGTGTTGGCCCAAGCTCACTCGTATCTAAACATCAGAAATTCTCCTCTTTTGAGCTGAGTTTTTTGGGTGTGTGTATGTGTGTGTGTGTGTGTGTGGAGTGGGCAAGTGGATAGTCTCTCTCCTCTCACTCCAGAGGTGTGTTCCCTGTCTCGGCCAGGTGTGTTGTCTAAGCCGAGTGGTGCCCCATAGTGTGTGTGTGTGTATCTTCCCAAGAGTGTGTGTCGGGTCGTTATAGAGGCGCTGTGTGTGTTTTCATCCCGCTCACATTCTTTTGGCACCCCCACGGAGGATCTTCTTCGAGTACCTTCTGCTTCGAGCTTCAAGCTTCGAGATTCGGGGTTACAGATTACAGGTTACAGGTTACAGGGACAGGTACAGGTACAAGTGATTCACACAGGTATAGGTAGCTGGAGTTCAGTGTTACACTGACAGTGATGTCACTTGCAGTTGTTGTGGGAATGCATCACTTGGCGCCTATTTGAGCGCATTCTCTGCTGGATTGTACGTTACTTGTGGAAACTGCCATTGTACGCATTTGTGGAGCCATACTTGGTTGTATTTGGCAGTCCCAGCCATTTCTGAGACTTGGTCTGGAAGATAGTCATTTCTGAGACCTGACTATATGCGATTTGCATTAGCCTTCGTGTGAGGGTCGATAGCGTGAGGTTTTTATTGAGCTGGGGGATTCTCAAATGTAGAGATCCTTTCGGTGATACAGGTAGCTGGAGCACCCTTTTCGTGACCTCGCCATAGGCTATGTACTAGTGAGTCCTACTTGATGCTCGGGTTCTATTGTTGACAGTTTATGCGTACATAGACAGTCTATATTTTGGGTTCCTACTGCTCTACTTCTGGGGAAACTCTGTCGAAATTTTCCCAAGTTATGATGGCTGGTTTTTTGGTATTTTGAGCCATTTATGCTGTTATGCTGCTGAAATTTTGGCAAAATCAGAGGTTGAGTCAGGTGTGCCTTCTTGGGAGCTTCATGGTTGGCTTTAATGGATGATCAAAATGGCCCTCAGTTCACTCCTTTTCATTTAACTCAAAGAATTCAGATTAATGTTCATGTGTCCAGGAAGATCTTTTTCCAGCAGCGCATAGTCTTTATGTTTGGGCCAAGAAGATTGAGAGAGATCCTGGAATGTCCTTTGCCTGTTGTAATTCCGATGATCAACTATGAAAACTCATTTGATGTGCATGTGTTTGTTCTCATGTAAAGCTGAGCTCCATTGAAGTTTCTGGGGATTGGGTAGTGAAAAGTTTTGGGTTCTTGCACGTTTGTTTGAAGGGGTTCTCTAGCCATGGCTTTCTCTTATCCGGAGTTTCATGGAAGAAGTGATGAAGATGTGGAGATAGAGGTTTTTTGAGCTGTTTTTGGTCTATTTTTTGAGTACACCAGAGCCATTTTACAAAGGAGACTCTGCCAAAATTTCTGCAGAATCTGAAGCTTTCTTGGTTCATTTGACAGGTTGATAATGGTTCAGAGGTCAGTTTACAAGGGAAACTCTGCCAAATTTTTCCCAGGAAAGTAAACTATTGTGAAGCGTAGCTATGGATGGATCACAGGACACTGCTCTTTACAATATCAAGAAGCTGGATGGAACCAATTTCCCATTGTGGAAGAAGCATATTTGACACGTGTTGGTACAAAAGAAGCAGATAAAACCTATAAAGCTCAAGGGGATAAAACCAGAAGATATGGACGAAGATGAATGGAGCGAAATGGATGAATTGGCACTTTCTACCATTATGCTGACTTTGGCAGAAAGCGTTTACTTCAATGTAGTAGACGAGATGTCGTCTTATGAAGCATGGACAAAGCTGAGTGATCTTTATGAGAAGCAGAGTGCAGCTTCATAGGTATACTGGCTTAAGAATCTTGTTGTCTTGAAGATGAAAGAAGGGACACCTATGTCCAATCATCTAAATGAATTCAACACCATCTACAATCAGTTTTTTCAGCTCAAGGTGTCAGATTTGATGAACCTGCTAGAGCTATGTTCCTGTTGATCACATTGCCGGAAAGTTGCGACACTTTTCGCACAGCTTTGAGTAATTCTGCACCTCCAGATGGTTTGACCATAGCAGGTGTAGAAGGAAGTCTGCCTTACTGAAGAAACCAACAGAAAGACAATGGACAAAGGCAAAGGAACAACCTTAGTTGTCAGGGGAAGGACCAAAGAAAAGTACAAAGGTGGAAAGAGGGATCAGTCTCGTAGCAAGTCCCGCAGTGCTAAAGGCAAGAGTGACATAGAATGCTACCATTGTGGCAAGAAGGGTCACATGAAAAGAGACTGCAGAGAATGGAAAGCAGAAAAAGGCAAAGAGAAAGCAGAAGACCATGGTGAGAAGAACAAGTCCTTAGTGAAGATTCAAGAAATAAATGTGACAAACACTGTTGTAGAGGATGACAGTCTCGTGTCAAGAGATATCTACTTCTTGAAAAATACAATGGACTCAGCTCTTCTTACAGCATCTGATGGAAATGCACTGAGTGACTGGATTATAGACTCAGGGGCATCACTTCATGTGTCTCCAAACAAGGAGTGGTTTACCTCTAATGTGACCACTAAAGATCATGTTCGGCTAGGCAATGGGAACACATGTGAGATCTTAGGTGTTGGAGATGTTCAATTGAAGTTTCAGAATGGCTCTTCTTTCACGCTGAAGAATGTGAGACATGTTCCCGCAATTACAAAGAGCTTGATCAGCACAGGTTTACTTGATGATGCTGGCTACGTCACCACTTTTGGACAGAACATGTGGAAGATATCCAAGGGTTCTATGACAATAGCACATGGAGTAAAGTCTGGAGGAATTTACATGATTTATGTATCAAATGTCTCTAAAAATGTAATCAATGTAACCGAGCAGCCGAACGTTTCTTTGTGGCATAGCCGGTTAGGACATATGTCCAAGAAGGGAATGGAAATCTTGTCTCGTTATGGTTATTTGCTGGCTTGTCATTTAATGATTTTGAATTCTGTGAACATTGTCTGTATGGTAAGCAAACACAGCAGCCACATAAGCATAGAAGCAGTAGAAGAGATACACAGTTGGCACTTGTTCATAGTGATTTGTGTGGACCTATGCCTAACCTATCTCTAGGGGGAGGTTCTTACTTTATGACATTTATAGATGATTACTCGAGGAAAGTATGGGTTTACTTTCTCAAGCACAAGGATGAAGCGTTTAGTGTTTTCAAAACGTTTGTGACACGTGGAGAATCAGAGTGGCAAGAAGCTTAAATGCTTACGCACTGACAATGGTGGAGAGTATGTTCAAAGGCCTTTCAGGACTTTTGTGAGTCAAAAGATATAAAACGTGAACTTACTGCTCTTTACAATCCCCCTCAAAATGGTGTTGCTGAGAGGATGAATAGGACCATACAAGAGAAGGTCAGAAGTATGTTGTCTAATGCACAACTGCCAAATGGGTTTTGGGCTGAAGCTGCATCAACAACTGTTCATCTTATAAATAGATCTCCTAGCAAGGTTTTGCAGAAGGATTCAGTGGCAGAGATGGTATGGTCAGGCAAAATGACCTCATACAAGCATCTCAGATTCTTTGGCTGTGAGGCATATACTCACGTTCCAAAGGAATTTAGGAACAAACTTGAGCCAAAGAGTAGAAAGTGCATCTTTCTAGGCTATGGTAATTCAGGTGAGATGGGGTACAGACTTTGGGATCCCGAATCCAGAAAGGTTATCCGCAGCAATGATTTTCACTTTAATGAATCCAAATATCATTCTAAACCAGAGAGGGTTGAGGAGATTAGAAGAGTTGTCTTCTAAGAAGATGGACCTGCACGTGCAAGACAAAATGTCAGGGCTCAAGAGGAGCAAGGAGTGGATAGAGTGGAACCACAGGTTGTGGCTGAGCCTGAGCCACCTATTGTGCATAGATCTAGACGTATCACGTGACCTCTTGATAGGTTTGTTCCATCTATGAACTATGTCATGTTGACTGATTGCAATGAGCCTTCATGTTACAAAGAAGCAATGCAAATGAAGGGCTCCGGGAATTGGCAATTGGCCATGCAGTCAGAGATGACAGTTGTGCATAAAAACAAGACATGGAAGCTAGTTAAATTACCACAGGGCGAAAAGGCTCTACCTTGTAAATGGGTTTACAGGTATAAGATCGCTGCTCATGATAGTCAGCCAAAATACAAAGCAAGGCTTGTTTCCAAGGGCTTTAAGCAAGAACAAGGCATTGACTTTGATGAAGTCTTCTCTCCGGTGGTCAAGATGACTACATTGAGATGCTTTCTTGCATTGGTTTCCATATTAGATTTGGTGTTACACCAAATGGATGTCAAGACAACGTTCTTGCATGGTGATTTAGATGTGGAAATTTACATGCAGCAGCCAAAAGGGTTTGTTGAGAAATGCAAGGAAGATTTGGTATGCCAGTTGTTAAAGAGTCTTTATGGCTTAAAACAATCACCGAGGGCATGGTACCATAAGTTCCACAAGTTTATGCTTTCTCAAGGCTACAAACGTAGTGAGTTCGATCACTGTCTATATACAAAGAAGGCTAAGGATGGCAGCTGGGTGATCCTTGTTTTGTGTGTGGATGACGTTGATTGCTGGCAACCACTTGGAAGAAATTTCAGCTTTGAAGTAAAAGATGGCAAAATTGTTTGACATGAAAGACATGGGTGAGGCAAGTCATATACTTAATATGTGCATTGAGAGAGACAGATCAAAGAAGTTGATTTGGTTATCTCAAATAGAGTATATTGACAAGGTTTTGCAGCGCTTCAATATGGAGAAGGGAAAGGCATTGAGTGTTCCATTGCCACCATATGTGAAACTTAGCAAACAAGATTGTCCTATGTCTGAGGAAGAACAGGCTGAAATGGATAAGATTCCATATGCGTCAGTGGGTAGTTTAATGTATGCAATGATTGCTACTCGCCCAAACATTGCATTTGCAGTGGGACTAGTAAGTCGATACATGTCAAACCCAGGCAAGAAACATTGGGAGGCAGTGAAAGGAATATTGAGATACCTGAAATCTACAAAGAGTATGCGCATATGCTATGGGAGTCGGGAGCTAAGTGTAAAGGGTTTTACAGACTCAGATTATGCAGGTGACTTAGACAACCAAAGGTCTACGTCAGGGTATGTCTTTACATTGGCTGGTGGAGCAGTATCATGGCGTTCTAGATTACAAGATCATGTTACTCAGTCTACTACAGAGGCTGAATATGTTGCAGCATCAAAGGCATGCAAAGAATCGATTTGGCTTAATCGACTAGTAACAGATTTGGGAATCAAAGAAGAGATGCCTGTGTTATATTGTGATAGTCAGAGTACTATACAATTGGCTTGCAATCCAGTTTATCACTCAAAGACAAAGCATGTGGATGTGAAGTATCATTTCATCAGGGAAATGCTTGAGGATAAGCAAATTCAGCTTGTCAAAGCTCACACCACAGAAAATCCTGCTGATCTACTTACAAAAGGACTTCCCCCAGAGAGCTTTGCGCATTTTTGCAAGCACTTAGGTGTAGGGTAGTACATCACTTCTCTACATCTCTTGTATATTAGCTTGTATAGTAGCTTCTCTCACACTTAAAGTACCACATTGGAATTTAAGTGGGAGGTTGTTGGGGTATAAAGCCCAATGTGGTCGCCTAGGTAAGTGGGCGGGCAGCCAGGTATGTACACATATTCTTTTGTAAAAACCTAATAAGAACTCACTATGCTCTACACATCATAGTAGAGCGATTTCACCATATCATCGTGCTCTTCTTCTCGCACTCTCTCTCGCGTCGCACTTCCGCTCGTACTCCTTCAGCAGTATCCTTGACAACATCTTTACTTTTTGTGAGTCTTCTGCCCTGGAACGGCTCCGTGGTGAGGACCTTGTTATTCTTCTTCTCGATTTTGAGAAGGCCTACGACCGAGTTGACTGGGCCCTTTCTAGAGGGCACTCTTCGCAGGATGGGCTTCTCAGATGCTTGGATCAGAGGGGTGTCAGCTTTGTACAAGCAGACTCACAGTCAGGTGCTTTTGGCAGGGGGGAGAGGTGAGCGCTTCATGCTCACACGCTTGGTCAGACAGGGTTGTCCTCTTGCCCCCTTTCTCTTTCTGTTCTATGCGGAGGTGATGAGCATATTTTTGGTGTCACAGCAGGTTGGTCTTCGGGGCTTAGCACTCCCTATTCGGGGAGAGGAGCTACTGGACGTTGAGTTTGCTGATGACTCAGCCTTGTACTTAGATGTCCAAGAGGCCAGTCTTCACAGATATGGCAGGCTTTAGAGACCTTCTTTTGTGCATCGGGCGCACTGATCAACTGGAGAAAGACAGTGGCTTTCTCGGTTGGTAGTGCTCCTATGCGAGATTGGATGCCAGGAGAGGGTTTCAGGTGGATTCCCCCAGGGACTGCAGTTCGATACTTGGGTTGTTAGGTTGGTTTGGACTTGTCTCCTTAGCAAAAGATTGCTCCTCTTCTCCTATCCATTAGGAGAAAGCTGTTACATTGGAGCTCAGCACGTCTGTCGTCGCTGGCTGGTAGAGTAGTAGTTGCCAACCAGGTGCTGTTGGCGACTATGTGGTACATCACCTCCTGCTGGATCTTCTCAAGTTCTTGTATCAGCCAGGTAGAGAGGCTGATCAAGAACTTTCTTTGGTCAAGACGTGACACTCAGATGGCCCGAGCCAAGGTGGTTTGGTCGGTCATCACGCTTCCTTGTTCTCAGGGAGGGCTTGGGATCATTGATCCAGCACAGCAGAACAGATCCCTTCTAGGGAAGTTCATAGTTAGAGGACTTCTTCCAGGTGAGGAGCCCTGGAAGGAGTTCTTGTTTCATAGGCTTCGTGCCAGGGTGCCTCAGTCAGGAGGCCCTTGGCAACCTTCGACCAAATGGATCTTTACAGAGATGCGTCGAGTTGGTTTGAGTAGGAGACTGGAGGACCGTTTTGCTATGAGTTTGCTCGTTCTTGGGAGCTCCTACGGCGTGGCCCGGAGGAGCGACAGTCGATGTGCACGGAGGAGCACCTACGGTAGCCCCTTGTCTAGAACCCTATGGTTAGCACTCAGAGAGGCCACTTGGTTGGTAGTCGACCTCATGTTTCCTAGGGTCCCATGGCAGCAGGTCCAGCGCGCTCTCTAGGTGACTGGCTAGAGTTCACATGTTTGTCAGAGGAGGTACAGGGTTTCCAGCTGCTGCAGGGCATGAGAGGGGTACAAAGCATGTGTCAGGACATCTCAGAGTCATTTCCAGCTGAGTGGCTCATGCCTCTCGAGCCAGTAGCACCCCGGTGGATGGGAGCCTTCACACGAGTAGAGGTTCTCATTTCAGTCAGGGCCTACTCAGAGACTGTCCCAGCCCTATTCTTTGAGCTTCAGGGTGGGGGACGATTATAGCGAGTTGCAGTAGAGACCCCGCAGGTAGCAGAGTGCTATTTTTAGAGGATCTGAGTTGTGGGCATCTGTGGGAGGACTTGCGTCATAGACCCTGACCCATCAGCTCTTGAGATTGGACACTAGAGGTTGTGGGCTTGGGAGTGTTGTCCACTGGCATGAGTACAATGGGATCCTGGTGAGTGGCTATGGAGGGACCCCTTCTCTTCTGCAGACCACCCAGGAGTCCCCTTCTTTCAGTACACTGTTTGGCTTGGACGGCATATACTAGCAGCACACAGAGAGGCCCTCCCCGCTGCAACACGTCACTGGCAGGAGGAGGGTCTCACCGTCGAGTTCTTGGTAGACTTCTGGGAGAGGTTGTGGGACTCCAGACAGCCAAGGCGAGTCACCTTGTTTAAGTGGCTGGTCGCACATAGAGCCACAGTAGTAGGGAGCTGGCTAGTGCATAGTGGTCTCTCGGCCACATGTGCAGCTTGTGGCCATTTGGTGGAGAGTCAGCGTCACTGTCTTTGGGACTGTCCCTCGGCCCAGCAAGTGTGGCTACGAGTTTTTCGGCTGATGCCTGCTGCTCTCTCCACAGCTCAATAGTACACTTGGGGGGCAGCGGCTTGGTCCACCCTCACGGGCCCGGCACTCCAGTTTGAGCTATCTTCCACCAGTAGGATGATAGTGATGCAGGGGGGATGTCCTACACTCCAGCCTGCTATACAGAGCTTACTCTACAGGAGTGGTGCAGTGAGAGAGAGGAGTGTTGGGAGCTCATCAGTGTCCTGACACTTTGGTTCATCTGGCGGGTCTGCTGTTTCCGCATCTTTGAGGCTCACCCTATGCCACCAGCAGAGACTGTTCGTGACTTTTGGCTAGAGCTGATCCATACTCTCAGAGGACAGCTTGAGGGACTACACGACAGCTCCGACCGCATGCGGGAGCGCCGCGAGGCTTTCCTTCGACTCTGGCGCCCTGGGACTCTCTACACCATAGTCCAGGGGGTGCTCAGATGGCACTACTGTCCACCTGTGTGGCTCTTCCCTCCTCCTATCTCTTGATTTAGCCTCATTGTATATATGCTGTTTTTTGATTGGGAGAGTCTCCCCATCATGCTTGTTGTAGCCCTCTCTTGCAGAGGTGGTTGTAGCCCTATGGGCAGTTTTCATTAACTAATAGAAGGATCTTTTTCTCCAAAAAAAACAATTGCATTTGGATATCATGAAAGCCACCAAAAAAATCATAGAAGAGCTAAAATTGGCTAAAAAACAGGATTTGACAATTTTTGTAATTTGGTCATAACTTACAACTTTAACATTTATTTCTCCCTAGAAGCATCAGGACATGTTGAGGACTACTAAATATAGTTCTCTAGCATTATAGACCTCACAAACATGAATTTTAGAGTGGTATAGTTGCAAAAAGTTGAAAAAAGCCAAAAACAGGACCCGTTTTTTCACACAGTTTAGGTTGTGAAATGTTGTGCAAGGACAAGGTTAAAGATGAAATTGATATTCCAAAAAAATGTCGAGTCTTTTTCAGCTCATGAGACAACTTTCTGAACAGATAGCACCTCAAAATCCATTTTGAAACTCTTGACATAAGTCAAGGAAAATGGTCACTTAATAGGACAATAAAAGTGTCCCATTACCAACCTAGTGTTAAAGGAGGTCTAGACCACTGAAATGGAATCTCAGAGTGATAAAACCAGGGACAATGAATGTTCCATTTCATTATAAGAAGTAAACTCTGCAAGATCGAGGATCATAGTGGAGAAACCAATGAGACAACCCAAGGAACCTGGAAAATTCTATGAGGGAACTGCAAATGAAAAACAAATTGTCCTAGTGAGCCTAGGAGGAATTAAAGCTAGCATAGATAGCTATGTATTTTTCTCTAGAAGAAGAGGAAATCCACATTAGAACTTTGAATAAGTACAGGGATGTCTTCACTTTGTCTTACAAAGATCTCAATAGAGTGGATCCTGAAATTTGTCAGTACACTATTCCTATGAGAGATTATGCTAAACCAAGTAGACAAAGACTTTACACCTACAATGAGATATTTGCTAAAAGTATCAAAGAAGAGATAGAGAAACTCAAGGAAGCTGAGTTCATCTATAAAATTTAACACATTGATTGTGTATCACCAGTTGTGGTATTATCAAAAAAGAATGGAAAACTCTTAGTGTGTGTGAACCTAAAAAAGATGAATGCATATACCGTAAGAGATAACTATACTCTTCGGATCACTAATTATTTTGGAGAAAGTAGCTAGAAAAGAAGCTTACGGCTTCTTGGACGGATTTTTTGGATACAATCAGTTGGCCACGGATCCAAAAGATCAACATAAAACTGATTTTTCCACGGAATGGGGAATTTTTGCGTACAGAGTCATGCCATTTGGACCGACCAATGCACCAACCACATTCCAAAGGCTAATCAGCCATGCATTCAAGGAGTATCTACGAAATTTCCTAGAGGTCTACATGGATGATCTTTGTGTGCATTTTGCAAAAAAAGAAAACCATTTTGAGCACCTCAAATGCATCTTTGAGAAATGCCATCTACATAGAATTTGCTTAGATTCTAAGAAGTGTGTATTCATGGTTAGACATGGAAAAATTCTTGGATATGTTGTCTTGAAAAATGGTATTTCTACTGATATGGAGAAAATCCCAACAATTGTTGAGATGCCTAGAATGACGAGTACTGTCAAGGAAGTTCGAGCATTTATGGGGCATGCAGATACTATCGTAGATTTATCTACATGTAAGATGTCATTGAAAAACCCGTTTATGACCTTATTACTCACTTTGAATGGAAAAAGGAATGTGAAACTTCCTTTCAAAAGCTTAAGCAAGCCTTGTCATTAGCACTAATAATGAAAACCCCATATTGGAACAAAGTTTTACATGAGCATGTTGATGCTTCAAATTTTGCTATTGGTTGCATATTAGCTCAACCAGAGAGGGGACAATGAATTTTCCTAGATCTTATGGTATCAGGCAACTCAACCTAGTAGAAAAGAACTAAACCACAATTGAAAGGGAAGGCCTTGGAATGATGTATGCGGTTAAGAAATTTCAACACTACTTATTGGCTAATAAGTTTGTATTTTTTGTGGACCACCTAGCCTTACTCTATTTGGTTAACAAGCCATGCAACATAGGTAGGATATTAAGATGGTTTATTATCCTACTGGAGTTTGATTTCACTCATCAATGAGCATATCACCTATCAAGGATCACCTTAGGGGAACCGCCAAATAAAAGGCTATAGGGAGATAGACATGCTCATAACCACCCAACCTGCCTATATATAAGCCCCTGGCCCTCTCGCTCTTAGCTATATATAGCCCATGTACTGCATGTGTATCCGTAGGCCCTTGGCGAGGGACATGCCCTCCTATAGTCCTACCCTTGGCAGGACATTACTCCCCCCTTGGAGAAGCGTTTTCATCCTCGAAAACAAGAGTGATGATACGCTAATGTTTTCCACAGTGGCAAACCAAGAGTAACATCTTAATTTTCCACATTGTTGTCCATTTGCAAACCATCTTGTGTTACAAATTCTTAACCAATCATAGTGTGTAGACTCCATTTAGAACGCACATGAGCATGCTAAACCAGTTTTCTCAACAAAGATGTACCCAAAAGAGTACTGCTTTTCACTTTCCATGAAAGTAACTTGCTGATATAACTCATCAGCCAAGATTAAGTCCTTGACTTGTTCGCAATTTGCATCAGTAAACACCCCCACCATAACTAGTGTTCAAGGTTGAGGACCTGACTTATACATGAAGAGACTAAACCTAGTCGCAAACATGCTTTAAGTTATGGTAAGAAAACTCCAAGTAGAGCAGTAAATGCTTACTAATTGGATTGCTTGGTACTAACATACTCACTTTGCATATCCTTTAGCACAAAGTTACACTTTATAATCTGCCTATCCCCTTGGATAACGGACAATACTGAGGTGTTTTTTCCCCACGGTTTACAGACAGGCTTCCCAGATGATTGGTAAATGGGAATCACAATATCTAACAACATTGCCAAGGAATCAAGAATGTCGTGATTAACCATCTTGGTTAACTTGAAAGATCCACAAAAACCCAAACCGACCCATGACCTCTATTGGTGATTGGTGCACCCAAAATTAATCTCATCATTAGGAAAAATATGGACTCTCCATGGGCCTTGTAAGAATCCCTAATTTCAAGGAAGCCTGCCAAGATTAAGGGGAACAAAGGCTTTGAATGGGGCTATTTTGGTAGGGTCTCCTCCACCTTTGACCCCTAAAAAGGTAGGGGGAAGGGGGGGGTAACCATTTAAAAAGTAGGGAGTGGGGGGGGGGGGGGGGGGGGGGGGGGGGGGGGGGGGGGGGTAAACCATTTGAAAAGTAGGGGGGTAGGGGATCTTCTCTCTCTAGCTTTTTGGCCAACTTGTAAGTGGCCTCTTAACTCTCCCATGCCACCTAATCAAATCCGTGGGTCAAAGAGGTCAAAAAAATGACCTTTTTCAAAAACTTTCAAAAAAACTCTATTTCCCCCTAAAAAGTACCCCCAACATATATACATATTAAAAAAAAGATTTTTAAGTTAAATTACTCATAATTCAGCATTTTTTGACTCCCTCCAAAACTTTTGGGAAATTCCCCCCAAAATTGAAAACTTTCCCTCCTAATCTAAGCTCCTCTCCTACACCCATACCCCTTGCACCTGCACCTGCTGAGTTGCACCTACACACCCATATCTCCATCTTTCAAGCTCCATCTCTCCATCCCACAAGATCTATCTCTCCATCCTTCAAGCTCCATCTCTCTATCCTACAATGCCTCTTGACAACGTGACCAATGTCCCAGCAAGCTTTTCACGCGGTAGGTCTCCAGGGCTTTTCCTACGCCTACCTCAAGAGTATGTTCCAACAAAGAAAACATGCTTGGGTACATTACCTTCAGCCAATGAAAGCCGCGCTCAAGGGGAGAAGAATGTGGAACTTTGGACAGACGGATGCTTGTACCCAAAGGATCCTTCTCTCAATGTCCATTTGCCTTTTACAAACATTCCATCACTGTTGCAATACATTGGAAATGGAGAGCAAGGTTTGTTGGTCTACTGCAAGAGACTCAACAGACACGAGATTGCGCGGTCCGAGATCTACTTGCGTCATTGGCAGTTGTTGAATGGGAGTTTCCACAATCTTCAAGATCAGATGCAAACAGCTACTAGTGTGCTTGAGGAGGCAAAGAGAACCATCACAACCAAGGAAAATGTAATTAAAAAGCTTGAGGATACTCTTTCACACATGAAGAGTACTGCCATGGGAGGTAGGGTGAGGAAACAAGAGTTGTCTGAAATTTAGACTCTTGCACCATGTGGTGGTGCAAGAAAACGAAGGGTGACATCTATGAGGTAAGATGTTCTGCCCCTCATGTTGTTTAAGTATAATACCACTCATCATTGTTGTTTTGGGTAGTAGGAACTTCTTCCAAGAAACGTGCGGCGGCGAGAATGCGTCAGCTCGGGCTTCTTTACTTCGTTCTTGTTTCAACAAAGAGGACTTTATTGGGATGCTTGTTGGGAGAAGAGGGGGAGATCGACCGCTTAAATTATTCAACACAAGCTCCCAAGCATCACCATCAACCTGTCCACCTCTTCTTCCAATTTCCAAGCACACATACACACACACCTAGACTATGACACACACACACACAGTAAACATAAAATTGACATAGACATGCTTGTAAGAGAGTGTAAGATATGTGTAAGAGATGGAGACCAGATTAAAGAGTACACAGCAAATAACCATAGCATAAGAGAGTAGAGAAGAGAATCTGCAAGAGAAAGGCCTAAATCTAGCCCCAAACTCCATGGCACCTCTCTTGTGGAGTTGGTATTTAATATATTATTTTGAGTTTAACGTGCCAAAAATTGAGGCCCCTCTTTTACAACCACTTCACTTTTGTAAATGAGTGAAGCTCATTAGTTTTTGCATGACCCATAAGGGGAGTTCCAACTACAACTATTTACAAAGCCATAGTGGCTTATTGAAATGATGTTCTAAGATACTGTGAAAATATAAAATGGCCAAGAGTAATTGCCGTCACCTCTTCATCAACTCCCCGCATTCCACTCTACAAAATCATCATCAACTCAATTAGTAAAATAAATAGAAAGCACATAATTAACCATTACGCCCAGCTATCCCAATTGCAGCTAACCACTACAACAAGAGGGTGACCAGTCTCGTAGCATCCTTCCCACCAGGGATAGGAACTGTCCTCAGTTGCTCAATAAAGAAATCAACTGGACCATGAGTGATGGAAAGTGTGATGAGTTGCGAAAAAACTTTTCAGGCATCCATTTGGCATCCTCTCTAAGGTGGCCCTTGAAAGTCAAAAGGTAAGGGTTATAAACCATTCCAGTGCATGTAGTGGTGGTCTCATGTTCAACTATTTTATCGGGGATGAGTTGCTCTTCTTGGTCTACAAGTGAAGGTGGGTCTTCATAAATGTGGTGTGTAGGTAGGGGTCCTCGGAATGGGCGTAAAAGACTAATGTGAAAGGCATTGTGAATGTGCCAATGTGCAGGTAGTTCTCAACGAAAAGAAACATCATTAATGACAGCTAAAATTTTGAAAGGTCCATAAAAACGAGGAGCAAGCTTAACAAAGACATTAGTATCAACGCTTTTGATCCTGCGTTTTTTGATATCGGAAGTAAAGCATGATCACCTTCTTTGAATTGGTGTGCCTTGCGGTGCTTGTTAGCATGCTTGGTGTAAAGTTCTTGTGAGTGTTTAATGATAGAATGCACACTTGCATAAATATCATGAAAGTCAGTAGTGAAATCATCAGCGGCAGGCACAACATTAGAAAGACGTGAAGCAGGAGTTGGAAGTGAGTGACCATAGACAATTTCAAATGGAGACTTACCCGTGGCAGTATGAGTGGTATTATTGTAGGAAAATTGCAAAATATGAAGGTAATCATCCCATTTCTTAGGTTGAGAAGAAACATAAGCCTTTAATAAGTCAATAATAGTGCGATTGGTGACTTCGGTTTGACCATTGGATTCAGGATGGAATGCAGAAGTGAAGTCAAGTGTAGTGTCAAGATTTTCAAACACAGTAGTCCAAAAAGCACTACAAAATTTTGAATCTCGATCAGAAATAATCACTTTAGGCAAACCATGACGTGGGAAAACAGTCTTAAGAAACAAAAGTGCAGCTTGATGTGCTGTGAGTGTTTTCTTACACGGAACAAAGTACGCTTGTTTAGAGAAACGATTAATAATAGTCCATATCATGTCATGTTTGTGCGTTGTGAGTGGGAAACTAGTAACAAAATCCATTGAAATATGTTCCCAAGGTCTTTCAGGAATGGGGAGAGGGTGTAAAAGTCCCAATTTCTTACCTGTAGCTGCTTTGATTTTTTGACAAATCAAACAAGTTGACACATACTGTTTAACATCCATTTTCATAGTAGGCCAATAGAAATCACGACATAAATTTTGAAAAGTTGCAGCAAATCCTCTGTGTCCAGCATAAGGTGGTTTGTGCAATTCTTCAATAATTAATGTACGGAAAGGTTTAGTCACACACAATTTTTGTTTGAAATAAAGGAAGTTTTCTTGAATAGTGTATTCGAGAAATGTGTGTACAGAATTATCAAGAATGTGCAACCATGTCGTTTTGAAGTCATCATCATGTGCATAAGTGTCAGGCATATTGTCAAATGAAGTTCGGCCCGTAATGGTTGATAGATGATTAAGTGAGGGTCTTCTACTCAAAGCATCAGCTACAACGTTTTCTTTACCAGGTTGGTATTGAATGTTGGGCTGAAAACTTTGAATAAAAGCGGCCCACTTAATATGTCTATCATCTATTAAGGGCTGAGAAAGTAAATATTTGGTACTTTGTTGATCAGTTTTAATGATCAAGTCAGTACCCATTACATAGTGTTTCCAAATTTTCAATGCATGTACCACAACAGTCAACTGTTTATCATAAGTACTGAACTTTGTTTTTGACGGTTTGAATTTACGACTTTCAAAAGCAATTGGATGGTTATCTTGCATAAGGACTGCACCGATACCTTTTGCACTAGCGTCAGTGACTACCACAAAGAATGGTCTTCAAAATCAGGCAATTGCAATATAGGTGCATTAGTCAAAGCATGTTTAAGTGCGTTAAATGAGCTTTCTTGCAAATCAGTCCATTCATAAGGCGTGTTTTTCTTCAACAAGAGAGTCAAATAATGTGATTTGTAAGCAAAATTACGAACAAATTTCCTGTAATAGCTACAAAGACCGATAAAAGATCGTAGCTCATGCAAGTTTTTGAATCTAGGCCACGATTGAATGGCTTCAATTTTCTTTGGATCGACATGTATTACCTTACCCGATACAATGTGTCCCAAATATACAATTTCAGATTGGAAAAATGAACTCTCTTCAGGATTCAAATACAAGTGATTTTGTGCAAGCATATCAAATATACGTGTTAAATGTTGCTTATGCTCTTCTTCAGATTTACTGAATACCAAAATGTCATCAAAAAATACAATCACAAAATCTTGATGGTCAATGAAAATTTGATTCATCATGCGTGTGAATGTAGCTGGTGCATTTGTCAAACCAAATGGTATGACAAGAAATTCATAGTGTCCAGTTTGTGTTTTAAAAGCAGTTTTGTAGACATCATGTTCAAACAGTTTGACTTGGTGATACCCTGATTTAAGGTCAATTTTGCTAAAGATGTGTGCCCCTTTCACTTTGTCTAGTAGATCATCCACTCTAGGAATAGGAAACCTATTCTTAATGGTGATCTTGTTTAAAGCCCTGTAGTCGATACACATACGAAAGGTTCCATTTTTCTTCTTGACAAGAAGTACTGAAGCTCCGTATGGTGAACTACTAGGTCGGATTAGGCCTCGGTCAAGTAAGTCAATGATTTGAGTTTGTATTTCCGTGTGTGCGGTAGGATTTACACGATAAGATGCTCTACAAGGAGGTTCACTACCCAATATGATGTCAATTTTGTGATCTTCTGGGCGTGATGGTGGAATTCTAGGTGGCAGATCATGCATGAAGCAATCTTTAAATTGTGAGAGAAATTCATCATGGGCGGAGTTACGTGAAGTTTTCGTTTCAGCAGAAATTTGATTTACCAACACTAGATATGTTTTCCCCTGTTTTCGAATTTCTCGTTTTGCTTGAGTGTGAGAGAGGAGTGGAAATTTTTGATGTGCCAGTGTTGCTTGGATGGAGAAATTTTTATTATTATGAGTGAGAGACATTGTACGTGTTTTATAATTAATCAACGGGTCAAATTCATGACGAAATGGCATTCTCAAAATCATGTCAAGACCATGCAATGGTGCTACCAAAAATGTACATGCTTGAGTGAACTCACCAATGCAAACTTCAACAGTGACTTGAGTTTTACAATTAAAAAGTTGATTATTAAAAACAGTTTTGACCTTGTGAGGTGATGAAATTTCAGAGAGTGATAGTTGTTGTGCCAATCGTGTGGAAATGAAATCATGGCTACTACCATCATCTAGCAGAATAGTGACATTTCAACCCTGAACAGTGCCTTGCACTTTAAAAAAAGTGTGAGGAGATATAAGAGTACCTGAGGATGGGTTGTCATTGTTATCATAATCAGGATCATATCCCTCACCGTAGTTAACTTCCACTTCGTTGTCGTCGGGTGTAGCATCTTCGATGAGGTTAAGAGTAGCTCCGTTGGGGTGGTTGTTGTTTAAGGGTTTCTGATTTGAATTCCTGTTGACTCCATTTGAATGGCCATTGGATTGACCATTGCACTTAGCATGACCATTTGGGCACTTATCTGCATAGTGACCATACTGAAAGTATTTAAAACACTTCACTTTTTTGTTACCATTAGAATTTGGAGGAGAACGCTAGCTGGAAGGATGTTGGTTGCCTTGTTGCTGAGTGTTGTTGTTGTTGTTGCTCGTATGAGGTTGATCAGTGGTAAGAGGATTTCCAAATCTTCGTCTTTTGAAAAAGGTACGGCTTTGATGTTTGCTTCTGTCAAAGTTAGGAGAGAAAAGAGGTCTCTTGTTGCGGTTAGTGTTAGCAGGTTGATCAGCGTGAGAGGAATGTCCACCTTTCTTCTTTTTTGCGTTGAGAGCCAAATTAATCGCCTTTGACAGAGAATCTGGTTCAAACATATCTACCTCAACACTAATTTGTAATCCAAGCCTGATACGTACTTTCGCTTCAATTTCCTACGACTAACATGTTCAATAGCTTGCAATTGAATTAGATAATTCCAAAAATGGTCAGTGTAACCCTGTACATCTTCATTTCTACCCTATCGAATTAAATCCCATTGACGTCGTGCTTTAGCTTTGTACTGTGTGGGCAAAAATTGGGGTAAAAACACTTTTTTAAATGCATTCCAGGTGCGTGGTCTTCTTCCATGTTGTTTGGTGGCGTTCCACCACAATGCAGCGCTGCTAGTTAGATGATTGGATGCACAATTTACCATTTCACGCTCAGGAAAGTCTTCATCATGAAAATAGTCATCTAGCTGACTAACCCATGCTAGAACCGTGCTAGCATCTTTAGTGCCATCAAAATCTTTGAAAGTGAAGGCTTTTCGACTAATTTTGTTTTTCTTGGGTGAGGTGCAGATTCGGTGCGTGCAGAATGCAATAATTTATCTTCAAGTTCTTGCCTTTGCATGCGTTCATATGTGAGTGACTGCTGCAAATTTTGAAGTTGCTCTACAATCGTGGGTGCCTGAGGAAGGTGTGCCATGATTGCGTGCTTTTTTTTTTTTTTTTTTTTTTTTTACTTTAATGGTAATGCTGAAAAAGGCTATTTGGTAATATTCACAGATGCAATCTGCAGAATAAAATAAAATAAATAACAAAAATGTAATGTACCTAGCTGAGAAATAGCAGTGGCATCCGGTCCGGAATGGCGATGCGCTAGGAAATTGCCAGAGAGTAGACGGTCCGACGGTGTGTCACCGAGCCAGTTGAATTTTACAGCGTCCAGTCTCCCTTAGTCCCAAAATTAATGGCAGTTAGTTGGTAACGTAAATTAAGGTTTACCGTAGCTTGAATGAGTAGAACCAGCTTCCGTGAAAGGAAAAACCAAAGGTCAACGAACTGTTATTTTGATTGGTAGCTGTATGTCGATTGAAGAAGTCGCCCTTTTGGAATTATACTGTGAGCATTGATAGGGCAAAGAGTGGGACGAACGGACCTCAACTTTGAGCTTGATTTAACAAGGCATCGAAGGTCTGCAATGGGGAAGTGCAAAAGGTGTGGCTTAAGTGGTCAAAGCATTGCTTGTAAAGGCATTGGAGCCCACGAGGTGAGGGTTTTGTAAAGCCTTTGAAGGTAAGAAGTGTAAAGCTATAATGGGCGGCCCTGGTTATCTATTGGGTGATCGATTTCATGCATTTCCTTTACTTTAGGGATAAAAAAAAAACAAGGTGTGAAAAGCTTCCTTGGCACTACAGACAGTGAGGACGACAGCGCGCCGAAGAGGATGGAGACTTGCAGGCCAATGTGGTTCTCCACTGAGCATGTGCCAGGAGGCAAAAACGCTCCCACGGCCAGGGCATTCCCGTTGATGCCAATTTCGGCCTTTTTCGAGTAGGTTGTCAGAGTAGCCTTTCGACTACAAGCGTTTCTTCCCACGAAGTCTCGAGAGTTGATAGAAGTTAATGAAATGTTGTTCGAAAGTTAGTCTTGCCCGATTGCCCAACTGCCCTGATTTCTTTCCTCCCTATGTATGCTTTACGATACCGTGCTCCATAACAACCAGATTGAATTATTCCGACCCTCCAAGCTTTTACTTTCTTCTTGCCGATTAGCCGCCAATTCACCCGCAATTGAAAGCTGCTTGCCAATTAGTCCCTGATTCACCGCCAATTAGCGACCAAGCCAGTTTTGTTTCGATAATTTGACCTACTTAGCTTTGAATTTCCACAATCCCTTGAGCCTTTGTATTGCAATTTTGATAAATTGCAATTTTCGAGATTGTCGATTCGAGAATCTGCTTTCTTGCAGTTGAAATGTGTTGCCAATTAATTCAAACCTATTTGCTATGATACCACTGTTGGGAGAAGAGGGGGAGATTGACCGCTTAAATTATTCAACACAAGCTCCCAAGCATCACCATCAACCTGTCCACCTCTTCTTCCAATTTCCAAGCACACACCTAGACTATGACACACACACACACACAGTAAACATAAAATTGACATAGACATGCTTGTAAGAGAGTGTAAGAGATGTGTAATAGATGGAGACTAGATTAGAGAGTACACAGCACATAACCATAGCATAAGAGAGTAGAGAAGAGAATCTGCAAGAGAAAGGCCTAAATCTAGCCCCAAACTCCACGGCACCTCTCTTGTGGAGTTGGTATCTAATATATTATTTTGAGTTTAAGGTGCCAAAAATTGAGGCCCCTCTTTTACAACCACTTCACTTTTGTAAATGAGTGAAGCTCATTAGTTCTTGCATGACCCATAAGGGGAGTTCCCACTACAACTATTTACAGAGCCATAGTGGCTTATTGAAATAATGTTCTAAGATACTGTGCAAATATAAAATGTCCAAGAGTAATTGCCGTCGCCTCTTCATCAACTCCCCGCATTCCACTCTACAAAATCATCATCAACTCAATTAGTAAAATAAATAGACACCACATAATTAACCATTACGCCCAACTATCCCAATTTTAGCTAACCACTACAACAGGAGGGTGCACAGTCTCGTAACATTGCTTGATGCTCTAGAGGCAAAACACTTGAAAGAAGCAATCACTGAGAGAGTTCTTAGTGATTTTTCTAATATTGTCACTGATCTAGATGTTCAGGATATTTGTGATGCTGTTGGGATTAGTACGAAGGGCTATCAAGAAAAATACATCAAGTGTTAAAAGATGCATTAAGAAGTCGAGGAGTCACGGAAAACCTATTCCCACTTCTTCACAGAGTGGAGATTGCCAAGAGGGTGTCAAATGATGTTGTTCACCGATTAGGGGACTACTTGCATATTGAAGACACGATGCCTCTTCAGCCGCTCCGTAGCAAATCACAAGGAAGGAAGGGCCGCGGGAAGGGAAGCGGTGTTGTTTCTAACAGTGTGTTTCGGCCCGAAGGGTTTGTTTACACCAAATTCAACAATATCTTTGTGTACTTGATACGATTGCAGCATACCATGGCTGTTTTCTACAATTTAAGTGATGCAGGTTAGTTTAGGGTTGCCTACATGCTCTATGATGTGTCATAACATGCATTCTGAGGCTTTATATTGTTGGCAGTTCTTGAAGGCAAGCTTGTGTTTGTGCTGAAGTTGGATGAGTGTGTAATTATCAAAGGGAGAAAGTTGGAAAGAATGAGCATCACGCTTATGAATGAAGCCCTAGCTTATGCCAGTCAATCTTGCAGTTCGAGTGAAGCGACAAAGGCCTCTTTTAGTGTGCAATCAGAGAAGGATATATGGTGGCTTGGTGCTATTGAATTTCGGAAAGAGAACATGAAGTCCTTGCATGGATTTTCAGTAGAATCCCATGGGTCACAGAGGTCATTAAAGCTCAAATAAACGGTGAGAAGCTCATGGTTCCAAGACGTGGGGAGTTTGATGTTGAATGGCATTTAGGTGGTGATCTAAAGACCATAAAGTGCATGCTTGGATGCAAACAAGGTGCAACTTCTTTACTTCCCTGCCCATTCTGTGTGAAAGGGCACAAGACAAGTCGAGGAACTCAAGTGGAAGGTCAGGACGAAGATAATGATGACCATATAAATAGGGAGTGGAAAACTTCGGTTCTTTCATGTGATATGCTAGAGGTTCCCAATAGGGATAGCAAAGATCTTGGGTGGAACCCCATAATTCCCTTCTCCCTCAACAATGTTCACTTTTGTATATTGCATGCGTTTATGCAAATATTTGATAGGATCCTAAAGCATCACATTGATTATGCTTTTACAATGAAGCCCCTTCAACGGTCAAAAGACTCCTTGCAGGGGGTGGAGACGCTCCTTAATGAGATTGGATGTCACCGATCAAGGGTGAACATTGTAGCAGAGACTTGTAGGGAGAAGACATATGAGGTGGCACAGAAGGTTTCCATGAATGGATCCAAGGCACGTCGATTTTTCAAGAAGATGTCAAAGTCTCCAATGCAGGTATCCAAGGCAAGTGTCGATCTAGCAAGTGAGAAGCGGTGGGAGTTGTGGAAATATTTGTGTTCATCCACGACGGACAAAGATCCCAATGTCGAGGTTGCTAACCAACGCAAGCTAGTATGGTCATCCTTTCAAAAGGTTGTGCAATTGATGAATCTTTCAAGCACCACCGTTGAGCAGCGAGACGAGTTCAAGAAGGTGCTTTATGAATTCACAAAGGCCCCCAAGGACGGATGGTCTAAAACCAAGATTACACACTACATGGTTTGTTTTAACAAACTTAATACAGATGCAATGTTTGAAAATGCAACTTTTCTATTGGCTTATCTCCTTTTTGGTTGTTTTAGCACATTCTCTATGCGCATGGTGCATACTTCATGGACCGCTATGGTTCGCTTGATATATGGAGTACACAAGGCATGGAGAAGTCCCACTATCTAGAAAAAGGAATCTACTTCAAGAATACTCGGCATGGTGGTGGTGGTTCACACTCCAACTACCTCCAAGAGATGTTTAACTGGTTTTTTAGGCACACCTTTGGGAGAACTCACACTATTGAGAAAGCAAGAGAGTCGATGCTAGAAAAGCAGTTACGCAACGCCTCCCATACTGCAGCATCCGAGAAGTGGAAACGCTCGCGATCGTCCCTGGGTCATGAAGCTTGGCGTGCAACTAAGTATCGAAAAGGCAGCATTTGGGCGTCGCGTCAGCCGTCCGCATGATCCAGGTTAACTTGTTAATTTCAATTGGTTTATTTGAGTTTCACTTAATTGGCCGCATAGTGTGAAAGGGCCCAAATCTCAAAAAAACCTATTTAAAGGTTGAAGGCGCTCATTCTGTCATTTTTCCTACTAGGTGCTACCATGGAAAGAACAAAACAAACGGCAAGGATTGCATATCTAGAGGGGCCGGATGGCCAACGACTCAAAGGTACAGCAACAGAAGCTGGAACTTCACAAGCTCAAGGTGAGGTCCACACAGAAGAAGCTGGAGCTTCAAATCAGCATGGCCAGTCCTCTACAGTAGCAAAAGAGAGAAGGAAGCATCGCCTTGTTGTCTATTCATTGGACTCCAACGATTCTGATGGCAACAGGGAGGATGAGAGCGACCAAGGCAAAGAAACAAACAGTCAAAAGAAGCCGTCAAAAGGCTCCGAAGAGACGCAAATGGATGAAGATGCCCCATGGGTTGGCGTCAAAATACAAACTTATGAGGCTCACATGTCTATTGGGGATAAGACACTCCCTAAAGGGAGTGTACCTACACCATCACAACCGCTCAATAGTGAAGAGCACGAATCAGATGGAGAGTGGGTGGAATCTGATTACGAGGTGTTGGAAGTGCCTGTGTGGAAAAAAAGGAGAAAGAGCATTGTCTACAAGAAGAGGAAGTAAGCTGCCCCAACTTGTGCAACAAATGCACCTCCATGTCGACCTCAGAAGGTACGAAAGCGCAGCCGTGATTTTGCGGAGATTCGCCACTATCAAAAGAGCACCAAGCTCTTGATTCGTAGGGCCCCTTTTGCAAGGCTATGCAGGAAGTTTTGCAATTGTACAACACTTAGTTTTGGATGGGCTCCATGGCCATAGAGGCAGTCCAAGAGGCAGCAGAGCAATATCTAACTAGCATACTCCAGGATTCGAACCTATGTGCCATCCATGCAAAGCGTGTAATAATTATGCCCAAGGATATGCAGCTTGCTCGCTGTTTGCGCTATGAGGAATAGCTTGTAATTAGGCATCAAACCTTTTTGTATTTATAGAACTTCCAAGATTGGGAAGAATTTGAATATAAGCGTCTTTTGATTGTATACCCCACTCTGTGCATTGTATTGGGAATAATTTGAATATAAGCGTCTTTTATTGTATACCCCACTGCGCATTGTATTGCTTTAATTTTGTACCATGCGATGTAGCCCTGGACCATGTTTTGTCTACCTTCTATTGTATGTATGTAGCCATTAGCTTGTTATTGTGAAAACTTGCCTACGTTAAGCACCTTGGCTAAGTGGGGCATGCACTTCCTGATGCATCCATGCTATGTGAAGCATTGAAGCAAGGGAAAACTCACTATTGCATGGAAAAAGCATCTGGAAAGTCTTGAAAATGGCTTGGAATGCCCCCAAACTAGCTGCCACAAGGGTGCGCATTTGGGGCTTCCAGAGGCATATGGATGGACAAAATGCACGCCCTTGTGTCAGCCTTTTCTAGGGCATTCCAAGCCCTTTCCAATGGTTTCCAAAAAAATTTAACAAGCAATAAGGATATTTTATTTTCTTCAATGCTTCAATTAGCATAGATGCATCTTGAAATCATCCCCCCTTAGTCCATGTAGCATATAAATTTTGAAGGATGGTTATTGCATCTGTGAAGTCAGTCCTATACTCCAAAATGGGCTAGAGATTGCCACATAGTTTCCTCTTGTGATTTGTTATTACAACTCTAAGTATCTGGGTCTAGTCCAAGATGGGCTTAAGATTACCCCAAATGAGCTGCCAAAACATATTTATCTCTTGTCTTTGGGTTTTGCACATGTAATGTACCTGGGTATGCTCCTATAAATGGGCTTTACATGCTCCAAAATGAGCTGCCCACAAGGGCGCACATTTGCCCCTTTCATTTGCTAATGGAAGGCCCAAACGCGCGCCCTTGTGGGGCAGCCCATTTTGGGGCCTTCCAAGCCATTCAGTAGGCAATCCAATAACTTTGGAAGCCTAACATATAACAACTTTAAGTATCTGGGTCTAGTACAAGATGGGCTTGAGATTACCCCAAATGAGTTGCCAAAACATATTTATCTCTTGTCTTTGGCTTTTGCACATGTAATGTACCTGGGTATGCTCCTAAATGGGCTTTACATGCTCCAATATGAGCTGCCACAAGGGCGCGCATTTGCCCCTTTCATTTGTTGATGGAAGGCCCAAATGCGTGCCCTTGTGGCAGCCCATTTTAGGGCCTTCCAAGCCCTTGAGTAGGCACATCAATAACTTTGGAAGCCTAGCATATAACAAAGTATGCATATTAATAATTTTAAGGCCTGCCAAACCCTTTAGTAGTCATATCAAAAATTATGGTGCTTCTCATACACAATGGAAGCCAAACATATAAGAAATTCAAAAACTTGCAAGTAAGAGAGTCGTAGACACCAAAAGTAGTTTCATTAAAGAAATCAATGCTTTACATGATATACGCTCAGATAAATCGAATTGCTCGATCTTGAAAGAAATCACTTATGGATTACCAACAGATGGATCTTAGCCTTTCCAAAATAGATGGCAATAGATGGCTCTTAGCCCTTCATGTTATTGTATTGACATATAACAAATCAAAAAATCAAGCCTAGTTTCACCTTTCCCGCATAGAAGTTGGAGGGGGAGAGAGAGAGAGAATGATGGACTGACGAAATCCCCTTATTCGAATGTGTTGTATGCCCTGTTCAAATGTTCTAGTACACACCATGTCTGTGTCATAGCTTATCTTGTAAGCATACATCAATGTAATGATACCATGCTCTCATAGAGAAAGATACTAGAAGTCACATCTTGACCGACTTACCGTGTATGTGATCGTGACTGTATCAGGGTGCGGATGTATGGCACGTTGCCTGTGAATAATCATATAAATAAAATGTTTGAAAACAACAACAACTGAGCTCAGGGGCGAAGGGCATGGAGGAGTAGCCATGGCTATAGGAGAAGACTAGTGGTTGCATGGCGTTGCATGCTCTCTCTCTCTCTCTCTCTCTCTCTCTCTCTCTCTCTCTCTCTCTCTCTCTCTCTCTCTCTCTCTCTCTCTCTCTCTCTCTCTCTCTCTCTCTCTCTCTCTCTCTCTCTCTCTCTCTCTCTCTCTCTCTCTCTCTCTACACGGAAGTGGGCAAGGTCCATGAGAAAAAACTTATGTGTAGACTCTCTTGCTAGGCGGGGAGGCCGAAACAACCACGGCGTGTGCAAAGAGGTTTGGCCGAGGAGGGAGCTCGTAGACCTTCATCAAATCCAGCATGCCCCAATTTGTTTGGATCGCGCTGCAGAGGCCTGCATTTCCTGATTCGGTGTTGCTGCCTTCTGAGCTCCCTAGATAGAGCTATGAGAATCTCCCCTTCCTCGCCGTCGTCGGCCATCTTCGGCAAAAGCAGAATAGTGTTTTTTTAATTAAAAAAACCCTATTTGGGTTACTTTTTTTTAAAAAGGGGAAGGGAGTGTGCCCACAATCAGCAGCTCTCCTCTACCCTCTTGAAGTACCAAACATCATTGGCATACGAGACTCCTTCTCCTGTGCTCAGCAAGTTGCCGTTTTGGGGAAGGCTACCAACAAAACAGCAGCATGTTTTCTGTTTCAAAATTTTCAAATGGACGTCAGTAGTACATGCTACGGTTAAGATTTTTAGTTTTTATTTTTAATCAAGCATGGCCACGGTTTGCAAGGTGCAAAAGGAGACCGGGGGAGGTAACAACAAGGTTCTGAGCAAGGATGCTAGGCAAAGATGATGTCAAAGCTCGATTCTAGGTTCGTGGAAGCTCAAACATTCTGGCCATACGATCAGCACAGCAAGTTGATAAAACTAAATCATGAGGTACGTAATCAATTTTGATTTTTTTTTCCAAACTATTCCAGTACGTGCTGCATGGTATAGCATGCAAGGGCTATGTGTGATGCCATGGTAAAAAATTATATCCTTGTGCAATTTACGCCCTCATAGTAAGCAGCACTTGTGAGCGTTATTGCCATCACCAAGCAAAGATGGGTTTAATACCCACAATCTAGGAAGACATCTTTATGCATGCTTCCTACAGTAAAGCAAGCGCAAGCAAGGCTTATGACTTGTAGTATACAAGTATTCGGCAAGGTCGATGAGTAGTTTCAATTCAAGAAGCCCACAGATCTCCTTCTTTCTAATCTGGAGTTCTAGATTTCTTGAGCATGGCTCCTCAATAACTTTTTTTTTGCACTCAATACATTCATCACCGCCTCTAGAGTAGGACTCTGTATGCGGCTAGACATGAAGAAGGCTTGTGTAGACATTTATTGTCTTACAATTTTCAAAATGTTTGAAGCTTGTATCTCTGACCTAGTATTGTGGAAGCGCCAAGCCACTTACATCTATGAAAAAGAAAGGCTTTCAAGAGAAAGGCTCTGTACCTCTAGGTGCATGGTCACTCCATCACATTAGTGTGTTAAGTTTTAATTTTGCATTTATTAACTTTTGCAAGATTTTCTACACCACCAACTTGATAAGTGAATGTTTCTCTCATCCAGCAGCCGGAGTTTGTTCTCATTGGTGGCTAGCTTTTATTCGCTATCTCTTTCAATATTGAGCAATCTCATGATTCTCAAAACCATGTCTGACTTGCTCATGCTATTTTTCTATGCAAGCTTGACAAGGTTGCCTCTCTTTGATGTTTGTGTGTCAATAGAATCATTTGTTTGCTATATGCACTCATGATAGTTATGTCTCATCTTTCTGATGGACTTCTTGGAAGCAAGGCTTCATATTAAGATATATTTCTTAGCAGCTTCCAAGTTTGGAATATGCCGTTAGCATACACACTCGAGGCAACTTTGCAACATGTTTTCATGTTTTCTCAAGAGAGATTGGAATGAGCCATGCCAAGAGGGCATGCAAGAGACATCCAGATTATATCTATTCACTTCAGATCAATGATAATGGCGCACATCTTTGGAACCATGTGGATACAAGTTCACAGTTTACGCAATGGTGCACTGTGATGTATCCATGACAGTGCAATCATGCACGGTACATATAACAAGGGCTCACATGCATGGAATACTAGTATGTTGAACATACAACACCCAACATTGCATATGCTTCCGCTATAGCACTAGCTACTCTGTCAAGGACAATCTCAGTTGTTTCTATTTCAAACATTTTATTTTTATGATTATTCACAGGCAACATGCCATACATCTGCACCCTAATACAGTCACAATCACATACACGGTAAGTCAGTCAAGATGTAACTTTTGGTATCTTTCTCTATGAGAGTATGGTATCATTACACTAATGTATGCTTATAGGATAAGCATGACATAGACATGGTCTGTACTATAACATTTGAAGAGGGCATACAACACATTTGAATAAGGGGATTCCCTCAGTGCATCTCTCTCTCTCTCTCTCTCTCTCTCTCTCTCTCTCTCCAACTTCTATGCGAGAAAGGTGAAACTAGGCATGATTTTTTGAATTGTTATATGTCGATACAGTAAAATAGGAAGGGCTAAGAGCCATCTATTTCCACCTATTTTGGAAAGGCTAAGATCCATCTGTTGGTAATCCATAAGTCATTCCTTTCAAGATCAAACAATTTGATTATATCTTGACTGAATATGCTATACTAAGCAAGGTAGTGTATCATATACAACCAACCAAAAGGGTATCTGAAAGAGGAGATAACCACTAAAGAGCATGCAAGAAATTTATTGACTAGTTAGCTGTAAAATCCATCAAAAAGGCCTAAAATCCAGTACCTGGGGAAAATGTTTCCATTGATGATTTCCATACAATTGAAACATAGCTTTTGCAATTTGGCTTTCTAAAAGTCTACTGTGGAAAGTCTCCTCTTTGCCACCTTGGCGAACACTGGGTTGATGACTGCCACAAATGTAGATATGGTAGCCTATGGGATGCATGAGATGACCAGCTCTGTAAGGTGATCCACCTGTGTAGCAAGCAATTGGACACGAACCGCCAATTTGCAAAACCGTTCTTCAAACGTTTGAAAGTCATGTCTTGTAACGTACTCCTTTTCATCCATTAGATTGCTAGTATCCTCCAAAATGTCAAGCACACTCTGAGGAGGAGTAGACGCTCGTGAAGGAAGTTCAAAGTCAAAAAAAATGGTTCTCGAAAAGTTCCATATCCAAAAAATCAAACAAGGAATGCATGACGGTTTTGTGTGGTGCTAGCAAATAAAAGGAAGAATACTTAGATATTAAAAGAGGTGACGCAAACACGTTGTATCTGTCATCGGTAACAACAATCATCGATAATTAGCCATGCTAATTACATGATTTTTAGGTAAGGTCATCCCTTCATGTGTGTTGTTGGTGAAGCATTGCTATTCCGTTTGAAGCCAATCAGCCGTACGGAGCTCGCTCAAAAATATTGGCTATGGCAAGGGTTTCAAGCCGCAATCGTCTTCTTGAATTCCCAAGCTCCTTCTTGAATCCTCACCTACGCGATAAGTGTTGTGAATTTCTGAGATTTACAAAAATTCTGCATGTCAAAAACCCTTGCTGCTCCGTCGTTTGCTCACCCAATACGGTGGCTTCCCGTCGTGTCGAGAATGGAGAGCAAAGAGATGAAAGAAAGGGGGGGGGGGGGGGGGGGCATGGGCACCCTCCGTTGGCTTAATTAAAAGGCCCTAAGGTCCTTGATCTTTGTTCGCTTGAATCTGAAACCAAAGCTCCCTTGGAGCTATGGCATTGACGGAACGGCAGTGCACGAGAGAAAGAGAGAGAGCGTGCCCAATGTGAGGCTCCCAGGCTTGCACGGGTGTGTCATAAATTGTCGAGCAAGTTGAGGCAAACTCGCCAAGCCCTCCTACACCTGATTTCAAGCAGGTCGACCTGCCTCCTTCCCCCTTTGCTAAGGTTGTTGCATGCTGCCCTTCACGACTCTGACTTGATCTCAACTGTTTACCCCTAGGGCCATGCCCACGCCATGTCGGCTTCTCCACACTTCTTGCATGAACATGCAAAATGTGTAGATGAGGACCACACCCTTACCTTAAAAAACCTGAGGCAAGGTAGTGTATCATATATAACCAACCTATGCAGTTATAGACCCACTTGTAGGGTTTATTTGTCACAAATTGTCACATGGGATACGACATGGTCTAGGGACTCACGGAGTTCAATTTAGCAAGTGTGGAGCAAGGCTAATGAGGGTCCCTCCCACTCCCGATGTAGAGTGTTTGCAGTTACCTCCACGCACGAGTACATCTTGTACTTCAAGGATGTTTTTTTTATAGATATCCTTACATGAGACATATTCCACATGTGTAGAATATGAGTCTCTGGGACTGACACTGGCGCCACTATTTCAAGTATGTGTCACGACAAAGTCCCTACGTGTTGGTCAAATCTGTTTTCTAGACCATTTTCAGCACGACGCATCAAGAGAAACTTCGGTGGCTAAAATTGTCGGATACTTAGAATGACTTGTTAATGTACAAGTACTGCTAAACAAAATTACAGGTGGTTGTTTATACATATAGCAAGGCTATGAGTTGTTAATGAAAAGTTTCCTTGTTTGTCCCTAGAAGAGATTACTATTTCACCTTCTATTATGGTTCAAACATTTCAGCTAGGCTTGCAAATGATTGCAGCAAGACTTATTTAGTTTCTTTTCAAGACTATTTACATTCCTCTTTAGTGTGTGCTAAGAGCATCACATTCGCCATAAGTATTGTCAAAGCTGATCATGGATATACAAGTTCGGATCTGTTTTTGCTAAATGCATGCACACTAGGTGTTATGGGCCCTAGTGTTTAGCAAAGGCTGATTTGGAGTAGCATGCATATTCATCATATTAGTTGCTTATAAATCATTTTTGCACTCTATGTGTTTCATCTCTATGAGATTACTTTTGGGTCTATCAATGACCAATAGAGGTCATGGCTCGGTTTGGGTGCTTGTAGATTTTTTCAAGTTAACCACGATGGTTATTGAGGACATTGTTGATTCCTCATCAATGTTGTACGATATTAATGTGCTCCCCGTTTACCAGTCATCTGGGAAGACTAACTCTAAACCTTGGGGAAACACACCTCAATACTGTCAATTATCCAAGGGGATTGGAAGATTACAAAGTGTAATCTTGTGCTAAAGGATATGCAAAGTGCGTACATTAGCACCAAGCAATCCAATTAATAAGTATTTATTGCTCTACTTGGAGTTTCCTTACCATCAGATAAAGCATGTTTGCAACTAGGTTTAGTCTCTTCATGTATAAGTCAGGTTCTCAACCTTGAACACTAGTTATGGTGAGGTTGTTTACTAATGAAATTTGAGAACAAGTAAAGGACTCGCTTGGGTGATAGTTATGTCAGCAAGTTACTTTCAAGGAAAGTGCAAAAAGGTACTCTCTGGGTACATCTTAGTTATGATTACTCATTTAGCTACTCAAGTGAGTTCTAGTTAGAGTTTTATTCGTAGGCCCTGGCCAAGGGCCTACGGATACACATGCAGTACAGGGGCTATATATAGCTAAGATCCAGAGGGCGAGGGGCCTATATATATGCAGATTGGGTGGTTATGAGCATGTCTATCTCCCTATAGCCTTTCACTTATCAAGTTGGTGGTGTAGAAAATCCTGCAAAAGTTAATAAATGTAGAATTGAAAATTAACACACTAATGTGATGGAGTGACCGTGCACCAAGAGGTACAGAGCCTTGCTCTTGAAAGCCTTGCTTTTTCATAGATGTAAGTGGCTTGGCGCTTCCTCAACATTAGGTCAAAGATACAAGCTTCAACATTTTGAAAATTGTAAGACAATAGATGTCTACACAAGCCTTGCTCACGTCTAGCCGCATACAAAGTCCTACTCCAAAAGTGGTGATGAATGTATTAAGTGCAAAAAAAAAAAAGTTATTGAGGAGCCATGCTCAAGAAAATCTAGAACTCCAGATTAGAAAGAAGGAGATCAGTGGGCTTCTTGAATTGAAACTACTCATTGACCTTGCCAAATACTTGTATATTACAAGCCATAAGCCTTGCTTGTGCTTGCTTTACTATAGGAAGCATGCATAAAGATGTCTTGCCAGATTGTGGGTATTAAACCCATCTTTGCTCAGTGATGGCAATAACGCTCACAAGTGCTGCTTACTATGAGGGCATAAATTGCACAAGGAGATAATTTTTTATCATGGCATCACACATAGCCCTTGCATGCTATACCATGCAACATGTACTGGAATAATTTGTCAAACAAAATTGAAATTGATTGCATACCTCATAATTTACTTTTATCAACTTGCTGTGTTAATCGCATGGCCAGAATGCTCGAGCTTCCATGACCTCGAATCGAGCATCGACATTGTCTTTGCCTAGCATCCTTGCTCATAACCTTGTTGTTACCTCCCCCGGTCTCCTTTTTCACCTTGCAAACCGTAGCCATGCTTGATTAAAAATAAAAAATAAAAATATTAACCTTAGTATGTACTACCGACGCGGATCTAAAATTTTTGAAGCGAAAAACGTGCTGCTGTGTTTTTGGTATCCTTCCTCAAGACGACAACTTGTCGAGCACAGGAGAAGGAATCTCGTATGTCGATGATGCTTGGTACTTCAAGAGGGTAGTGAGGAGCTGCCGACTATGGGCACACTTTCTTTCCCTTTTTTAGAAAAGTAACCCAAATAGGTTGTTTTTGAAAAGAATACATTGTTCTGTTGTTGTGCTGACGATTGCCGACGAAGGCGAGGAAGGGGAGATTTTCTTAGCTCTCTCTAGGAATCTCAAAAAGCCGCAGCACAGAAGAAGGAAACACTGGTCTCTGCAACGCGATCCGAACAAGCCAGGGCACGCCCGATTCGATGAAGGTCGATGACCTCCCTCCTCGGCCAAGCTGCTTTGCACATGCCGTGGTTGTTTCGGCCTCCTCGCTTAGCAAGAGAGTCTGCACCCGAGTTTTTTCTCATGGAGCTTGCCCACGGCCGTGCAGAGAGAGAGAGAGAGAGAGAGAGAGAGAGAGAGAGAGAGAGAGAGAGAGAGAGAGAGAGAGAGAGAGAGAGAGAGAGAGAGAGAGAGAGAGAGAGAGAGAGAGAGAGAGAGAGAGAGAGAGAGAGAGAGAGAGAGAGAGAGAGAGAGAGACCATGCGAGATAAAACTAGAATTTGCATTGGTTATGTAGGCTTTGGAAATGAACTGCTTGATTATTTTTAGACATAATTGCCTTTTTTTTGTGAGATAAATTGTGACAAATTACCTACTAAGCACTCAAAAATGGATCTCAAGCGTCAAAAATGAATAAAGATTAGAAAAAATTCAACAATCCAACGAAAATAGATACTAGGGTAATTTGGAAATTTTTCAATCTTTAGGGGTATTTAGGAATTTTCCACAAAGAAGAAGGGTATTTTGGTAATTCTTCTAATTTTTGGACTACATAAGGAGTCCTTAGTAGTAAAGCGTTGGATTTTTGGTCCAATTGTAGACCATTGGATAAAGCTTGTCAATTAGTGCCACATGGAAAAAAAACTTTCTTCTTTAATATTCTTCTAGCTTGGTGATCACCACTCCGAAATTACTTCGAGTTACTTTTGATTTTTAGGTTTTGGAAAACATAGTGGTTAGTTTTTTATACTTTATGAAAAATCCAATGAAAGTGCCAAACGTTTGATTGAGCAAATGGACTTTGCTTGCCTTGCTGACAAGTAGGACACATTGTTGGTGCTACGAATCTTCTACTTCTATTTGAAGGAAGGTGCTAGAGAATGGTTGGAAGACTACCAAAAAAGTATGTAATCAACCCAACTTCCATAAGTAGAATTTGCATTGGTTATGTAGGCTTTGGAAATGAATTGCTTGATTATTTTTAGACATAATTGCCTTTTTTTGTGAGATAAATTGTGACAAATTACCTACTAAGCACTCAAAAATGGATCTCAAGTGTCAAAAATGAATAAAGATTAGAAAAAATTCAACAGTCCAACGAAAATAGATACAAGGGTACTTTGGAATTTTTTCAATCTTTAAGGGTTTTTAGGAATTTTCCACAAAGAAGAAGGGTATTTTGGTAATTCTTCTAATTTTTGGACTACATAAGGAGTCCTTAGTAGTAAAGCGTTGGATTTTTGGTCCAATTGTAGACCATTGGATAAAGCTTGTCAATTAGTGCCACATGGAAAAAAAACTTTCTTCTTAATATTCTTCTAGCTTGGTGATCACCACTGCAAAATTACTTCGAGTCACTTTAGATTTTTAGGTTTTGGAAAACATAGTGGTTAGTTTTTTATACTTTATGAAAAATCCAACGAAATTGCCAAAGGTTTGATTGAGCAAATGGACTTTGCTTGCCTTGCTCACAAGTAGGACCCATTGTTGGTGCTACGAATCTTCTACTTCTATTTGAAGGAAGGTGCTAGAGAATGGTTGGAAGACTACCAAAAAATTATGTAATCAACCCAACTTCCATAATTTATGAAATGGTAAGACATGCTTTTCTTACATACTTTCAACAAGTTGAAGACCCACAAAAGGTATGTCACTCTATTCAAAGCTTGGTGCGTGTGGAAGGCCATACCAGACAAGACTTCGTGAAGACAATCAATGCATTATGAACAAAGTGGTTCACATATTTGGGGTTCAAATTCCTCCATCCATGTTAAAGAAAGATAGGTTTTTTGCAAGTTTGAGGAGCATTCTATGCTTTGAAGGTGGAGCTTAAGTAGCCAGAGACCTTCTAAATGGAAATTAAAATTGCAAATAATAAGAAGTGAAGGCGAAGCCCTTTAGTCAACTTGGAATTAACATTGAGCCAAAGGTTGAAGTGAAAGTTGTATAGCATGCAAACGTCCTCATTAAAAAACCCACGTAATGATCACCAAGCTTCTTATAATGTAAATTCTTTTCACAAAGAGATGCAATTAGTTGTAGGACTATCTTACGATGAGCGGTGGACGAGGTCAAAGCTATGGATATGGTCATGGCCATGGAAGCATTGAGGGTTTTACATATGGTAGAAAAAGAGGCATGGCTAGAAGAGGGGATATATTTCAATGTTATAACTGTGGTGAATGGGGTCATAAAGTCCCCGAATGTGCAGACAAACCAAAGACAGTGGGGGGTGTTATGTTTCTTCCTCCTTCAGAAAATTCTTCTCGAGCTCAAGACTATGGTATTGAAACCAAAGGGGAAGCAGAAACAAGTGGTTTGACAGTTGAAAAGAAAGGCAAGTCAAAGATGGTAAGCCTAATTTATTTGGAGAAAGAAGATAAAGGTTCAAGAGCTATGGTGATGCCTATAGGTAAGAGGGATACAAGAGATCATGACATGAGTGATGCAGTTCCTAACCATACTAAAGACAAAAATAGGTGAAAATAGGTACATGTAAAGAGAAGAAGAAGAGAAGACCTAAGCAACCGTTTACAATGCATTGGATTTTTCTTTGCGAGAAGGCCAATCAAACTACAGTCTAAGGTTCGATTTGGTACAAAGAAGGGGCGATATTACCTTTGGTCAACTCATGAAATTTTTGCCTAAGCTAAAGAGGCATTGGAAACATGTGGTTGATCAACCCTATGAAGAAGGAGTTTGCTACTAGGGGGTTTATGAGAATCTTATATTTGAATGGACTACTTGATATTTGTTCTATCACTATGAAAATCTCTAATTGTTTACCGCGGCCTTTGATCCAGTTTTGTAGAGAGAGATTCCAAAATCAGCTTGAGATGGAAAAGAGAGGAGGCTGGGGCCGGGAGGGGGGGACATGGATATGGTTAGGACAATGTTGGGCAATATGAAAGTTTGTTTGCAGAGACTTAAAGGAAGATATCCCTTGTTAATGAAAAGTTTCCTTGTTTGTCCCTAGAATAGATTACTGTTTCACCTTCTATTATGGTTCAAACATTTCAGCTATGCTTGAAAATGATTGCAGCGGGACTTATTTAGTTTCTTTTCAAGAATATTTACATTCCTCTTTAGTGTGTGCTAAGAGCATCACATTCGCCATAAGTATTGGCAAAGCTGATCATGGATATATAGGTTCGGATTTGTTTTTGCTAAATGCATGCACACTGGGTGTTATGGGGCCTAGTGTTTAGCAAAGGCTGATTTGGAGCGGCATGCATATTCATCATATTAGTTGCTTATAAAGCATTTCTGCACTCTATGTGCCGCATCTCTATGCTATTACTTTTGGGTCTATCAATCACCATTAGAGGTCATAGCTCGGTTTGGGTGCTTGTGGATTTTTTCAACTTAACCACGATATTTATTGAGGACATTGTTCCTCATCAATGTTGTACGATAATGTGCTCCCCGTTTACCAGTCATCGGGGAAGACTGACTCTAAACCATGGGGAAACACACCTCAATATTGTCAATTATCCAAGGGGATTGACAGATTACGAAGTGTAATCTTGTGCTAAAGGATATGCAAAGTGCGTACATTAGCACCAAGCAATCCAATTAATAAGTATTTATTGCTCTACTTGGAGTTTGCTTACCATCAGATAAAGCATGTTTGCAACTAGGTTTAGTCTCTTCATGTATAAGTCAGGTTCTCAACCTTGAAAACTAGTTATGGTGAGGTTGTTTACTAATGAAATTTGAGAACGAGTCAAGGACTCGCTTGGGTGATAGTTATGTCAGCAAGTTACTTTCAAGGAAAGTGCAAAAAGGTACTCTTTGGGTACATCTTAGTTATGATTACTCATTTAGCTACTCAAGTGAGTTCTAGTTGGAGTTTTATCCGTAGGCCCTGGCCAAGGGCCTACGGATACACATGCAGTACAAGGGCTATATATAGCTAAGAGCCAGAGGGCGAGGGGCCTATATATAGGCAGGTTGGGTGGTTATGAGCATGTCTATCTCCCTATAGCCTTTCACTTATCAAGTTGGTGGTGTAGAAAATCCTGCAAAAGTTAATAAATGTAGAATTGAAAATTAACACACTAATGTGATGGAGTGACCGTGCACCAAGAGGTATAGAGCCTTGCTCTAGAAAGCCTTGCTGTTTAATAGATGTAAGTGGCTTGGCGCGTCCTCAACATTAGGTCAAAGATACAATCTTCAAACATTTTGAAAATTGTAAGACAATAGATGTCTACACAAGCCGTGCTCACGTGTAACCGCATACAAAGTCCTACTCTAAAGGTGGTGATGAATGTATTGAGTGCAAAAAAAAAAGTTATTGAGGAGCTATGCTTAAGACAATCTAGAACTCCAGATTAGAAAGAAGAAGATCTGTGGGCTTCTTGAATTGAAACTATTGATCGACCTTGTAGAATACTTGTATATTACAAGCCATAAGCCTTGCTTCTGCTTGCTTTACTATTGGAAGCATGCATAAAGATGTGTTGCCAAATTGTGGGTATTAAACCCAACTTTTCTCGGTGATGGCAATAACACTCACAAGTGTTGCTTACTATGAGGGCATAAATTGCACAAGGAGATAATTTTTTATCATGGCGTCACACATAGCCCTTGCATGCTATAGCACGTACTGGAATAATTTGGCAAACAAAATTGAAATTGATTGCGTATAACCTCATAATTTACGTTTATCAAATTGTTGTGCTAATCGCATGGCCAGAATGCTCGAGCTTCCATGACCTCGAATCGAGCATCGACATTGTCTTTGACTAGCATCCTTGCTCAGAACCTTGTTGTTACCTCCCCCGGTCTCCTTTTGCACCTTGGAAACCGTAGCAATGCTTGATTAAAAATAAAAAATAAAAATATTAACCGTAGTATGTACTACCGACGCCGATCTAGAAATTTTGAAACGAAAAACGTGTTGCTGTGTTTTTGGTAGCCTTCCTCAAGATGGAAACTTGTCGAGCACAGGAGAAGGAATCTCGTATGTCGATGATGCTTGGTACTTCAAGAGGGTAGAGGGGAGCTGCCGACTGTGGGCACACTCCCTTCGGCCCTTTTTTTATAAAGAGTAACCCAAATAGGTTGTTTTTGAAAAAAATACATTGTTCTGCTGCTGCTAACGATGGCCAACGATGGCGAGGAAGGGGAGATGCTCATAGCTCTCTTTAGGAAGCTCAAAAGGCCGCAACACAGAAAAGGGAAACGTTGGCCTCTGCAACGCGATCCGAACAAGGCAGAGCATGCCGGATTTGATGAAGGTCAACGAGCTCCCTTCTCGGCCAAGCCACTTTGCACACGCTGTGGTTGTTTCGGCCTCCCCGCCTAGAAAGAGAGTCTGCACACGAGTTTTTTCTCATGGAGCTTGCCCACGGCCGTGCAAAGAGAGAGAGAGAGAGAGAGAGAGAGAGAGAGACCATGCGAGATAAAACTAGAATTTGCATTGGTTATGTAGGCTTTGGAACGAACTGCTTCATTATTTTTAGACATAATTGCCTTTTTTGTGAGATAAATTGTGACAAATTACATACTTAGCACTCAAAAATGAATAAAGATTAGAAAACTTCAACAATCCAACGAAAATAGGTACAAGGGTACTTTGGAAATTTTTGAAACTTAAGGGGTATTTAGGGATTTTCCACAAAGAAGAAGGGTATTTTGGTAATTTTTCTAATTTTTGGACTACATAAGGAGTCCTTATTAGTAAAAGCGTTGGATTTTTGGTCCAATTGTAGACCATTGGTAAAGCTTCTTTAATATTCTTCTAGCTAGATCTTTGTGATCTTTGTGAGAGGTGTTGGCATTTGTGTAACTCTCTCTTTAAAGAGGCCATTGAATATTGGTTTAGTCATAATTTTTTATACTTTTGGAATATATTGTAATCTAAATTAGTCATTGTTACACTTGTTTTGAAAAAATGTAATACTCTATTGTGACAAAAAAAGAAAACAACCAAAATACCTCTCTAATTTGTGAAAATTTCCAAACTACCCCTCAAATATCAAAAATTCTGAAAATACCCTCAATACTTTGTTATAAATTCCAGAATGGCCCTTCAATTTTTTCAAAATTTTCAAAATACCCCTAGTTATGAGATTACATATCTCCAAAGATAAAAAGATTTGTAGAATTTTATAAGACCGCCGATTGTCTATCAGTATAAGATGGTAAAACTAGAATTTATGTTGGTTATGTAGGCTTTGGAGATGAATTGCTTCATTATTTTTAGACGTAATTGCCTTTTTTTGGTGAGATAACTTCTAACAAATTACATACTAAGCACTCAAAAACGGATCTCAATTGTCAAAAACGAATAAAGATTAGAAAATCTTCAACAATTCAACCAAAATAGATACAAGGGTATTTTGGGAATTTTTGAAACTTAAGGGGTATTTTAGGAATTTCCACAAATAAGAGAGGTATTTTGATAATTCGCCCCCAAAAAAAAAAAAGTTCGTGTCACTTTCTCATTTCCCTCTCACGGAGAACCCTCTTATTATTAAATTCCTCCCAATAACATTACATTATGTAACGCGCTGCACGAAAAGCTGCAGAGCCCATGATCGCTCCACGGAAAAGCAGAAGAAAGAACTACAAACAAATCAAACGATGTACTATGGACGACGTCAGACACATCGTCCTCTATAATTATATATACTATCAAACGATGTACTAAGGACGACGTCAGATATATTCTATAATTATCTACGAGCTTTCTCGAAACCTCTCTCTCCGTTTATATATATATATATATATATATATAATATATATATATATATGAGGAGAAGAGTGGTCGACGTGAAAACAGTGGCGTGGCACCTCGTTGGACCCTCCTAGTGCAAGTAGGTCTCTCTCTCTCTCTCTCTCTCTCTCTCTCCCTCCGCGCATATATACGCAAGTGATTTCACACTGACAGCTTACACTGGTTTGCAGGTTGGTAAATCGAAGATGGCAACAAAGACGATATATTTAGCAGTCTGCGGCTGCATAGTAATACTCATGGGGGTCATGCAGATCACAGCAGGATCGCCCAATGACGAGACATGGCAGGAGGTCACGACTGTGAAGATTTAATGAACACACGAGCACTGAAATATGATTAACTTAATAACATAAGAGAGAGAGAGACTGATGCGAAATAGAGACAACTGGATTGCTAATAACACTGAAACAATACAATGAATAGCAGCTATGCTCAAATGGAAAGACAAGTTGCAGTGATCAATCAGTGCCTAGACTAGTGGGTGGTTGGTAGATCAGTGGTAGGTGAAATTGGTTGCTAAATCTATGGGATGATTATTGGTGGGAATTCACCCTTACAAAATAATAAAGTGAATTTGTTTCTAACAATGACGAGCTCCAGAACGAACGTGGTGTATGGGGCAAGCAACACGTACACCATTTTGGCACGGGATTCGGGTATCGGGTATCTTTTTAATTTCTTCTTCGGGCATGGGTACGACGGGGACGCCGTACGAACGGACACGGCCGTCACGCTGGGTGGCAACGGAGATGCATCGGCCATTTACGCCTGTACCGAAGGTAGGCTGCAGTTGGTGGCTACCAACACCTCTAGCACGCCTCAGAACGCCTTGGTTCATGTGCGCTACAACAACACCGACGACTACTACAGACTGCAGATCACCGACGCCTCGCCCGCCGTCTACGTTCAGTTCGTCCTTCTCTCCCAAGGTGGTATCCTCTGCACCGCAGGCCTGCCCGGCACCCCTATCACCTTCGCCTCCCCCTCCTCCACCAACCACCCCAAGGAGCCGGCGCTTGTCTACACGTCGGACATGCACGTCCTGCGTCAGGCGGTCGACAGGTCCTCCTTGTACTGATCTTGCACAAGATCACTATGTCAATAAAATTATAATACACAGCTGTGCTAGTTATATTGTGGTGTACACACAAGATGGGACCAAACTGAGTGTGCCCCGATCGCATCTGGCACCTCCTTATATTATAACCATCAAGCAGTTACAACCATAAGATGTCCGGCCACACTAGGTGGTCGGACTCTACCTGCACGACCACACACCACACCTCCCCCTTTAGGGAGAAAAAAGATGGACATCTTTTTTACAATTTTGGGCTGAGAAAAGACTTGACACAAAGGGATCAACTCCAACGCCTCATCCGGGGGGAGTGATCATACAACGGCTTCGGGGCTAAGGGACTGAGCTTGGGGGCTAGACTCGTCATCATGCCGACGTCATCAAGGCATGGAACTCATACATCTCGCTTATGCAAACATTAGGTCGATATCCCAATGAAATGGACAAGACGAGGAAGGACTGACTGAGGATTGGGTGCGGAATTTTTGTGACATACATTCATTTCCATAAGAGATTTGGTGTGATTGTGAGTTTATTTGAGCAAAAACTGAAAATTCCAAGAACTAAAATCAGTAGCAAAAGGCACCTCTGCAAGTTGGCTCTGCAACCAACTTGCCGTAACTCCGTTTGCCAGCAAGAAAACTCCAACCAAGTGAAAATTTAACTTGATGTCTGTCGTGCAGGGCAATTAAATGTGGATTGTTGAACAAAACAGTCATGAAAGTCGAGCTACATTAAAACCATCGCCATTGATTTTCCTTGAGGAGGTTGCACGGGCTACGGGGGAGCATCAGCATCATGGACGACTGTAAACATGCTCCAGGCGGAGGATTTGAGTTTCATGCAAGGGTAAGAATCGTAGGGGTCATCAGCGTAGAGGCCATAAATAACCATCGGCTAAGCTCCCCTGTTTGCGTAGCTCTTTGCAGTTTGATGAACTTCCACTTTTCGGAGTGAACTTGTCTCTTTGCGAACAACTGCATGCTTGCTGAAAATCATTAGAGCTGACCTTGATGGTGCAAGCAACTCAATTGGCCAGACCATGAAAGCGGGCAACTGTAAATAAGAAAGACATGTTACGAGCATGTAGCGTTCTACTCTGCATCTGGACCGCATGAGGTTAGCAAGATTAGGGGAGGTTGTCGACAGTGGACTATGGTTAGCAAACTGAGAGGCAATTAGTAGATTCCAAGCACGGGTTATCCAGGCGTCACCGTAGAAGCAGCTATGAAAACAACAAAGTAGAGCTACAGATGTTGGGCTCGTGAGCAATACCAAGGCGTTGACACCAACAATACCTGGATAAACTTAGGTGAAGAAGAGGTATGCATTGGGCGCGGCTTGAAGTAGGAAATGGAGCCGTACCACGTCAGTTACAATCGAGAGGCTCACGTACAAGGTGATCATCATGATGCTCATGATGGAGAAGCAATTGGAGTGGCAGCTACCGCCTCTACTACGAGTGAAACAGCAGCAGCGTATGGTCATTGATGCAGATCCGCCGTAAGAGAGAAGCTCCTCATGATGCAGCCAAAACTGAATGGCGCATAGCAGGGGCAGAGAAGCGTGGGCGACCTGCTGTAGCTGAAGAAACATCAGAAAAGCCCGTCGGCTGCGTGACATGATCTTCTTGGTGGGCGCCTAACTACGACCTGCCATGGTGAAACTCTACAGAACAGGCAGCGAGGATGCTGAGAGTTGTCTTCATTGTCTGAGAAGAGAAGGGCTCGGTCATAAGGGGAGCAACAGAAATTTGGGAGGTGCAAGGATGTTGCAGAAAAACTCCATGCAAAGAGACAGTACTCTCTCGCTCTCTCTCATCCAGTATCAATGGCGAACTCCATCATGAATTGGGGAACCCAAGAAACTAAAGAAAAGAAAGAAGGATTCCTAACTGCCCGTCAACTCCACCAATGTGGTGTACACACAAGATGGGACCAAACTGAGTGTGCCCCGATTGCATCTGGCACCTCCTTATATTATAAACATCAAGCAGTTACAACCATAAGATGTCCGACCACACTAGGTGGCCGGACTCTACCTGCACGACCACACACCACATTATCTAGAACGACTAATTTTATGGTAAACTTGATACAATGTAGGAATGTCTTTCAAATCCATGTCTTTATGTACGAATAGGGAGGCGGAATCTCAATGGAATATTGGAACATCCTCCCTAAATAAATAAAAATTCATTTAAAGTGAATTGTAGACCAATGCCGAATTGCATTTGCAACAGGTAGTGCATGAGGAGGGGAGGAAGCCCAACGAAAGGGGAAAGCCGGTGGAAGGTGAGAGAGGGAATTGGGTGTTGCCTGCAGTGTTCGGGAAAATCATTTTTCCAAACATACAAATTTCCTTTCCTTGAGTTTGCCAAGAGGAAATTTTTAAAAAAATTTAAACATACAAATTCGAAAGCAGCTGCACAGTACATACCACCTCTCATTCCGACTAATCTGCCGCGCTGAGCCACAAGGATGTCTTCAATGTGCTCTCTCTCTCTCTCTCTCTCTCTCTCTCTCTCTCTCTCTCTCTCTCTCACCCTTGCTAGGTCTCCCCTATATTCGTCACCTTCTCCTTTGCTTCTCTCCTATTATTGCAAATCTCTTCCTCAGCTCTCCATGCATTGGTTTGTCAGTTGTATCAATACCCTTGGAATCCATTCGAGGGAAGAGAATCTATAAACAAAATTAGTGATTTATTAAACAGTAGAGCCATTTAGGAGAAGATGCAAACAAAAGAAAAAACAACACGTAAAGTTTTCATGCTATAGAAATTCTCCAATAACAATAACTTTCCTCTTTGCAATCTATCTCACACCCATCAATTTTAAACCACCAAAAAATATGAAGGTATACATTGATGAGTGCATTTTGGACATCGTATTTTTTATAAATTTATACATAGAGATAATGCAGTGTGACAACAAGATGTGTGGGATTTCTTCTTGTAGGTATTTTATCTTGCTTTAGCAAGCTTATGTACATGCAATGCGAACCGTTAATGTGTTGCATGTTGTCGGATTCCTAGTGAAATATGAATTGTATTATAACTTAAATGTAACAAATTTCAATCGAATATCAAGAATTTGTAGGTTTTGGGTCCTTGTGGATTCTTTATACTTTTCGATGCAATTTTTTGTCCTCGAGTAGACTTCTTTACGTATAGTCATACCATGTCAGCCTGCTGTTCGTGGCGATTTTGCACATAGCGGTGCATAGATTCAAAATTCCATATCTTCAAAACTTTGGTTTCAGAAGTTGTAGAGAATTTTTGAGACCTTAAAGAATTTAATGTGGAGTTGTAGTTTGGAAGATACAATCGTTTTCCTGCAGGATGCACGATTTGGTAGGCCGCAAGCAATTTGGTGTAGGGTAAGTTGTGAAGACTTATATGTTTTGTGGCTCGTTTTCTTAAGTACATTGATTGGCGTGTATTGTAAATCCATGCTATGACAAATCATGCTTCCTAGTTTCCATGATGGTCTTTTAGGTGGGTGTGCTGCTTTTAAACTCCCAAGGGATCACTTACCCTTTTGAGTTGTGGTTTCTTATAGTTTGTGGTACTGAATAATTTTTATCTTGATCAAGCACTATTGAGGGACATGGCTATAGAGGTGTCCCTTGCTCTTGTTTTTTCAACATGGTTTTGGTGATCACCACCGCGAAATTACTTCGAGTTACTTTTAATTTTCAGGTTTCGGAAAACATAGTGGTTAGTTTTTTATACTTTATGAAAAATCCAATGAAAGTTCCAAAGGTTTGATTGAGCAAATGGACTTTGCTTGCCTTGCTGACAAGTAGGACCCATTGTTGGTGCTACGAATCTTCTACTTCTATTTGAAGGAAGGTGCTAGAGAATGGTTGGAAGACTACCAAAAAAGTATGTAATCAACCCAACTTCCATAAGTTATGAAATGGTAAGACATGCTTTTCTTACATACTTTCAACAAGTTGAAGACCCACAAAAGGTATGTCACTCTATCCAAAGCTTGGTGCGTGTGGAAGGCCATACCATACAAGACTTCGTGAAGACAATCAATACATTATGAACAAAGTGGTTCACATATTTGGGGTTCAAATTACTCCATCCATGTTAAAGAAGGATAGGTTTTTTGCAAGTTTGAGGAGCATTCTATGCTTTGAAGGTGGAGCTTAAGTAGCCAGAGACCTTCTAAATGGAAATTAAAATTGCAAATAATAAGGAGTGAAGGCGAAGCCCTTTGGTCAACTTGGAATTAACATTGAGCCAAAGGTTGAAGTGAAAGTTGTAGAGCATGCAAACGTCCTCATTAAAAAACCCACGTAATGATCACCAAGCTTCTTATAATCTCTTTTCACAAAGAGATGAAATCAGTTGTAGGACTATCTTACGATGAGCGGTGGACGAGGTCAAAGCTATGGATATGGTCATGGCCATGGAAGCATTGAGGGTTTTCCATATGGTAGAAAAAGAGGCATGGCTAGAAGAGGGGATATATTTCAATGCTATAATTGTGGTGAATGGGGTCATAAAGTCTCCGAATGTGCAGACAAACCAAAGACAGTGGGCAGTGTTATGTTTCTTCCTCCTTCAAAAAATTATTCTCAAGCTCAAGACTATGGTATTGAAATCAAAGGGGAAGCAGAAACAAGTGGTTTGACAGTTGAAAAGAAAGGCAAGTCAAAGATGGTAAGCCTAATTTATTTGGAGAAAGAAAATAAAGGTTCAAGAGCTATGGTGATGCCTACATGTAAGAGAGATACAAGAGATCATGACATGAGTGATGCAGATCCTAACCATACTAAAGACAAAAATAGGTGAAAATAGGTACATGTAAAGAGAAGGAGAAGAGAAGACCTAAGAAACCGTTTACAATGCATTGGATTTTTCTTTGCGAGAAGGCCAATCAAACTACAGTCTAAGGTTCCATTTGGTACAAAGAAGGGGTGACATTACCTTTGGTCAACTCATGGAATTTTTGCCTAAGCTAAAGAGGCATTGGAAACATGTGGTTGATCAACCCTATGAAGAAGGAGTTTGCTACTAGGGGGTTTATGAGATCTTATCTTTGAATGAACTACTTGATATTTGTTCTACCACTATGAAAATCTCTAATTGTTTACCGCGGCCTTTCATCGCGTTTTGTAGAGAGAGATTCCAGAATCAGCTTGAGATGGAAAAGAGAGGAGGGCCAGGGAGGGGGGGGGGGGGCATGGATATGGTTAGGACAGTGTTGGGCAATAGGAAAGTCTGTTTGCAGAGACTTAAAGGAAGATATCCCTCCTGTCTATTAAAAAACTAGAGCTCTGGGACAAGCTATGGGAGGAACAGAAGGTCAAGATGAAGCGTGTGAAAGCTCAGGCCCAAGCCTCGTTACCCAAGATAGTGAAGATGGCCCAAGATGTGCAAGCAGCTGTGGGTGGCCGATCAGATGCGAGTGGCACCGACACAATCATGCGCACAACTTTGAATGCCAAGTGCGCTCATCTAATTGGCATTCCTCACGAGGCCTTGGTAGAAGGTACAAGGGTAGTAGGTTATTTTGGTGTGTGCACATTGTACACCATCAAAGGAATCTCCTTCTTTCCATACCACATTGCATATATGTGGACAAATGCTACAAGGGAAGGAGCGAGGCAGAATTTGATAGCTTCCAGATAGACCAAGAAATGCAAATGCTTCATCCCTCCATTGTAAGATGCATTGGATTTACAAGTGAAGCTCCCTTGATCACGCTATTTCCATACTACAATGGGGGCACCTTGGGGGACATGATGTGACGCTTGCCATTCGCCCACAGAGCGTTCAGACTCCACATGCACAAGCTACAACACGGCTGGAAGCCGCTTGCCAAAGATAGAGACAACGTGGATCAAATCAGTGATTGAGAAGATGCCAGCAATTTGCCACGCCGCAATTGATGGCGTTGTGGGTGCTCACTTGACTGGTATAGTGCACAACGACCTGCACCCGTTCAACATAATGTTGTACTTTACTCGCATAAATAAACCCCGTGTTGGCATTATTGATTGGGAAATGATGCTCATAACGCGAGCTAAACGCATGTCAATTAATTATTTGCATCCAAGTGGACAGTCGGACCTTGCACTTTTGGAGACACGGAAAGGAGGGGAAGCAGAGATTGCAAAGCAACCATGGATTTCTACAGAATTGTACGATCCACGGTGCACAGATGCATACACAAAATTGAGTGACATTTATGCATTGGGTTATCTATTCAACAAATTGATAGATTTTTGGAGTCCCTCAAGGAAAGTTTTTTTTCTAGAAGAAGTATTTTACCACCCGGCCCGACCAAGATGTTATGAGGGCCATTCAGATGAAAGTAGACTACTGATGAAGTTAGCAGAGCGGGAAAATAGAAGAAATACATTTGATGTTTTGATATTTTTCAAAGAACATTTAAAGACACGCCCTAATCCTGTCCAACGAGCGCTTGTTGAACTTGCACCATCTTTTTACCCGACCTAAATATTTTTGTGATATACATTTGTCTTGTCCGGGGTATTTCATTTGTATTGATGTGTATTATCTGGTTTGGGGTGGTTCACCTCATTGAGTCATGTCTTGTATTTTAATCGGATCAATTGTCTTGTATTTTAATTGGATTAATTATCTTTAGTCATTTCAAATTTGTCATGTTATCCGAGGTATTTCAAAAAAAAATTGGTGGTTCATGCAATTGGGTCCGTTCGTTGTGGTTTTGTTAAGTCCCATTAGTTGTGAGTTGATTTAGTCGTCTTACAACGTATTATGTAGTGGACGAGATTGATTTTCTTTGTCTATCTGTGAGACTACTGAATCGTTGTCAAGAAGAGCGCAGTGCGACTAAGAAAGCGTCGGGCCTTTGACTCTGAGGATTCGTAGAAAATTCATGCAAGGCGTAGATGATTTGACGCCAAAAACACACTAAAAAAGAACAAAACTCCAGACAAGAAAGCTCCACTTTGAAAATGAACCAAGATCAACTCAAAATTCTTGTGTGTGTGAAGATTAGGTGTAGCCTTTCTCCCAATCGCACAGATGCAGTGCTCATTTGACCTGTTAAAAACCCTAAATTTATGCTTCGATTCTTTGTCGTGACCATTTCATGGAAGCTTCAATACTTTATTGGAGAAGCCCAAGTAGTTATTAGAGGAGGGTAAACGGCCTCACAACCTCAACCATGTAGTGGAAGCAGCATGGAGTGCACTAGCACCCTGTAAAGGAATGGCTGTATCTCCTTGCTCATGTGCCCAAATGAGCTCATTCTTGGATCTAAATTTTCCACACAGATTAGGCAACGACGGCACTATTGTTGATGTGGAATTTTGAGCTATTTTTAGGCTATTTTGACCATTTTAAGGCCATTCTTTGCCCAAAAAATGCCCCTTTTTGTTCGTAACAAAACCCAAACGAGTTGGGAAAAATCCCATTGGGTTCAAATTTCATGTTGAACCTCATTTTTTCACTTGGTAAGAACTTTGAAAAAGTGTTTTATGCCCGTGTATGAAACCTACTTTTTTTGGCCGAGATTGCCCACATTGAACTTTCTAGGCAAAACGAGCGTGCCACTTTGAAACACTTGACATTTTTACATTCCTAAAGAAAATTAGGCATGCTTTAATGTGTTAAAACATGCGATGGTGCCATGTCCTCGGCTTCGCCTGCCCGGCAAAGTATGTATACGCTTGCAACTATGGCAACCGTCTTCCAATATATCACACTATGTAGGTCATATCATTTGGTCCCACATAACAAAAGCATTGAGAATGAGGTAGATATTTTGATTTATGGACGTGCCATGGCACGATATCCACCCCCTCTAAACCTGCACATCCTCCGGCATGTGCCACACATATCTTTTGCAGGTTCAGTCTTCATTTAAGTCAACATACATATCAATTTCGTCATCACTTGCAACGAAATCTAACGCATCATCCTTTCGTTCTTCATCCACATCCATAACATTTTCATGAGAGCCTTCATTCTGACTTTCTTATATGAATCAAAGGGATTTGAATCACCTCTTCTTTTGGATAACTTGATTCTTTTCCCTGCAATGGGAATCTTCATTTTTGTCCCATCTAATTCATGCAAGGTATAAGTTGCATCCCGATGTACATGCTGAACCACATAAGGACCAAACTATCTCTTTGAAAACTTTCTTATTGTTGGATGTTGGTTTTCAAGACTATTGTCATACACCAACACCCAATCACCTTCCTCGATAGCTTAGAGTCTAAGCCTATGCCTCTTATCAAACTTGTCCTTATTCTTTAACCTTGCATCTTTCAATCGTGTTATTGCAATCTCAATATCTTAGGGACTTCTTTCTAATTGTTGTATACGCAAAGCAAGAAGGTCTTCCCTACTTATTCCATCTTCCCAAGGCAATACATTCCATGGGGGAATTACATCCTCAATTGGCATTATAGGTTTCTGACCATACATCAACTCAAAAGGCATATAATCAGTAACTCAACTATGAGTTGTACGATCAGTCCATAAAGCATAAGGCAATAACCTAGGCCACTCTCCCATTTTACCTTTGCAAGCCTTAGCCATTGCTTTAATAATAGGAGGATGCCCACGCTCTGATTTACCTTCCCTCAGGATTATATGCAGTAGTGAGAGCAAGTTTAATGCCCAACCTAGAGAAAAACTTTCTAGCATTGTCAGCATCGAACTCACCCTTGTTCGTTGTTATTTTCCCAACACAACCATAACGACTGATTACATCATCCAAGAGGAACTTACATACCCCTTCTGTGCTTTTTGTTCTCACAGCACGACCTTCAACTTGATTGGTTAAGTCTTCTCATGCAAGCACTATGTATCTCATTTTCCATAAGCCCAATGGCATTGTAACCAGATCTACTACCCACTTGTAATGCATGGCCAATGGGTAAGTAGGGTGCAACCCATCACAATGGCGTACATTTGAATACATTTGACGGGTTTCACAGAACTCCACAAAGTGAGATACATCTTTATACATACCTTTCCACCAATACCTCTCTTTCATTTTAGTAAAGGTGGCCCATAAACCTCTATATCGAGCATAAAGACTCTCATGAAACTTTTTCATAAGCTCATTTTGAGTGTCCTTATCATTCACGACTCTCATCGGCATTCCATTTCTTTGTTTTGGACACTTCCATAAGTACCCCCTTCTTTCAAAAAGTATCCGTAGGCCTTTCTCCTTATTCTTTTGAACTCTTGATCAGTCCACCCTTCTTGCCTTCTCAAAGTGCGCAGATAGCGTCCAATGAGCAACTAGTCACCTTGATATAGGTCCTGTGTAAATGACTCAAGTGCATTTGACAAGCAAACATGATTACCCTTAGATACTATAAAATTGTGTGCCTACATCATCGTCCTCGACAACCATGTCTTGTTCATTTTCATACCTTGCTCTTGAAAGCATATCCGTAATTGGATTATCTTTCCCTGCAATATGCTTAAATTTTGAATTCAAGGAATTTATGTAGGCAATCCATCTCAACATAGCAATGTCATGAGTTGAGCAGCTTGTGATCATTCCAAGAAGGGGCAGACAATCAGTCTCCATTATTACATTTGCTCCTTTCAAATACTCTTTGTCACATTTCAAATCTGTAACTACTCCCCATAACTCTTTTTTTACCTGTGTATAGTTGCGTTGACGAGCACTTAGGACTTTTGCTCCAAATCTCACCCCATATCTCTTGCCATCATCATCGTCTTGCCCAATCACCCATCCAATTCCTGTGGGGCTAGTATCCACTGTCAGAGTTACATATCTTCCACATTCATAATTTGCTTTCCTCAAAGTTGGAGACATAAGCAACAACCTCTTAACTTTCTCATGGCATGAGTATGCATTTCTTCCCATTGAAACTTTTGGTTCTTTCTCAAACATTGATACAAAGGCTCTACCACATGTGCATAATCCGGAATCCAGATAACATAAAACACCCATGCACCCAAGAACCTTTGAACCTCAGTGACATTTTTACATTTCTATTTCATTCTCTAAATTACATCAATCTTTGTAGGACAAGGCCTTCTACCATATGGCCCACACATATGTCCCACAATAAGAACTGCATTCGCACCAAACACTGACTTTCGGCCAGAGAAGGTAAGGTTCACCTCTTCCAATCTTGACAAGATCTAATCACAATCATTGATATGGTTTGCCACATACTTGCGGCACCCCCTCAAGTCCAGAGCCACATATATATCGCTTGCATCACATCCTTTTATTGGCACATCATCAAGGAAAGGCATTGTAGTTTGCGGTATGAAGTCACGTAGGACTTTGTTCATACCATTCATCATATGTGTAACTGAATTAGTTTCCCCTTGAGGTAAGGTGCACATCCTTACTAAACCCAAGGGTGTCCACATGGTAGTCAGGTCCCTGCTTTCCATTGCTAGTTGGAACTGATCATACCTTGAGTACAAATCTCCCATAGAATATATTTCCCTTCCTGCAAATGCCTCTGCAAACTCATTGACAACTGGCCCTATACCCACATTTTTTATTGTCACCTTATTTATAGATTGCATATCCTGAATAAAGAGTAAAGAACCATTTTTCTTTGGAACTGTGAACCATTTGTTTGAATATGGAGCACAAGAAGGCTCCAAAATACCCATCTTGATCTTTTCATTAAGCAGCTCAATGAGTTTTGGCAAATGAGCCTTTGTAACAAGAATAGGCCTCAAGTTCCAAGGTACATGAGGGATAGTGAAGATCACCATAGGACAAAAAATGGATGGATCAACACACCCTATCTCATAAGGCTCAAATGAAAAAGCTTTTTCGTGTTTGGCAAGCATGTCTTCAAAGCATATCTTTTTAGCTTTTTTCAAACTGTCCTCGCAACCAACCTTTAACTCCTTCAAAGAATCCTGTGTGAACTTGTGTCAAATCTTGCTTGGGTCACAAAGGCTAGGTTGCAAGGCAGCTTGCTCCATCTTATTTGTGCAATCTTTTGGTAGAGGTAATGCCAATGGTTTCACTTTCTTTGCCACGAACTTATAATTAGTCTCCACTTGTACATCAACACCTTGAGCATTTTTGAAATCCTCAATGACCTTGTACATTTCTATTGAGCATACTTTCACGACCTCACTTCCCATATGCAAATTGTAATCCACTAAAGACTCCAAATCTTGCATATTATCCACAAACGAAGACTCATCAAACACACCTGCAATGCATTCATCATCTTCTAGCAAACCATTCATCTTTGAACCTCTTTGTACATTATTTACATGTTGTTGTTCACCCCGATTTAAGTCCTCACACTCTGCAAAAGCAATAGATCCATAGTCTGATAATCCTACAAAACCTATACGAAATGTTTCTTTTGCATATACATCATGTGAGAACTTTTCTCTTCTTGTATCATTGCAGTCCCACTCTACAATGGTACATGGCCAAAACCCCTCATATCCTTGTAGTCCTTGAATTCTTTGTTTGTCTTTGGCAAGGGTTGCTATCAAAGACTTTCACAATTCCTTTCATGGTCCACACAAACAGTAAGGAACTGTATTGCACGCTTCCCATCCCTGCTCCTTATCCTTGCATAAGCTGACCGATCGTCCATTACCTTGGTTTCCACGTGAGTAGTGGTGATGTATGGCTTCCCAAGGATAAGAGGGTATGTAGAAATCTCATGTACAAAGATTTTTTTGTCATCTTTCACATCCCCTATAGTCACCTTTACATTTGGACAAGCTCCGTACCGCTCTCCTGATGAGTTGTTTGTTGCACAAATCATCCATCCATGATTTATATCAATTGGCCATTTTCCTTTTTGATAAAGACTCTTTGACATGAGGTTAATCTCTGCCCCATGATCTATCAACGGAATGTATAGATCTTTTAAGTCTCCCACTTTTACTAGGGTCTTGGTAGCTGCTCTTGCCCAGTGACTCTTCAAGTAGTAACTCTTGTGAGTGGTCTCAACTTCATCTTCATCATCCAAGAAGCGAACGTGTTTTACTCCTCTCCTAGACTTGTAGCATCCACCAATAGTCTCATCACCTTATTCACCATAGACTTGTACTCCCCGTGCATTTAAAGTCTCTTCTTCACCCTGTACATGGAGAGATTCATTAAGAGACTGTCGCTTCCTCTTTATGATATCAGTTATTTCTTCGTGGAATTCTCGCTTTGCTATACCAAGGACCTCACCCAAGGTAAATTCCACCTTATTTTTTAGATTCCTCTCTTCCAAAACCTTTTTGAGATCAGTTGATGCCTCTATATCGGATTGGATTTTGTAGGCTGGACCCTTTCGTTTGGATTTTGTTGCATCCTTCTTCTTTTCTTTAGAGGCTTCTTGCATAGGCACTTTGGGGACATGCATTTGTTGCGGGGAAGGTGATCTAGGAGGCACTGTGCCATTTCTGCCTCCACTCCTCGTGGCCCACTTTGAAGGCCCTTCATCCCCATTCTCGCACCTGCGTTTCTCTTTGACAATGGCCTCATTGGCTTGACATTTGGCAATGTATTCATGCATTGACAAAGATTCCCTGGGGTTCATTCCTACCTTTTTCTAGCCGATCGCGAATGCAGTCTCTAGCTTCATGTAACACCATTGTAGTCATTTTACTCTTCATAGCAGATTCTATAACGCATGGCAATAGCTCTTCAATACCATTAGATGCTTCTTCTCCAACCTTGATTCCTCTTTGATTTATAGGCTCTACCTTCAACCCATAGGCAGGTGCCTCAACCTTTGAGATGGCATGGCTAGTAGCCATGTCCTCAACTAGCTTCTTCATCCCTCCTTTCCCAAAGTTTTTCCCCAAGAACTTACCTATTTCACTTAAGTGAAATTTTCTATCTTCAAAGAAAACAAGCTCCTTTGTCAAAGCATCCTTGAAAATTTCACAATCCCTCCTTCCATGGTCAGTGCTATCACACCATATGCATCTATTGACAAAGCCTTCTCTAGTTTGAGGTCGTTGCCCTGTAGATTGACCCGATGGTTTCCCCTTTTCTTCTAGCCTTGTAAGATTTAACTTGAGCTCTTGCATTCCCTTGACAGTATCTTCTAGTATGGAGTTGTCACTCTTTGGAACCACAGTCTCACAGGCTTCATAGGACTCTCGGGAACACTTGGGACTTGAGTAGGGGGGTGAAAGCATGAATAGGTGGAAAGCTATATATGTGATATAATTAAATAGCATAGCATGATATTGGGGGTGTGGTCACTGGTGCCATATTTCAGACGTCCAAATTTATATTCTAAAAAATGTTATACTGAAAAATTCAGCCTTCACACACCCACTTTGTTTCATGAGTAGTTGGCAGTTTCAAACACCATGCCCCCCCCCCCCCCCCCGACTCCCCGCCTCTCTCTCTCTCTCTCTCTCTCTCTCTCTCTCTCTCTCTCTCTCTCTCTCTCTCTCTCTCTCTCTCTCTCTCTCTCTCTGTGTGTGTGTGTGTGTGTGTGTGTGTGTGTGTGTGTGTGTGTGTGTGTGTGTGTGTGTGTGTGTGTGTGTGTGTGTGTGTGTGTGTGTGTCGCGCGCGTGTGCTCAAGGTCTACTATGCTTAGAGCTTGTACTGTGCAAGCTTAGCTACTTCAAGGACGATTGCAGTAACCGCCCTCTTCTCTTCGAGGTATGTCTCTCCCATTGAACATGTACACTCTCTACTGCTTGAGCACGCGCGCCCCACCTGGGATCATTTAGCTACATTAAGCTGCATTTGGAGCTGCATGAGTGCCACACCTTGCTCATTTGCAACAAGATGCTGGCTGCATGAGAGGACATAGACTCCCGAGGTAATTTTCTAATCCACAAGCTGCATGCAATCTTGGGGAAAATCCCATAGCACATCACCTTGAATGCCCTGCTTACAAGAGCAGGCCCATGAAGTTCTTGTTTCTTTTTAGCAGGGATGATAAGTGAGGGCACACCACGTCTCATGAGTTCATTGGATGATGTGCATATATATCACTTGAGACTACATCATGGCACCTTCTTCAAAGCATCCGATTCAAGCAAGCAGCGGTCTAGTTAGGAACATCGAACCACCTCTGCATACGAAGTTTTGTCGTCTTGCTGAGGAATTTCATATGGTGCGTGGATTGCCATTGGAGGGAGTTTATCTGTGTAGCTTGACAGGAAACAATGACATCTCTGAGGAGGATTGGGAAGCTGTCTTTATATGCCCAAAGCCTGTTCCGGGTAGTGAGAAGAAAGTGAAGGCATACCATGCTCGGTCGGAATTCTTACAAAAGCTTGTGTGGAGACACTGGGATGTCTACCAGGAGGGTCCCTTCATGTATGAAGTAGGGACTCAATTTGCAAAGGCCTTTGCATTGGAAAACTGCAGTGAATCTGGCAAACATCAAATTTCTTGGGCTATCTTTGCAGAGAGGGCAATGAGAGCCTCAGAAGAAAGACACAACTTGCAAAATAAGATCAAGAGGTGGGAAGATCAGCAAATGAGTGGTAGAGGGAGAGGTTCCAAAACCACTGCTGCCTGTACCAGATCATCATTGAAAATAGAAGGTACGTCTATACCATTGTCAAGCGTGCCTACAGGAGGATGCCTGGTACAATTGGCAGAGGAGGATAGCAGGGCACTTGCAGAAATGAAGAATATTGCAGACGGCAAATTGCAAGACTAGAAGTCAAGACTTGAGGGTGCAGAGAAGAAGGTAGAGGATCAAGTCAGAGAATTGCATAGGGATGAGGGTGCTCAAAGCTCAAACACTTTGGCCATAAAGTTGCATGGGGAGATTGATTGCGTGCAAGACCCTATAGCTCGACAATGCCTGATTGATTTGATTGGACAATTCTCGAGTACTACTAGAGATAACGTTGTTGAATTAGAAGCCAATGTGGCTAAAGCAAAGGTGCATACCCTCCTACATGTGGTTCACTTCCATGTGGTTATGTGGTTAGAGTGTTATGGATTGTATGGTTATGTACTGTATGAGCATATTCTATTTCTGCTATGTGCTATATAGCACAAAATATGTGCTATATGGTCACAACATAGCCATCATCTTCATGGAGTGGGTGGTTATATGCTATGTGCTATGTGCTATATGGTCACAACATAGCCATCATCTTCATGGAGTGGGTGGTTATATGCTATGTGTGGTTATGTGCTATGTGCTTTATAGTTCAATCTAGGTGCATCATGTTCACAATAGTACCCTCATCTATTTGGGATGTGTGTGATTCTATGCTATGTGCTCTGTGTGGTTATGTGCTATGTGATACATAGCACAATGGACATGTGTAATATGTGCTATATAGCATACCTGTATGCTATATGCTCACAGTATAGCCCTAAAGTGTGTGTAAAATATTGATATGTGCTACATAGCACAAACTTTTTATGTGCTATGTGATAAATAGCATATTTTGTGTGTTATATGTTCACAATATAGCCCTGGAGTGTGTGGAATAGTGAATTGTGCTATATAGCACAATCTCTATTTTTGCTATGTGCTACATAGCACATCTCTAATTGTGATATGTGCTACATAGCACAACATTTGTGTTATATGCTATGTGCTATGTCTCATATAGCCCACTGCATATCATATACCGAACAAGCTTGTGCTATATAGCATATAGAGAAAATGTTTGGGCTATATCTGGTATTTTAAAAAGTCTCTCTGCTATGATCTACAGTGCATACTCTATGTAGCACTTATAGCACATTATACTTGGACTGTGCTATGTGCTATATAGCACAATGCATATCATATACCACATTAAGCTTGTGTTTATAGCATATAGAGTAAGTGCTTGTCTTATATGTGGTATTGCAAATAAAGGGATAAGATTCATGCTGCATATTCTTTTCAACAATCTGCTTTTGTTGGGTTATTGAGACTTAAATTAGATGTGTTGTCTGCTTTGTTTCATAGGCACTACTTGTAGAAGTAGAGACCAACATAGCACAGGAATCAGAGCACTTTAAATTTTGTGTTACCATGGAGAGGACTTCACATAACGTGGGAACCAGTTTGATGAAGCCTTTTCCTCCTGTGTATTTTAAGCAGAGCATTAGCGAGGTGGCACTTAATGGCCTCTGCAACGCGATCTGAACAAACCAGGGCACGCCCGATTCGATGAAGGTCAATGAGCTCCCTCCTCGGCCAAGCTGCTTTGCGCACGCCGTGGTTGTTTCGGCCTCCCCGCCTAGCCAGAGAGTCTGCACCCGAGGTTTTTCTCATGGAGCTTGCCCACGGCCGTGCAGAGACAGAGAGACAGAGAGACAGAGAGAGAGACAGAGAGAGAGAGAGAGAGAGAGAGAGAGAGAGAGAGAGAGAGAGAGAGAGAGAGAGAGAGAGAGAGAGAGAGAGAGAGAGAGAGAGAGAGAGAGAGAGAGAGAGAGACCATGCGAGATAAAACTAGAATTTGCATTGGTTATGTAGGATTTGGAAATGAACTACTTGATTATTTTTAGACATAATTGCCTTTTTTTGTGAGATAAATTGTGACAAATTATCTACTAAGCACTCAAAAATGGATCTCAAGTGTCAAAAATGAATAAAGATTAGAAAAAATTCAACAGTCCAATGAAAATAGATAAAGGGTACTTTGGAATTTTTTCAATCTTTAAGGGTTTTTAGGAATTTTCCACAAAGAAGAAGGGTATTTTGGTAATTCTTCTAAGTTTTGGACTACATAGGAGTCCTTAGTAGTAAAGCGTTGGATTTTTGGTCCAATTGTAGACCATTGGATAAAGCTTGTCAATTAGTGCCACATGGAAAAAAAACTTTCTTCTTTAATATTCTTCTAGCTTGGTGATCACCACCGCGAAATTACTTCGAGTCACTTTTGATTTTTAGGTTTTGGAAAACATAGTGGTTAGTTTTTTATACTTTATGAAAAATCCAATGAAAGTGCCAAAGGTTTGATTGAGCAAATGGACTTTGCTTGCCTTGCTCACAAGTAGGACCCATTGTTGGTGCTACGAATCTTCTACTTCTATTTGAAGGAAGGTGCTAGAGAATGGTTGGAAGACTACCAAAAAATTATGTAATCAACCCAACTTCCATAATTTATGAAATGGTAAGACATGCTTTTCTTACATACTTTCAACAAGTTGAAGACCCACAAAAGGTATGTCACTCTATTCAAAACTTGGTGCGTGTGGAAGGCCATACTTCGTGAAGACAATCAATGCATTCTGAACAAAGTGGTTCACATATTTGGGGTTCAAATTCCTCCATCCGTGTTAAACAAAGATAGGTTTTTTACAAGTTTGAGGAGCATTCAATGCTTTGAAGGCGGAGCTTAAGTAGCCAGAGACCTTCTAAATGGAAATTAAAATTGCAAATAATAAGGAGTGAGGGCGAAGCCCTTTAGTCAACTTGGAATTAACATTGAGCCAAAGGTTGAAGTGAAAGTTGTAGGCCATGCAACTTTCGTCATAAAAAAACCCACGTAATGATCACCAAGCTTCTTATAATGTAAATTCTTTTCACAAAGAGATGAAATCAGTTGTAGGACTATCTTACGATGAGTGGTGGACGAAGTCAAAGCTATGGATATGGTCATGGCCATGGAAGCATTGAGGGTTTTACATATGGTAGAAAAAGAGGCATGGCTAGAAGAGGGGATATATTTCAATGCTATAATTGTGGTGAATGGGGTCATAAAGTCCCCGAATGTGCAGACAAACCAAAGACAGTGGGCGGTGTTATGTTTCTTCCTCCTTCAAAAAATTCTTCTCGAGCTCAAGACTATGGTATTGAAATCAAAGGGGAAGCAAAAACAAGTGGTTTGATAGTTGAAAAGAAAGGCAAGTCAAAGATGGTAAGCCTAATTTATTTGGAGAAAGAAAATAAAGGTTCAAGAGCTATGGTGATACCTATAGGTAAGAGGGATACAAGAGATCATGACATGAGTGATGCAGATCCTAACCATATATACTAAAGACAAAAATAGGTGAAAATAGCTACATGTAAAGAGAAGAAGAAGAGAAGACCTAAGAAACCGTTTACAATGCATTGGATTTTTCTTTGCGAGAAGGCCAATTAAACTAGAGTCTAAAACTAGAATTTGCATTGGTTATGTAGGCTTTGGAAATGAACTGCTTGATTATTTTTAGACATAATTTCCTTTTTTTGTGAGATAAATTGTGACAAATTACCTACTAAGCACTCAAAAATGGATCTCAAGTGTCAAAAATGAATAAAGATTAGAAAAAATTCAGCAGTCCAACGAAAATAGATACAAGGGTACTTTGGAATTTTTTCAATCTTTAGGGGTATTTAGGAATTTTCCACAAAGAAGAAGGGTATTTTGGTAATTCTTCTAATTTTTGGACTACATAAGGAGTCCTTAGTAGTAAAGCGTTGGATTTTTGGTCCAATTGTAGACCATTGGATAAAGCTTGTCAATTAGTGCCACATGGAAAAAAAACTTTCTTCTTTAATATTCTTCTAGCTTGGTGATCATCACCGCGAAATTACTTCGAGTCACTTTTGATTTTTAGGTTTTGGAAAACATAGTGGTTAGTTTTTTATACTTTATGAAAAATCCAATGAAAGTGCCAAAGGTTTGATTGAGCAAATGGACTTTGCTTGCCTTGCTGACAAGTAGGACCCATTGTTGGTGCTACAAATCTTCTACTTCTATTTGAAGGAAGGTGCTAGAGAATGGTTGGAAGACCACCAGAAAATTATGTAATCAACCCAACTTCCATAAGTTATGAAATGGTAAGACACGCTTTTCTTACATACTTTCAACAAGTTGAAGACCCACAAAAGGTATGTCACTCTATTCAAATCTTGGTGCGTGTGGAAGGCCATACTTCGTGAAGACAATCAATGCATTATGAACAAAGTGGTTCACATATTTGGGGTTCAAATTCCTCCATCCATGTTAAAGAAAGATAGGTTTTTTGCAATTTTGAGGAGCATTCAATGCTTTGAAGGTGGAGCTTAAGTAGCCAGAGACCTTCTAAATGGAAATTAAAATTGCAAATAATAAGGAGTGAAGGCGAAGCCCTTTAGTCAACTTGGAATTAACATTGAGCCAAAGGTTGAAGTGAAAGTTGTAGAGCATCCAAACGTCCTCATAAAAAAACCCATGTAATGATCACCAAGCTTCTTATAATGTAAATTCTTTTCACAAAGAGATGAAATCAGTTGTAGGACTATCTTACGATGAGCGGTGGATGAGGTCAAAGCTATGGATATGGTCATGGCCATGGAAGCATTGAGGGTTTTACATATGGTAGAAAAAGAGGCATGGCTAGAAGAGGGGATATATTTCAATGCTATAATTGTGGTGAATGGGGTCATAAAGTCCCCGAATGTGTAGACAAACCAAAGACAGTGGGCGGTGTTATGTTTCTTCCTCCAAAAAATTCTTCTCGAGCTCAAGACTATGGTATTGAAATCAAAGGGGAAGCAGAAACAAGTGGTTTGACAGTTGAAAAGAAAGCCAAGTCAAAGATGGTAAGCCTAATTTATTTAGAGAAAGAAAATAAAGGTTCAAGAGCGATGGTGATGCCTATAGGTAAGAAGGATACAAGACATCATGACATGAGTGATGCAGATCCTAACCATACTGAAGACAAAAAAAGGTGAAAATAGGTACATGTAAAGAGAAGAAGAAGAGAAGACCTCGGCAACCGTTTACAATGCATTGGATTTTTCTTTGCGAGAAGGCCAATCAAACTACAGTCTAAGGTTCGATTTGGTACAAAGAAGGGGCGATATTACCTTTGGTCAACTCACGGAATTTTTGCCTAAGCTAAAGAGGCATTGGAAACATGTGGTTGATCAACCCTATGAAGAAGGAGTTTGCTACTAGAGGGTTTATGAGAATCTTATCTTTGAATGAACTACTTGATATTTGTTCTACCACTATGAAAATCTCTAATTGTTTACCGCGGCCTTTGATCGATTTTGATAAAGAGAGATTCCAAAATCAGCTTGAGATGGAAAAGAGAGGAGGCCGGGGGCAGGGGGGGGGGGGGGGGGGGGGGTGGACATGGATATGGTTAGGAGAATGTTGGGCAATATGAAAGTTTGTTTGCAGAGACTTAAAGGAAGATATCCCTTGTTAATGAAAAGTTTCCTTGTTTGTCCCTAGAAGAGATTACTGTTTCACCTTCTATTATGGTTGAAACATTTCAGCTATGCTTGCAAATGATTGCAGCGGGACATATTTAGTTTCTTTTCAAGACTATTTACATTCCTCTTTAGTGTGTGCTAAGAGCATCACATTCGCCATAAGTATTGGCAAAGGTGATCATGGATATACAGGTTCGAATTTGTTTTTGCTAAATGCATGCACACTGGGTGTTATGGGGCCTAGTGTTTAGCAAGGGCTGATTTGGAGCGGCATTCATATTCATCATATTAGTTGCTTATAAAGCATTTCTGCACTCTATGTGCCGCATCTCTATGACATTACTTTTGGGTCTATCAATCACCAATAGAGGTCATAGCTCGGTTTGGGTGCTTGTGGATTTTTTCAACTTAACCACGATGGTTATTGAGGACATTGTTCCAAATCAATGTTGTACGATATTGTGATCCCCGTTTACCAGTCATCTGGGAAGACTGACTCTAAACCGTGGGGAAACACACCTCAATACTGCCAATTATCCAAGGGGATTGGCAGATTACGAAGTGTAATCTTGTGCTAAAGGATATGCAAAGTCCGTACATTAGCACCAAGCAATCCAATTAATAAGTATTTATTGCTCTACTTGGAGTTTGCTTACCATCAGATAAAGCATGTTTGCAACTAGGTTTAGTCTCTTCATGTATAAGTCAAGTTCTCAACCTTGAAAACTAGTTATGGTGAGGTTTTTTACTAATGAAATTTGAGAACAAGTCAAGGACTCGCTTGGGTGATAGTTATGTCAGCAAGTTACTTTCAAAGAAAGTGCAAAAAGGTACTCTTTGGGTACATCTTAGTTATGATTACTCATTTAGCTACTCAAGTGAGTTCTAGTTGGAGTTTTATCCGTAGGCCCTGGCCAAGGGCCTACGGATACACATGCAGTACAAGGGCTATATATAGCTAAGAGCCAGAGGGCGAGGGGCCTATATATAGGCAGGTTGGGTGGTTATGAGCATGTCTATATCCCTATAGCCTTTCACTTATCAAGTTGGTGGTGTAGAAAATCCTGCAAAAGTTAATAAATGCAGAACTGAAAATTAACACACTAATGTGATGGAGTGACCGTGCACCAAGAGGTACAGAGCCTTGCTCTAGAAAGCCTTGCTGTTTAATAGATGTAAGTGGCTTGGCGCGTCCTCAACATTAGGTCAAAGATACAAGCTTCAAACATTCTGAAAATTGTAAGACAATAGATGTCTACACAAGCCGTGCTCACGTGTAACCGCATACAAAGTCCTACTCTAAAGGTGGTGATGAATGTATTGAGTGCAAAAAGAAAGTTATTGAGGAGCTATGCTTAAGACAATCTAGAACTCCAGATTAGAAAGAAGAAGATTTGTGGGCTTCTTGAATTGAAACTACTCATCGACCTTGCATAATACTTGTATATTACAAGCCATAAGCCTTGCTTGTGCCGCGCTTTACTATTGGAAGCATGCATAAATATGTCTTGCCAAATTGTGGGTATTAAACCCATCTTTGCTCGGTGATGGCAATAACACTCACAAGTGCTGCTTACTATGAGGGCATAAATTGCACAAGGAGATAATTTTTTATCATGGCATCACACATAGCCCTTGCATGCTATAGCACGTACTGGAATAATTTGGCAAACAAAATTGAAATTGATTGCGTACCTCATAATTTACGTTTATCAAATTGCTGTGCTAATCACATGGCCAGAATGCTCGAGCTTCCATGACCTCGAATCGAGCATCGACATTGTCTTTGCCTAGCATCCTTGCTCGGAACCTTGGTGTTGCCTCCCCCGGTCTCCTTTTGCACCTTGCAAACCGTAGCCATGCTTGATTAAAAATAAAAAATAAAAATATTAACCGTAGTATGTACTACCGACGCCGATCTAGAAATTTTGAAACGAAAAACGTGCTGCTGTGTTGTTGGTAGCCTTCTTCAAGATGGAAACTTGTCGAGCACAGGAGAAGGAATCTCGTATGTCGATGTGCTTGGTACTTCAAGAGGGTAGAGGGGAGCTGCCGACTGTGGGCACACTCCCTTCCCTTTTTTTTAAAAAGTAACCCAAATAGGTTGATTTTGAAAAAAAATACATTGTTCTGCTGCTGCTAACGATGGCCGACGATGGCGAGGAAGGGGAGATGCTCATAACTCTCTTTAGGAAGCTCAAAAGGCCGCAACACAGAAGAAGGAAACGCTGGCCTCTGCAACGCGATCCGAACAAGGCAGAGCACACCGGATTCGATGAAGGTCGACGAGCTCCCTCCTCAGCCACTTTGCACACACCTTGGTTGTTTCGGCCTCCCCGCCTAGAACGAGAGTCTGCACACGAGTTTTTTCTCATGGAGCTTGCCCACGGCCGTGCAAAGAGAGAGAGAGAGAGAGAGAGAGAGAGAGAGAGAGAGACCATGCGAGATAAAACTAGAATCTGCATTGGTTATGTAAGCTTTGGAAACGAACTGCTTCATTATTTTTAGACATAATTGCCTTTTTTTGTGAGATAATTTGTGACAAATTACATACTTAGAACTCAAAAATGAATAAAGATTAGAAAACTTCAACAATCCAATGAAAATAGATACAAGGGTACTTTGGAAATTTTTGAAACTTAAGGGGTATTTAGGGATTTTCCACAAAGAAGAAGGGTATTTTGGTAATTTTTCTAATTTTTGGACTACATAAGGAGTCCTTATTAGTAAAAGCGTTGGATTTTTGGTCCAATTGTAGACCATTGGTAAAGCTTCTTTAATATTCTTCTAGCTAGATCTTTGTGATCTTTGTGAGAGAGGTGTTGGCATTTGTGTAACTCTCTCTTTAAAGAGGCCATTGAATATTGGTTTAGTCATAATTTTTTATACTTTTGGAATATATTGTAATCTAAATTAGTCATTGTTACACTTGTTTTGAAAAAATGTAATACTCTATTGTGACAAAAAAAGGAAACAACCAAAATACCTCTCTAATTTGTGAAAATTTCCAAACTACCCCTCAAATATCAAAAATTCTGAAAATACCCTCAATACTTTGTTATAAATTCCAAAATGGCCCTTCAAATTTTCCAAATTTTCCAAAAATATCCCTAGTTATGAGATTACATATCTCCAAAGATAAAAAGATTTATAGATGTTTATAAGACCGCTGATTGTCTATCACTTTAAGATGGTAAAACTAGAATTTGCGTTGGTTATGTAGGCTTTGGAGATGAATTGCTTCATTATTTTTAGACGTAATTGCCTTTTTTTGGTGAGATAACTTATAACAAATTACGTACTAAGCACTCAAAAACGATCTCAATTGTCAAAAACGAATAAAGATTAGAAAATCTTCAACAATTCAACCAAAATAGATACAAGGGTATTTTGGGAACTTTTGAAACTTAAGGGGAATTTTAGGAATTTCCACAAATAAGAGAGGTATTTTGATAATTTGCCCCCAAAAAGAAAAGTTCTTGTCACTTTCTCATTTTCCTCTCACGGAGAACCCTCTTATTATTAAATTCCTCTCAATGTAACGCGCTGCACGAAAAGCTGCAGAGCCCATGATCGCTCCACGGAAAAGCAGAAGAAAGAACTACAAACAAATCAAACGATGTACTATGGACGACGTCAGACACATCGTCCTCTATAATTATATATACTATCAAACGATGTACTAAGGACGACGTCAGATATATACTATAATTATCTACGAGCTGGCTTCTACTAGGAAGTAGGCTTTCTCGATACCTCTCTCTCCGTCTATATATATATATATATATATATATATATATATGAGGAGAAGAGTGGTCGACGTGAAAACAGTGGCGTGGCGCCTCGTTGGACTTCCTAGTGCAAGTAGGTCTCTCTCTCTCTCTCTCTCTCTCTCTCTCTCTCTCTCTCTCTCTCTCTGTGCGCATATATACGCAAGTGATTTCACCCTGATAGCTTACACTTGTTTGCAGGTTGGTAAATCGAAGATGGCAACGAAGACGATATATTTAGCAGTCTGCGGCTGCATAGTAATACTCATGGGGGTCATGCAGATCACAGCAGGATCGTCCAATGACGAGACATGGCAGGAGGTCATGACGAGCTCCGGAACGAAAGTGGTCTATGGGGCAAGCAACACGTACACCATTTTGGCACGGGATTCGGGTATCGGGTATCTTTTTAATTTCTTCTTCGGGCTAGGGTACGACGGGGACGCCGTACGAACGGACACGGCCGTCACGCTGGGTGGCAACGGAGATGCATCGGCCATTTACGCCTGTACCGACGGCAAGCTGCAGTTGGTGGCTACCAACACCTCTGGCACGCCTCAGAACGCCTTGGTTCATGTGCGCTACAACAGCACCGACGGCTACTACAGACTGCAGATCACCGAAGCCTCGCCGGTCGTCTACGTTCAGTTCGTCCTTCTCTCCCAAGGTGGTATCCTCTGCACCGCAGGCCTGCCCGGCACACCTATCACCTTCGCCTCCTCCTCCTACACCAACCGCCCCAAGGAGCCGGCGCTTGTCTACACGTCGGACATGCACGTCCTGCGTCAGGCAGTCGACAGCTCCTCCTTGTACTGATCTTGCACAAGATCACTATGTCAATAAAATTATAATACACAGCTGGCTAGTTATATCTAGAACGACTAATTTTATGGTAAACTTGATACAATGTAGGAATGTCTTTCAAATCCATGTCTTTATGTACGAATAGGGAGGCGGAATCTCAATGGAATATTGGAACATCCTCCCTAAATAAATAAAAATTCATTTAAAGTGAATTGTAGACCAATGCCGAATTGCATTTGGAACAGGTAGTGCATGAGGAGGGGAGGAAGCCCAACGAAAGGGGAAAGCCGGTGGAAGGTGAGAGAGGGAATTGGGTGTTGCCTGCAGTGTTCGGGAAAAATCATTTTTCCAAACATACAAATTTCCTTTCCTAGAGTTTGCCAAGAGGAAATTTGAAACATACAAATTCGAAAGCAGCTGCACAGTACATACCACCTCTCATTCCGACTAATCTGCCGCGCTGAGCCACAAGGTTGTCTTCAATGTGCTCTCTCTCTCTCTCTCTCTCTCTCTCTCTCTCTCTCACACTTGCTAGGTCTCCCCTATTTTCGTCACCTTCTCCTTTGCTTCTCTCCTATTATTGCAAATCTCTTCCTCAGCTCTCCATGCATTGGTTTGTCGGTTGTATCAATACCCTTGGAATCCATTCGAGGGAAGAGAATCTATAAACAAAATTAGTGATTTATTAAACTGTAGAGCCATTTAGGAGAAGATGCAAACAAAAGAAAAAACAACACGTAAAGTTTTCATGCTATAGAAATTCTCCAATAACAATAACTTTCTTTTTTGCAATCTATCTCACACCCATCAATTTTAAACCACCAAAAAATATGAAGGTATACATTGATGAGTGCATTTTGGACATCGTATTTTTTATAAATTTATACATAGAGATAATGCAGTGTGACAACAAGATGTGTGGGATTTCTTCTTGTGGGTATTTTATCTTGCTTTAACAAGCTTATGTACATGCAATGCGAACCGTTAATGTGTTGCGTGTTGTCGGATTACTAGTGAAATATGAATTGTATTATAACTTAAATGTAACAAATTTCAATCGAATATCAATAATTTGTAGGTTTTGGGTCCTTGTGGATTCTTTATACTTTTCGATGCAATTTTTTGTCCTCGAGTAGACTTCTTTACGTATAGTCATACCATGCAGCCTGCTGTTCGTGGCGATTTTGCACATAGCGGTGCATAGATTCAAAATTCCATATCTTCAAAACTTTGGTTTCAGAAGTTGTAGAGAATTTTTGAGACCTTAAAGAATTTCATGTGGAGTTGTAGTTTGGAAGATACAATCGTTTTCCCGCAGGATGCAGGATTTGGTAGGCCGGAAGAAATTTGGTGTAGGGTAAGTTGTGAAGACTTATATGTTTTTATGTGGCATATCCACACTTAATTTGAAAGAATCAATTTGTGAAAGGAGGAGCTCTTTTTCTTAATTATATTGATTGGCGTGTATTGTAAATCCATGCTATGACAAATCATACTTCCTAGTTTCCATGATGCTTTTTAGGTGGGTGTGCTGCTTTAAAACTCCCAAGGGATCACTTACGTTTTTGAGTTGTGGTTACTTATAGTTTGTGGTACTGAATAATTTTTATCTTGAGCACTATTGAGGGACATGGCTATAGAGGTGTCCCTTGCTCTTGTTTTTTCAACATGGTTTTGGTGATCACCACCGCGAAATTACTTCGAGTTACTTTTGATTTTTAGGTTTTGGAAAACATAGTGATTAGTTTTTTATACTTTATGAAAAATCCAATGAAAGTGCCAAAGGTTTGATTGAGCAAATGGACTTTGCTTGCCTTGCTGACAAGTAGGACCCATTGTTGGTGCTACGAATCTTCTACTTCTATTTGAAGGAAGGTGCTAGAGAATGGTTGGAAGACTACCAAAAATGTATGTAATCAACCCAACTTCCATAAGTTATGAAATGGTAAGACATGCTTTTCTTACATACTTTCAACAAGTTGACGACCCACAAAAGGTATGTCACTCTATTCAAAGCTTGGTGTGTGATGAAGGCCATACCATACAAGACTTCGTGAAGACAATCAATGCATTATGAACAAAGTGGTTCACATATTTGGGGTTCAAATTCCTCCATCCATGTTAAAGAAAGATAGGTTCTTTGCAAGTTTGAGGAGCATTCTATGCTTTGAAGGTGGAGCTTAAGTAGCCAGAGACCTTCTAAATGGAGATTAAAATTGCAAATAATAAGGAGTGAAGGCGAAGCCCTTTAGTCAACTTGGAATTAACATTGAGCCAAAGGTTGAAGTGAAAGTTGTAGAGCATCCAAACGTCCTCATAAAAAAACCCACGTAATGATCACCAAGCTTCTTATAATGTAAATTCTTTTCACAAAGAGATGCAATCAGTTGTAGGACTATCTTACGATGAGCGGTGGACGGTTAAAGCTATGGATATGGTCATGGCCGTGGAAGCATTGAGGGTTTTACATATGGTAGAAAAAGAGGCATGGCTAGAAGAGGGGATATATTTCAATGCTATAATTGTGGTGAATGGGGTCATAAAGTCCCCGAATGTGTAGACTAACCAAAGACAGTCGGCGGTGTTATGTTTCTTCCTCCTTCGAAAAATTCTTCTCAAGCTCAAGACTATGGTATTGAAATCAAAGGGGAAGCAGAAACAAGTGGTTTGACAGTTGAAAAGAAAGGCAAGTCAAAGATGGTAAGCCTAATTTATTTGGAGAAAGAAGATAAAGGTTCAAGAGCTATGGTGATGCCTACAGGTAAGAGGGATACAAGAGATCATGACATGAGTGATGCAGATCCTAACCATACTAAAGACAAAAATAGGTGAAAATAGGTACATGTAAAGAGAAGAAGAAGAGAAGACCTAAGCAACCGTTTACAATGCATTGGATTTTTCTTTGCGAGAAGGCCAATCAAACTACAGTCTAAGGTTCGATTTGGTACAAAGAAGGGGCGATATTACCTTTGGTCAACTCATGGAATTTTTGCCTAAGCTAAAGAGGCATTGGAAACATGTGGTTGATCAAACCTATGAAGAAGGAGTTTGCTACTAGGGGGTTGATGAGAATCTTATCTTTGAATGAACTACTTGATATTTGTTCTACCACTATGAAAATCTCTAATTGTTTACCGCGGCCTTTTATCGCGTTTTGTAGAGAGAGATTCCAAAATCACCTTGAGATGGAAAAGAGAGGAGGCCGGGGGGGGGCATGGATATGGTTAGGATAGTGTTGGGCAATATGAAAGTCTGTTTGCAGAGACTTAAAGGCAGATATCCCTCTTGTCTATGAAAAAACTAGAGCTCTGGGCCGGGAGGAACAGAAGGTCAAGATGAAGAGTGTGAAAGCTCAGGCCCAAGCCTCGTTACCCAAGATAGTGAAGATGGCCCAAGATGTGCAAGCAGCTCTCGGTGGCCGATCAGATGCGAGTGGCACCGACATAATCATGCGCACAACTTTGAATGCCAAGTGCGCTCATCTAATTGGCATTCCTCACGAGGCCTTGGTAGAAGGTACAAGGGTAGTAGGTTATTTTGGTGTGTGCACATTGTACACCATCAAAGGCATCTTCTTCTTTCCAGACCACATTGCATATATGTGGACAAATGCTACAAGGGAAGGAGCGAGGCAAAATTTGATAGCTTCCAGACAGACCAAGGAATGCAAACGCTTCATCCCTCCATTGTAAGATGCATTGGAAATACAAGTGAAGCTCCCTTGATCGCGCTATTTACATACTACAATGGAGGCACCTTGGGAGACATGATGTGACGCTTGCCATTCACCCACCGAGTGTTTAGACGCCACATGCACAAGCTACAACCCCGGCTGGAAGTCATTGCCACCAGCAAATCGGCGCTTGCCAAAGATAGAGACAACGGGGATCAAATCAGTGATTGAGAAGATGCCAGCAATTTGCCACGCCGCAATTGATGGCGTTGTGGGTGCTCACTTGACTGGTATAGTGCACAACGACCTGCACCCGTTCAACATAATGTTGGACTTTACTCGCATAAATAAACCCCGTGTTGGCATTATTGATTGGAAAATGATGCTCATAACTCCAGCTAAATGCGTGTCAATTAATTATTTGCATCCAAGTGGACAGTCGGACCTTGCACTTTTGGAGACACAGAAAGGAGGGGATGTTGGAATTAGGGTTGCAGAGAAACACACACAGCTTGGAGAAGACGAAGGGAGCTCAAGGCACACAATAGAGAGTGTGTTACTTAGTGTGCAATGGAAAGATCGATAGCCCTAGAGTGATGGGCGTATATACAATGCACGGGGGAAAAAACCTCCTAAAGAGGGAAAAAATGCCCCGGCGGTCCTAGTGTGTTCACACACATCACTACCACATGTATATGGTAACAAATCCCCCCTGGAGTGATGCGGTGAACGAGAGCTGGCACATGAGTAAAGGGAAGTGCCATGCCCTGAGGACAGGATCAGTCCACAAAGGGGAGTAAGCCCAAAGCTTTGCGGAAAGCTTCAAGCTTCTCACGAGACAATGCCTTTGTGAAAAGATCTGCAAGGTTGTCCTGTGTTGGCACATAAGCCAAGCTGATCTCTCCTGCTGAGAGCCTCTCCCTGACATAGTGGTAATGCACCTCAATGTGCTTTGTGCGAGCATGAAAAACTGGGTTCCTCGCAACTGCCAATGTGCTCTGACTGTCAGTGTAGATAGTGTTGGCAGTGTCCTGTCCAACACCCAAGTCAGCCATAAGGCGTCTGAGCCATACACACTCAACCATAGCTGTGAAGACTGCCCTATACTCAGCCTCACAACTCGAAGTGGCCACAGTAGGTTGCTTCTTGCTCAACCATGATATACATGAACTGCCAAGCATGAAACAAAAACCACTTGTGGACACTCGCGTGTCAAAACAACCAGCCCAATCTGAGTCCGAAAAAGCATGTAAGTCTGGCGGCAATGATCCCCCCTTGGGATAAAACAAGCCAAGATGTAAAGTGCCACTAAGGTAGCGGAAAATCCTCTTGACAGCCTGCCAATGCTTAGACCCTGGGCTATGCATAAATCTGCTGACCTGCGAGACTGCAAACTGAATATCTGGCCTCGTGTTGCATACATAAATGAGACAGCCAACAGCAGTTTGGTAAAGAGTGACATCAGCAGGATCACCAGCATCATGTAGACTCAACTTCAAACCTGTTTCCATGGGAGTGGCAATAGGTTTGCAATCCTCAAGTCCAAACTTACATAGCAATGTCTCTATGTAACTTTTCTGACACAAGGCAATACCACCATCACACTGCTTAAACTGTATACCCAAGTAATGATGCAACAGCCCCAAATCTTTCATCTTGAAAGTAGCATTCAAATCAGCCTTAAATTCAGCAATATGTCTCTCATTTGGTCCAGTGATCAGCAAATCATCAACATAAAGAACCACAATGAGAAATACATCATCCTCATGCTTTACATACAATGTGCTTTCTGTTGGACTGTTACGAAAGCCTCGTTTAACCAAATGAGTGTCAGCTTTCTCATACCGAGCACGAGGAGATTGCTTCAACCCATACAAAGCCTTCTTACATTTGCACACTTTGTCCTCTTGTCCTTTTATGACAAAACCGCGAGGCTGCGTTACATAAACTTCCTCAAATATGTCACCATTCAAGAAAGCAGTAACAATGTCTGATTGATGTACATCCCAACCAAAATGAGCTGCCAATGCACATAGAAAATGCACAGTAGTCATACGACAAGTGGGAGAAAAAGTCTCTTCATAATCTATGCCTTTTTGTTGTGCATAACCCTTTGCAACAAGTCGAGCCTTATGGCGATCGATCTCACATTCCGGCTTGCGTTTCAACTTGTAAACCCACTTCGTACCAATGGCCTTTTTGCCAGGAGGCAAATCACATAAAGTCCATGTGTCATTCTCTATAAGTGCATCATATTCTGATTTCATGGCAGCAATCCAATTTTCTGAATTCTGTTCTTCATCAAAAGACAGAGGCTCCTCAACATCATGTAAACTAGACACAGCCAAAGCATAACAATCTGATGCATAAGATGCATGGCGAGAGCCTGAACGAGTACGACTAGATAAAGGTGCATCCAATTTACTGTCACGCAAAGTGTGCACCAGCCATTTTGGCATACCTCTAGCCTGCTCATTTTCAGCCCTTTCCTCATCAAGTACATCATGTACATCTGCATCAGTAATAGGCTGTTCTAAAACATTTTCAGAAACCCCCATAGGCTATACATTTGCCTCATTGGAACTTACATTCGTATTTCCACCACTGAAAAGAGGCAACAAAGTGTCATAAATGTCCTGTGAGCTTACATTAGTGTCTCTAGTACATGACAGCAAGGGTTGAACAGAATCTTCCACAAACACTACATCCCGTGAAACCAGAATACGTTTTGTTTGCGGATGATACAACCTGTAACCTTTGCTTTCAGCACTATAACCAACAAAAATACATTTGACAGCCTTATCATCCAGTTTTCTGCGCTGCACTTGTGGCACCAAAGCATATGCCAAACAGCCAAAAACACGCATGTGCTCAATAGAAGGTTTTCTATCATGCCATGCTTCATATGGAGTAATAGACTGCAAAGCTTTCGTAGGACACCTGTTAAGTACATAAGTGGCACACATGATGGCCTCAAGCCAAAAAGAATGCGGCAAAGCTTGACTTTTGACCATACATCGTGCCATTTCCGTTAGTGACCTGTTTTTCCTCTCAGCAACACCATTTTGCTGAGGTGTATAAGGCACTGTACATTGGTGTTTTATCCCACGACTAGCCAGAAATGCATTAAATTCATGAGACATATACTCCCCCCCTCGATCGGAACGGAGGGTGCCCATAGTACATTTTGAGACATTTTCAGCCATAGCCAAAAATTGTTTGAAGCACATAAAAACTTCGGACTTCGCTTTAAGCTCAAATACCCACGCATGCCTGGAGTAATCATCAATGAAAGTCACGAAGTACAGGTAATTGCCCAAGGACGGAGTTTGCATGGGCCCACAAACATCACTATGCACAAGCTGCAACCTGCATGTGGCCCTAACTGAACCATCCTTTGGAAACTTAGAACGCTGCATTTTACCCAGAATACAGCCTTCACAAACATGTTTGATAGGTGCTTCAAGAGGAGGCAAAGAAGCAACCATATCAGATTTCTGCAAACGCAGCAAACTGGCAAAATTCAGATGACCAAAACGTGCATGCCAAAGTTTTGCATCTGAAATAGCCCTTGAATCTGCAACAGCATTTGCAAAATTTTGTCCACACTTGTCATACAAAGTGAGCTTATACAGCCCACGGCACAAAAGCCCAGATGCAACAATTTCATCACCAAAACTGAGATCATGAACTGTACATCTGTCATCCACAAATTTGACTACAAGTCCAAGTCTAGCAAGTGCGGATACAGACAAGAGATTCTTCTTGATCCCAGGTACATAAAGTGCATCAACAAGTGTGAAGGAACTGCCATTAGCAGCAGTGAGCACAATCTTTCCAACTCCCTGAACTGGATAAGAGGCGTTGTTGGCACAAGTGACTGAATTCCCATGAGGGACAGACTCGAGAGAGGTAAACAATTCACGATGTGAGGTAATGTGCTTTGTAGCACCACTGTCGAAATACCACACATGTGAATCTGCAGCAACTGACAAGCATGCATCATGGACAGCAGGATTGTAAGTGCACTCTGCGCTAAAAGCCCATTCTGCATCAACATCAGCATCACAATCTCCTTTCACAGAAGACTCAACAATGGCTGCATTTGTGTGGACCCAGCATTTGCAGTGGAACCACCCTCTTTCTTCTTAGCCTCTTTGGCCTTCAACTTAGGACATGACTTGATCAAGTGATCATTGGCTTTACAATAATGGCAATGCATCTTCTTTTTGCCCTTATCACCAGAATTGCCAGACGAAGTGCTGCCAGCAGAAGCATTAGGAACAGAATTTTTGCCACTCGCAGCAGAACCATAAGAAGTGGCTGCATTACTGTTACCACCCTTTCTTTGAGAAGCAATAAAAGCCTGTTCAACTGCACGCTGCCTAGTCCTGTTTTTTCTAGAAAGTGACTCTTGCAACAGCAATGTGCATAATGCATCAAACTTGACAACTTCAGGATTTCCTTGGGTCATCAGTCTCCAAGTACTAGCAAAAGTCTGGTAGGAATCTGGTAAGGCATCAAGAACAGTCTGCACAAGGGAACTGTCAGAAATGACTTCACCTGCAGAAATGAGTTGCTCATTGATATCCTTGACACTAGCAAGGAAAGTGTCCATATCATCTTCCTCATGCATAATCTTCGACTCTAGCTCTTTACGCAGCAAAGCAATTTTAGCCTCATTGCGGCTTGCATAAAGACCTGCTAGAATATCCCAAGCCTGTTTTGCAGATTTTGCTGAACGGATGTGAGGAATAATGGTGCGCTTCACAGACAACGCAATCAATGCATAAGCCTGCGCATCCTTAACATCCCAACGAGCTTGTTCTGCCGTAGGCAAAACAACTCTAACAGCTGCAATCCTTGCAGCAAGACCTGCAACATCCTCAATATCGCCTACATCTTCAGAACCAGGACGTACATCAATGCCCTGCACAATGTTCCAGACACCTTTTGACACAAGAACATGTTGCATCATATAAGCCCACATAGGGTAGTTGTCCCCATCCAACCTGTCCTCAGCAGCAAACATCTTGAACACATCTGTGTTGTTGTCAGCCATGGTAAATGTTGCACCTGATGTGAAAACTGCCCGAAAATAGGAGAAATGGAGCGGGAACAACTTGTGCTATATAGCACAAACCGTAGAAGACTATAAGGCACTTGTTATGCAGAAAACGGCACTGACAGAAAATCTGCACAAAATGACGAAATAGCCTGTGCAGTACTGCCCGTAGTGGAAACGGAGGCCAAAAAGAGCCCAAATCAAAATTCTGAGCAGACCCAGCTCTTCGAGCTCGAGCTGTCCCAAAATATTTGTCGACCTGCGAACGCTCACCAAAGCTCACTGAAATCGGAGAAAGTGAGCAGGCGTGTGCTGGAGCAGTTGGCGACTAAGCCCGGGAAGACGTGACCTGCTCTGATACCAATTGTTGGAATTAGGGTTGCAGAGAAACACACACAGCTTGGAGAAGACGAAGGGAGCTCAAGGCACACAATAGAGAGTGTGTTACTTAGTGTGCAATGGAAAGATCGATAGCCCTAGAGTGATGGGCGTATATACAATGCACGGGGGAAAAAACCTCCTAAAGAGGGAAAAAATGCCCCGGCGGTCCTAGTGTGTTCACACACATCACTACCACATGTATATGGTAACAGGGGAAGCAGAGATTGCAAAGCAACCATGGATTTCTACAGAATTGTACGATCCACGGTGCACAAATGCATACACAAAATCGAGTGACATTTATGCATTGGGTTATCTATTCAACAAATTGATAGATTTTTGGAGTGCCTCCAGGAAAGTTTATTTTCTAGAAGAAGTATTTTACCACCCCGACCAAGATGTTATGAGGGCCATTCATATGAAAGTAGACTACTGATGAAGTTAGCAGAGCGGGAAAATAGAAGAAATACATTTGATGTTTTGATATTTTTCAAAGAACATTTAAAGACACGCCCTAATCCTGTCCAACGACCACTTGTTGAACTTGCACCATCTTTTTACCCGACCTAAATATTTTTGTGATATACATTTGTCTTGTCCAGGGTATTTCATTTGTATTGATGTGTATTATCTGGTTTGGGGTGGTTTTCCTCATTGAGTTATGTCTTGTATTTCAATCGGATCAATTGTCTTGTATTTTAATTGGATTAATTATCTTTAGTCATTTCAAATGTGTCATGTTATCCGAGGTATTTTTAAAAAAAATGGTGGTTCAATTGGGTCCGTTCGTTGTGGTTTTGTTTAGTCCCATTAGTTGTGAGTTGATTTAGTCGGCTTACAACATATTATGTAGTGGACAAGATTGATTTTCTTTGTCTATCTGTGAGACTACTGAATCGTTGTCAAGAAGCGCGCTATCGTGCTGTGATACGTACATAGTGGGAACGCATGCTACAAGATCTATCTTGTATTTTTTTTAGATACATAATTATATTTCCTATAGTGTACATATGCATATTTAAGTATAATAATAAGCCTTCTATCTCATCCTATTATTTTTCTCAAGGGTAACATATCCTTACTTTACCATCAGAAAATACTATGGGAAAAGCATCAATAGCTCCGCCTCTTTAACTTGGGGCAAAAAGCATTGATTCTTTATTTCTACTATTTCATTATCATCTCACACCCTAGCTAGATCCTATATCTAGGGTAAACTCCAATATATATATATTCTATGTATTTTTTATACTTTTCTTATATTTCTTTTTAAATAGCTACTAGGAGAGAATCAAATCCTAGTGGGACACTAGGTGGCATGATTTCAAAGATACACTTATTTTAATGCATTATTGCAAGCATGATTACAAAACTTTTTCAAGGAGCAATGTCATGCTTTCATATGGCATGAGGTGTCCTTTGGAATTAAATGAAAGTCTAGGCTAAGGAGACCACATGAAGACTTTTGCTGCCATAAATGGACCCTATTTTGATGAATTTTTTACACAAGGTTCCAATCCGAATTGGAAAACGATTTTAAAATGAAAATCGTAGCTAATGAGCTGAAGTTTTTGCCCATATTTTTACTTTTTTATTTGGAGCCACGGTTGAGGAGATATGATCAAAATACTGGACCCCAGTCTGCCCACATCATGCAGGGGCAGCTCATTTCCAACTTTTCCAATTCCTGTTCACACTGGGTCCTCTCTTCTTGTGTAAACCCTTGGGGGTTCCCTTCACCTATAAAAGGGGACCTCTTCTTCCTTGGAAGGAACTCAAGCATTCAAGCCATTGATGAGAGGAATTCTCGAGGGAGTGAGTAGTAATGCCTAATTGTACTTAGCCATTAACATAAGCCCAAGCCTACACTTTCTCCTAGAGGGAGACTAGCCATTCTTGCAACAAGCTAACCTTGGAAGATCAACTCTAATCAAAGAAGGTCTTGCACTTGGTGTATCAATCAAAGTGGAATTATCCACTCTTCTTCTCTCTCCCATCAATAATGGTGCCGAAGGGTTTCAAGTAAGATGTGTTCTACATTGATGTTTTCTTGATTTCTTGTTGTTTTCATTTTCATCTCTAATCCAACATATATATATATATATATATGTATCTAATCTCATCTCCTTAACCAAACCTATCTCTCTCATTCTTAGTAATTCATCCTCTCTAGGTTCTCTTGCTACAGGTACATCTCTCCCCGCAGTATCCGTATTGCCTACGGACAAGAATAGGGCTTGGGATGGAAACTTCTCATCTCTTCACTTCTTTCATATCTACATTTCTCACATACTATCCTAGATGAATAACCCACATGATGATCATTTCTATCGCTTTCACTCTGTACGATCTATTAGAATTAACGTATGGATTATCCGTAAAATACACTTTCGACAACGTATAGTGTTTCTCTTCGGCCCTGAAAGGCTCAATGAAATACTTCTATCACCGGATCCCATCATACTACCTCTCATAGACTATAATTTTTCTTTTGATGTAAGCGTAGTTATCTTGCTATGAACCAAGAGGATTTGTACATACAATTAATCCCAATCACTAGACAAAATATATATATTATGGTAAGCACAAAACTACAATTCCAAAGAACAATTCGTAGCCTATTTGGTTAGCCAAGATTGAATGCCATTAACTCATCCATTAAACCTTTCATATTACCCATGATACGATATGACCATAGCCTTGATGTTTTCATCTTCGTATTGTTTTGACATTCTCTTTTGCGTTCTTTCTTTGTGTGTATGAGTGCAAGAGAGAAAGAGTGAGTCTTCTTTGATTGCACTTCTTTCCAAACCCTAGTCTTCATGGCATCTATGGTTTAACTCCTTCATATAGTTTTTGTTGAGTTCTCTCACAAACTCTCACAGCCATAAGCCCGGTGCTTTCCTGGCAAGACCGCAAATTTCTCGACAGCACAGTGCGACTAGGAAAGCGCCGGGCCTCTGACTGGGAGGATTCGTAGAAAATTCATGCAAGGCGTAGATGATTTGACGCACTATGAGAGATCGTGGTGTTTACCGCGGGCCATTACCGCAAAACAAGAGAGAGGAATTCAAAATGAGGAGAGAGAATCATTTTGATGCAGAAGCGGCACTTTACCGTACATATTACCACGCAAATATCCACGATTATTGCCGCAAACATTACCGCTAAGACAGGCTGGACCCCCTCCCTCTCCCGCGGGTTTCCATTTAAATCCAATACAACTCCTACACTCTCCAGAATGCTTGCTCACTTCACTTAATCTCTCTTTCACTCTAAAAATTCTATACATAAATCATTGAACTCACAACAAAACCATTACAAATACTCTTCATAAGCACATAACGAAACATTTGCAAATTAATCATATACTACACCAAGTGAAAGAATGGAGAGTTTTTTTAATTCTCATCTTGTATAAGATCTCTACAAGCACTAGGATCCATATTTAGACCCATAGTATTCAAATCAATAAACAAATTTAGAGATTCTTCCTCCTCTCCATCACCTCCTGTAGAATCATCATCGCTTTCTCCCTCTTCCTCCTCCTCAAGATGACTATTTGCAAGGCTTGGCTGACCTTCTTCAACTTCTACTACATCTTCCTCTGCATCTTGTGGTGATGGTATGATGGGATCAATTACTGGCTCAATGTCCGTCTCTGCAAAGATAGATCTACCCCGCGGCGTGACTGGAATGACATACCAAAGTCTTCTTTGAAATATACATGGCACATAAAAGACCTGTACGTCACACACTAAGAATAAGCTGATATACATAACTTAAATTTTTAATTTAAGTTAATTTCACATAGCCTAAATTACCTGCTCGCAACTACTAGGATACACCAAGTTGTCAGTTTTTCCCCGATGGAATTGGGTGGAATCCACCATAATGAGCCCATTTTCATGTCTTTTGACCTCACCCGCAAACCATCGACACTCAAAGAGGATTTTGTGAAAAGATCTGAAATCCACTTTGATTATTCTCTCTATAGTACCACAATATCTGACCTCATCTGTTGTTGTGTCAAAGTTTCCCATCACGCCACAATCATTAGTGGTCCGACGCTCATCTATCTTGAGGGTGCAAAAATGTCGGCCTTCGGACCAAATGGAGTTGAAAATGAGACCCTACAATCACAATGCATAAGAGGTTACATCGCATTTCATTAAGTGATTTGCATACATGCATACATAACATATACACACTCACCTTGCGCAAGCATCCTCACGCATACTCCCATTCTTTAGGGCTTATTTGTTCTCCTTGTGCTTTGGCATTGGTCATGGCATTATGGATCCACTCTACTTGAATCAAGTCAGGATATTTTGCAAGCTCTTTAGGAAAAGGAGGTGCACGTCTACCTCCATGGGACCTCTTCCATGCATCTCTATCCCTTTCTCTAGCTGCGCGGGCTTCCAAGTACATATTGACCCATTTGGCCATGATAGTGGCATTGAGTAAAGAGTAGTTGTTGACTATGGCGTGAAACTCTCTATCCATGACCAAGAGTGAGCCTTTTCCACTGGGAATGGTTGAGTGCTTCCTAGGATCCTCTTCTTCACTCCACAGACGAGGCAATGATGGATCCACTGTGATGAGATACTGTGAGACATACACAAATGCCTCTTGCACCACCCAACCTTCTGCCATGCTCGCCTGAAAACATTAAAACCACATATTTTTATTAGTAACTCCATAGCGTTTAAATGCCATCTATATTGTATTTATTTTGCATACCTCCGGTTGTGACCTCAATCTAACAAAATCCTTTAAAGTCTTCAAGAATCTCTCCAAGAAGAACATCCATCTAGAGTGAACCACCCCACAAATGGAAATCTCCTCAACAAGGTGAAGCAATAGCTGTATTTGGCTAACAAGGATTGTACGTGGGAATGCATCCTCAATAGCACACACTGCCTCTACTGCTAGCTGATGGGCTATTGGTATGGCTTCTACTTCTATCTCCTTGGAGCTCACAAATCTACAGGGCAAACGTTATATAGTAGATGAAAAAAAATTCCAAAGTTCATGCATGCACAACATGATATAGTACTTGAAAAAAACCCATTACCTCACAATCTCACCCACTTTGAATATTGCAGCCTTCACCTTAGTGTCCCCATAACCACTAATAGTTATGGGAAGTACAAACTACAAGCAATAAAACATCTTAGTGAATGTCAACCTATATATAAGGACACATAGACACCACAAATTGTTCTACTCTTACCTGAAGGATTTTATGCCAATCATGGGATTTCAATCCATACAATTGAGTGGAGCCACCCTTTTTGGTTTTTGTGAAAGCACCTTTGAGTGACCGCATATATCCCGTTGGAGTTCTGATGGATGCAATAACTTGCTTTGTCCGCTCTTGGTCTGCCTTTGACATTATCCACGGTGCTTTTGGGAGAATCATCTTTTCCCGCTCCCCCATGCGGGGCGTGGTTGAAGGGGGGAGACGTCTTATGGCTCTTAAATCTTCCATAGCACCGAATGAATCCTTCTTGCCAATTATGTGATCCCATATAGCTTGCCCAACATTTTTGAATACATGCATAGGGTCCAAGAAGTGCTGAATTTTCAACGAAGCCCAATAGGGGAGCGACAAGAAGATTGAGTACCTCGACATACCCTTTGGCAACCCATTGGGAGGCGGTGAGGTACCATGATGCTCCTCCCAATGCTTTGCCCAATCAGCCATGTTCCAATGGAACAGCTGCACTCCATTGATAGGGGGAGCATATCTACAATGTGAAGGAGGTAGGAAGCGATGGTTGTTGGGGTAGATCACGTTCCCAAGCAGAGGAGGTCTCTATGTCACAAGGGAAGGGCCACAAGTGGGACACGCACTATGTCCAGATGTTGCCAATCCTGCCAAGAGGTAAACAAACGTTACACATGAGACGACAAACCTAAAGCAAAGAGTACAATTAACATGTGCATACTTACCAGATACCTCTCCAAATCCTGGGTAATCATGCATGGTCCACATGAGGATGCACTTGATGACGGCATTGCGGTCTCGTGGTGGCCGTGAAATGTCAATGACATCTATGCCTCTCCATAGTTCTTGAAGCTCATCAATAAGAGGCTGCAAATATACATCCATGTTTTTAACCTTGTGCTTTCCTGGAATGAGAAGTGATAGTAAAATTTTTCCCTTTTTTGTTGCCTCCCAAGGCAGAATATTGTAGTTTACAACAACCACCGGCCAAGTGCTCCATGAAGTAGAGCGGTGCCCAAATGGATTCACACCATCACTAGCTAAACCAATCTTCAAGTGACGAGGCTCATCCCTGAACTCTTGCCATGTGTCCTCTATGTGCTTCCACGCTGGTGATTCAGCTGGCACTCTCATAATACCAACTGTGGAGCGGTTTTTTGCATGCCAACTCAAAAGCTCACTCGTACCCTTCGATCTAAACATGTGTTGGATGCGAGGGATGAGTGGAAAATGCCTCAAAACTTTACGTGGAATTCTGTTTCTCTGCATTCCTTCTTTGAACCTAGGCTCCCCGCACGATGGACATGTGTCACAATCGGCATGCTCATTACGAAAGAGCACACAATCGTTCACGCAAGCATGAATGCGATCATAATCCATCCCTAATGCAGTCACCACTTCGCGGGCTTTTCGTCTGCTCTCTGGCATGTGATTGCCAGCTGGCAGCATCTTTCCTAGCAACCTATCACAAGAAGAAAGTACATTAGAAGCTAATTTATGCACCCCACAAGCATCCTTCACAATCTGTAAACATACCTCAAAAGTGCGTCGACACTAGCATTGCTCCATCCAAACATCGCCTGAAAGTTAAGGACTTCGAGAGAAGCCCTTAAAATGGAGTAAGAGCATCTATCATATAGTGCGGTGTGTACCGAATCGAGTAGCTCACTCCTCGTTCGCTCGGAAGCTTCTTCGCATGCACACTCTGGTTCATGCTCCTCCTCTTGTGCAAAGAGATCCTCAACCATTCTATGGAAATGGTCATCTTCTGCATCCACATAAGGAGATGGGATGTGGTCACTCGGATAAGAGGGAGCAGCAGTACTTGGCTGATTTGATGTGCTTCCTCCCTCTCTAATGGATTCCTGGCGCATGCGCTCTTCCACCCTCCTTTCCCCTCCTCCACCAACCACACGCCAATGTGGAGTGACGTCAATAGCCGCAACAATTCACGGATCGTTTGTTTCCATCCGTGCACGCTTGCGAGGATCGTCCCATAGTCCATAATCTTCTACATGGCTCAAGCATATCCGTCGAAGTCGAGCAATGGTGCATTTGCACCGCACGCATGGGCATGGTAATCGCTCGGCCAACCACTGTGATCTATCCGGTTCAGTGGATGGGCCAAAATCATCCCAAGCAACCTACATTAATAAATTACATACACTAATTAAAATCAAATTACCAAAGAATGTTAATAAAATATCAATAAAAAGTAAAAATTAACCATTTAGGTAAAAATGTCAATTTCAAAGTACTAGAAATACTTTCATTTTATATATATTTTATAAAAAACATAGTACCAATAGATTGTGAGGATCAATAGTAATAATGTCAGAATGTGGCCATCTGTTTATTTGGCCCGAATTTGCACCACGGTAATATACGCGGTAATGTTTGTGGTAAGAGACGCGGTAATAGGAGCGGAAAATCAAATTTCAAATTTTTTTAATAAATAGGGGGGGCACCCGCGTGCCCCGCGAAGTTCAAAGGCCTAAAATTCGAATTTCATCGTCTTCTCCACAGAAGCCGAGAGCGCGAACCTCACAACCTTGAGCTCTACCTCCATCTCTACTCTTCTACTCTCCACCATCTCTACTCTTCCACTCTCCTACCCTCTCCCAACAAGCGCTTCAATTCCATGTAAGTTTTGTTGTTATGTTTTTTTATTTTTTCACACGCATACACACACATGCATACACACACACGCATACACACATGCATACACTCATACACACGCATGCACACACATGCATACACACACACTAATTAGTGCATGTATACGTTCTTTACACACTAATTAGTGCATGTGTACGTTTTTTACACACTAATTAGTGCATGTGTTCTTTACACACACTAATTAGTGTAAGTAAAGACACACCAAAACTTAAATTTGTTAATTATTAGTTACTTGCAAAATCTAAACTTGTTAGATTTTATTACTTGCATAACCTAATATGTTAAATTTGGGATTGGCCATGCACACACTAATTAGTGTGTGTTAACACACACTAATTAGTGTGTGCATTCACCAATGTGATTGGTCAATGCACACACTAATTAGTGCTCATTAACACACACTAATTTGTGTGTGATTAGTGTGTGCATTGGCCAATGTGATTGGTCAATGCACACTGATTAGTGTGTTATTAGTGTGTGCATTGCCCAATGGGGTTGGCCAATTCACACACTAATTAGTGTGTGATTAGTGTGTGCATTGACCAATGTGATTGGTCAATGTACACACTAACTAGTGTGTTATTAGTGTGTGCATTGGCCAATGTGATTGGTCAATGCACACACTAATTAGTGTGTGATTAGTGTGTGCATTGGCCAATGTGATTGGTCAATTCTCACACTAATTAGTGCTCATTAACACACACTAATTTGTGTGTGATTAGTGTGTGCATTGACCAATGTGATTGGTCAATGCACACACTAATTAGTGTGCATTGACCAATGTGATTGATCAATGCACACATTAATTAGTTTTGGATTAGTGTGTGCATTGATCAATTGGATTGGCCAATACACACATTATTAAGTGTATGTGATTAGTGTGTGCATTGGCCAATGTGATTGGTCAATACACACGCTATTTAGTGTGTGATTAGTGTGTGTGCATTGACCAATGGAATTGGCCAATGCACACACTAATTAGTGTGTGATTAGTCCAATTACACAAGCCAATGCACACACTAATTAGTGTATGTTAACACACACTAATTAGTGTGTGCACAATCTAATGCACACACTAATTAGTGTATGTTAAAACACACTAATTAGTGTGTGCACAAGTCAATTACACAAGCCAATGCACACACTAATTAGTGTATGTTAACACACACTAATTAGTGTATGTTAACACACACTAATTAGTGTGTGCACAAGCCAATTAAACAAGCCAATTATTCATGCCAATGCATACAATAATTAGTGTGTGCACAAACTAATGCACACACTAATTAGTGTGTTTTAACACACACTAACTAGTGTGTGCACAATCTAATGCACACACTAATTAGTGTATGTTAAAACACACTAATTAGTGTGTGCACAAGCCAATGTGCACACTAATTAGTGTATGTTAACACACACTAATTAGTGTGTGCACAAGCCAATTAAACAAGCCAACACTAAAACACACACTAATTATGTTAAATTAAACAACAATCAACACAAAAATAGAAACATACCTCCATGATTAAGTCGTAGGTGACGTATTAGGCCCCAATGACCGTCCAAGTGATCACGCAATCGATCACACTAATCATAAACACAATAATCTCTTATTAGTCAATACACACACTAATATCTTATTAAAACTCGAGGCTTTGCAAGACTCTTTTATAGGTTGTAGACACACATTGGATTCTTTCAACATTGGATACTATAGAGAATCCAATGTTTGAAAAAAATCAATGTGTAAATTTTTAATCATATATTCAAATTTTATACTATAGTTTAATCTTTGTCGTAATAAATGCAGACCATGTCTTCTTCTTCCACACCACGCTTTCGCAGCATTGAGGATTTCATGACAGACAGGATGTCATATCCCGACGCTCTCTCTGCCTATCATTCACAGCCGTCGCCTCAGCAGTCATCATCAGGGTTAGACTGGTTTCGGGACGCTCTAGATGGGTCCACTATCGTACGTGTGACCGATCCAGATGTGGAGAGGGCATTGCGTCTTCGGGCTGAGTGGTTAGGTTCACAGCAGACCCTTACACAACGCTATTCACGGCACAGCTAGCAGCTTTTGGATTATCAGAGGTCTCTACTCCGACTGGTGGCACTCCATACCTGCAGAGTTTTCCAGCTACAGCTCCAGGTTCAACTTTTCCTTCACAAGGTCCAACGCCCCAGGCTCTGACGCCGTTGGGTGCGACGCCACGGGCGTCCACCTATCCATCACCTATCCCACCTTCTGTCCCAGATTCACGTCGGCGCTCTTCTTGCAGTTAGCGTTAGGGCAGCTCGCGCGCTAGCGCCGGTCGATCTCGACGAGGGAGCGGAGCTAGTTGTTGTTTTGGGGGGGGGGGGGGGGGGGGGGGGGGGGAGTACTACAGATTCTCCTCCACAATCACTACTCCATGCTCCAGCAGAAGATAAGGACCATGACATGCCATCACCAAATGCTCGCGGGTTATACTACCAAGTTCATAGAGGAGGTATGGTGGATCTCGGGACAGCACAGGGCAAGAGATTCCGCACACACGTCAACCAATTAATCCACTCCACATATATCAATTGTTTTCTCAAATTTGATCAGCAAGATCCCTACAACCTCACATATATAGAGACAACCATGCACATGCGTTTCCCCAACCCTGAGGGGCAACAATTCTCAAGGCAATGGTTGCAAGAGCATGCCAAAACATTTCTGAAGAACAAAAAATCTAGTGTGAGGGGAGCGGCAAAGAAGACAATGGAGTCTCTAGAGCATAGCTATCAGCCAGGAAATGTCCATGATGTGGAGTGGGAGACCGCTATGGGCGAGAAAGAGGACGAAAGGGCAACCGGTGCGAGGATGTATACGCGGCAAGTTGAGGCCAGATCCCATCAGACTCCTACGCATTATGGTTCGGGAGGGAAAACGGCTTGGAAAGACAAATATGTAAGTAAAAATATTAGTTTTATTGTAAAAAATCTAATGTTTTTCATTTAATTAATTGGTTGCTATTTTTTGTCAGTATAACATTACCATGAGTCGCCCGACCAGAGAAGTGCAGAGATATAGAGAGAACCATACCGAGTATCAAACTTGGTGTTGGTTGTTTGAAAATCAAATGATCTCTCGAGAGGAGTTCGAAGATGCGTGCAGAAGTCTGCAACATGTAAGTTTAATCTTATCTAAATAATCAAATTGTTGATTTTATATCAAATATTAAATAACAAAGTGTTAATTGTTTCTTTTTTATGGTTTTGCAGAGTCAAGGAGTTCCACGTGAAATGCCACCAACTTTCCCATGAGCATCCTCTATTTTGTATACGCGGGCCCCGTTTGCCCTATCCCACATGACCATACTCTATTTTGTACACGCAGGCTTTTTTTGCCCTTTATGTAAATGCAATACCTATCATTTTTTGGCTCAATGCCTCCCCCAATTGTAATTCCACTTATGTAAATGAAATTATCAATCTTTTTTTGGCTCAATGTATTGTCCAATTGTGATATTTTGTTGTAATTAATCATAATTTTGTAAAATAACTAAAATAAATAAAAAAATAGATGACCTTTTGGATGGTCCTGCAAAGGACAATCCAACCGGTCATCTGTTTTTTTATAATAAATCCCTTTGCGGTAATGCTCGCGATAAGCCTGACGCGGTAATATGTGCGGGTACTGTTGCAACAAAGCACGCGGTAATATTTGCGGAAATATTGCCGCATCCATTACCGCATCACTTACCGCTAGACCATTACCGCCAGCTTTACCGCAGTATTTGCCGCGTACGGGAATTTTTATATTTCAAGTTTGTTGAGATGGTGCCATGTCCTCGGCCTCGCCTGCCCGGCAAAGTATGTATACGCTTGCAACTATGGCAACCGTCTTCCAATATATCACACTATGTAGGTCATAGCATTTGGTCCCACATAACAAAAGCATTGAGAATGAGGTAGATATTTTGATTTATGGACGTGTCATGGCACGACATCCACCCCCTCCAAACGTGCACATCCTCCGGCATGTGCCACACATATCTTTTGTAGGTTCAGTCTTCATTTAAGTCAACATACATATCAATTTCTTCATCACTTGCAACGAAATCTAACGCATCATCCTTTCGTTCTTCATCCACATCCGTAACATTTTCATGAGATCCTTCATTCTGACTTTCTTATTAATCAAAGGGATTTGTATCACCTCTTCTTTTGGATAACTTGATTCTTTTCCTTGCAATGGGAATCTTCATTTTTGTCCCATCTAATTCATGCAAGGTATAAGTTGCATCCCGATGTACATGCTGAACCACATAAGGACCAAACCGTCTCTTTGGAAACTTTCTTATTGTTGGATGTTGGTTTTCAAGACTATTGTCATACACCAACACCCAATCACCTTCCTCGATAGCTTTAAGTCTAAGCCTATGCCTCTTATCAAACTTGTCCTTATTCTTTAACCTTGCATCTTTCAATCGTGTTATTGCAATCTCAATATCTTGGGGCCTTCTTTCTAATATTTGTATGCGCAAAGCAAGAAGGTCTTCCCTACTCATTCCATCTTCCCAAGGCAATACATTCCATGGGGGAATTACATCCTCAATTGGCATGATAGGTTTCTGACTATACATCAACTCAAAAGGCATATAATCAGTAACTCAGCTTTGAGTTGTACGATCAGTCCATAAAGCATAAGGAAATAACCTAGGCCACTCTCCCATTTTACCTTTGCAGGCCTTAGCCAAAGCTTTAATAATAGGAAGATGCCCACGCTCTGATATACCTTCCCTCAGGATTATATGCAGTAGTGAGAGCAAGTTTAATGCCCAACCTAGAGAAAAACTCCCTTGCATTGTCAACATACAACTCACCCTTGTTCGTTGTTATTTTCCCAACACAACCATAACGACTGATTACATCATCCAAGAGGAACTTACATACCCCTTCTGTGCTTTTTGTTCTTACAGCACGACCTTCAACTTGATTGGTTAAGTATTCTCATGCAAGCACTATGTATCTCATTTTCCATAAGCCCAATGGCATTGTAACCAGATCTACTACCCACTTGTAATGCATGGACAATGGGTAAGTAGGGTGCAACCCATCACAATGGCGTACATTTGAATACATTTGACGGGTTTCACAGGACTCCACAAAGTGAGATACATCTTTATACATACCTTTCCACCAATACCTCTCTTTCATTTTAGTAAAGGTGGCCCATACACCTCTATATCGAGCATAAAGACTCTCATGAAACTTTTTCATAAGCTCATTTTGAGTGTCCTTATCATTCACGACTCTCATCGGCATTCCATTTCTTTGTTTTGGACGCTTCCATAAGTACCCCCTTCTTTCAAAAAGTATCCGTAGGCCTTTCTCCTTATTCTTTTGAACTCTTGATCAGTCCACCCTTCTTGCCTTGTCAAAGTGCGCAAATAGCGTCCAATGAGCAACTAGTCACCTTGATATAGGTCCTATGTAAATGACTCAAGTGCATTTGACAAGCAAACATGATCACCCTTGGCATGAGAGATACTATAAAACTGTGTGCCTACATCATCGTCCTCGACAACCATGTCTTGTTCATTTTCATACCTTGCTCTTGAAAGCATATCCGCAGTTGGATTATATTTCCCTGCAATATGCTTAAATTTTGAATTCAAGGACTTTATGTAGGCAATCCATCTCAACATAGCAATGTCATGAGTTGAGAAGCTTGTGATCATTCCAAGAACGGGCAGACAATCAGTCTCCACTATTACATTTGCTCCTATCAAATACTCTTTGTCACATTTCAAATCTGTAACTACTCCCCATAACTCTTTTTTTACCTGTGGATAGTTGCGTTGACGAGCACCTAGGACTTTTTCTCCAAATCTCACCCCATATCTCTTGCCATCATCATCGTCTTGCCCAATCACCCATCCAATTCCTGTGGGGCTAGTATCCACTGTCACAGTTACATATCTTCCACATTCATAATTTGCTTTCCTCAAAGTTGGAGACATAAGCAGCAACCTCTTAAATTTCTCATGGCATGAGTATGCATTTCTTCCCATTGAAACTTTTGGTTTTTTCTCAAACATTGATACAAAGGCTCTACCACATGTGCATAATATGGAATCCAAAAAACATAAAACACGCATGCACCCAAGAACCTTTGAACCTCATTGACATTTTTACATTTCTCTTTCATTCTCTAAATTACATCAATCTTTGTAGGAGAAGGCCTTCTACCATATGGCCCACACATATGTCCCACAATAAGAACTGCATTCGCACCAAACACTGACTTTCGGCCAGAGAAGGTAAGGTTCACCTCTTCCAATCTTGACAAGATCTCATCACAATCATTGATATGGTTTGCCACATACTTGCGGCACCCCCTCAAGTCCAGAGCCACATATATATCGCTTGCATCACATCCTTTTATTGGCACATCATCAAGGAAAGGCATTGTAGTTTGCGGTATGAAGTCACGTAGGACTTTGTTCATACCATTCATCATATGTGTAACTGAATTAGTTTCCCCTTGAGGTAAGGTGCACATCCTTACTAAACCCAAGGGTGTCCACATGGTAGTCTGGTCCCTGATTTCCATTGCTAGTTGGAATTGATCATACCCTGAGTACAAATCTCCCATAGATTATATTGCCCTTCTTGCAAATGCCTCTGCAAACTCATCGACAATTGGCCCTATACCCACATTTTTTATTGTCACCTTATTTATAGGTTGCGTATCCTGAATAAAGAGTAAACAACCATTTTTCTTTGGAACTGTGAACCATTTTTTTGAATATGGAGCACAAAAAGGCTCCAAAATACCCATCTTGATCTTTTCATTAAGCAACTCAATGAGTTTTGGCAAATGAGCCTTTGTAACAAGAATATGCCTCAAGTTCCAAGGTACATGAGGGATAGTGAAGATCACCATAGGAGCAACAATGGATGGATCAACACACCCTATCTCATAAGGCTCAAATGAAAAATATTTTTTGTGTTTGGCAAGCATGTCTTCAAAGCATATCTTTTTAGCTTTTTTCAAACTGTCCTGGCAACCAACCTTTAACTCCTTCAAAGAATCCTATGTGAACTTGTGTCAAATCTTGCTTGGGTCACAAAGGCTAGGTTGCAAAGCAGCTTGCTCCATCTTATTTGTGCAATCTTTTGGTAGAGGTAATGCCAATGGTTTCACTTTCTGTGCCACGAACTTATAATTAGTATCCACTTGTACATCAACACCTTGAGCATTTTTGAAATCCTCAATGACCTTGTACATTTCTATTGAGCATACTTTCACGACCTCACTTCCCATATGAAAATTGCAATCCACTAAAGACTCCAAATCTTACATAGTATCCACAAACGAACACTCATCAAACACACCTGCAATGCCTTCATCATCTTCTAGCAAACCATTCATCTTTGAACCTCTTTGTACACTATTTACATGTTGTTGTTCACCCCGCTTTAAGTCCTCACACTCTGCAAAAGCAATAGATCCATAGTCTGATAATCCTAAAAAACCTTTACAAAATGTTTCTTTTGTATATACATCATGTGCGCACTTCTCTCTTCTTGTATCACTGCAGTCCCACTCTACAATGGTACATGGCCAAAACCCCTCATATCCTTGTAGTCCTTGAATTCTTTGTTTGTCTTTGGCAAGGGTTGCTATCAAAGACTTTCACAATTCCTTTCATGGTCCACACAAACAGTAAGGAACTGTATTGCACACTTCCCATCCCTGCTCCTTATCCTTGCATAAGCTGACCCATCGTCCATTACCTTGGTTTCCACGTGAGTAGTGGTGATGTATGGCTTCCCAAGGATAAGAGGGTATGTACACATCTCCTGTACAAAGAAATTTTGGTCATCTTTCACATCCCCTATAGTCACCTTTACATTTGGACAAGCTTCGTACCGCTCCCCTAATGAGTTGTTTGCTGCACAAATCATCCATCCATGATTTATATCAATTGGCCATTTTCCTTTTTGATAAAAACTCTTTGACATGAGGTTAATCTTTGACCCATGATCTATCAACGCAATTTATGGCTCTTTTAAGTCTCCCACTTTTACTAGGGTCTCCGTAGTGGCTCTTGCCCAGTGACTCTTCAAGTAGTAACTCTTGTGAGTGGTCTCAACTTCATCTTCATCATCCAAGAAGCGAACGTGTTTTACTCCTCCCCTAGACTTGTAGCATCCACCAATAGTCTCATCACCTTGTTCACCAGAGACTTGTACTCCCTGTGCATTTAAAGTCTCTTCTTCACCCTGTACATGGATAGATTCATTAAGAGACTGTCGCTTCCTCTTTATGATATCAATTATTTCTTCGTAGAATTATCGCTTTGCTATACCAAGGACCTCACCCAAGGTAAATTCCACCTTATTGTTTAGAATCCTCTCTTCCAAAACCTTTTTGAGATCCATTGATGCCTCTATATCGGATTGGAGTTTGTAGGCTGGACCCTTTCGTTTGGATTTTTTTGCATCCTTCTTCTTTTCTTTAGAGGCTTCTTGCATAGGCACTTTGGGGACAGGCATTTGTTGCGAGGAAGGTGATCTAGGAGGCACTGTGCCATTTCTGCCTCCAGTCTCCGTGGCCCGCTTTGAAGTCCCTTCATCCCCATTCTCGCACCTGCGTTTCTCTTCGACAATGGCCCCTTCGGCTTGACATTTGGCAATGTATGCATGCATTGACAAAGAGTCCACGGGGTCATTCCTACCTGTTTCTAGCCAAATGCAGTCTCCAGCTTCGTGTAACACCTTTGTAGTCATTTTAATCTTCATAGAAGATTCTATAACGCATGGCCATAGCTCTTCAATACCATTAGATTCTTCTTATCCAAACTTGATTCCTCTTTGATTTATAGGCTCCACCTTCAACCCATAGGCAGTTGCCTCAACCATTGAGATGGCATGGCTAGTAGCCATGTCCTCAACTAGCTTCTTCATCCCTCCTTTCCCAAAGTTTGTCCCCAAGAGCTTACCTATTTCACTTAAGTGAAATTTTCTATCTTTAAAGAAAACAAGCTCCTTTGTCAAAGCATCCTTGAAAATTTCACAATCGCTCCTTCCATGGTCAGTGTTATCACACCATATGCATCTATTGACAAAGCCTTCTCTAGTTTGAGGTCGTTGCCCTGTAGATTGACCCGATGGTTGCCCCTTTTCTTCTAGCTTTGTAAGATTTAACTTGAGCTCTTGCATTCCCTTGACAGTATCATCTAGTATGGACTTGTCACTCTTTGGAACCAAAGTCACAAGCTTCATAGGACTCTCGGGAACACTTGGGACTTGAGTAGGGGGGTGAAAGCATGAATAGGTGGAAAGCTATATATGTGATATAATTAAATAGCATAGCATGACATTCGGGGTGTGGTCACTAGTGCCATATTTCAGACGTCCAAATTTATATTCTAAAAAATGTTATACTGAAAAATTCAGCCTTCACACACCCACTTTGTTTCATGAGTAGTTGGCAGTTTCAAACACCATGCCCCCCCCCCCCCCCCCGACCCCCGCCTCTCTCTCTCTCTCTCTCTCTCTCTCTCTCTCTCTCTCTCTCTCTCTCTCTCTCTCTCTCTCGCGTGCTCAAGGTCTATTGTGCTTAGAGCTTCTACTGTGCAAGCTTAGCTACTTCAAGGACGATTGCAGTAATTGCCCTCTTCTCTTCGAGGTATGTCTCTCCCATTGAACATGTACACTCTCTACTGCTTGAGCACGCACGCCCCACCTGGGATCATTTAGCTACATTAAGCTGCATTTGGAGCTGCATGAGTGCCACACCTTGCTCATTTGCAACAAGATGCTGGCTGCATGAGAGGACATAGACTCCCGCGGTAATTTGGTAGTCCACAAGCTGCATGCAATCCTGGGGAAAATCCCATAGCACATCACCTTGAATGCCCTGCTTACAAGAGCAGGCCCATGAAGTTCTTGTTTCTTTTTAACAGGTATGATAAGCAAGGGCACACCACGTCTCATGAGTTCATTGGATGATGTCACCTTCTTCAAAGCATCCCATTCAAGCAAGCAGCAGTCTAGTTAGGAACATCGAACCACCTCTGCATACGAAGTTTTGTCGTCTCGCCAAGGAATTTCATATGGAGAGTGGATTTCCATTGGAGGGGGTTGATCCGCGTATCTTGACAGGAAACAATGACATCTCTGAGGAGGACTGGGAAGCTGTCTTTATCTGCCCAAAGCCTGTTCTGGGTAGCCAGAAGAAAGTGAAGGCATACCATGCTCGGTCGGAATTCTTACAAAAGCTTGTGTGGAGACACTGGGATGTCTACCAGGAGGGTCCCTTCATGTATGAACTAGGGACTCAATTTGCAAAGGCCTTTGCATTGGTAAACTGCAGTGAATCTGGCAAACATCAAATTTCTTGGGCTATCTTTGCAGAGAGGGCAATGAGAGCCTCAGAAGAAAGACACGACTTGCAAAACAAGATCAAGAGGTGGGAAGAGCAAATGAGTGGTAGAGGGAGAGGTTCCAAAACCACTACTGCCTCTACCAGATCATCATTGAAAATAGAAGGTACGTCTATACCATTGTCAAGCGTGCCTACAGGAGGATGCCTGGTACAATTGGCAGAGGAGGATAGCAAGGCACTTGCAGAAATGAAGAATATTGCAGAGGGCAGATTGTAAGACTATAAGTCAAGACTTGAGGGTGCAAAGAAGCAGGTAGAGGATCAAGTCAGAGAATTGCATAGGGCTGAGGGTTCTCAAAGCTGAAACACTTTGGCCATAAAGTTGCAAATGGAGATTGATTGCGTGCAAGACCCTGTAGCTCGACAACGCCTGATTGATTTGATTGAACAGTTCTCGAGTACTACTAGAGATAACGTTGCTGAATTAGAAGCCAATGTGGCTAAAGCAAAGGTGCATACCCTCCTACATGTGCTTCACTTTGTTTTGGAGTATGTGGTTCACTTCCATGTGGTTATGTGGTTAGAGTGTTATGGATTGTATGGTTATGTACTGTATGAGCATATTCTATTTCTGCTATGTGCTATATGGTCACAACATAGCCATCATCTTCATGGAGTGGGTGGTTATATGCTATGTGCTATATGGTCACAACATAGCCATCATCTTCATGGAGTGGGTAGTTATATGCTATGTGTGGTTATGTGCTATGTGCTTTATAGTTCAATCTAGGTGCAGCATGTTCACAATAGTACCCTCATCTATTTGGAATGTGTGTGATTCTATGCTATGTGCTCTGTGCTATGTGCTCTCTGCTCACAGTATAGCCCTGAAGTGTGTGTAAAATATTGATATGTGCTACATAGCACAATCTTTTTATGTGCTATGTGCTAAATAGTATATTTTGTGTGTTATATGTTCACAATATAGCCCTGGAGTGTGTGGAATAGTGAATTGTGCTATATAGCACAATCTCTATTTTTGCTATGTGCTACATAGCACATCTCTAATTTGTGATATGTGCTACATAGCACAATATTTGTGCTATATGCTATGTGCTATGTCTCATATAGCCCAATGCATATCATATACCCAACAAGCTTGTGCTATATAGCATATAGAGAAAATGTTTGGGCTATATCTGGTATTTTAAAAAGTCTCTCTGCTATGATCTACAATGCATACTCTATGTAGCACTTATAGTGCATTATACTTGGACTGTGCTATGTGCTATTGAGGCGGTCCGGGGCGGGCAACAAGAGAGGCGACCTCTAAACACCCCTCAAGGCTCCCGTGCTGCTCAATTGGGACTGGGGCAACCACAAGCACAACACAACAACAAACCCACAGCCAAACCCAAACAAGATAGGGGCACCACCTAGTTATGGCATGCGAACTAGGACGCAAGAGAGATTTTGGGACAACCAAGAAGATGCACCACACAACACACACAAACAACCTCACACCAAGACACACACAAACTGGACCAGAGAGAGCTAGAGCAAAGGGAAGAGAGAGAGAAAAGGATCTTGCGTAATACCTTATTTGTGACTTGCAAATGGAGATGGTTCGTTATGATGCTATCGTAGAACTTGTATAAACTCACTCAATGCTTAGTGATTGCTAAAACATTGCCAAAACACACACACACACGGTCTTAGGGTGTGGGAGACCTCTCACCACAATACCCTCTTACAATGGACACAAAACTGACAATGAAAAACACACTAAAACACTTTCTAAAATCAAGATCAACCGATAAAAACTCAAATACACAAGTCACCTTGAATTCACCAAACCGTATTGCACAAATGGAAGGACGAAGATTTGAACGTCGAATCACGCCTTTGATGCACCAAACCTCAATTTTATTGATGATGAAGGAGCATATACAATAGTGGTTTTGAGGTTTGTGGAACTCACGCTCTCTCACTTGCAATGTGTAGCTTGAAGGCTTCTCTCACACCAAGAGTGAAGCTCACAAGTGGTTGCTACACCTAAGTCTCTCCTCACGCATAGAGTGTTGGGGTGCTATGTGAGATGTTGGAGGTTGTTTTACAAGAAGAAAAGGGGCCTATTTATAGGTTGGAGACCCCTCATTAAGATTATTGGAAATCCTAATTTACAAGCTAACAAATCAGGATTATGATTTTTTTGAATATCAAAACATTGCGGGCCTTCTTTGTCTGCTTGAGTCATGGGTGTGGGCTCAAAAAAGAGCATTATTGATGGTAGATAAGGTGATCAAAGTAAGTAAAGAGAGAGAGAGAGAGAGAGAGAGAGAGAGAGAGAGAGAGAGAGAGAGAGTTACTATACACATGTCTTGAGGCGAGGTGTCTTTTATGGTTAGGTCAAAGGCTATTTTGTGTTAGTATGTTAGTGGTTAGTAATCACTAGAAAGTTAATGTTACATTTACAATGGGTAGAATGAGGTGGATGGTTGAATGAAGTGAGCAAATCCTTGTGATGGTGAAGCTTGAAGATGTTTTGGACTTACTTGTGTAGGTTCTCAAAATGACTATCGATCTTCTTCTTCGTCTTCTCTTCTTTATGCCACCGCCGCCAAGGTTGATTATCGTGATGAAAATGGTAATTTCGTTGATGAGATCTCTTGATTTGCAGAGGTTAATCATGGTACACATGCTGAATTTATGTATATATATATAAGGGTTAAGATGGAATTGTACTTTGGAGATAATAGAGAGAGGCATAGAGATGGTGTATGTATGTAGAGGTTCATAAAAGAACTATAGGGATGAGAGAGAAGGGTAATGGTGAAGAGGGTGGGAGAAGCCATGGAAATTGCAGGTTTGAGTGAGGGAAGGAGAGGGAGGAATGTGTAAGAGTGAGTAGGTGTGTGGAAGGGTGAGAGAAGACTAAGGGCTACTTGTGAGAAAAGTGGGCAGACTGGGGTCCACTCAAAAAATCATAGCTCACTGCTGGTAGCTCCAAAACTCATGAAAAAATTTGAGGTGATTATTCAGAGCATGGGGTACATTTTTTCTTTTGACCACCGCTCCAAATTCGGAGTGGAGATAGGTGCCAAAATTCTCACCAAAAAGCCTATTTTTTATGCCTGCAAAAGTCTTTTAGTGGCCCCCTCTTTTGTTGAATTTGTACAATGCATCCAAGAGTGAGCCCCTCCTTTGTCATATTATAATACAAAGCATCCAAGTTGCCCTTGACTCATGCATGGAGGAGGATTATTGGTGAATAAAGAAATATATACATGGTGGGACTAGTGTATGGACTATTCATAGACTTTAGCTCAATGAGCACATGGTGTTAGAATAATGAGTAAAAATAATAATAAAAATATGGAGGAGTTATGGATATGGAAAGATATTGGAATCATATGATATGGTCCCTCCTTGAATTATTTTGGGTGAAAGAGGAAAAGGTATGCAAGTAAATAATATAATAAAAGTAACCAATGAGTAGAAATCGATTTTTTGTTTTCACGAGGGTGAGGGTGAAAATGTGGGAGTGATTTGTATAAAGGAAAAATATGAGGTTAGAGTATGTACAATATTGGCAAAAAATATAATTATGGTGTAAGAGAATGAAAGAAGGTGTACATAGGTTTAATAAAACACACACCTAAGTAGAATATTTAAATAAAATACCAAAATAATTATAAAAAATCCCTATATTTAGGCCATATATACAATGAAATATTTACACACAAAGAGGCCATAATATACTTTTTTTTATTTTTTTTATTTTTTTTATTTTTTTGGCTCAACTAGTCGAGTGACTAGCTAGCTGAGGGTTTTTAAGAAGATATGGGAAAAGCCCCCTAACTCACACACGCCTATGTACAGTGAAATGGTAGGGATAGCCATAGCGTTTGGGTGAATTTGGTAGGGTGGAGTAACTTACTATGGCAATTATGGAGAGACGAAAAACGGCTATCATTAGCCCTCCCCCTGGATGATGGTATATTCATGTACCATCATAGAGCATCTTTTCCAAAGAGAGTGCTTCAGAGTCTTTGACAAGATCTTCATTGTTTGGCCCCTTGGAATTTTGGTTTGTGTTACACTCATGCTTCATGGAACAATACTTACTTGAGATAGTTGCCTTTTGCTCTGGTACATCCTTTGGTAGAAGGCGACTCAAGTAAGGCTTCAAGCGATAGCCGTTTACCTTCCTGGAGTGCTCTTTACCATTCAAGTCCATAAGCTGATAGTAGCTAGAATTGAAAGACTTCTTGACTATGTATGGCCCTTGCCATCTAGTTTCAAACTTGGCATCAAAACGATTGTCAAGTCAATTGTCATACCTTAGCACAAGCTCTCCTTCCTTGATGCCTTTGTCCTTCAGTTTCTTGTCGTGCGTTTCTTTCGCTTGTGTGGCTTTCCTCTTGTAGCACTCGTATGCTGCTTCTCTTTTTCACTCAAGCTCCACTAACATAATAAGTCGATCCATCCATACCTCTTGATCATCTTGTGCTCCTTTGCCATGAAGTCGCATTGTTGGAATGTTGAGCTCGATAGGCTGCAAAGCCTCTTGACCATAGAACAAGTGAAATGGTGTGAACTCCGTGGCTTCCCTATATGTGGTTCGATATGTCCACAAGGCACCATCCAAGAAGTCATCCCATAATTTTGTCTTGTTTTGCACCATCTTTCTAATGATTCCTGCAATGACACCATTAGCCTTATCCACCAAACCATTTGATTGTGGGTAGTATGGTGTGCTATGACGATGTAGAATGTGATGCTCTTCACAAAATTCTGTGAGCAAGCCCTTCCTAAACCCTGGACCATTATCAGAAACAATCTCCAAAGGTGTGCCAAATCTGCAACAAATGTGATTGTACACAAACTTGCTAACTGTCCTCTCATTCACTCTTGCCACACTTTGAGCTTCCACCCACCTAGTCATATAGTCTACAGCCACTAGAATGTAGAGTTTACCATTTTTTGTCCTAGGCAGAGGACCCATAGCATATATGCCCCACTTTTCAAAGGGTCCATTTGCAAGCACAATTTGCCTTGGACCATAAATCAATCTTCTATTCCCATTTACCTGACAATTGTGACAACTTTTACACCAATGTTGGACATCCATATGCAGACTTGACCAAACATACCCTGCAAGCAAAATCTTCTTCACAGTTGATTCTTGGGAAAAATGACCACCACATGCCTCTTCATGCAAACCTTTTAGAATGGCTGGAATTTCCTCGATAGTTGGTACTCTTCTACACACTTGATCCTTCTCTCTTTCATAGAGGGAGCCTTCTAGGAAGAGATAGAAACTTGCCTTCTTCATGAGTCTCCTCTTCTGAGCCTTCGTGAAGTCTTGTGGAAACTCACCCTCCAAAATGTAGCCAATAATGGGAGCCAATGACTCCAATCCCTGGTATCTCGGTTGCTTGACAGTTGTTGCCACCATGATGACCTGCACTTCTCTCTCAACACATGTAACTGCTTGTTGTGCAAGTAAATCAACATCTTCATTTTGTTTCCACGGAATATGATATAGTTGCACTTTTCAAACTGATTAAACATCTTACGAATGGCATGAACTTTTGTCCTTAAGCTTTCATTCTTGCATGCCCAAATGCCTAAAATCTGTTTAACAATGAGAAGTGCATCTCCCTTTACCATGAGATGTTTTATCCCTTGGCCAATGCACATCTTCAAACCATGAAGTAGTGTGTCATATTCTGCTTCATTGTTGCTAGTTGAACCTGGTAGATTGACCTTCTCTTTCATGACTACCTCTCCACTTGGGTTGAGCAATACTAGCCCTCCCCCTGCTTTCCCTGTGGCTCGACGAAAAGCTCCATCAAAGAACAAGGTAAAAGCATTAGGAATACTTTTTGGTGGTGGCAATGGTAGGGTCTTTACTTGAGGCACCTTAATTTCCTTCTCATGTACCCTATAAGTGAGAATCCCTGCCAATTGTGCACGCACACTATCTTCTACCTTGAAAGAGTATTGGAACTCTTGCAACTCCATAATCCACTTTGAGATCCTAGTACTAAGATTCATTTGAGATGACACCCAAGGGAACAAATTTTCTGCAGTGAGAATTACAAAAGGTTTTGGTAGCAGGTAGGATCTAAACTTTCTCACCGCAAACATGAGAGAAAGCATCATGAGTTCTGCTTCTGTGTAGTCTCTCTCCAAAGCATTCATGACCCTACTAGCAAAGTAGATGGGTCGCATCCTTGTACTGTGGGGATCTTGTTGTAGCAACACAGCACCAATTGTTTCCCTTCCAGCACTAGAGCTAACAAAGAATGTGTACTCCCAACAAGGAGGCATGAGTGTTGGTAGCTCTGACAAAATGACTTTAATGTTACAAAAATACTCTTCAAGCTCATCAGACCATGCAAATTCTACTTGTTGTGTCAACTTTTGCAAAGGATGAAGCAACTCCGAGGCTAAGTGAATGAAGCGTGACATATACTTCACCTTCTGAATGAAAGAGATGACCTCCTTAAGACTCTTCGGTGATGGGAGCTCAATAAGAGCCTTTGCCTTTGAAGGATCCACCTCAATGCCTTTATAGGAAACCTTGTGACCGAGCAAGATCACTTCATCCTCACCTATGTGGCACTTGTCGGGGTTGAGTTGAACTCCCATGTCGTAGAGCTTCTTTAAACCTTCTTCTACCCTTTGTAGATGCAATGATTTTGAGCTATAAATACAAAAATCATCAATGAACACCCTAATTGACTTTCCAAAGAATGCTTGAAACACCATGTTCATGAAACGTTGGAATGTTGCAGGAGCATTTGTCAGACCAAATGGCATGACTCTAAAAGCATAACAACCCCAAGGAGTGATAAAGGTTGTTTTCAATTGATCTTCCAATGCAATACCTATTTGAAAGTAGCCTGAGTAGCCATCACACACAGTGTACTTCTCATGACCAGCTACCTCATTTAGTATCTCATCCTGAAATGGGAGGGGAAAGTGATCTCTTTTTGTTGCCTCATTGAGTGGACGGTAATCCACACACACCCTCCACTTTCCGTTTTTCTTAGGAGTGACAACAACGGGAGAGACCCACTCTGAATTCTCCAATGGATAAATGAAACCTGCTGCTAGAAGCTTTCTTACCTCCTTGAGTAAAGCCTGCTCCTTGATGACTCCTAGCCTTCGTAGCTTCTGAGCCTTAGGTGTGGCCTCTGGCTTCAACTCAATTTTGTGTTGAACAACATCTACTCCACGCACATCGGTGTAGTCTTTAGCAAAAAGCCTAGGAAATTTCCTTAGCACACATTTGAACTCCTCTCTTTCATCCTTTGTAAGTGTTGTTGATAGCATACCTTCCAGCATCCCTTCATCTTGAACACCTTCGTTCTCTTGAGGACCTACCTCCTCCAAGCCTTGACAAGAGGTCTCTTGGTTGCTTCGCTTAAACCTTACCCCCATAACTTCGATGGAAGACTCCTCTTCAGTAATGCTGCCGCTACTTTCTTCTTCTGAAGTGCTATCGGTCCAACCTTCTTCCGTCTCACTTTGAGATGATTCTTCATGGAGCTCCTCTTGGCGTTGCTCCTTCATGTCAAAGACAACCTTCTTATGATTGTCATTCCTGCAAATTAATTTCCCACTCTCTCAATCCTGCAAAGCTCGCATTTTCATTAGCCATGGTCTTCCTAGGATAAATGGATAACCACTTCCCTTGGTCGACATAACATAAAAATCCACCATTTTCTTAATGCCAAAGGCCTCTACAAAGACATTTTTACAAATGCCTACACACCTAGCCTTGCTATTGTTTGCCATCTTGACTTTGATTTCAGGTGTCTCATGGATGTGCATGCCTAGTCTTTGCATGAGTCCCTCTGTCATGATGCAAATTTGTGCACCCCCATCCACTAGACCTTTCCTAACCAATCTTCCTTTGATGTAACAGTTTAGCACCGGTGTAATGTCCTCATTCATTTCAGCTTGTGCAATTTTTACAACAGGCACACTCTCTTTTACCTTTCTCCTAGTGCTAACTGCCCTTGTTAAATCCCTCCTTACTTGTGGACATAATGCAAGAAATTGAGGCCATGAAATATCAGGACCCTTACCTCTCATGTCTTCCAACAGGTTGTATGGAGCCATTCCATGTCCAAGAGGAAAGTCTTGGAGGTTGATACGACGTCGAGTCCTCTTAGCTTCCTTGGTCTCCTTTGCCTTCTTTTCTCGTCCATGGTCACTTTGTGATGTAACTCCTTCTTTCTCCTTACCTTTCCCTCGGCCACGCTTAATGCCATTTGCTTCCATGTCAACCTCTCTTGAATTTGTCACCTCTACCACATGCACGTTTGGTTCTGGCAAAGGTGAAACTCCTTCCACTCCTTGTGGAGGTGGTCTTGCTCCGTTTGGCCTTTGTAGAGGCCGTGGTTGCTGACTAGTTCCTTTACCTGCATTCATCACTGGGTAAATCAAGTTAGGTCTGCCTGGCTCCCCATGGGGCCAAGGACAATTATACATCCCATGTCCAGACTCTCCGCAATTCCAGCATTGCAAGAATCTCCTAGGTTGTGGTGGATCTCGCTCTTCTGACTTCTTTGCTTGTCCCTTTGGACCTATAGCTTGTGCAAGGTGAATTGACAGGCTGCTTAAGGATTCATTTAACTTCTCAATCACTTCCGCCGTTACCTGAGGAAGCTCCCTAGATGTTCATGTTTGTGACTTACCTTTGGGTTTCAGACCTTCTATTGGAACCTCTCCCCTTAAGCACTTGAGTTTTCTATATTTCTCAGTAGCCTAGTTTCAGCTGCATCAAAGGTAGCAGGTGCACCCGCCTCAACTTTTACCTTAAGGTCAGGAAAGAGTCCGGCTATGAACCTCTCCTTCTTTAGGAACTCTGCACCATCACCAGGGTTAGCAACATTTCTCACCCATACAGCCCAAAGACGTAGAAACTCTTGCTTGTACAAGTAGTAGTCATCTAAGTCTTTTTGCTTATGAGAAACAATGTCTTGCCATAGCTTTTCAGTGTTTTGGGGATCAAAGAAGTATCTCTTGAAATGATTGACAACTTCCATGTAATTTTCTTTAACTTCCTCAGGCAAAGAGTCAAACCAAGTGCTAGCATCTTTCCTAAGGACTACCTCAAACATTTCTACACGTTCTTGATCAGTTACTATCCTCTTGATACGACAAGACATCTTGAAATTTGCCAAAAATAATTCTGCATCCTCTCCAGGCTCTCCAAAGAAAAGAGGATATCCAGACATTTGGCGTTGGTTCTCCATTGAATTGATTTCAAAGTGACGCGTTTTTGTTTTTTCTTTCTTTAAAAGATCTACACAATAATATTCTCTAAATTGCAATCTATTCTACAACAAAATAAAAATATTCACATCAAATGACCTATGATAATCAATGAGAGGTAGGATGACAGGGTTTGGTGACGCGAGAATTTCTCCTACTCTTTGGGCACCAAACATGAACACCATACGTTGTTGAAAATGGATTTTTCTACTAATTGCAATGTTTATTCTAATGTGTGGAGTGAAATGAAAGGGGAAAACCTCTATTCTTAGGCCATTATCCATTGTCTATGCATGACCTTATGCTTAAAACAAAACAAAAATATAGACGTCCAAACTAAGGTCGTACCTAATGAGAGGCAAAATAAAAGGATTTACTGATGCGTTTATCTCTTCCAACCTAAGAGGACCTAAAATTCTACGAATTACACGTTGAAATTGCAGCTTAGTACTGACAATTATGTGTACCTTTTGCCTTGCAATGGGAATGAAGGGATCATACAAATTCTCGTGATTCATGCAAGCTACTTGATTATGCTAAAGGTTGAGCCTACACAAAACATACACAAGCCGTCCTCAGTGGGGGCACCAAAAATTGAGGCGGTCCGGGGCGGGCAACAAGAGAGGCGACTTCTAAACACCCCTCAAGGCTCCCGTGCTGCTCAATTGGGACTGGGGCAACCACAAGCACAACACAACAACAAACCCACAGCCAAACCCAAACAAGATAGGGGTACCACCTAGTTATGGTATGCGAACTAGGACGCAAGAGAGATTTTGGCACAACCAAGAAGATGCACCACACAACACACACAAACAACCTCACACCAAGAAACACACAAACTGGACAGAGAGAGCTAGAGCAAAGGGAAGAGAGAGAGAAAAGGATCTTGCGTAATACCTTATTTGTGACTTGCAAATGGAGATGGTTCGTTATGATGCTATCGTAGAACTTGTATAAACTCACTCAATGCTTAGTGATTGCTAAAACATTGCCAAAACACACACACACACTGTCTTAGGGTGTGGGAGACCTCTCACCACAATACCCTCTTACAATGGACACAAAACTGACAATGAAAAACACACTAAAACACTTTCTAAAATCAAGATCAACCGATAAAAACTCAAATACACAAGTCACCTTGAATTCACCAAACCGTATTGCACAAATGGAAGGACGAAGATTTGAACGTCGAATCACGCCTTTGATGCACCAAACCTCAATTTTATTGATGACGAAGGAGCATATACAATAGTGGTTTTGAGGTTTGTGGAACTCACGCTCTCTCACTTGCAATGTGTAGCTTGAAGGCTTCTCTCACACCAAGAGTGAAGCTCACAAGTGGTTGCTACACCTAAGTCTCTCCTCACTCATAGAGTGTTGGGGTGCTATGTGAGATGTTGGAGGTTGTTTTACAAGAAGAAAAGGGGCCTATTTATAGGTTGGAGACCCCTCATTAAGATTATTGGAAATCCTAATTTACAAGCTAACAAATTAGGATTATGATTTTTTTGAATATCAAAACATTGCGGGCCTTCTTTGTCTGCTTGAGTCATGGGTGTGGTCTCAAAAGAGAGCATTATTGATGGTAGATAAGGTGATCAAAGTAAGTAAAGAGAGAGAGAGAGAGAGAGAGAGAGAGAGAGAGAGAGTTACTATACACATGTCTTGAGGCGAGGTGTCTTTTATGGTTAGGTCAAAGGCTATTTTGTGTTAGTATGTTAGTGGTTAGTAATCACTAGAAAGTTAATGTTACATTTACAATGGGTAGAATGAGGTGGATGGTTGAATGAAGTGAGCAAATCCTTGTGATGGTGAAGCTTGAAGATGTTTTGGACTTACTTGTGTAGGTTCTCAAAATGACTATCGATCTTCTTCTTCGTCTTCTCTTCTTTATGCCACCGCCGCCAAGGTTGATTATCGTGATGAAAATGGTAATTTCTTTGATGAGATCTCTTGATTTGCAGAGGTTAATCATGGTACACATACTGAATTTATGTATATATATATAAGGGTTAAGATGGAATTGTACTTTGGAGATAATAGAGAGAGGCATAGAGATGGTGTATGTATGTAGAGGTTCATAAAAGAACTATAGGGATGAGAGAGAAGGGTAATGGTGAAGAGGGTGGGAGAAGCCATGGAAATTGCAGGTTTGAGTGAGGGAAGGAGAGGGAGGAATGTGTAAGAGTGAGTAGGTGTGTGGAAGGGTGAGAGAAGACTAAGGGCTACTTGTGAGAAAAGTCGGCAGACTGGGGTCCACTCAAAAAATCATAGCTCACTGCTGGTAGCTCCAAAACTCATGAAAAAATTTGAGGTGATTATTCAGAGCATGGGGTACATTTTTTCTTTTGACCACCGCTCCAAATTCGGAGTGGAGATAGGTGCCAAAATTCTCACCAAAAAGCCTAATTTTTATGCCTGCAAAAGTCTTTTAGTGGCCCCCTCTTTTGTTGAATTTGTACAATGCATCCAAGAGTGAGCCCCTCCTTTGTCATATTATAATACAAAGCATCCAAGTTGCCCTTGACCCATGCATGGAGGAGGATTATTGGTGAATAAAGAAATATATACATGGTGGGACTAGTGTATGGACTATTCATAGACTTTAGCTCAATGAGCACATGGTGTTAGAATAATGAGTAAAAATAATAATAAAAATATGGAGGAGTTATGGATATGGAAAGATATTGGAATCATATGATATGGTCCCTCCTTGAATTATTTTGGGTGAAAGAGGAAAAGGTATGCAAGTAAATAATATAATAAAAGTAACCAATGAGTAGAAATCGATTTTTTGTTTTCACGAGGGTGAGGGTGAAAATGTGGGAGTGATTTGTATAAAGGAAAAATATGAGGTTAGAGTATGTACAATATTGGAAAAAAATATAATTATGGTGTAAGAGAATGAAAGAAGGTGTACATAGGTTTAATAAAACACACACCTAAGTAGAATATTTAAATAAAATACCAAAATAATTATAAAAAATCCCTATATTTAGGCCATATATACAATGAAATATTTACACACAAAGAGGCCATAATATACTTTTTTTTATTTTTTTTATTTTTTTATTTTTTTGGCTCAACTAGCCGAGTGACTAGCTAGCTGAGGGTTTTTAAGAATATATGGGAAAAGCCCCCTAACTCACACACGCCTATGTACAGTGAAATGGTAGGGATAGCCATAGCGTTTGGGTGAATTTGGTAGGGTGGAGTAACTTACTATGGCAATTATGGAGAGACGAAAAACGGCTATCACTATATAGCACAGTGCATATCATATACCACATCAAGCTTGTGTTTATAGCATATAGAGTAAGTGCTTGTCTTATATGTGGTATTGCAAATAAAGGGATAAGATTCACGCTGCATATTCTTTTCAGCAATCTGCTTTTGTTCGGTTATTGAGACTTAAATTAGATGTGTTGTCTTCTTTGTTTCACAGGCACTACTTGTAGAAGTAGAGACCAACATAGCACAGGAATCAGAGCACTTTAAATTTTGTGTTACCATGGAGAGGACTTCACATAACGTGGGAACCAGTTTGATGAAGCCTTTTCCTCCTGTGTATTTTAAGCAAAGCATTAGCGAGGTGGCACTTAATGGGTTCTACCATTGTGTAGGATGTGGATTCCCGTTTGATGCCAGAAGCTTGGATGTATTCTCCCTGCCTTTCACCCATGTGTACTATATGCTATGCTTCGCGCATGTATGTAGGGACTATGGCTATTGTGTTGCACTAGATTGCAACATGTTTGTTCCCCCTAGAGCTAAGCATATGATTGGTCTGAAGGAGGTGAAGAGTGAGATGAAAGAATCAAGTGCAGGTAGTCACTGTGTCAATTTTTTACTACTACTATTGCAGGCCCACTTTCCATTGGTAGTTTAAACTCTTGCATTTAATAAAATCATTTGCAAGTACAGACATCGCAACAGAGACCTGTATACAAGAATCATTGAGGACAAAAACAGAGAGAGTCTCTACGCAGGCCACTGGTAGGTACCAAAATCAATATTTATGTGTGTATTTTGGGATACTCCAAGTGAGACTTTGTAAATAGCTTGCTTTGTAGAACAATCATCGCATGCTTGCTCCAACAAGATGATGCATTCCACAAGGAAGAATGGCCTGATTACCCCAGGGATGCAGCCAGACCTTGAAGCGGAGTCTACCCGAGGGATGCAGCTAGCCCTTGAAGCGGAGTTTTCCGTAGGGGATGCAGTACGTGGAGTAGTTGAAGACATCTTGATGGCAAAGTCTTCTGCAGTCAAATCACCTAGGAAACAACTAACTCCAAGAAGGATGTTGCGTTCTCCGTTGAGTGCCAAAGCATCACCAAGTGTGGACACTAGAGATGAAGCATCAGATGAGGCAGTTGCAGATGCGGTGAAAGAAACACCCCCTCCAGCGGGGAAGAAGCCAACACCAAAGCGCAAGAAATCGACTCCCAAGAACTTAGGTGGAAGTCCCACAATGGATATACCTCTTGATTCATTTAGGAAGAGAAAGAAACCAAATGCAAAGAGCTGAGTGTGTTTTTGTTGTAACTTCATGAAATTAGAAGATGTGTTTAGAAGGCATGTGCAATCCATTGCACCCCTATTGTATCCATGCTCATTGATGAATCAAGTGTTGGAATTTGTTAGTGACATGTCTCTTAATTCTTTGCATCGAGTAGTTGCAAAATATTTGATTTATTTTCTGTACATGTTTAGTAATATGTTTCTACTTTCTTTTGTCGTAGATAATCAAGAAGCTGAAAAAAGAGGAACTTGCATGAGACGCACTTGCTCTTCAGGGTTTCTAGATGAGGGGTCTGTAGGTTGACTGGATCAGTCTTATCCTGTGAAGAATCCAAGAAGGGGTGCTACAGCTTCCAAGGGGGTTACAGGCAAAAAAAGTGTCTTTTGATACAGTTGAGGGGTCTGTAGGTTCATTGGCTCAGTCTTATCCTGTGAAGAATCCAAGAGGGGGTGCTACAGCTTCCAGGGGGGTTACAGGCAAAAAAAAAGAGTCTTTTGATACAGTTGATCCATGCACACCTACTAGTACTGCTGAATTTGTTCCAAATGTGCCTAATGCAGTTGATGTGCAGGTTGTGTATGATGATGTGCATACAGATTTGACCGTGCTTCTTGGATGGAGCGACTCACACACCCATGAAGTGCATGCAAACACTACCAAGATCAACATAATGTCAATCGAGGACACAGATGACACGATAGGCACACGGAGGAAATCTCTTTAGCTTGTTAGGCTGAGACCTTCCTACACATACAACACTCAAGAAGGCCAACTAAACCACAATCAAAAACCTCACTGCTCTCAACTACACCACCTAGCCACATACACACATACGGAAGCTAACTCACCTAATCATGCCAAATTCGTACGAAACTTAAGCAAAGACATCCCCTCACTAGGATACACCTGTCCCTAAGCTTCTACACTCAAAACCCTCACTCTAAACCCATCTGCGGAAAATGCGTAGGATGACAGAACAGAATTTTGAAAGTGTCCGAAACTGAAATTTATGAGTACCTATGCGTAGCTTATGTCTCCACGATTCTATAGACTACTAGCACACAGAAAACAGACATCGTTTGATACACTTACGGCCACAAATAGCTCATAGATGCGTCGGCGTGTGCGCTTCGTCTCATGTGGAATTCTTGGCATTGTCGCGTAGCTCTCCTCGAGCCTACAACAATGGTACAATCGGATCTCCCATGTGTTGAGCGAGCCGGGCGTAGTGAGAGGATAAAGCTCACGCTCACTCTCTTTCTCTCTCACAAATAGTAGACGGCAGTGCTAAGTTTTGATTATGAAAAGTCCTTTTTTTACAAAATGACCTAGGTACCTTATATACTAAGGCTACCTTAGGTTTAACCAAAAATGGGGTTGAATAGGTCAAATGGCTTTGTATTTACAATCTGGAAGTGCCATTGCACCCCGGCTTTTGAAACTAGAATAACTACTCATTACAAATGATGTTTATAGCCATAATCCGCAGCATTTCATAACTCGCAAAAGATAAGACTTTGGTACGAAACTTGAGTTATGTTGTGTTGTTGACCCGGCGGTCAACACACCCCCCTTCTGCGTTCATGTCATCCCCGACATGACCTGATTGTCGATGGCGATGTGGTCTTTGCTGTCGTTTTGTTGTTGGAAAGAAAGTATATACTATAGCCTTTGCAGTAGCTTGTCTTGTTCGTCCAATCCGATATACATAGTCTTCACATGATTCAAGAAAATCATAATTGATGACGAAATTTATGTCTTTCACATCCACGCTCCGAGCTGCAGCATCTGTTTCTGTCATTATAGGTCTACTGCCAGATCTAAATTCAAAAAGAACCCAATGTCGTTGAACTTGACTCTTATCATCATGGATAGAGAAAGCTCCATCCATCATTTGCTCCAGCAAATCTGTGAATTCGGAGTATTTGTGATTCTCAGAAACAACTTCTACAATCTGTAGAATTGAGTGATTGGCTTTCTAATCTTGTGAGCCAATGACAACTTTGTAAGGATTTTGTAGAAATTGTATGGCTAAACCCTTAACTTCTTTAGGCCAAGTTGCACTCCAATGCAAAGTCTGTCTGTCAGGCCGAATCCAGGACTTAATTATTCTAATTTGAGGTTCAAAACCCTGCCGAGCATTCGATGCGCATTATCAAGGACAAGCTTTTGAGATCCTCTGATTACCCTTATGTCTGCTCTTCTTCATTGGGGACTTCTTTGTTCCTATGCAATCATGTTGTTACTGTTGTCTGCAGCTTTGTCATTGTAGGCCATTCTTCGACTCGCCATTGAGGAGAAGTATGCTATGATCTGAAATTGGTGCTCCAATTCATTTGCCAATTGATTTGAGTAGCATTTACTTATTGTTGATGTTGAAGGAATATGTACAAGAGGATGGTGATAGGTGTCCTTAGATTAGGGTCTAGAACCTGGATGACCAAAGGAAAAAAACCCAGTGGGAAAAAAATGCCTTTGGTATATGCTCTTATTGGAGTTGAGCAGTTGAACGTGAAGTACATGTTCATGAAAGGTGAGTGCTTGGGTGAAACACGGAAAGAGTGCCTGATGTAAGTGCCAATTATGGGACACTCTATATGCATATGAGAAATTTGTCAACAAAAGCATGCAATGTGAAAGAAGGAGATGATGGGTGTTTCGAGGAATAAATGTAGCACATGTGACATCAAAAGATGTCTCAATAGCTTCCACCTTTCCAAGAAGGGTTATCGATGTAGAAGTTTCTCCACTCGTATCTCACTGTTCTCAGTATGTGAGTGTCTTTTGGACCTTCTCGTTCACTTCACCAGACTTAAGTACTTAGACTTCGACTCTTTTGCTCACCTATACCAGCATGAGCGACACAACGTAAATATGCTCAACTCTTCCAGCTTGAGCAGTACCTGGAATAGCTAAGACGCTTAGACCATAGAGAATATTACTTGAAGCCTTGGGACTAACACCTCACTCATTTTGTGGCTTAGCTACTCGACTCTGACTTTTATGACTTGTCGGTTGCTTGTTGACACTGCTTTGTGACAAGTTCTTTGGCTGTTGTAGTGGCTGCTGAGACATACTTCGTGAAGTTTCATCGTTTCCCTGTACCTTCTTCTATTTGTAGTGCTCAGGCCTCTCGTCAGTCTTTTCTTCATGTGGATTATGGATTTTTTTCATTTTTTCTTAATAATAAACAAAGAAAATCTTAAAACAACTCAACAAAAGAAAAATCATTCAAGTAGAAATCTAAATTCTATGTACACTATACACATGTCGCTAGGGGCTCATATATGGATTTTGTCCCCATAATCCTCGGTAACACTACTATGAGGGCATATACTCTAAATTTTGTCAAAAAATTATCACAATAAAACGCAAAAATTCAATGCATCTCACAAAACATTTCCCTCTAATAGTTATAATATTAGGTCCACATTTAGAATGCCTCCACCCTTCCTATTTGGAGTCATCCTTTACGATAGGGTATCGCAAAGGGTATGTGTTGTGCTTGGGCAATTAAAAGTTGTGCCTATGCAGGCCTCGTAATGTAGCCCTATTATGCATACACAGTCAATGCATGGAAAAGATTTATGTTGTGCAAGATGTGGGTATAAGAAATTTGCTTATTGGCATTTGTTGGCAAGGCTTCCTATTCTAAGAAATGTAATGGTGTTTGAAGCTCCTGTATCGTTGCTTGATTGAAGCGACTTGCTCTCTTCTAACTGTACTGTAATCGTAGGGAGAATTGTAAGAATTCAAGCGGCGATGCACTGACAGCAGTTTTGTTGTTCTTCTTTGGGACCCATTTCTTTGCGATTATTAGCTGTTTTGTTGCTGGCTCTCTTTTGGGAACCCATACTTGCCCGTGCTTCGTTTGTGTTTGAAGAGACTTCTTTGGGATCCACCTTTTTGTTGTGTGAGTCGACAGTGGTCTTTGCTTCAGCCCTTGTACGCTTGGTTGGGGACGGGATTCAGGCTTTGAAAGTTGATATTGTCGTTGTTTTGGAATCCAAATGAATTCCTGACTTTTTGTGCTTGAATCAACTTCTTTGGAGCCAAACCTGAGTTGTGAAAGCTTGCGACTTTGTGATATTCTTACCCGTGCGTGCACGCTTTCCTTCTTTTTGTTTTGGTGTTGGATCTTGTGATTTGTCATTAGAGATCTTTGTCTTCTTGATCCATATCTGTTTTTGGCCGATCTGGCTTTTTGGTATCCAGATTTGTCGAGCTTTTTGGCTTTGACTTGTTGTCCTGTTCTTTTGACCTGTCATGGTTGTTGCTGAAGGGGTTGGTGATAGTGATGGCCTGAGTTGATGATAGGGGATGTCGTAATATTCATCACTATCGCTACTATCGTCAGCAAGGTTGAATTCTTGTACTTTTCCTTGATTTTTTGGCTGGTAGTGGAAAGTTACTGTCTGTTTGCTCGTGGGTGGTAGTTTCTTGGAGGACTTTTCTATCCCATTGATTAGAGCATTGTTGGCTCGTTGCTCTGGTCGTATTCCTCCTAGCTGAGTCTTTGCATCCTTATTAGGAGCCATGTATGAGGATGCTTGTGGTGACTGTGTCTTCACCGAGGACTTTGGAATCCACTTTTGATGCACTTTATTCGTGTAGCGATGACATTGATTCCCGGGTCGTTGATCTTCTTGAAGCTCGAAGTGTTCTACAGAGTCATAGAACTCATCGTCTTCTTCATCTTTTGATTCTCCACATTTCTTTTTTTTCTCCTTATTTCAAGAACTTGTTGATGTCTGGATCTCTTCGTTTTCCTGGATTACACTCATTCCAAAATAAGGAACGACTTCATAGCCATTTTCATCACAAAACTTTGTTGTGGGAGCATACTCCACGGCACACACGTCCAGAGTAGCCAAGATGTGTTCCCATCCAAAAGGCTCTAACTCTTCTTCAGGAAATGGTTCTGGGATATAGTCCATATCCTCTATAACCCGCTCTAGGATACATTCCTCACGTTTCAAGCTACCACATTGTGAAGCTCCACACATCCACAGGTCTTCAGGCTTACCTAACCAAGCTGGAAGTTCTCATCCTGCTATATTGTGGAGGAATCAAACTCCTCAACTGGTGTTCTCATCACATCCCTATAGCTATGGTCCCTCAAGTTTATCTTTGTTATGGTTTCCATATGTCTCAGGTATATATGGTCATAACCCCAATCTTGGACCATTTTCAACTGTCACATGAATGGTCTTTCCAGAATGATGTCATAGTTGTTCTTCTTGCCAAAGTCAACAACAGCAAAAGTGTGTTCATATTCAATGCCACAAGAAGTAACAAGTACTTTTTCTAGTGCAGTCCTAGGGGCTTTTCCTTGTAACCGTCTTCAAGCTGCAGGGTCATTCGTGTGGATATCAAGGCAGGTTTTCCCCATTTTTTCCAAACCTCTTTGGTTGCAATTGCCACACCAGCTCCACTGTCAAGGATTGCCATGGTTTTTACATTATTGAATTCCACAGGAAGGGTGGTGTTTCCCTCGTCTCCCTCGTAATACTCGCCTACCTTGTTTAATGGAACTACCCTAGTATTTAGTTGAGGCATTTCAAGCTCTTTGATGCCTTCCTCGATTTGAGTCATTGGGGTTTTTACACCAAATTTCTCTAGAAATTTACCCACATTAGCCCACATGTTTGGTCTTATTCTGAGCAACTCGGCTAACATTATTGTACAGGTGACTGGGGTAGATAGAATATCTACTAGCCCCTTTGAATCGATGGCCTTGTTGCAAGACAGTCTCTGTGATGGGACTGCAACCACATCTGACTTGGTCTCGTACTCTCCCATGTAGGACGGTAGTGTTCTTAGCGAATGGGGTTGACTATCCATAGACTGTACAGATCCTTTGTCTCCCCAATACGATTGCACGTCTAGATTCATTTGAGATCCACTCTCAAATTCCTCTATTGGTGGTAGAAACACTCCTCGTTCATCACCAGTCTTGTCTACTCGTCTTCTTAGGTCATCGGCTTCATTGGCCTCTCTAACTTGTTTCCACAATTTGTCAAGACCATCTATCTCTTTACAATCCTTAGGTATAGCTTGGTCAAATCCCTCGGAAGAGTTATCCGTGGTATTCAGTACTATCCTTGGTTCTAATGCTGGGTCTTTGAGGTTTGGTCTTTGCTCATGACTAGAATCTGGCTCTTTTAGTTCCTGGTTTGGTGGGATTACTTGTGTAGGCATGACACAGATCACATCCTCAGGTTTTGCAACTGGTGGTTCTAGTAAATCTTGGGTTGTTTGAATCATTTTCTAGCACATTTCAAATTTTTTCTTTTCTAGTTCTGCATAGGGATATGTCATCCACCTGTGTTCTTGGGTTTGGTTGTTTTTGAGCCTCACATCATAGGCTTTCAAGAGGGCATCTAATGTCTCATTAACCTTCTTTGCCAACACAGATCCTCTTGAACTAGCACTTCTCGGTTTCTCATTTGTGAATGGTTCTTCTAGAGGTTTAACCATCTGTGTAAGAGAAGATGCCTCCTTTTCGTCATGTTGTTTTATCTTCTCCTCAGCTTCCGTAAGCTTCTCAGCTAGGGATTTTTGCTCTCGATCCCTGCATGCTTTCATCCTAGTCTTTCTAGCTTTCCAACTATTTCGTTTGCTCTTGGTTTTTTGACTAGGTGCGTCTGTCTTTGGTCCATCATCTATCTTTGGACTCGTGTCACTTTCCGTGTTCTTTGTCTCTGGATTCTCATCAGCTTTCTTTTGATCTCGTGCTCTCGTAACTACTTGAACTGGTACAACATTTTCATTTTCTGAGCTACTAGGTAGCTGAACAATCCCTAATACATTTGTCTTGATTTTCCTGATTTGATTTGGTTTTTTCGGGCAATCGGGGATCAAGTGAGGGATGCCACACTCAAGACAATAGGCATTTACTTCAGTGATCTCTGTATGAGGACATTGTTTGACCAAGTGGTTGTCACGACTTTTGTGACAATCTATCTCTGGTTGAGGAGATTCTTTTAGCATTTCCTCTTGGCTATAAGCAAGCTTTGACCTAGATAAGCCGCTATTTGCAATGAATTGCAATGTCCTTTCGTCCACTTCATACCTTCTTTATTTTGATTGAAACCCAGGAGGTGGAGGTTGTACCGGCCTCACCACTCCATGTGTTTCTCTCACATTTTGTTGCTCCGAAGGGTAGTACTCACTTTGGTTGCTATACCACATTGTAGCTGGTACTGGCGTTGGTTTATTGATGCTTCCATCATTGGCATGTATCTCATGTCTACCTGCATTCTAGCACCTGGCAGCGGAGGTTGTTGTCCTAAGACAATCTGTGGCCTTAAAACTCCTACTGGTCCTGGCGCATTCCCCGTAATGTATCTAGGTGGAGTAGGTGCTTCTGGAACACGTTGTACATACCTCTCCCTAGCATTTTCCATGCTATAATAGCACTCTTCCTCCGTATGGTTCATCCATTTTCTCTCAATTTCACACCACTTCAGCTCTCCCGAATCAGACCTTACAAGAGGAATCAACCTCTTGACCAAGTCGTCGATAATCTTTTCTTGATCAATAGGTGCCGTTGGCTTGGCAATGGACTCACTTATCTATGAAACACTGTGCTGAGAGGATGTGTCATCTCCTTGACTCTTTAAGTCCTTTTCTTTGTATGCCTCACAGTTATCCACTAGATAAAGAGCTTCTTTGATCAACTCGTTTAGCGTCATCCTCCTTATCATATGTAGATCCTTCTGAAGGCCCGCATGTCTCATTCCTTGGATAAAGATCGGCATCAGTCGTGCTTGCGTAGGTAATTCCGCTCTCGGAGAGAGCTTAACATATCTCTTGAGCTGCAATGATGCTTTGCGTACTGATTCATTCTCTTTCTGTTTGAATCTATGGATTTGCAAGACCGTGTTGTGAGAGATGCTAAACTCCTCAAACAGCTCATCTAGGGTCTCAAAATCCCATTTTTCCACCGAGTCAAACCATGTAGCTGCATCATCTTCTAGAGTCAATCCAAATCCCGCAAATTGTGTCGCAAAATCTGAAATTTCCTCTGCTCTAATCACTCTTCTAAAAGCCGCTACGTGATCTCTCGGATCTTTATCTCCGGAGTATTTTTTGTTTACCCATTTCTGGACTTGGGATGGTCTAACTCGTCGATTGTCTACAAGTCTAACCAGAGACTCTCCCAATCCTTCTCTCATTATCGCTCTTGAAGGGAATCCTGGTGGCTCTCTTCTTGGAATTCCTATAGGAATTCTCGTGTTTGGTGGAGGCATTTGTGGTCCTTCATTGACCAAATATTCACCTCTTTCTAGTACAGTCTGTGGATTTGTGCTTTCTACAACTCTGTATTCTCTTCCATACTTGTCGACAACTATAGATCTCCATTGACAGTCGACTCCGTATATGTAGACATATAAGAGCTTGTAATCCGTTATCTCTTCTAGGTATGGATCTGAGCACCTATAAAGATTGACCTCATTGTCGTCAATGTATCTATATAGTCCTTCACTCTCATGACCAATCATCCAAACTCTCTCAACAAGATGGGTCTTTATCAATTGCAAGTTTGGAAGATCCATTGTGGGAGGATATTCCTCTATCGTCGGGATCTCCAAGCTTGTGTAAGCTCCGTTTGAATCTAGGGTAGACATGATTTCTGGGCTTAAGAGCTTTTGCTTGGTTCAAGTAGACTTAGTCCACTGTGTTCAAGTGCTTTGGTTAGGGAAAAGTCGAAACTATGTCCGAAACCGCAACCGTTTCGTCACAATTCTCGCAAATTGTCGCTTTCAGACACCCCTGACTTCCGGATGCATTTTGAGGCCTTAAACAATGTTTTTTTTTCAAAGTTGAACTAAACGGTTGCCGTAGAGCCGCTCTCAGGCTACGTTTTGATATAAAAAATTTTCCGATCCGATACCGTTTGTGAAAGTTATGGCCAAAACAGTGAAATGCACATTAGACTGGTCAAAATGAGTCCAAAAGTTCAATTTTAAAAGAAGATTTGGGATCTCTGTGACACTGTGAACACTCCTATATGGTCAAAAGTACAAGTGGACCCTAAAATTGGCCTAGAGACATCCTACGCGTAGGATGTCTATATGCTCAGAATTTAACAAAATTTGGTCCAGAGACTCCCCTTAAGTCCAACAACACAATGGTATGCTCAGAGGTTGATTTGGACCTAAAAATGGCCTTGAGACATCCTACGAGTAGGATGTCTTTTTGCTCAGAATGACTTGAAATTTTCACCCCAGCTTCTCCTTGATGTGCTGATCATAGTGGTGTGCTCATAGGTTGGTTTGAAGTCCTAAATCAAGCTAGAGACATCCTACGCGTAGGATGTCTAACTGCTCAGATTTTGTCCAAACTTGATCCCAAGATTCTCCTAGTGCTCAGCAACCCAATGCTATGCTTAAAATTGAATTTGGATGCCAATAGATCAAGATTTGGGCTGCATAAGCTTCTAGTGCACTCCAAGAGTAGGATGTCTGACAATTCCTATCTTTGCTTGGTAAATAGGCCAAACAAGGTCCAAATTTACTTTTGAAAAAATATCTGGAATCCTTGAGACACTTAGAACCTCCCTTTATGGCCAAAGTAGAATTTTGACCACTTTATGACCCTGAAGACATCCTACGTGTAGGATGTCTTTTTGCTCTGTTTCAGCTCAAACTTGCACTGTAGCTTCCCCTTGATGTGCTTAACTCACAGCTATTTTTACTTTTTGATTCTGACACCTATGGGTCGGTCAAATGATCAAGAATCTGTTCCAAAAGCCTGATGTCTGTTCTAATGAATTCCCAAGTCAAATCAACTCCAAATTGGACCAAAATTGACTAGGAGGCTTGCCTAAGGCTATACAACACCCTACTCTGTCCACAGTTTGAATTTGGCCTCTAAATCATGCCTTAGACATCCTACGCGTAGGATGTCTTTTTGGCCTGTTTGACCCCAGACTTGTCCCACAGCTTCCCCTTGATGTCAGCAACCCAATGCTATGCTTAGATTTGAGTTTGGATGTCAAAAGACCCCAAAACTAGCTATCCTTGCCTTTTTCAGTCAAAAATGCTAAAGTCTGTTCAATCTTCCCTTTCACTGACCCAAATGAGATGAAATTTATCACATGCACTCAATACAACATTTAGAACATGCCTATGGAGTCATCCTATGGTTTGGTCTCAAAATTAGGCCTTGGACACAATTTGGGTAGGATGTCTGGCAATTCTCGTCTTTTGGCTTTCATCTGTCAAAATTTGGTCAAATTTCCACATTCCAGGTGAAAATAGGGTAAAACCTACCTTCTAAACACACTGGTAACCTCAGATTTTCAAAAAAAAAGCCCAGATCACCCTTTAGACATCCTACGCGTAGGATGTCTACTGCTTATTTTTTCAGACTGAAGTGTCCCTGGTGCTTCCTTATGCTCTCAGCAAGTGCAAGTATGCTTCACAATTGCAAAAACATGCAAAAATCACTCAATTTAAGCCTTTTCTGAAATTTTATGTTTTCTGGGTCCGCCTTTTGGCTTTTGGTCAACAAAAATAGGGAAAAACACCCAAGTCAATATGTTACTAGGGTAAAACCTACCCTCTGAACCCACTGATGCAGTGATAATTTTCAAATTTGGTCTCCAGAACCCCCTTCAGACATCCTACGCGTAGGATGTCTATGTTTACAGAATTGCAGGTTTTCTTCACAGAACCCTTGCAAATGCTCTTTTATATGCACAACATCAGTCACTCATACAAAAATATCCACAAAAGCTTGTTTAATGCATTTTTACGCTCAAAAGCACACTTTTCCGTGATTTCAAATGCAATCAAGCACTTTAGCAAATAATTCAGTGATGAATAGCTCTAGATCAAAATCGGATCATGTACCTAAAGCTACTCCTACAAATCATATGGGGTTTTGCATCTATGAGTAGAAAAATGCTTCACTGCCACACACGGACTAGTAAACGCTTTTATCACCTCACAAATCACTCGACCACCAACAACTACTCTAATCCTGAGATCCTAACTAAACCTATCTAGTCGCAGACCCTCGGCAAGACACACGCTTCCTGGCTATCCACTTGATCGCGGAATATCCTCTTGCGGATCCACTTAAGAAAAACGCTTTCTTTAGCCGAAACTAAATCAAGCAACCATCACACAAGTGTTAGTAGGAAACCTACTTAGGTCCTTGTGTCCCCGACAATGGCGCCAATGTTGGACGGAGCGACTCACACACCCATGAAGTGCATGCAAACACTACCTGGATCAACATAATGTCAATCGAGGACACATATGACACGATAGGCACACGGAGGAAATCTCTTTAGCTTGTCAGGCTAAGACCATCCTACACATACAACACTCAGTAAGGCCAACTAAACCACAATCAAAAACCTCACTGCTCTCAACTACACCACCTAGCCACATACACACATACGGAAGGTAACTCACCTAATCATGCCAGATTCGTACGAAACTTAAGGAACACTATCCCCTCACTAGGATACACATGTCCCTAAGCTTCTACACTCAAAACCCTCACAAATGCACAAATGACATTGTGGATGCTATGGAAATTGATGCTAGCACAGATGCTGTTGATGATGGCAATGTTAATGATGGTGGAACAGAAAGTATCGTTCATGCTGTCATGGATGCCCTTCTTGATGCAGTTGTGCCTATGGGTACAGATGCCACTGTTGAGGATACTAGAGGAATGGGTGAGGAGGTCCTCATTGAGAGAGAAGATGGAACACGTGAGGCAATGGGTGCAAGTGATGTCACAGCCCAAGCCGAGGTGGTCTGCCCAAGTGATGAAGTTGATGACATTGTTGATGCAAAGGAGGAAAAGGGTACAAATGCCGTTGTTGAAGATATGGGAGGCTTGGGTGAGGAGGACCTCACTAAGAGAGTACTTGGAATCGGCTCAGCAGTGGGTAACTGTGATGTCGCGGCTTCTGCCGACACAGCTGAGGCATACGACAGAGCAGTTCAATTGGGAGAGGCAATGGGAGAAGTTCTCGTGGTTGAGGCATGTATAGAGCAAAACAATGAGGCAGGGAAATGCACAGAGGTGCCCACTGACAGAGAAGCTCAATCGGGAGAGGCAATGGGAGAACATTTCATGGTTGTTGTGGACACGAAAGAGGCAGTTGCACATGATACAACTGAGTCTTGTACAGATCCCACTGTTGGGAATACCAAAGGTAAAAGTCCAGAGGTCCCTATGGGTTGAGCGGCTGCTACAGATACAAATGAGGCAGGTACAAAGAATGCTGATAAAGAGGACAAAAATGGACATGAATATGAGAGGCAAGAGAGGCCGTGTCTTGTGGTAATGCCAGTACAGATTGTTGCACTGCCTCCTGCATCTTTTGAGGACAAGAAGAGAAGGGACAATTTATGCATCATACTGGATGTGAATGGGCTTCTCATAAGGAGGTATAAGGTCTCCTTCTACAAAGGAATAGCGAGAAGCAGTATTCCTGATTGGGCAAGATCAAGGTCGGGTAGTCACTAGACCAAATGCTACAAAAAATATGCAATTTGAATATGTGGTCAGGCCCAATGCATCAATCTTTTTGCATGCGCTACTGCAAAGAGCACAAGTTGCACTATGGAGCTGCATGACCCAGGACAATCTAGCACTTGCTTTGAGTGCATGCTTTCCTAGGCTGAACAAACAGCATTTCCTCAATATTATCGGTCAAGAGGGGTGTAGAGAGGCGAGCTTCAATCTAAATGAAGTTCGTGGGATCCCTCCATGTAGAGATAACGCAAAGCCCATATTTTTCAAGTGTTTGAAAGACTTTTGGAAGCACCATCCTAAGTTCAACTCTGATAATACACAGGTGGTGGATGACACACTCTACAAGTGTCTTCTCAACCCTCTCGGGACTTGGGTCTGGTCCTGCTTCATTTAAACCAGCAGATATTTGTCAGTCCCCAATTTACCTAGTTAGCACATTGTTCCCTTGGTTAGTCAAGTGGACAGTCTCACCCAGCCCTAGTGCTTATGCAAAGATGAACAAGTTTGAAAATCCTTCAGACATAGTGTCTGCTCGTGTCATCAGCCACTATAGAAGTCAATGAGAAGTATGTAGGGAAGGTTGATTGTGGTTATGGAATCATGTATACAGCATTTTGCGCACTAAATGTACTTGTGATTACTATACCAAAAACTGACATGTTCAAAGTTCTCTAAACTTAATGATTGAATGATGTAATGTTATTTTGGTGATATGATGTAATTTTATTTTGCTGATATGATGTTGTCATACTCTGATAGAGTCCTACTACATGGCACACATAATAGCATAGACAGGACCATCAGGCTATTATTACACATAGTTATGCTATATAGCACTCATACTGCAAGAAATACTATGACATAATAGCATAGATAGGGAGATTGGCCTCTTATTACACACACTTACGCTATATGGAACACATAGTGCTCTCAATATGTAATATAGCTCTTTCACATACCACACATCATATCATAGACAGGAACATTGTGCTATGTGATACACACACTTCTACTGTATAGCACACAGGTTGCTATCTTACTACAATAGAGTCCATTTATAGCATAGACAGGGACATTGGGCTATTATTACACACACTTGTACAATATAGCACACATAATAGCTTAGGTAGAGACAATGGAATTTTTTCAAGGTGCAACATGCTCACAATAGTAACCTCATTATCTGAAATGTGTGTGATTCTATGCTATGTGCTCTGTGTGGTTGTGTGCTATGTGATACATAGCACAATGGACATGTGTAAGGAGGTACTGAATGGTGAAGGCTATATAGAACATAATATAAGTCTGTTAAATAGGTATCATGCTGCTTCATAGGGCATGGCATTGTAAATGGTTTCATATAGTTCCGGAGATAAATAATATGTCTTTGAGGTAGCATCTACCAAAGGCATGTCAAACTTGATTGCCCGAACAAGGTGAGAGTACAAGTTAGTAACTCCCCTATCATCAAGTAGAGTGTAGTGACTTTGGTCCCCATCTTGCTATTGATAATAACACCCTGTGACAACATAAGTGTTTTTAACACATTTTTTTTTCCACTTATCTCTTAAGATGCAATCTGTCATCCATTTTCTCTTTGTACATCTCAAAAGAAAGAACTCTACACCTTCTGCATTGCCAACGTCTGCATTGACTGCAAAGTTATCACCTTCAATGAGATACTCACTCAGCATATCCTGGGATCCCTCAAACATTGCAGCTTCATCTTCTGGTACCTCAGTCTCTTTTGCTACCTCAGAGAGTGGTTTCAATTCCTTATGTGTCCACTTGCCTGCATATGATTTGCTGGAACAAGTCCTCCAATGGCCCTTCATGGAAGCATCACAAAAACAAGAAAGCCGCCTGGTCCGTAATTGAGTAGGATCATGACAACAAAATCCTGAAATGCAATGGAGTGATCGAGATCCTGGTACTCTCTCACAACCCCATATATTAGACCTGTCCACTTCTGTCTCTTTTACTAGCCAAAATTTCCTGTTTATAGTAGGACGTGCTTTAGTGGATTGTGCATAAGAGCTACATGCAGCATTGGACATTGTTCTCGTCAAAAATAAAACCACGTCTGCAGCTTGCCTAAGAACAACTCCATTACTCTTGAGTTGTTCATGTGTAAGGGCTCTCTTTATCAGAGCGCCAACGCCATCATGCTCCCCCTTGCCATGCCAGAGCCAAAAAAATTCCATGTCATCTCTGTATCTATTAGTTGGTAATATCTAGCAACAAAGTAAAATGGCCTTGCAGCCTTGAATTGCGAGGCTGCACCATCTGACCACACCCAATGATTCTTGAAATTCATCCCCTGGTCTTTAAGCCACTGATCACAAAGAAGAAAACAATGCTGGACAAATAGCGTATCATGTTGCCTATCATCGGAGATGTAGAAATGCATATGCTTGATAATACTATCATCTTTGTTGTCACGCATGTATGTTATGTGAACAAGGATGGTGCATTCATCTGTATGCCAATGCATAGATTGTACTTCATTTTGCTCTTTGAACGATTAATTTTCAGCAAAGTCTACTACATATATAATGGTATCTGAAGGAAACACCTTCAAACATTCTTTGTATTGATGTGCTTGCCATCTGTAAGTGAAATTGTGCTCGATGAAGATTCTGATGTCGTCTTTTATCCTCCCTATCAGCTCACTTAAAGCCACCTGTTTGAGTGACAACATCTTTCTCTTACTAAGACCATGCTTAGTTTGAACTTTAATGTCCTCGAAGAGTTGCAGTGGAATTGTCTTTGTCATCTCTGAAAGTTCTCGTGGACAAAGGCTAAGCTTTTCCACACCACAGTTTTTGCATTGGCCCATCAAGCAGGTGTGTTTATGGAACATATCCCCCTCAGCCTTTGTACATACGCATGATTCCCACAACTTTGTGATCCCTGAAAACGAGTGCTCAACAGCAAGACATTCTGCATTCACCCCATCTGATTTGCAAACATTGCATTTACATGTACATGACCTCCCATGAAAACCAAAAGCAGATGAGCGCATAACATTAAATGTATCTTTGAGATACATCAGTTTGATATGATAAACACAACAGCAAGTATTTCGATCTTTCAACTTTCGCACGAACCAAGGCTTCAGCTTCTCAAAGGACCTTTGCCCAATTGTCACATGTGGGTGGCTATCTTTAAACTTCAAGAAATACTCTATCTGCTTGAAAAAAAAATGCATTAGAATTACATTTTGCTATATATCACACATAATAGCATAGCTACAGATGCATTGGTATAAATACATATAGCTATGCTATATAGCACAGATAATAGAATAGATAGATAACTCAGCTTTCAGTACATGCTCAATTTTGTTATATAACACATAATAGCATAGATAGGGATTTTTAGCTATTATTACACAAACATCACACACATCTGCTATATAGCACACATTGTGCTCTCATATTATAACACAGTTCTTCTACATAACACACAAAAGAGCATAGATAGGGATATTGTGCTATTATTACACATATCACACTTTGCATAGCACACATAATGGCATAGACATGGATACCGTGCTACTATTACACTAACATCTGCTATGTAGCACACATAGTGCTCCCATAATATTATAAAATCTGATAGCACACATAATACCATAGATAGGTATATTGTGCTATTATACACAAATGTCTGCTATATAGCAGACATGATGTTGTCATACTATGATAGAGTCCTGCTACATGGCACACATAATAGCATAGACAGGACCATCGGGCTATTATTACACATAGTTATGCTATATACCACTCATACTGCAAGAAATACTATGACATAATAGCATAGATAGGGACATTTGCCTCTTATTACACACACTAAGTCTATATGGCACACATAGTGCTCTCAATATGTAATATAGCTCTTTCACATACCACACATCATATCATAGACAAGAACATTGTGCTATTCTTACACAAAATTTTACTGTATAGCACACATGTTGCTATCTTACTACAATAGAGTCCTTTTACATGGCACACTTATAGCATAGACAGGGACATTGGGCTACACTTGTGCAATATAGCACACATAATAGCGTAGGTAGAGACAATGGACTATCTTGACACATTATTTGGCTACATATCACATATAGTAGGATGTACACAACTCCATAACACCCAATGGGTAGCTATTCATAAGAGTGAGATGTTTCACTTGAGAGTTATTCATTGTAAGAATGAGACATGTTTACCTGAGATTCATCAAGTAAGTGTATGGGATGCTCTTGATAATGTTTTCTTCCCAATCGTTTCCGACAAATATCTTTCTTGTTTGGAGACACCCTACTGTGCTCTATCCAAAATGTAATAATTGTCTGCTTCAATTCCTCCGATAAGGACCGAGCATTTCCAGACTTCCTTTTGCATAAGTCGAACCTCAGCGTACTTGACATAGGATCGTTGTCAAGTCTACCCAAACCTGAATATAAATTCCTTGGATGAACATTTAATAGCTTTCCCACTTTATGTACAGTAACACCTCTACGTTGGCTCCCATTATCATGCAGTAATCCATTCACCAGCATGCTGAATGTGCTTCGTTTTAAAAACATCTCGTCAGCTAATTTTGGAATCTTTAATTCCTGTAAGGAGACCTTGAGTGCAGAAATAAGGCCATTTGCAGGAAGATACAAATCTTCACAGAATGACAAGATTCTATCATCATTGAAAGCACCTTGAAGAATTGCATTCTTATCTTCTTTCCCGTAACTATGCAACTGTCTCACAATGTGTTGAACAATATTCTGAATAGTATGTTGCTTCTTGTCTTCCTTTGTGTGTACATAAACGTCCTCCCTATGACAATCTTCCGCTCCAATGTTGACGCTTGGATGTACTTTCTTTCTTGCACGACATCACTTTCTATACTCACGTTTAGCCTGTGCTTCATACTTCCTCACTGCAATAATTTCATCCTTATTTAGACAAGACTTTCTTTTGGAGTGCACCTACGTATGAATGGTGTCTATTCCATGTGCCTCATCATAAAATCCGCCGTCCACCATCCTGGAACAGTATGCAGTAGTTTGAAATGAATGAAGTCGTACAAAACTTCCTGATTGTAATAGTGAACTGAAATCCATTTGTGCTGCATTGTTGAGTTCAAGAAGCTCCATTGTTGCTTGTGAGGAGGTATGAGCTGGAACCAAAGCGAGAGGAAGGGAGTCTCCATCATCCATATTATAAACAAGAGAGTAGGAGAGAGAGAGAAAGGGAAATGGGCATTGGAGGCCATCTGAGAGAGAGAGAGAGAGAGAGAGAGAAAAAGGGAGAGAGAGGGAGAGGTCCACGCGTGCTAACCGCTCCATGTCTTTCAATCCGAGTAGTGGAGTCGTGAAGTTAGTTATCTTACCTATATTCTTTTAAAAATTATTGACTTAAAAGCCCAGCTATGGTGCCATCCATAGCATCATACTTGGTGTCCATGGACACCAAGTATTTAGACACCATTCTATGCTTTCACCCAGGGTTGACTATCATCTTTTATCTTCATTGTTGTCGCTTAGCTAGCAGAAAAATGACGTCTTAGACTTGTTCCGCATCCTTATCCTCAAGTATTAGCTCTAGCTTCTCTTGAATCTCTTTACCTACGGCCTGCAAAAAGAGCTATGTCTTCTCTAAGTTTAGGGTAGCCTTCTCAGTCCTTGAAAGTTGATCATAGCGGCGTTCAAATTCCCTTAGCAGCTCGGTAGGCGAAAGTCCCTCTTTTGGACGAACTACCCACTCTAAAAAAGTCCTCTTTGTTACCCTTTTGGAGTCCTCCATGAAATAATCTTCCTTCAAGGTTAATTTGAATGCTTCCCAAGTTGCCCCATGCTCATTTCTAATTCCCCTTAGATGCTCTCTCATCTCACGAACCACAGCTAGTTCAAAACTTTGCACGATCTCTACTTCGGGCACTTGATGAAGCTCCATCTCCTTTACATATACACAAAGATACTTTGTTACATCTTTACCTTTGAATTGTTCCATTTTCTTCACCATAGATTGAAGCTCTTTGTTTGAGGAAAGATCCCTCCTTTCCGCAGCTTGTTGCTGTTGCATAAACACTACAAAAGCTTGAAACATTTCCATAGTGACTGGATCAAACCGAGCCCCCTGTTTCTCTTGTTTCTCCATGGCTTTAATCTTTGTTTGATACCTTCAATTAATATTTTGAACACTCACCCTAGCCTAATTCGCATCGGGCTCAACAAAAATGTGTCAAGAAGTGCGCAGTGCGACAAGGAAAGCGTCCGGCCTCTGGCTGTGAGGATTCGTAGCAAATTCAAGCAAGGCGTAGATTATTTGAAGCCAAAAACACACTAAAAAAGAACAAAAATCCAGCTATGAAAGCTCCACTTTGAAAATGAACCAAGATCAACTCAAAATTCTTGTGTGTGTGAAGATTATATGTAGACTCGCTCCCAATTGCATAGATGGAGTGCTCATTCGACCTGTTAAAAACCCAAAATTTTACGCTTTGATTATTCATCGTGACCATTTCATGGAAGCTTCAATAATTCATTGGAGAATCCCAAGTAGTTATTTGAGGAGGGGAAACCCTAATTGGAGGCCTCACAGCCTCAACCATGTATTGGAAGCAACACAGGACTACACGAGCATCCTGTAAAAGAATGGCTGTATCTCCTTGCTCATGTGCCCAAATGATCTCATTATTGGCTCTAAAATTCTCCACACAAGCTAGGAAAAAATGGAACCATCAGTGATGTGGAATTTTGAGCTAATTTGAGCTATTTTTAGGCTATTTTGACCATTTTAAGGCCATTTTTTGCCCAAAAATGCCCCTTTTTGTCCGTAAAAAGCCCAAACAAGTTGGGAAAAATCCCTAAATTTGTGGAAAAAATACCATTGCGCTCAAATTTCATGGTGAATCTCATTTTTCCACTTGGTAAGAAATTTGGGTACGTCTTTTACGCTCGCGTACAAAACCTGCTATTTTTTACTGAGATTGCCCACATTGAACTTCCTTGGCAAAACGAGCGTGCCACTTCAAAACACTTGACATTTGTACATTCCTAAAGAAAATTAGTCATGATTTAACATATGAAAACATGCAACGGTGCCACGTCCCTGGCCTTGCCTGCCCGACAGAGTATGTATATGCTTGCAACTATGGCAACCGTTTTTCCATATATCACACTATGTACATCATAGCATTTGATCCACATAACAAAAGCATTGAGAGTGAGGTAGATATTTTGATTTCACATTATGGACGTGCCATGGCACGACATCATGTGAATATATTTTTATCAATGATATTGAATATTTGTTATTTGTCCATTGTAGATCTAACATAAAATGATCGATGAAGAACAGGTTTGTGGCACTCAATCAGTACCTGATGATCAACATCAAGGGACTATTAATGCATTTCAGTGCATGAAGTCTCTAGTGCACGGTATGTTAGCCCAACAAACCATGCGCACTGCTCAACTACTTTCAAAATGGGCAAATTCAAACCACATGCAATGGAAAGAGATCAATAAAGAAGTGACAAAGGACATCATCAAAACAGTTTGGCCATGTGAGGACACGAAGATAAAGAAAGGAAGGTGGAAGGTATCAAAGTGCCTCCAGGAAGCGATCAAAGAAAATGCTGAGAGGGGTGTATGCAAGATCAGGTGTATCCAATTTTGGTACGTAGTTTATGCAGCTTTAGACTACAAAAAAGCAAGCTTTTTATGCAAATGTTATTGTGACATGCTAGCTATACTCATTTCTAAGAGCCAAGATTTGGTGGCCACATAAAAGGTATAAATACTAACATACCAAAAAGGCCTGATTTCTAAACAAACTAAAGAAAATAGTACTTTCTATGTGTAAGGAATCTCTTGGTTTGACATGTCACGCATGTCACAGCATTGTGATCTTAACATAGACTCTTATATAAGTATCTTATCACTTGCTTAATTGAAATAAACTTTCACATGAATCTTGCATATGCTTAAAGAGAATATTTGAAATTATTGGAGTTTTTTTTCTCATTTCTTTAAATTATTAGTAATTATCTTTGTGAAAAAATTTAGCAATTCTTACATCACTATTTCTACACAAGATATTTATAGATGCAATGCTAATTTCTCAAGATCCTACAGTCATTTGATAGGTATATATAGTTATGCGGAATGTGGTGAGATGAAAAAAACCATATTTTAACGATTGAATTCTGATAGATCTTTCTTGGAAAATTTACATAAAATATTAATAAATGAAATTCAACTCTTTTACAAATTATAATATATAAAATAATTATTATTCTCTCATGGATTTGATATGTATTATAGTTTGTGGTACAAGGAGCCCATAGAAAAAAATATTGTGTGCAGTTTGACTTCATAAGCTTATCTTCTATCCATTTTACTTATGTGCAACCTTTTGGATTATCCTTAGTGTACATCTTAGGGTCAAAAATATATCATCAAAGATTTAAAAATTGGCATTTTTTCATTCTCCAAGGCTTTATTATGGCATCTTAGTCCTAGCTTGCCATGCTAGCATATGAGGTGTAGACAAATGTGTTGGACACCTTGAGCATCTTAGTCCTAGCTGGCCATGCTAGCATATGAGGTATAGACAAAAGTGTGACACCTTGAGTGTCACACTTTCCACGTAACTGCCAGAACTGGATAAACCTGATCTTGCACACACCCAAAGGATCTACTTGGAAGTTTATGGTCATCCACTACACAATGCAGATTGTGTGTTATATTTTGCAAAAATGTTATATGTTCGTTTTGCGCAACAACGACCAATAGACTTTTCGTGGAAGGAGACAATGTTGCCACCCATGATATCAGGGAGAGTGTGTCACTTTCACCCGAGATGAGTTGGCATTGATAGTTGAAGGCAACCACCTACAATTAATGAGAGAGAAAAATATTTACACAACACAGTTAGCAAAGAAAGATGCAAAATAAGATGGATTTTTATATCCACCCCAACCATCACAGGTTCCAATGGAGAAAAGAATTCATCGCTTAAGCCAAGACGTTCAGAATCTGACACAGCAAGTGAATCGTCCACCTGTAGAAGGAACACACATCAGTCACCTTGTCTTGCATCCATATTTGGTCCCCTCATCTACTTCGGATGCATCTTCACCTTCCCAATGTCCAGTTTTCTAAAAGAATTTTGATGGATGGAATGGATACTATACATCGACATGTGGTAATTATTATCACTCCGTCTGTCTTATTTGTTTGATGCAAAATAGTAGCGAAGACCCACCTCTTGTACAGCATAATGGTTTGAACTACATTGATATTCAAAGCATGGTAAAGCTAACCATGTCCATGCATAGACACGATTGTTCAACCCATGCACGCAGTCATCCCGGAGTACGAGTACTAAGTGATTAAGGGAAATGTTTGAAGAGAGAGGAAAAAATTAGATGTTAATGCATCAACAGGGAAATTTAACGGGATAATATCTCCCCGATGAGTGTAAATAGTGTATATAGTATCAAAAAATCATCAAAAATTAGTCCTTTTTGGTTATTTCTCATTATTTTTCTTGATATTGAGACTTTAAAATGGAGAAATGCAACAAAAATCAATAAATCTGTGTTCTTCAATGGATTTTCTTAATTATTGGATTTTCACTTTGCTTTTTTAGCGCATTTTTTATTTTCTTTGATTTTCTCAGTAAACATGTCAAAAATTAATAATAAATAGCAAAGGAGCTCATATGGAAAAATTGAAGACACGGTGCTGATAAAAAAGACGAGGCGGACAAGCACAAAAAATTTCAATGAAATCGGGAAGCCTAAATTAGGTAGCTAGACCTACTTTTGCAGAATTCTTGCAGAATGAGCTACAGGAATCCGGTTGGGGAAATTTTTGAGTCTAACATAGATTTCACGGCTTAGTAGGACTAACAGGGGAATCTGGGGAAAAAAGGTTTGGAAGTCCGAGTATAGATACCCAAGGTAGGATAAACCCACCTCATTTCCACTTGTTGTCTTTGGAGAGAGAGCTTTTGACCTCTTTCGCGCGTACTTTCCGGAGTCTACAGTTGTCCGTTTTTAGTGCCGTCTCACACGAGACATGAGGGTAAGTTCTTTACTCATCAAGATCAATTTTGTATGGCCGGAAGCTAATCTAAACCCCTAGAAAAACCCTAGAATTTGAGCAGTGCGCGAAGACCTACGACCAAAAATTGACCATAGCAACCTGTCAGCTCAACCAATCGGATGAGATTTGGATTGTAGCATGCCCCAACATATTAGAACACTTCTACAGCAACAATTGACCATTTGGCAAAGGTCGAGGGGGCCCCAAGTAGAAAAGCTAGGTTTTTGGCAGATGCCGACTCCACAAACAGCTTACCTACGAGATCTATACACAATGTATATGATTGGTTTCGTGAAATCAATCAAATAAACCCTCGAAAAGCAGAAAACAACTCGAAGGCTACAAAGCATCAAATTCGACATATGAGATCAAACTGACTCCAAATGGGCCAAAATTGGATGAGTTGCTTCACGACTGTGTTGCGGACAAGTCCATAGCCTTAAAAGTGACTAACCAACTCAACAAGCAGTGTAGTCACAAAAATCAGAAATTCCAGAGTCGAAAAAGCACAAAGTGATGCCGGCAAGGCCAAACTTTACCAAATTCAATCCAGGACTTGTATTAGGTGTACAGAATGTGTTTAGGTCAAAAATTTTAAGTTTTGCAAGAAAACTGTGACTGCTGTAAATAATCGAAATTATTTACTTTTGCACTATTTTTTGCTTGAAAGTTGCATCATCACATTATCTATCACTTGTACACACCTAATACATGCCAAAAATCAAGTATGAGCCAAAATGATCACATATAACTTGGGAAATTGCCAAAAAAAATGCAAAATTCAAGTTCTAAGTTATGAGCCACATTTCTTGATCTAAATCACCTCATTTCACATATATAAGGTCTATACAATGCCTAGAACCAAGTTGTACCAAAAAATGTCCATTTTGGTAGAAAACTTAATAATCACTATTATTTACTTTTTGGCCAAAAGGGTAGAAATTTGCAATTTTGCCATCATACATCCAAAGTACATGATGTGCTAAGCCCACTAGCCAAATTTGAATAAATTTGGAGCTTAGAATCTCAAAATCTCTTTACATCAACTGTTTCAGAGACCTAAAGCCTAAATCTGGCACCATTTTCATCCTAAGCATCCAAATGAGCCCATATTTCACTCAGAGTATCTATTTGGTATATACTTCAAGCTTGTAATGCCAAGTTTGCAAAAAGTTGAAAAAATTACTCAGCTGTAAATAAGCACGATTATTTACTTTTGTTGCAATTTTTTGTTTGGACTTTATAATTTTGTTCCTTACATGTTTTTATGCATCTACGCATGTTCAAAAATTGATTTGAAGCAAATTGGACCAAATTTGTCACCATTTCAGACTGAAAGACCTTTGAGAGAAAACTATGTCAAATCTGCTAACTGTGACACTCTCTTCACTGAACAAGATCCATGCAAGCAGTAGAGAAGGCCAAAAAGAAGCTCAACCAAAAATAAAAGTTGCAAGATCTACCAGCATACCAACTAAACCTCGAGTCAGTCAAACCCGCCAAAGCAACCTATCTTTCAAATGAACAGCTTGAAGAGCACAACACCACAGTGTTCACTGGAAAATTCAAAAGTAAGGAAGGATATCAGGTAGAACTGCAACTTCCACCAAAAGAAGTGTATGATGTCGTTGCAAATCCCGAGACCAAAGAAGCCAACAAAAGGCTAGGACTTAAAGATTTCTATGAACAAGAGCCGTGTGGAGTGGACTTCCAAAAGGCTTACGAGATTTTGTCCACGATCAAAGAAGATGGAACCGCTCAGATGTCAGACCTAGAAGGGAACAAGGTTGAAGTGATGACTACCAAGGAAATAGTGACAAAGGCACTCAAACTGCCAACAGAGGAATGATGATGAGGGCAAGAGATGGAAAGACCACCCAAACTTTCACCAAGGAAATTGCCGCTGTGACATTTTTCGACCTCATCCACAAACAGGTGGAAGAGCCCGCAAGGTTGTACCATCAACATCTCCACTTCCTTGCCAAAAGATCGCCAAGGTATAAAACACCAAATCATGCGGTTCCCACGACCTTTATACAAGCTCTCAAATCAACCACCAGGCAACCAATTGACCACGCACAATATGTCTTGTCCACATTGAAAGGGACAAAGAAAGAAGGAAAAATCACTTATCTGGGTGCACCATAGGTTTTGACAAGGATTGCTTATCATGCCATCAGCATGGTCGACAACTTTCCGCCTGCCCCAGGCCAAAACATTTGTATAGTGTCAGCACAACCTTCTCCTCAAGCTCCAAGATCTGCCAAGAGATCCTACAAGTCTGATGAAGAGTCTGCTCTAAGATCTCACCAGAATGGCACATCAACGAAAGCTCGGATAACGAGGAAAGGAGAGCTTGAATTGAAGAAATGAAGAGAAAATCCGTGGTAGCACACTAGGAGGAACCTGTGCAAAAGCAAGCTACAAGAACAAAGAATCATACCAGAAAACAAGTTGAAGATCCCACTGAATTATTGGAAAAGATGTACCAAGAAGTAGAAGCTTTGAAGCTGAAGGAAGCCCAAGAAGTGGCAAGAAAAGAAAAAGAGACAGCAGAATGGCAAAATCAAGAAACAGAAGCAACGAAATAATGATAAGAACAACATGATCAAGGTGACGTGTCTCCTCGCCCTTCCTCACCCGTTTTTGAACAGCATGATCACCCCATGCCAAGCCCACCACCTTCACCAGCAAAGGAAGCCAAAGAACCTAAGCCTACCAAGGAGGCAGAGCCTGAAAAAAGTAAGGCAGTTGGGTCTACAGAAGAGCAGCAAAAAGAGCACGACAAAGATCTAGAAAGGGCATCCAATCCTACACCATCAAAGGACAATAAGAAGTTTGAGCAATTCAGATAACGGGAGGCCAAGAAAACACCCTCTACCTCAACACAGCAAGAGAAGGCCGAGGCATCCACAAAGCCTCAGGATGACAAAACAGAAGAGGATCAGCCACAGCCACAAAGGCAACAACAAACAGCCGCCATGACGCCACCAAAGGACACTCAAGAAGCTGCAAAAACATCAAGTCAGCTGGCAAGAAACAAAGACTAGCAATCAAACAACGAAGTCATTCTGCAAGTTAATGAGTATGCTAAGAAAATGCAAGACATAACTGAACAACTTCACTCAGCAGCACTAAGTCATAGGAACAAGGGCCAAAGAATTAGAGATGGTGATTGACACACTCCAAGGAGAGTTAGACGACCGACTCAACGTCATCACCAAATTACAAAGGCAAGTGCAAGAGTTGAAAGCGAAAGCTGAACAACATCAGCTTGCAAGAGATAAATAGTAGAAAGAAATGGAGGTCGACCTTGGAGATTTGCTTACAATATTTTCAGATGCATGCAAGGCAAAAGATGAACAGACAGAAGTCACAAACAAACTTCTAACCACGACCTTGTCAGTTCAGAAGATTCAGGTTCAGTTGGATGTAGCCAATGCCTCCCTATAGTACTCAAAAGAAAGAATAAATGATGAGGCAATTTTCTTACAAAAAATCAGAGAAAATCCTGCATTGGCCTTGATCAAAGGCACAGACAAGGTCTACAAGGTAATAGAGAAGAAAAATAAAGACCTCGAGCTGAAGCTTAAGTTGGAGTAGTCTTAGAGTAGAGATCTGGCTTTGATGCGGGTCCAAAGGGAAGACGAGTTGCTGCAAGAAATAGCAGAACTTAAAATATTCAAACAGCTATTGAGAGAGGGACAACCGGAAACCCAAGAGGAGAAAGACACTTTAGAGCAGCCCCATGTAGAGATCCCTTGTATTTCATTCATTGAAATGGAGACGCAGCCAGCCAAAGAGCTAAGTGGCATGGAAGAGTTTCAAATACACATAACTGAATCAGACACAGTGCCAATGGTCCAACTCTCAAAGGCTGAAGAAGATGCACTGAAGGAAAAAATTATACAAGAGGTAGATAAGCAGTGGAGAGCAGCAATGGAGCTGAGAGTTCTTCACTCTGTCAACGTTACACAACTCACTCCCAATCAAATCAATGTGCAATGGCACCAACAATCCCTACCCTATCCTCTGTTTAAAGTGGAGCTGCTACAAGTGAAAGAAAGGCTTTACACTGACATGCAAGTCGAGGGCGCAGATCAAGACCACCCAAAGTGGAGGCTGAGCTGGCTGAACAAGAATTCAAGGTACTTGATTTTGTTTGCAAGAGCACCTGCGGCCCTGCAAAAGGATCCAATTTTCTTTCCTGTACCATGAATAAGGACTTGGAAAGCACACAAGGCACTACTAAATAAGCAGCCAACTTGACTGAATTACCGAAGATTTCCTGCTCCAAACAAGGGACCACCGACGGAGGAGTACATGGTGAAAACCCTAACGGGTGCCATGTCCTTCTTCAAAAGTCTACCAGATTTATCATGTGCAATGTTATACAAAATCTGTCAAATGCTTTTCACATTCATTGAAGTATTCCATGAGCCAAAGCAAGCAAAAACCCCGTGGATGTCATTCCTCAAGGGTAACAAAGGGTTGTGCTATGATCTCAGTGGGCAACCTTCCGAAGAAGTCCTATATGGCTTCTACGCCAAATGTATGTTTTTACCGTCTCACAATATGCTGGCATTCGAGGAAGCGTTCTACATAGGGTTCTTCACTTGGCAAACAAAAATATTTGGGCCAGTGATCAGCAACCTGACATCACGCTTTGTAGGCTACTCAGCAATGGAGCTGAAGAACAAAGTAACCATGCAGTTCTTGTAAGTGCCAAATAAAGAGAGAAAGCTCACATACCAAAATGCACTCAATGCGCTTAAAGATTGCCTCGCCAGTCATCAATCCAAAGACTAATTCAGTGCATAAATCTGTGTCAAGGGACAACACAGGCGAGGAGGGGAGGAATTTTAGCAACAAACTAACACGGATACCATGAATGTCATTTTTCAGAGCTCTCAGTGTAAAACACTTATTATTTTTTATAAATTTAATATATTGTAACTCCTATTTTTTGGATAAACCTTGTCATTGATGAGCCGGGGCTACAAGCTTCTAGATTGTATCAACCTGTCATTACCTATCTTTAGTTAGAGCTCCCAAATTATTAGTTTTGACCACCAAAAACCTTGGCTAAGGTATAAAAGCCAATTTTTGTAAGTTATTTTGTAAATTTATGGATAATGAAATACACAGCCTGAGCTAACGGCGCTCACTTCTCTCCTTCTTGTGCTTCCTGCTCCCTCTCTGGCTGTCACATTGCAGTCGCATTTGCTGCATTGCAACTGCAGGTAAGAGCTCTACGCATTAACATAAACACATCATAGGATTTCGTAGTAGTTTTTGGCGTCGCCAAACCGTGGCCAAATATTATCATAAGTAGAAATTTACACTTCAAAATCAAAAACTAAGCATAGGTGAGGTATTGAGGCATCATTACTAAGCATTTAGGTGCATTCTGGGTCGAAAATGACTAGGTCAAAAATCCATTGTTGTTAATAATCACAATTTTGGCTTTTGACCTAAAGTGGGGTTGAGACCATAAGCATGTTTGCTTAGGCCTTATAAACTTTTCCTAGAAGTTTTGTTACGTTTGGATGGCATTTGATGTTGTAACGGATGTGATTTGTTTGCCGATGAGCAATTGGCTTTTGGTGATTTCAGTCACTTGAGTGTAGCTTAAGTTAGATGCGAGTTGTTAGTTGTTTTCCAAGAGATTGACAACCTCCTGTAGCCTCTCTGCACTAGTCGAGTCAGCTTCGTCCCATGGATTGACAATTTAATCGTGGTTCTCGCTAAAACTGCAATAAGATAGGATAGTGAGGTTAGACACACGTCCCACAATCTTCGTGACTCTATTTTGTTTACAATTATGGACAAGGCTACTACAAAGAGTATATAGGAGTCATTATGTTCAAGTTGGGGTCGTAAGAGTACCTCAAATAAAATTTTTCCTTTTTGAAAAAGATCATGTGTTTGGATATGAAAGAGGACAAAAATGTTAGTTCACACTTAAATGAGTTTAACAACTTGTTTATGTAGCTTATGTCTAAAGGAATCAGTTTTGATGATGAAAGAATAGTTATTTTCGTCCTATTTTCATTGCCTTCATCATGGGACATGTTTAACACTACCATTAGTAACTCCATTCCTAAGGGTAATCTTTCTTTCAGTGATGTTACTAGTGTTTTGATCACAAAACAGATTAGACTTGAGTCTCTTGACACTAGTGGACATGGCAATGCATATATTGCTAGTGGTGATTATCACAAGCAAAAAGGTTGTAGTTGTAGTTGTGTTCAGTCCATAGGATCACTTGTGAATGTGACCTGCATAATGTAGAACTCTATCATTCCCACAAGAAAGGTCATTTGAAGAAAGTTTGCCACGTTTTTGCCACGTTTTGCAACGTGAAAAGGCTAAATCCATTGTCAAGTTTGACCCTCCTACTTGAGTAGTATGTCCTCAGATGTCTTGATACTCATTACTAACTTGAGACAATTTCTATGTTACTCCCCATAGGGAATGGTTCTCCATTTATGCTCATACGCATGGTTCAATCAAGCTTGGTGAATCGTATCAACTTGAAATGTGTGGGATTGCAGATTTGAAAATATGTATGCATAATAGCACTGAGTTTATGCTTTGAGGTTTCAGACATGTGCCAAATTTGACTAAGAGCTTAATGTCAATTGTTGGTGAGTTTGATGACTTGAGCTATACTATAGTTTTTGTCAATGGTGGGTGGATTATTTGAAAGGGGAATTTGGTCATATTTAAGGGCCAAAAGTGTGAATCATTATACTCTTTACATGTCTCTACTATGGTGTTATCAAGATGCCTCCTACTAGGTTGTGGCATATGGTCATATGAATTTGAAAGGAATGAAACAACTTCGGTGTTGGCTACTTACCTATCTTAAACTATTCTAACTTTAGCTTGTGTGAGCATTGCATTTATGTAAAACAAACTAGTGTTACCTCTTTTCCATTGAATAGAGAGTTAGAGAATCCTCTAGCTTTGGTACATAGTGATCTATGTGGACCTATGCCACATACATCTCTAGGGGGGTTATATTTCCTAGCATTTGTAAATGAAACTATTTGGAAGGCACAGATGAAAGATGAAGTTTTTGTTACATTTTAGAAATTCCTTGCAATGGTAGAGAACTAGTCAAAAAAGAAGATGAAGGATTTTCTTGTTGACAACGGGGGAGAGTACACCCCCATTGAGTTCAAGAATTTTTGTAGCAATAGAGGCATTAGATGACAATTTACTACACCATATACACATGGTCACAATGACATTGCTGATCATATGAATAGGATAATCCAAGAGAGACTTGCATCTATGTTTTCTATGGTGAACTTACCTCTAGAGTTTTGGGGAGAGGTTGTTATCATAACGGTTTGCATAATCAATTGATTGCTTGTTATGCCATTAAATTATAAGATTTTTCAAGAGATATGGACTCACAAGAAGACAAACTACAACAACTACATGTATTTGGGTGGTGTGAGGTATTCTCACATGCCCCTAAAGATCTACGCAAGAAGATAGACCCTAAATCACACAAATGCATCTTCATTGGATAGGATGGAGAGATGGCTATCATCTCTGGCACTCAAAATCTAGAAAAGTCATTTTCAATTCACAAGTTATCTTCAATGAGTCAAAGATGAACGAACCACCTACCAAAGAGGTTGAGTATCACAAAGTTAGATTCAAGGACATATACTCTTAGTAACAAACACCTCAATCCACTAGTGACATTTCTACCACTAGTAGTTCTTCAGAGAGAGTAAAGTCTAGCAGTGAAGCTTACGGTGGTCACTTATAAAAATCTCCCTATATCGTGCATTCGCATTCAAGAGTTTATTATAATAATACCTTAATATACATACTATACTTACAGTGTACATGCCTAGATTTAAAAAACTTGCACTCCCCTCTAATGTATACATAAAAGTATACATTTTGGATAATCAATAATCATCTTAGATTAACTCATGTGAGATGGCAAACATTTTGAAAAGTGATCAGCCCCTTTAATCAAGTAGTGAGGAGATCTATGTGAGTCTCTTGTGCCTCTGAGAATTTTTAGCGAGGGTTTGGTCACTGACTACAGAGAGCCTACTCGCTTCTACCAAGAGACTATATAGATGGAAGATATGAAGTGGGAACATGCAATGCAATCAAAGTATAACTCAACTATGACAAATGAGACTTGTGAATTGATAGAGTTTCCAGAGGATAAAAAAGTCTTGTCTTGCAAATAAGTGTATAAGACTAAATACATGGCAAAATATCCCAAGCCTACGCATAAGTCTAGATTGGTTGCTAAGGGATTTAAACATAAAAAAGGTGTGGACTTTAATGTAGATCTTCTCTCCAGTAGTCAAGATGACTACATTGCATCTTGTGCTTGGACTAATAGCCATTGAGGAAATGGAACTTGTCCAGATGGATGTGAAGACATATTTCCTTCATGGGGATCTAGATGAATACGTTTGCATGAAATAGCCTGAGGGTTTTGAATTGGAACCTGAAAGACTAAGGGTAGAGCCGGTGGGTAGACTATGTGAGGAATTATGTGGCCTAAAGAAAGGCTCAAATTGGTGAGACCAAAAATTGGAGAATTACATGTAGTCCCAAGGCTATATACAAAGCCAAAAAGATCACTTCTTGTATACTTGGAAGTTGAACGATGGCTCACTTTTTGTCTTAATATTTTATGTCTATGACATGCTAGCATTGCTGAGAAGTATAAAGACTAAAATGACATCATAAAGTCTACACATAATCTACTTATCTCTCTCTCTCTCTCTCTCTCTCTCTCTCTCTCTCTCTCTCTCTCTCTCTCTCTCTCTCTCTCTCTCTCTCTCTCTCTCTCTCTCTCTCTCTCTCTCTCTCTCTCTCTCTCTCTCTCTCTCTCTCTCTCTCTCTCTCTATGTGGTGTAGATTGGGTGTAGAGAAGCGATGTAGATTATGTGTAGAGGATAAAGAAGCGGTGTAGATTAGATGTAGATAGATAGAAGTGTGTAGATTAAGTATATAGAGATTAGGTCAATACTTACAAAAAATTAATCTCTTGTAGATGTCAAACGAAAGACCACCTAGTAGGGAGCAGCCCCATCTTCTTCCTTTGGTTTATTCACATTGTAGTTGGGGCCTCCCCAAGGGTGGCCATCGCCTCTAGTGGACTCAACTCTTGAGGTGGTAAGTCCAAGAAATGGACTTAGGTATATCTATAGTTAGTTAAAGGCAAGCTTGAGTGTAGCTATGTTTTTGTTACTTACAAACCTCTTACAATTATGGTGGGGCTAGTCCATCTGCTTTACTCAACTAGTGGAAGATTTGAACCTCCAGCATACACTCATCTTACAAGAGTGCCAGCTTTTGATGTAGGGTTTGTTTGGACACAACACTCCACAATAGATAGTGACCTATGGTTTTTCATAGCATACCACACTGTGCGGGAGTCAGGAGAGACTCCATATTTCTAGATCCTCACAGTGCCTGCTTTTGATGTAGGGTTTGTTTGGATACGACACTCCACAATAGATAGTGACCTATGGTTTTTCATAGCATACCACACTGTGCGGGAGTCAGGAGAGACTCCATATTTCTAGATCCTCACACCAACATCACCTCCTTCTATCACACCTTCTTTAGTGACCAATCCCACTTTTATTACAGGGATCGACCCCTTCCATTGAAAGGACCTACACAATTCTATTCTACTTCTGATTTTTCCAAGCCCATAGGTGGTTGACCAACGTCTTCCAACATCGCACGATGATGTTTATCTTAGGGTAGTAAGCAGTGTGATAGACGAAGCAACATGGGCTCCTGGTGGGATGTCTATTTTGGTGGAGACAGACAGTGGTCACTTATTTTGGAGTGTGTCAATCCAATTGTAGAGGAAAAGGACACTGATGCCAACCCGGTTGTAAACCCTAAATCATGGCAAACCAACATGGTAGATGTAGAGTGGGAGTGGGCCATGCAAGAAAACGGCAAGGAAGCGGCAACACGCTCATCCCACAAACTCCCATGCACTATGGTTCAAGAGGAAAAGTAACCTGGAAAGATAAATATGTAAGCAATTTTTAATTGTACAAGTTTTGTACAGAAGATGTTTTAGTCTATGATTTTTTTATTTTTATTTTTGAACTTAGGAAAATGTCACTCTGATCCATCCTAGTAGAGAGATGGTCAAGCATCATGAGGGACACACAAAGTTTGATATTTGATGATGGTTGTTGAAAAACCATCATATTTCTTGTGAGAAATTCAACTCAGCAATTGGATCTCTATAAGCGATAAGTATAGTTAATGAATATTTCAATAATCATTTTGAGTTATTGATTTATTTAATTTGATTTTGGTTGTTGTAGAGTCAGAGCCATCAAACTTATGTACCTCTAAACGAGGATGAGGAGGACTGTAAGGAAGACGAGGAATTACATTGATAGATTTTTTCTCTTGTGGTTCTCTTTTACACGTACAAATATGGAACAACAAACTCTCACTTGTACATAAAATATATTTGGGATTCTGACTTTATCTGTAGGTTAAATTTAAGTATTGTTCTTTTGTGCTTTAAAGTATGCACATAAGGCGTGAAATGCAATTTTAAAATTTATTATTATTATTTTTACACTTTCCAAAATGCAATTGATATTTGATATGTTTTGTGTAGGTAAAATATAACGATGCTCATTTGGACCATCCAAAATTGGATGGCCCAAAAATAAGCATCTTTATTTTGCGAGAGAGAGAGAGAGAGAGAGAGAGAGAGAGAGAGAGAGAGAGGGTGAAAAAGGAGGAAAAAGAAAAGGCGAGAAAGAGCATAGAAAACAAGAGAGATACTATGTGAGATGGGGAGGGACATGGGGGAGAGAGAGAGAGAGAGAGAGAGAGAGAGAGAGAGTAAATTCCCTAACAAAAATACGAAGAGATATTGAGATGGATAGTTAGAGACGATGCTATCTATGTTAGGTACACACACACACACATATATGTATATATATATATATATATATATATATATATATATATATATATATATATATATATATATATAGAGAGAGAGAGAGAGAGAGAGAGAGAGAGAGAGAGTGAGAGAGAGGGGTGAGGGGGTTGGAAGATGAGAGAGAGGAGGATTTGAAGGTACACATGCGCGTGCACGCGCACACACACACACACACACACACACACACACACACAATGAAAAAGGAATTGGAAAAAATAAAGGAGAGAAGGAAAAAATAAATTAAAAAAAGATTGTGTGAGAGGTGGAGAGGAAGTGGGGAAGAGAGATAGAGAGGGTGGTTGGAGGGTTATCAGAGGCGGGTTGAAAGCTGGTGCTGCAATGTAGAGGAGGAAGAGGGGTTGCGGTGGCTCAATGGAAGGGCCGCTTGTTGTAGGTGGTAGAGACAACAGGGGTGGCATTTGGTGGTAATGAGTGGTAGGGATGGAGGAAAAAAGCTTGCTTCAATGCCTGCTTCACCAAGCTTCAAATCCAACCCCCCTATACCATATTTATTTCTAACTTTGATACACAATCTTGAGAAATAACAAATAATTGTGCACCTTCATCAATATAAGTCTCCCCAACTTTTGTGCCATGCATCCATAGTACACTATAAGAGGAAAATTACAAAACTGCCAGCATTTCCGCGGGCTAACAAAGGTAATGGTTTAACATCAATATATGCAATGATATACGTAGAAATATACCTACGACTATTATCGCATGATTGCCGCAACTATTACCGCTACACACCTATTCAAACATAAAGGTGCTCATTTGGGCCACCCAACTTTGGGTGGCCCAAATGAGCACCTTTAATTGTGACCTGTATAAAACATATGAAACATCAATTGTTCCAAAAGATTATATACAAAAAGAACAAAAGATTGAAATTGAATATACTTTACCTTGACAATTTAATGTGCAGAAGATTAACTATTTAAAAAAGTTACAAATAAAATGAAAATAGTTGTATATACATTGTGCCACATTGGGACTTTATGAGAGTTTAGACAAATATATTTCTATCTACTCTTCCTCCTCCTCACCGTTGCTCACAGGCACGTAAGTTTGATTGCCCTGAATCTACATTAACCCAAACCAAATCAAACAAATATCAACAACTTAAAAAATTTGATATAATTTTATTTGTTTAAACCTATCGCTTGTAGTGATCCAACCGGTGAGTTGAATTGCTCGCGAGAGATATGGTTGTTCTCCAACAACCATCACCAAGTTTCAAATTCTATATGCATCTCCAAAAGCTTGACCATCTCTCTTGTTGGTTGACTAAGAGTGATATTTTCCTAAGTTAGCAATAACAACAACAAATCATTAACTAAAATCTTTATAATCACAGATTTAGATTGTAATCTTACATATTTGTCCTTCCATGCTGCTTTGCCTCTTGAGCCATAGTGCGTGGAAGTTTGTCTAGGCTGAGCTTTGCGTTTTGTCTGTAGGATGAGCCCATTGCAGCCTCAAGGGGTTCACTATGTGTAAAACTACCATATCATGTGCGTTCAAGACATGTTTGTAAAACCCTTTATCTGTAAATTTTGTTAGAAATATAATGTACCCTTTTCTTTTAAAATCTATAAGTTTTTTTCAAATTTGAAAAAATAATGTCCTTCTATATATATATATTTTTGTAAGTTTCAAGAATTTTAAATACCCTTCTGTTGAACTCACGTGATAGGTTACATTTTTCTTAGGTGACCTCCCGGGATTGCAGCTTGATTGCTCTTTTCTTGCATTGCCCACTCCCTCTCCGCATCTGCCATGTTTCCACTATGATAGCTCCTGTATGGATCTCTAACTTGGTTGGCCGTTGCGTGCCCCATATTGGACTGCTTGCTTTTTAAAAATATTTTTATGTAGCCCTCCAACCATAGTTGTGAAGAACACTGATCAGGGACATTTGGAAATCTAGCATGCAATGTGTCCTCAATGTAGCATGTATGATCAGACAACTGCTCTTTAAACTTTACAAAACAATTCTTACATATCAAATGTATAAGAATCTGAATATGGCATCAAAATTCCCTACCTTGTGCTCTACCAAAGTCCACCTCCCCGCCATACTTTACTCTATAGTAGCACTGTTAACCCTCACGGCACACGGACACCCATCACCTACGATGGACGCGTATTATGTATTCGATAGAGTCAGGTACCGGGCTTGTCGGACCAATAGGGAAAGGTAGAGTGATCGTCGATGAGAGGCGCACTTTAACTTGGACATTCAAGGGATTAGTTGGTTAAGCATGGGCGCCCAAGTGTGAATGGGGTGAGCTCCTATAAAAGCCAACTAAACCTAATTTTTACTCATTCTCTCATTTGTGCAATTGAAGAGTGCTCTTGCTCCATCTCCATCTTCTTCTTCTTCACCTCCTTGTGTGTGTGTGTGTGAGAGAGAGAGAGAGGGAGAGTGTGTGTGCGATCGAGCATTACGAAGGCACGACGGCGGCGAAGCGGTTGAGCGCGGCACGACTGCAGCTTCTTCTTCATCGCGGCGAGGAATCCACCACGAAGGCGAGCGTAGAGCGGTGAGTGACACACCCTTTGTTTTCTTGAGCTTGCTAGTTTAGGCTTGTTGTGTGCTTGGAGCCGTTTGTGGCTCGCATACGGTGTATTGGCAAGTCCCTTGCTTCGACAGTGCGGCAAGGAGCGCACATTTTTGGCGCCGCTGCCGGGGATATACCCTACACTAAGCTCGGTTAGCACTTTACGCTTCCTTGTGGTGCAATTTGTATCATAGGAAAGGCAGGGAAGGAGTGTGTGGAGATTTCTGTTTTTTGCGTTTGCTGCATTTGCTGTCAAGTTTCAATTTCTGCTATTGTCTGCGTTTTTTCAATTTCTGCAATTTCTGCGTTTTCAAGTTCGGCGTTTTCAATTTCTGCAATTTTCTGCATTTCTGTCAATTTTCTGCAATTTCTGCGTTTTTTCTGCATTTTCTACAATTTCTACAATTTCTGCATTTTCTGCATTTCTGCGTTTTTTCAATTTCTGTATTTTCTGCATCAACATAAAAAAACAACATATAAAAATTTAAAAAAAAATTTAAAAAAAAAATTTTTTTGAGGAAAAAAAAAATAATTCTGAAAAAAAAATTAATTTTAAATCGGAAATTAAAAACGCGAGCGAGTGGGTGGCGATATTTTTCGAAAATAAAAAACGTGACTCTTAAAACGGACGGTTTGGTTTATATAAAAGATAGATCGGGATCATTTTCCCAAGCCCAAGCCCAAGCCCAAGCCCAGGCCCAGGCCTCAGTCCTCAGTCTTATGATATATACTAGACTCACTCTTATATATATACCCTACTCCCTCAAGAGAGAATGAGAGCATGTGGGACAAGTCCTCCACTCTCCCCCTTTCTCTTCCCACTTGCACCCTTAGACTTTCTAGTTTGGGCCTAGTTCCCTACTGGAAATTGACAGTTTTAGGGATTCCGAGGGCATAGAGTGACCAAACGGAGGGCTGTAAAGCACGGCACGACCCTCTGACCGATACGCTCGTTTTGAGCTATCACACGGCCCATTCCACGACACGCTCTAAAAAATCTAGCAAAAAAACAAACAAAAAACACGCTAAAAACTAGTCACAAGGCCTCCTAGAGCAGCTTTTTGACACCTTAGGGTATCAAAAGCACATGCACTTACGCTCTGGGCGGGTGCTAGAACACGAGCATATTGAGGGTGCCTCTGTTCATACGGACACCCATTACCCATCCACGATAAGCTCTAGACCCTCAGCGGGGACACAAGGTAGCACCACCCAAGACCCTAAAATAGCCGCTAGTGATTCCTCCTCCGACTCAGAAATCATGGAAGCATACCCTACCCAAAACACTGAGAGAGAAGGCCATGCACCTCCCGAAGCTCCACAGCCTAGTACTAGTATGTTTAGCCGTTTCATGGAAACATTAGGTAGAGCTACTCGCTCGGAACCTGATGCAAATGAAGCACGCGAAGGGGGTGGGGAAGTGGAATCTCCTTTCACATCGCACGTGGACCCCACACCCCCAAAGAGTGTCCATGTGGATATCCTACCAACTTCTTACCAAGAAGGCCCTGTTGAGCTGCCTCCTTCAGAAGTTCCCTCTAGAGTACCGTTGGTGACAAGTAAAACTACGGGGAGCAACATTGCTTCTACCTCACAAGAAACCATTAACACGTTGACTCTAGAAGGATTGTTCATTAATGATCATTGGACATACGACCTCCACACTGAGGTGTTGACGGATCTACACTCTGGCCACGCCTACCATGTAGGATGGATAGAGATTGTACAATCCACCTCTAGTGCCACGAGCATCGAAGATCAACAGAAAATGATCTGTAATGTTATCCATGGCATTATTCAATCAGAAAGGCAAAACCGAGGGGTAAATATACTCTCAACTGGCCCCATGAGATTTCTGGATACGAGCAAGGCTCAACAACCTACTCTATCACAAATGGAGACTCCTCTAATGAGCCCCATGGACCCATCTTACGTCATTTCACCTGGGGTCTCTATGCAATCTGAGCCTCCGAGCGAAAACTTTAGCTTCCCTAACTTGGCTCAACCCTCTATCAAGGAAAACACAGTGCTCACTCCAGGGATAAGCCTGACAGAGAATGTACCGATGACATCTACGGTTAGCGCAGTGCCACTACCTAGTGTCGTAGTACCTAATATGGGGCCTCGACCATATGTGCCTCTAGCCCCTTATGCACACATGGCCCCCACACCTCCAATTGTACCACTTGCTTATGCTCCTCGAGTGCCGCTCCCTAGCTCTTATCCGAGTGGACCTATGCCCGGTTATGTTCCATATCCTGCATCATCCACACATATGCCAAGACCGGTACCCGTTCCTCTCCCACATATGATTCCAAGAGTACCTCCACCGGCCCTGCCTCCTCACATAGGTGACTTGGCAGCGTTTGCTCAAACCATAGGTCGATCTATCGCGGAAAATATGCGTCATGCATCTGATAGAGAGCCTAGAAGTAAGGCAGTACAAATTGCCAAACTCACGCAAAAATTCAATGGGGACGAAGATGCTAGAAAACACATTGAAGTGTTTGAACAAGTATGTGATTCCTTAGGGGAACGCAACGAACTACATAAGTGCAATGCCTTAAGCTTGACATTAAGTGGGAAAGCTGGAGATTGGTATAGGACCCTAAGGGTGGACGAGAAAACAATCTACCCTACCCTTCGAAGGTTGTTTCTAAAGGAGTACATACGAGAAGGTGTGCTTTGGGGTGTAGCATCTCAGCTACAGAAGGCCGAACGTAAGGAAGGAGAGTCAGTAAGGGACTTCATTAGTCGTCTAAAGCACTTAAACTCTCGCTGCCCTGTAAATGAGCGCTTCAACAATAACCAACTGCTTGATCGATTCATTCGAGGGTTGAGGAATGAAGGAATCTATAATGGACTAGTGATTAGAGGTATCACAACCTGGGAAGATGTCACTGCCAATGCAATCCAATTAGAGGACAACTTGATGATAGCAGGCATGAGGGTGTCTATTGACACGAGATCCACTAGCTCACAAGCCATTGAGTATGAACCCATGACTGCAAAGCCCATTGCCAATGAGCCAAAGGTATTTGAGACCTTCTTGACAGACCTCACCAAGGCAATCCAAGAGTCTCTTAAGGATAATCGACCCCCTCAAAATAGTCACATGTATCCAAGAAGGGAGCAACAATGGTGTTCCATTTGCTTAGGCCCACATAGCACTAGTGAGTGCCCTACGTTTAGAGTAAAATTTAATGGAACTTGCAACGCATGTGGTAGGTATGGTCACCAAGCTAAGGATTGTTTAATGATCAAACGTATGATGGCAAATAGACCACCTGTAGCCTGGACGGATGCACCTCGAGCTCCTGTATTGATGCCTACTCCACCTGTTGAGCAACTACCGCAACACATGATCCCTAGATCTCAAAATGTTGTACAAGCTACACCGTTACCACCTCCTGTGCTAGGACCGCAGCCCCCGCATCCAAGAGTCGCCCCTATGAACCAAGTGGGTTGCGAGCCATCAAATGCTTATGCAGATGGTTGTGAGGAGGAAATAGACACTAGTATTGCCTACGGACTTGATACATTGGAAGAATGTCCTATATACTACATGGAAGATTGTTGGGGACAAGTCAAGCCGGTTTATCAAGCTGCTGCTCTCGCATCCAGAGGTCAAAATATCAACACCCAGGCTAGGAGGCCACCTCTTCAATGCTACGAGTGTGGTGGACCACATCGAGTAGCGGAGTGCCCTATTAGGCTGCAAAAGAATGCTGCACAGATGCAAATGAATCAAGGGAGCACGTCTGCAATGCCAATACTCACATGTAATCGTTGTGGCATAGATCACTTGATTGCCCAATGCCCCTATAACCCAAATGCACCTAAAATCACACCCCTGAATTTGGTCGAAATTGCTAGTGTGACATCGCCAATGCCACCCGTTGCACCTGCTTATGCGATTACACGGTCCATGCTTCAAGGGCCAGGACATATCCTCGAAGAGAGAGATACCGCGTCAGTTATCCAAGCAAAGAAAAAGAAGACACGAAGGAAGAAGTCGCAGAATACGGAAAATTCAAAGCCAAGTTCCAAAACAAACATAGGAACAGGAGATGACCCCGTGTATATGAATGACCTCGAGGATGATTCAGATTCAGTCGAGACAATGGAGACTAGAACCAATACCACAAAGGGAAAGACCGACAAAGAAAACCGTAACATGGAACCAAATGAAAACCGAATAAGAGAAAACCATCAAGAGCCTCTGAAAACACCACAAGTGTTTCCAAATCCAATCCAAGACCCCCAAGATAAACCGCAGGGGCAAAAAGGGAAGAATCGTAAAAAGAAGATTGGGACGTACCCAAACCCTGTAGACGAGATTAAGCAGGTGAAACATCTAAGAGGTTTAGTGGAGGAGACTCAAAGGAAACTAGAACCAGAACCCATGCATGTAAAAATTCATGACACAGTGTTTCCCACGCAAGTTCATCCACCCCACATGAACCATAGACCGTTAGCCATATCTAGTATCATCCAAGAAGGGAGTGAGGACAGGACATCAGAAAGTGAGCATACACCCTTCTTGTTGGAAAGGATGTTTAACGAAGGAATACCTGATCCCATTGAGGAATATGAGATTCCATCCTCACCAGTTCCTAGTCAAGGACCTACACCCTGCAAAACGCCAATGAATGTTGCCAAACTAGTGGACTTCATGTCTTCTGAGGTCCGAACCACGATCATAGCAAAGCTGTATGGAGATCCTGAGTTATTCCTTGCACTTCGAGCATTCCTTAACGGAGAGCTACGAACGGGATTACCGCAGTTTGCGCAACCAAATAGGCCTGACTCGATTATGATTGATGAGGAAAATCATGTGCAATCACTTGACTTAGATGGACACGAGTCTGTGATTGAGGTACCCATTAACGAATTAGGGCAGTATTTTGAAGGCGACGAGTCTAATGCGACCCTACCCATCACTACCAAGGGATTAACTATAAAGGGAATTCTTGATGGTGGTGCGGGAGTTAGCATCGTTACAAAAGATTGTTGGGAATCCATGGGAAAACCCCGCCTCAGTGTTACTAACATTGTGGTAAAGATGGCAAATGGTACCATAGCCAAACCTATGGGGATGCTCAAGGATCTTAAGATCAAAGTTCTAGGACACAAGGTTCGACATACGTTCATTGTAATGGATTTCTCTAAACACCTTATGTCATATGAAATGATTTTAGGACGACCATTCATGAGGGAAGCACAAATGGTTCACGATTGGTCTAAAAATCATGTCTATTTGCAATTCCAAGACTCTGTCCTTAGAGTGGATTTGGTGACTGGTAAGGTACACCCCTTAGGGAGTAAAACCATTATTGATCATCGCTCTGACACCACGGTTCACTCGGCCCCACTACAATATTGTTACACTTGTAAGAAGGATACAGACATTGGCCAAGATTCTCCTTATATGGATGTGTTACCGGGTATGACGGAATCAGACAATGTGGATTGGGTCCACCTAGCATCAACCATAGACACTTGGGGAAATAGGGGGACGACCTGGGTAACACCTGAGGGGGATGAAATGCCTATACCCTTAAATATGCTACAAGCAATGCATATCGCTTCCGACAAGACTCATCCTAATGTAACGAAGAAAACATACAAGTGGGTCCCTAAAGCTTCTTTAGTGACCATAGCTAGTGCTAAAAAACAGAAGCCTTGTAAGAAACGTACCACTCACTCCAAGAAATGTAAAGAAACGCTGCGTTGGATTCCTAAACGACTATTGGAAGCCCAAGGCTACTATCAAGGAAATGATCAAATCTGGGTGCCAAAACGTAGATTGTGCTCTTACCTATCACCTGACCCAAGTGAGCCCAATCCCGTAGCTCTAAAACGAATCAATGATCGGGGAAAGAAAAAAATCACAGAATGCTACACACCCGCTCTCGAGCTAGTTTGGGTACCAAAGAAAGAACGATTTGTTCCACCTAGCTCAGGAAGGGGAGAGTCCCATGAAGATTCTAGCTCATCATGTAATACATCCATAGAGGTAAAAGCTTCTACACAGCCTCCATCTATAGTAGTGGACCTCCATGAAGCTACAAAAGAATCCACACCTCCCAGTGTTCAAGAATCACCTAATGAACCACTTCAAGTTCGATCCTGGGAGAGTACCTTACCACCCTTGCAACTTGACGAGGCACCTAGGGTAATAGAAAACTACTGGCAAAAATCCTCACCTATTACCAACTGGAACAATTGGTTTCAAAGGGTGACAAGCTCATTTCAAACGGTATGATCTACCCAAGGAAGGGGGGAGTGTTTGCTGACAGTCATCATTCATTTGTTTCCCTCTCAACCTTTTTCCCTGACCTCTCAATTCCAATCTTAGGGAATGTACATATAAAGCTTTATACTCAAAAAAAAAAAAGAGCAAGAGCAATTAGCAAACAAGTATGCACAATAAAAGTCAAAGCATTGACTCAGACCTACACATGTCACATCTGGTACAGTGAAACAGAAACCTATGCCATAAAACACCTTTGATCCTCATCACTTGAGTGATGGAGGGTAGGTAAGATTAGTACGATAGAGTGTTTCTGTTTTAGAGTTGAGTGATTAGAAAAGTTCTCTTTTCCCACTGATGTGCCTCCTGGAGGTATTCTTTTTGTTTCATAGTGTGTACAGGAGCGTGTTGCTATTGATAGGATTTGGACCTTCATGGAACCTTTCTCTCGTTCACACTTCAAATCAAGCGCGACCATCAACACAAACAGGTGTTTCTTGTCCATTAGCATTGCCCTTATCTTTTGTGCATCCATGATTGTCTGCTTTGATTGTGATTGGTAGCATACTATTCAGCGCATTGGCTTAGTATCAAACATTTAATTCAATGTAATGTTTTGTCATAATCACTTGTTTAGGTGTAAAAATCAAGCAGTCCGACTAAGCTAGTTTGACCAAGTTAGGTGTTAGAGATCTTCTCTTAATACCATGGGGAATGCCTTCCTAATAAGCAATGGTTACTTAGGTTCTTAATCCGATTTAGGCAGCATTGTATGAAATGTACTAGGGCTTTCTAGTGGGCTTAACCCTATTGACCTTTAGCTTAAGTATTATAAAGGGAGTTTACTAATGTGATGAGCCTGGGGAGTGTATCAATGTTATATGACCCCCCAAAGTTACAAAATTAAAATGATGAAAATGAACAAACAAAAAATCAAAGTGCCACAATGTAAAATTTTAAGCTGGAAGAGAAATCTCAGCTTGATTTGGTACTTCACTCACATGTATCGCCTATGGTACTAGAGCCCTAGAGGTTCCCAGTGTGGGCGCTTTTCCTTGAAAAGCAAAAAACCCAAGGCATACAAAATAAGCACCCACTTCAAAATTGAATCAGTGTGAAAAGACCTTGGGGGGTCAAAGAAAAAGTAATCAGTGAGGCGATGATTTCATGAGAAATTCCTTTTATGGTAGCTTAACTACAAAGTTTTCTAGATATAGCCTCTAGTCAGCCCTTGAACATGAATACTTGGCTCTCGTGATTAAACAACTTAATTGACCACTGAAAATTAAGAAGCTTACCCATGGTATTAATATTCGATCTCTAGTGCTTTTCGACCGTCAAATTAGCGACCCCAGACTTGTTTAATTTTTTGCCTTTACATCTGTTTATGCATTTGATTACATTGCAATTTAATGTTCATTGCTAACAAATTGTTTGAAATTCTTTTACCAATCAATTTGTCTACCTAAAACTGCATATGCTTTTTAAGAGAATGCAATTACTGTGCCAATGTTGTTTGATTTTGCAGTGACTGAAGAAGGCTAAGGACATTCATCTCAAATGCTCTTCCACCTCGACGAACCAGCTTCAACTCAATAGCTTCCGAGGACGGAATCTACATCAGGAAGGGGGGCATGTTAACCCTCATGGCACACGGACACCCATCACCTACGATGAACGCGTATTATGTATTCGATAGAGTCAGGTACCGGGCTTGTCGGACCAATAGGGAAAGGTAGAGTGATCGTCGATGAGAGGCGCACTTTAACTTGGACATTCAAGGGATTAGTTGGTTAAGCATGGGCGCCCAAGTGTGAATGGGGTGAGCTCCTATAAAAGCCAACTAAACCTAATTTTTACTCATTCTCTCATTTGTGCAATTGAAGAGTGCTCTTGCTCCATCTCCATCTTCTTCTTCTTCACCTCCTTGTGTGTGTGTGTGTGTGAGAGAGAGAGAGAGGGAGAGTGTGTGTGCGATCGAGCATTACGAAGGCACGACGGCGGCGAAGCGGTTGAGCGCGGCACGACTGCAGCTTCTTCTTCATCGCGGCGAGGAATCCACCACGAAGGCGAGCGTAGAGCGGTGAGTGACACACCCTTTGTTTTCTTGAGCTTGCTAGTTTAGGCTTGTTGTGTGCTTGGAGCCGTTTGTGGCTCGCATACGGTGTATTGGCAAGTCCCTTGCTTCGACAGTGCGGCAAGGAGCGCACAAGGACTTGTTCCAGATTTGGTTGGAGACTAGCCAAACATAGATGCCACAGAGCTGTGCAGATCTTGGGGCAAAGTTAGAGACCAGATCTCGTGGGGTTCACTATGTGTAAAACTACCATATCACGTGCGTTCAAGACATGTTTGTAAAACCCCTTATCTGTAAATTTTATTAACAATATAATGTACCCTTTTCTTTTAAAATATGTAAGTTTTTTTCAAATTTTTAAAAATAATGCCCTTCTATATATATATTTCTGCAAGTTTCAAGAACTTAAAATACCCTTCTGTTGAACTCACATGATAGGTTACATTTTTATTAGGTGACCTCCCCGGGGACCAGATAGTGCTAGTTTTCTTTGGTCCAGGAGCGCGTGCAAATTTCATATCACCAGAATTGGCATCAAAGTTGGGCATTCGTGTAGAGGAGATGGGTATAACAGGGGAAGCAGGTTTGGCATGCCCAGGTCATTCAGAGCCTGTTACTCCCATTTTGGGAAAGCTTCGTCTGCACATTCAGAGCTATGTGGATGCGGAAGAATTTCATAATATGTGACTTGAGGGCTGTGATGTGTTACTGGGTATCCCATGGTGTTACAGGTTGCATGCTATGGTGGATACTTACAACAAAAAGATTACCCTTGTACATAGAGGAAAGACTCGTGTCCTTGATGTAAAGCTTAAAGGAGAGTCTGTTCCAGTTGTTTCTGCTTCTGCTATTTCATCTGTAATAAAGAATCATCTTTCTGTGTACTTGATCTTTGCAAAAGAAATACCTCAAGTTGTATCTAATTTGTCTACCTTAGATAAAGACAGGTCAACTTTTTTGAGTGGTTTTAGTGATTGTTTTTCGGACTCTTTGCCAAGAGAATTACCTCCTGAGAAACCTGAGGATCATACTATAGATCTTGTGCCAGGTCCTAGTCCACCGAATAGACCACCATACAAGGTTAGTGCAGGCCAACAGAAAGAGATTATGAGTCAGGTCAACGAGCTTTTAGAGAAGGGGCTGATTCAGCTGAGTTCATCCCTTTTTTGTTTGCCTGTACTCTTAGTGCACAAGAAGGATGGTTCATGGCGCATGTGCATTGACTATCGCACCTTGAATAAGAATACCATCAAGAAAAGGTTCCCCATGCGGAGGATAGATGACATTCTTGATCGACTTGAGGGAGCGTCATTGTTTACAAGGATAGACCTAAAGAGTGGTTACCATCAGATACGCATTAGGCCAGAAGATGTCCATAAGACTGCGTTCAAGACAACATTTGGTCTCTATGAGTTTCTTGTCATGCCATTTGGTCTCACAAATGCTCCTGCCATGTTTAATAGAATGATGGACATAATTTTTAGACCACATAGAAACTTCGTGGGTACCTTCTTTGATGACATGATTGTCTACTCAAAGTCTGAAGAGGAGCATATGGATCACTTGACTGCAGTTTTCAATGAGTTACGTAAGAACAGGCTACTCATTAATGCAAAGAAGAGTGAATTCTTTTTGCAAGAGATTCACTTCCTTGGGCACATTGTTTCAAAGGATGGGGTACGCATGGATCCTGCCAAAGTGGAAGCAATTAGGTCATGGCCAGACTTGAAGTCCGTACATGACATTCGAAGCTTTCTAGGCTTATGTTCCTACTACAGGAGGTTCATCTGAAATTTTGTTGAGATTGCTTTTCCACTCCATGCACTGCAAGGAAGAGTTACTTTCAAGTGGACATCCAAGGAAATTTTAGTGTTCAAACACTTGAAAGAGAAGCTGACTTCAGATCCGGTAATCATTTTGCCAGATCTTTCCAAACCTTTTGTGGTTCAATTTGATGCGTGTGGCCATAGTCTTGGTGCAGTTCTAATGCAGAATGGCCGAGTAGTCGCATATGAGAGCAGAATTCTTTTGAAGATTGAAAGAAACTTGCAAGTCTATGAGAAACAATTTCTGGCAATAATTCATGCTCTCACTAGTTGGAAACACTATCTGCTAGGGGCTGATTTTGTTGTCCAAACAGATTATCAAACCTTGAGATATTTTCTCACACAGATGAAGTTGTCCGAGAAGCACATGCGATGGGAAAATATCTTGTCAATGTTCCATTTTCGTACTGTGCATGTGCAAGGGAAAAAGAACGTGGTGGCTGATGCGTTGTCACGAAAGCCCCAAATGTCAGCAGTGTCAATTCCGTACCATTGTGAACTAGAAGAAATGAAGACACGATATGCTGAAGATTCAGATTTTGCAAGGATCTATGACCAGCTTGTTGATGGGCAACATCATGAGCACTATATGCTTAAGAATGACTTTCTCATGATGCATGGAAAGTTATGTGTTACTAAACAGTTGCGACCAAAGATTTTGATGGAAAGTCATGCTCCACCTTATGTTGGGCATCGTGGAATTGATGCAGCAGTGAAAAGGGTTGAGGCATTCTTCTATTGGCCAGCTTTGCATCAAGATGTGGATACGTTTGTAAGATCATGCTTAATTTGCCAAAAAGTCAAATTTGACAGGCAAAAGCAACCAGGATTGTTGCAGCCATTGCCGATCCCAGATAGGCCATGGAAAAGCGTAGCAATGGACTTTATCTTTGATCTTCCAAGGATGCAAACAGGCAATGATGGGATTTGGACTATCACTTGTAGGTTCAGTAAGCAGGCCCATCTCATTCCTGTGAGGAAGAAGATAAAGCCAGAACACATGGTCAAGATATTCATGAGCAATATCTTTAAATATCACGGGATGCCTCAGTCAATTGTCAGTGACAGGGATCCACGTATAACGAGTCTTTTTTGGAAGGCCTTGTTTGAGAACATGGGCACTACGCTAAAGTTTTCTTCTTTGTTTCATCCGCAAACTGATGGACAGTCAGAAGAGGCGAATTCTACAGTCTTGGACCTGCTCAAATGTTATGTGTCAGAGCACAAGTCAACTTGGGAACACCATCTTCCATTGGTGGAATATGCTTACAATAACACTGTGCATACGTCAACAGGTAAGGCACCATTTGAGATAGTGGAAGGAGGGAAGAAAGTTCCGCCCATTTTGCAGACTAAGGACAAGATATTTGAGGCAGACAAGTATGTGCAAGATATGGATGAAACATACAAGAAGATAAAGATTGCTCTTGAGAAGACTCAGGCTAAGCAAAAGAAAGTTGCTGATCGTCACCGTCGTGAAATTGTATTTTCACTTGGTGATTGGGTGCTTTTGCGCTTTTAAAAGGCCACGTTAAGGAAAAGGAAAGGCAAGGAATGTTTGTTTCCTAAGCTCAGTATGCGATATTATGGTCCTTTTCAGATTTCAGAAAAGATAAGAGATGTAGCTTACAGGTTAAAGCTACCAGAAGGCTGAAAAAAAAATAATGCTTTTCATGTCAGCCTTCTAAGACCCTTTGTTGGTAATGTGCCAAAGAATATGCTTGATGAGGAACAACCCGAAGTGGAAGAATTGGATGAGATCCTTGTTCCTGAATAGATATTGGCACATAAGGAAAGAAAGGTTAGAGGAAAAGTTGCAAGACGCTATTTGGTGAAATTCAAGAACTATCCATCCTTGGATGCCAAATGGATGGAAGAGTTGAATTGGTTGATTCACCTCAGCTATTGCAATTGTATCTTGAAGCCTTTCAGATGGAACCCACAGTGACTTGATGTAGCCTTTTTGGAGCAAGGCAAGAGCATGGTTCATGATGCTCAAGAGAGTGTTAAGCAATTGTATCTACTCTTTCCGTATAGAATTTAGCTAGAGAAGTTTGTGCTTGAGAGTACACTAGAAGACTTCTATGCTTGATATATGTGTCGTAGCCAGGTTGGTGGGATTGTTTACGCGTCCACCACTACATTTCCAGAAGCATGTATATCTTGGACTCCCTCATAGAATATGTGTGATATCAAGAGATACCGCATGTATTATTGACATGCAAGTGAGGTCGCTTGCAGTATTTTAAGGGTCGGGTGTGTCACCAGGAAGTGTATTTTCCTGTTGCCTTCCATAAATAGGTACTAGATAATTTTATTTATTTTTATTTTTACTTGTTTTCCCCGGAACCCTTGAAAAGGTGCAAGTGGACATTGCATGGCCAGTGTGAAACGACTGCGGCCGAATAGGCTTCTCACATCGGGAGTCTGGGTCGGTTAGTTTGGGACTGGTTGTCACAAAGTGATGACATGGCGGACAGTAGAAACCCTAATTTCTACCAAAAACCCTTTAAAAAACCTGCAAACCCTAATTTTTGCCACAACCCTAGTTTCCAAAAATCACGGAGGTCAACAAAAAAAAGGGATATTTTTGAGCGATGCAAATCTCAGCTTTTGGCCAGAAAAGCATAATTGCTTTTTATTCCTCTCATTGAGAGAGAGAGAGAGAGAGAGAGAGAGAGAGAGAGAGAGAGAGAGAGAGAGAGAGAGAGAGAGAGAGAGAGAGAGAGAGAGAGAGAGAGAGAGAGAGAGAGAGAATTTGCTTTTGCTTTCAGAAACTCTCTGTGAGACAGGGAAAAGAGCTTTTGCTTTCGGGGCTTTTGATTTTGAAGCTTTTGGGGCTCTGCTTTTGGGCATCCCTTGTAACCTTTAAATAAGTGGTGAGGGCTTCACTTCTCAGGGCATCTTGACGCAGAGTCTGAGAGTGAAACCCTAACCACTCTCTTGTACTTTGATCTGATTAATATAAAAAGAAATACCGAAAGGGGCGCCAGTCTTTGGGGCCAATATCTCTAGGCACGGAGCTCCACCAGGCCAGTGTACATCTATTGTGATCTGTGACTTGTTTTGAAGTGGTTATTTGGTGCTGTCATGGTTGATTCTTGACTTGGAGTGTCCAAGTATGTTACAGTGGTATCCGAGCACGGCCGATTTCTCTTCTACAGGTAATCCGATCCCCAAATTTTTTTCCGCGGCACCTATGGCTTCAGGCAATGATCAATCGACTCCCTCTACATCTGGAGATGCGGGCAGGGATCACAACGAGGATTCCGGCACGGAGTATGGCCCACCTAGGCCTACTCAAGCGGAGCAGCAAGAGATGGAACATTGATTGGCGATGCAACAAAGATGATGCTCAATTTTTCCAAGGACCCGAAGATGGAAAAATATATGAACCAGACCTCTTTGGAAGAGGTACAAACGGAGTGGCAGAGAACCACAACACCACTCTCGAAACCCGCTCTCAAGAAACCTTCTGCCTCTAAGAAATACACGGAGAAGGAACTGGAGAACGTGGTTGATGCACGGATTGCTCAGCTTTTCGACGTGCAAAAGAAAGACAAACAAGCACGGCACAAAGCAGAAGAAAGGCACCGACTTCCCGGGATATTTGGGTCGTCGATCGACATTCGACAAGGCAAATAAACAGAAGAAGCATGTCAAGTTTGAAGGCTTACCCAGTTCTTCTTCTTCTTCGCAAAAAGCGAATCAAGAAACAAAGCTTCGGAAAGGGCAAGAAAAAGGCAAAGAAGGCTACATCTAGCCCAGAGACTGACAGTTCTACTGAGGACTCGTCTACAGACAGCTGAGATTCTGATGACGGAAACTTTTATGCAAACAAGAAGAACTTTTTTTTACAAAGCTAACCAGTATGACTTTCTCAAAGATAAAAGCAAGAAAGTCTGAGAGTTTAAGGAAGGTGACCACTCGATCAAGTTTGATACTTTTTCAGGGTACTCAGATGCTTTGAAGGCTTTATCTTTTATACAGCAGTTTGACATCGCTTTCGCAGGAGGACGCTATTCAAAGCACTCCAAGATTCGGAGAGCTGCCTCTTACTTTAAGAGGAATTCTCGTACTTGGTGGTCCACGCTACTTTTAAACAAGACTGTGCTAGTTAAATGGCTGAAATTTAAGAAGCTTTTTATTTCTTCTTGGTTGATGCAAGAATATGAACGAGATATACGAGCTGCTTGGAACCATCTTCGGATGACCAAGAAAGATACAATCAATGCTTATTGTGAAAGATTCTGGAGCTCTTTTCTACCCGCCTCTTCATTCAAGAAGATCTCATTCAGAGAACAAATTGAGAGGTTTACCTTGGGTCTACCTACAGAGATCCAAGATCACTGCTTGGAACAGAAGTCAGCTTCTATTCAGGAGTTGATGAGTCATGCGAAGCGGGGCTTTGCCATTCACTTTGTTTGTTTGACCTACCCCACAGATGAGGCCATGACACAACGAGCCGAACAGACTTCTGGGAATGAAAGTAGAAAGAAAAAGAGCAACCCAGAGAAAAAGGATGCACGACCCAAGCGTACTCTTGAGGAGAGAGCTCACTTCATCATAGAGGGGAAGTGCTTTGGATGCGGGGAACATGGAAATATCTCCACGAAGTGCCCTAAAAAGGCACAGAAAGAACAGAAGGATAAAGACGACGACAGGCTTGAGAGTATGACAGCAGCCGAGGAACGTTGCAGAAAAGGCAGATAGAAAAACAGAACTGGTACCACATGGCGTGGAACCTACACCGAATCTAATGAATGAAAGTACAAACTTTGCCGCTTTTGGGGCAACGTGAAGGATCAGGAAGCTCTTTTGAAGGAGTCAAGGCCAACTTCTTTTCACTTGGAATTGGCGACGCGATTTGGAAATTACGCCCGACTGACTGACGCCAGAGGCAGAGGTTGTTCGACTTGCACCCAAATGGGATGTTACCCTTACACCGAGAATTTGCAAACTTCGTTTGCAATGACAGGGGTGTTGAGGGCACGCGAGTGACGTTCTACTCAGGATACCTTGGTACCACAAGAACTACGCCGTGGTTGACTATCGGGCCGAGAAAGCGACTTTGATAAATCAAGGGCTTAGAGATTGTACTTGATGAACTTCAGTTTCTTACTCATTCTTTTGGGAGAGAATTGAACAATGGATAAAGGTTGAATATGTTTTGACCTAATCAAAAGAACGCCAAGATTTTTCTCCACACTCATGCCGATTGCTTTTCAGAGGGCCTGAAGATCAAACCATTGATCTGATACCTAGAAGCACGCCGCCGAATCGGCCACCTTACCGTGTGAGCCAAGTACAGAATGAAAAGATTATGAACCCAGTGAAAGACCTCTTGGAAAAGCGTCTTGTCCAGCCTAGTACTTCACCGTATTGCTCTCCACTGTTGTTGGTTTAAAAGAAAGACGGATCTTGGAGAATGTGCATCGATTATAGCACTCTCAACGAAATCACCATCAAGAATAGATTTCCGATCCTAGGATCGATAATATACTCAACAGGTTATAGGGATCCTCATGCTTTAGCAGGATTGACTTGAAGAGTGGATATCATCAGATCAGGATAGCGCCAGGAGATGTCTACAAGACAGCTTTTTGGACGACTTTTGGGTTATTTGAGTTTTTGGTCATGCCTTTTGGCTTAACCAATGCTCCTGCGACATTTAACCGGATGATGGACATGATTTTTTGAGAGTACAGGCTATTTGTTGGCACTTTCTTTGATGATCATTGTTTTCTCCAAGAATGAGGCAAACACAGAAATCATCTGCTTCAAGTTTTTCAGGCATTACGAGATCACACATTAGTGATTAATGCAAAGAAAAGTGAATTTTTCCTACCAGAGATACACTTTCTGGGACACATTGTGTCAGCAGCAAGAGTGTAAATGGACCCGGCCAAGATAGAGACTATCCATGATTGGCCCGATTTGAGGAATGTCCATGAAGTTAGAAGCTTCTTAGGACTGTGTTCATACTACAAGCGGTTCATACGAAAGTTTGCAGAGGTTGCTTCCCCTTTGCATATCTTGACACAGAAAGGAGTACCTTTCTTGTGGGGATCCACAAAGGTGACTGCCTTTCAGACCTTGAAACAGAAATTGACTACAGGACCTGTTTTGACTTTTCCAGACTTGCAAAAGTCATTTGAAGTATATTGTGATGCTTGTGGTCATAGTTTGGGTGCAGTCTTGATGCAAGAAGGCCATGTCATAGCTTATGAGAGCCGATTTGGGAGAACAAGAAGGCATTCAGTTGCAGTTCTCGTCATCGTTCCACTTGTAGGCTGACGGGCAATTTGAGATTGCCAATTCAATGATTTTAGATTTATTGAAGTCTTGTATCTCGGATCAGAAGACTCAATGGGAAAAGAACTTACCTTTGGTGGAATTTGCCTACAATAACACGATACACTCTTTGACGGGGAAGACGCCATGTTAGATTGTTAAAAGTGCTGCGAAGGTTCCATCCTTCCTGAGCACGAAATATTAGATATTTGAAGTGTATGAATATTCGCAAGATTTGGATACGGCTTTGCCCAAGGTTCGCGAGACTTTGCAGGAGTCTCAAGAACGACAGAAAAAGGCAGCGGATTGCCATCGTCGTGACTTGGAATTGAAGGAGGATGATTGGGTGCTCTTACGTTTTGAGAAGGCACGCCTAAGAAAGAAAAAGGGAAAGGAGAGGCTTTTTTCAAAGCTTAGTATGCGATACTATGGACCTTTCCAGATCACTGAAAAGATAAATGATGTCTCCTTCCGATTGAAACTGCCAAATACTTGGAGGATTCACAATGCATTCCATGTGAGTCTCTTGAAACCTGTTAAGGGTGATGTGCCTGATGATGGGGAGCCTGATGAGCAACCCGCAGTGGAAGAAAACGAGGAGACCCTTGTTCCTGAACAGATTTTGGCACATACGGATACGAAGAAAGGTAAAGTCCGAAGGCGGTTCTTGGTTAAGTTCAAGAACTTTCCTGCATTTGATGCGAAGTGGACGGAGGAGGAGGACCTAGGAGATACTTCTCGGATTGTGAAACTTTACCTCGATGTTTTGGTTTAGCATACTCTACTCCAAACGGAACCCAAAAATTCAGCTTGGCCAAAGATCTGGTGCAGTGGGATGCACAAGAGGGGAGTTACTACGCTCCTTTGTCAACAGATGCCTTGATTTTGATACTAAAGTCACTTATGTCTCTTTGAGCTTCAGGGATACTAAGAGCTAACAGTATTCTGCTGGATGACTTTATGAAATGGAATTCCTGATTATGATACTAATTTGTTCTTGACTTCTTGTGAGTGCAGGAACTGATAGACGAAATGACTGCAGCATTTTGGTCTACTTGATCTCGAATAGACATGGTTGCAATAGGGGTTAGTCAATCGGACATCGATGAGGTCCGGTCCTAGATGTGATTGCTAGCTACATTGTCGATAAATCATCCGAATGAATGTTGAATGTCATGTGATGTCCTGTGATGTCTGGTTTTGTCATGTGATGTCGTGTGATGTGACTGTGGATTTGGTACATGTGCTAGATGTGTGTCCCTAGTACGTAGGTACTAACAGTCAGTGTCTGCTAAGACGGTTTACGACTTTTGTCGGTTTTGCAGGTGTAATCGCAGTCGTTTACAATGCTTTCAAGAGGGGGGTATATCACAAAGTGATGACATGGCGGGCAGTAGAAACCCTAATTTCTACCAGAAACCCTTAAAAAAACCTGCAAACCCTAATTTTTGCCACAAACCCTAATTCCTGAAAATTGTGGAGATCAACAAAATAAATATTAAAAAATTTGGGATATTTTTTAGCGATGCAAATCTCACCTTTTGGCCAGAAAAGCATAATTGCTTTTTATTGCTCTCATTGAGAGAGAGAGAGAGAGAGAGAGAGAGAGAGAGAGAGAGAGAGAGAGAGAGAGAGAGAGAGAGAATTTGCTTTTGCTTTCAGAAACTCTCTGTGAGAGAGGGAAAAGAGCTTTTTCTTTCAGGGCTTTTGATTTTGAAGCTTTTGGGGCTCTGCTTTTGGGCATCCCTTGTAACCTTTAAATAAGTGGTAAGGGCTTCACTTCTCAGGGCATCTGGACGTAGAGTCTGAGAGTGAAACCCTAGCCACTCTCTTGTACTTTGATCTGATTAATATAAAAAGAAATACCGAAAGGGGCACCAGTCTTTGGGGCCAATATCTCTAGGCAAGGAACTCCGCCGGGCCAGTGTACATCTATTGTGATGTGCGACTTGTTTTGAAGGGGTTATTTGGTGCTGTCGTGGTTGATTCTTGACTTGGAGTGTCCAAGTCTGTTACACAGGTCGGGCCAATTAGCACTGAATTCTGATTAGTATGGAAGCCTCTGTGCGCCAAATGAAGTCTGGGCCACTCAGAAAGTCACTTATAGATTTATAAGTCAGTGGGAACTAGGGAATTAACTCAAAGGGGCAAACTGGACACTTGGCAGGAGGAGAGCAGCCTGCAAGACACCTCAGCAAGAGGAGGCGCCCATTTGAGGGTGGAGGTTGTTTTTTGCTCACTAAGTGACCTACAGTGTGAGTGTGAGTAGTGGGTGCAGGTCTACAGCTTTAATGAAAAGCTTGCCTTCTCCTCTGTCTCATGTAGCGCTATGATTTGCTCTCGTGCATCTCTCTCTCCCCTTTGGCACATATAGTAATGCCCCACTAGTTGGGCTACTCAGATGAACATGTACAGTTATGGGAGTTTATGTGCGTTTGCCAAGACAAGAGCCTTCTGAACAGGAACCAGATTAGCTAATTGCTAATCCCCCATAGGTACGCACAGTTCCATCGTGAAAGATTGCGAGTTTGGAGAGTTTTCTCGCGTGAAAACTCATCCAATTCACAGGGGACTTGTCCCATTGTGTGCGGGAGTCCTTGGGACACGCGTTGGCGTGGTCGCTCCGCTAAAAACGATCCAAAACAGCGAATTACAGCGTACTGTGTTTTTTTGAAGGTTTAGGGTTTCGCACCTAAACTGCAAGGGAACATCGGGGGAGCCTCGTGAGAGCCTTGGGATGCGTGTACAGGCTTTTGGGCACCCGACAGTGAAAAACAGAGAATTACAGCCCGCTGAATTTCTGTGACAGCTCACGAGAAATCTTCCAAATAGCGAGGGAATCCGTCATAGACAGGTGCTTTTGACCTACAGGGGTTTTTGCACCGTTATGCTGTCGAAATCAGGTCGAAAACGTGCGTTTTCAGCCCTCACCAAGTTTGGACAGCTTTGTGAAAGCTTGTGCTCAGTGGTCGGATTGTCTATCTTAATTTCAATAAAGAAATACCGAAAGGGGCACCAGTCTTTGGGGCCTACAGGGTGTCAGTCTCGTGTGCGCAGTGACATTCTAGTCGTTGGACGCAGCTGTATTCTCTTCCCTTCTCAGTGCTCTATGTAAAGTTAACAGGTAATTGAAATAGTACCGCCCTCTACGTTGTATAGGCCGGTTATAGCATGCACAGTCGTTTCGGAAAAAAAGTATTTTTGCAGTTACTCTACTTGGAATGGGTATGATTATGATCTTATGTTGGAAGTGGTTTTAGGAATTTTCCTCCTCGGAGATTCTTGAGAAGGTAGATGCACGACCATAGCCAAAGTTGGAGCATTGAAGCAGTACCACAGATCACTGTCACTTTCGACGCGGCCCAAAGAAGCAAGCGTTGCAGACCTTCATGAAGTTCAAAATGCTGCAAAGTTTTCAACAATTTTTGAGCTACATGTTACCCCCTCTGATGCCCGAGGTGGTACCTCCTCCTCCAACACCAGAAAGTACGAGAGCTTCTAACCGGCAACCTTCTTAGCCGTCTATTCCGATTGGGGGAGTTTTCAGGAATATGGTGCAACCATCTGACCCTGATCCAATGTAACCGCCATTGCCTCCAACTCCACCGCCACCACCGCCACCAGGCTACAATGGTTGGAGCCCACTTGTATACCCTTATTATCCATACCCGAGATATGTGCCTAACCAACCCAAAGATTTTAAAGATGGCGGTATGACAGTCCAATTTTTCACTTTTTCCGGGGTGAAAGATCGCAAGAAATCATTGCAGTTCCTACAGGAATTCAACAACATCTATGCTTTACAAACTATATAGAAAAATACAAGATTTCTCGAGCAGCAGGATTTCTTAAAGATAATGCTATGCAATGGTGGAGTTCAATCACAACACAACCGCATGCTCCAAGGACCTGGCAAGCTTTCAAGATAGTTTTTGCACGTAGTAACATGACTTCGATGTTTGAAGTCCGGATTTTGGCACAGTGGGGCAACTTGAAAATGCTTGCCACCAAAACCATGGATGACTATAAACAAAGGTTTCTCCAGGTGTACCTTTCGGTGTCCTTATTTAAGTTCATTCCCTTGGAGGAGCAGTGCGACCGCTACACCATTGGACTACCATCAACATTGCAGGAATATTGTCTCTCCAAGCAAGTCTGTACCATGAGAGCTTATGGACCATGATGCGGTCGGCTACAAGCTCATGAAAGGAAAGTTGGAGTTTACCACAGAAGAACCTATGGCCACTAACCAGAACTCCTGGCAACAATGAACAAATTCTCAGGAATCCCGTGAAAACCAACCTCAACGGCCTCATCTGACACAACGTCAATGAGACGCCTTGTTACAAGAAGGAATATTCTTTGAATGTTTCCAAACTGTTACCATATACATGTGGTAGTGATGTGTGTGAACACACTAGGACCGCCGGGGCATTTTTTCCCTCTTTAGGAGGTTTTTTCCCCCGTGCATTATATATACGCCCATCACTCTAGGGCTATCTATCTTTCCATTGCACACTAAGTAACACACTCTCTATTGTGTGCCTTGAGCTTCCTTCATCTTCTCCAAGCTGTGTGTGTTTCTCTGCAACCCTAATTCCAACAATTGGTATCAGAGCAGGTCACGTCCTCCCGGGCTTAGTCGCCAGCTGCTCCAGCACACGCCTGCTCACTTTCTCCGATTTCAGTGAGCTTTGGCGAGCGTTCGTAGGTCGACAAATATTTTGGGGGAGCTCGAAGAGCATGGTCTGCTCAGAATTTTGATTTGGGCTCATTTCGGCCTCCGTTTCCACTACGGGCAGTACTGCACAGGCTATTTCGTCATTTTGTGCAGATTTTCTGTCAGTGCCGTTTTCTGCATAACAGGTGCCTTATATTCTTCTACGGTTTGTGCTATATAGCACAAGTTGTTCCCGCTCCATTTCTCCTGTTTTCGTGCAGTTTTCACATCAGGTGCAGCATTTACCATGGCTGACAACAACAACACAGATGTGTTCAAGATGTTTGCTGCTGAGGACAGGTTGGATGGGGACAACTACCCTATGTGGGCTTATATGATGCAACATGTTCTTGTGTCAAAAGGTGTCTGCAACATTGTGCAGGGCATTGATGTACGTCCTGGTTCTGAAGATGTAGGCGATGTTGAGGATGTTGCAGGTCTTGCTGCAAGGATTGCAGCTGTTAGAGTTGTTTTGCCTACGGTAGAACAAGCTCGTTGGGATGTTAAGGATGCGCAGGCTCATGCATTGATTGCGTTGTCTGTGAAGCGCACCATTATTCCTCACATCCGTTCAGTAAAATCTGCAAAACAGGCTTGGGATATTCTAGCAGGTCTTTATGCAAGCCGCAACGAGGCTAAAATTGCTTTGCTGCGTAAAGAGCTAGAGTCGAAGATTATGCATGAGGAAGATGATATGGACACTTTCCTTGCTAGTGTCAAGGATATCAATGAGCAACTCATTTCTGCAGGTGAAGTCATTTCGGACAGTTCCCTTGTGCAGACTGTTCTTGATGCCTTACCAGATTCCTACTAGACTTTTGCTAGTACTTGGACACTCATGACCCAAGGAAATCCTGAAGTTGTCAAGTTTGATGCATTATGCACATTGCTGTTGCAAGAATCACTTTCTAGAAAAAACAGGACTAGGCAGCGTGCAGTTGAACAGGCTTTTATTGCTTCTCAAAGAAAGAGTGGTAACAGTAATGCAGCCACTTCTTATGGTTCTGCTGCGAGTGGCAAAAATTATGTTCCTAATGCTTCTGGTGGCAGCACTTTGTCTGGAAATTCTGGTGATAAGGGCAAAAAGAAGATGCGTTGCCATTATTGTAAAGCCAATGATCACTTGATCAAGTCGTGTCCTAAGTTGAAGGCCAAAGAGGCTAAGAAGAAAGAGGGTGGTTCCACTGCAAATGCTGGTTCCGCTACAAATACAGCCATTGTTGAGTCTTCTGTGAAAGGAGATTGTGATGCTGATGTTGATGCAGAATGGGCTTTTAGCGCAGAGTGCACTTACAATCCTGTTGTCCATGATGCATGCTTGTCAGTTGCTGCAGATTCACATGTGTGGTATTTCGACAGTGGTGCTACAAAGCACATTACCTCACATCGTGAATTGTTTACCTCTCTCGAGTCTGTCCCTCATGGGAATTCAGTCACTTGTGCCAACAACGCCTCTTATCCAGTTCAGGAAGTTGGAAAGATAGTGCTCACTGCTGCTAATGGCAGTTCCTTCACACTTGTTGATGCACTTTATGTACCTGGGATCAAGAAGAATCTCTTGTCTGTATCCGCACTTGCTAGACTTGGACTTGTAGTCAAATTTGTGGATGACAGATGTACAGTTCATGATCTCAGTTTTGGTGATGAAATTGTTGCATCTGGACTTTTGTGCCGTGGGCTGTATAAGCTCACTTTGTATGACAAGTGTGGACAAAATTTTGCAAATGCTGTTGCAGATTCAAGGGCTATTTCAGATGCAAAACTTTGGCATGCACGTTTTGGTCATCTGAATTTTGCCAGTTTGCTGCGTTTGCAGAAATCTGATATGGTTGCTTCTTTGCCGCCTCTTGAAGCACCTATCAAACATGTTTGTGAAGGCTGTATTCTGGGTAAAATGCAGCGTTCTAAGTTTCCAAAGGATGGTTCAGTTAGGGCCACATGCAGGTTGCAGCTTGTGCATAGTGATGTTTGTGGGCCCATGCAAACTCCGTCCTTGGGCAATTACCTGTACTTCGTGACTTTCATTGATGATTACTCCAGGCATGCGTGGGTATTTCCGCTTAAAGCGAAGTCCGAAGTTTTTATGTGCTTCAAACAATTTTTGGCTATGGCTGAAAATGTCTCAAAATGTACTATGGGCACCCTCCGTTCCGATCGAGGGGGGGAGTATATGTCTCATGAATTTAATGCATTTCTGGCTAGTCGTGGGATAAAACACCAATGTACAGTGCCTTATACACCTCAGCAAAATGGTGTTGCTGAGAGGAAAAACAGGTCACTAACGGAAATGGCACGATGTATGGTCAAAAGTCAAGCTTTGCCGCATTCTTTTTGGCTTGAGGCCATCATGTGTGCCACTTATGTACTTAACAGGTGTCCTACGAAACCTTTGCAGTCTATTACTCGATATGAAGCATGGCATGATAGAAAACCTTCTATTGAGCACATGCGTGTTTTTGGCTGTTTGGCATATGCTTTGGTGCCACAAGTGCAGCGCAGAAAACTGGATGATAAGGCTGTCAAATGTATTTTTGTTGGTTATAGTGCTGAAAGCAAAGGTTACAGGTTGTATCATCCGCAAACAAAACGTATTCTGGTTTCACGGGATGTAGTGTTTGTGGAAGATTCTGTTCAACCCTTGCTGTCATGTACTAGAGACACTAATGTAAGCTCACAGGACATTTATGACACTTTGTTGCCTCTTTTCAGTGGTGGAAATACGAATGTAAGTTCCAATGAGGCAAATGTATAGCCTATGGGGGTTTCTGAAAATGTTTTAGAACAGCCTATTACTGATGCAGATGTACATGATGTACTTGATGAGGAAAGGGCTGAAAATGAGCAGGCTAGAGGTATGCCAAAATGGCTGGTGCACACTTTGCGTGACAGTAAATTGGATGCACCTTTATCTAGTCGTACTCGTTCAGGCTCTCGCCATGCATCTTATGCATCAGATTGTTATGCTTTGGCTGTGTCTAGTTTACATGATGTTGAGGAGCCTCTGTCTTTTGATGAAGAACAGAATTCAGAAAATTGGATTGCTGCCATGAAATCAGAATATGATGCACTTATAGAGAATGACACATGGACTTTATGTGATTTGCCTCCTGGCAAAAAGGCCATTGGTACGAAGTGGGTTTACAAGTTGAAACGCAAGCCGGATGGTGAGATCGATCGCCATAAGGCTCGACTTGTTGCAAAGGGTTATGCACAACAAAAAGGCATAGATTATGAAGAGACTTTTTCTCCCACTTGTCGTATGACTACTGTGTGTTTTCTATGTGCATTGGCAGCTCATTTTGGTTGGGATGTACATCAATCAGACATTGTTACTGCTTTCTTGAATGGTGACATATTTGAGGAAGTTTATGTCACACAGCCTCGCGGTTTTGTCATAAAAGGACAAGAGGAAAAAGTGTGCAAATGTAAGAAGGCTTTGTATGGGTTGAAGCAATCTCCTCGTGCTTGGTATGAGAAAGCTGACACTCATTTGGTTAAACGAGGCTTTCGTAACAGTCCAACAGAAAGCACATTGTATGTAAAGCGTGAGGATGATGTATTTCTCATTGTGGTTCTTTATGTTGATGATTTGCTGATCACTGGACCAAATGAGAGACATATTGCTGAATTTAAGGCTGATTTGAATGCCACTTTCAAGATGAAAGATTTGGGGTTGTTGCATCATTACTTGGGTATACAGTTTAAGCAGTGTGATGGTGGTATTGCCTTGTGTCAGAAAAGTTACATAGAGACATTGCTATGTAAGTTTGGACTTGAGGATTGCAAACCTATTGCCACTCCCATGGAAACAGGTTTGAAGTTGAGTCTACATGATGCTGGCGATCCTACTGATGTCACTCTTTACCAAACTGCTGTTGGCTGCCTCATTTATGTATGCAACACGAGGCCAGATATTCAGTTTGCAGTCTCGCAGGTCAGCAGATTTATGCATAGCCCAGGGTCTAAGCATTGGCAGGCTGTCAAGAGGATTTTCCGCTACCTTAGTGGCACTTTACATCTTGGCTTGTTTTATCCCAAGGGGGGATCATTGCCGCCAGACTTACATGCTTTTTCGGACTCAGATTGGGCTGGTTGTTTTGACACGCGAGTGTCCACAAGTGGTTTTTGTTTCATGCTTGGCAGTTCATGTATATCATGGTTGAGCAAGAAGCAACCTACTGTGGCCACTTCGAGTTGTGAGGCTGAGTACAGGGCAGTCTTCACAGCTACGGTTGAGTGTGTATGGCTCAGACGCCTTATGGTTGACTTGGGTGTTGGACAGGACACTGCCAACACTATCTACACTGACAGTCAGAGCGCATTGGCAGTTGCGAGGAACCCAGTTTTTCATGCTCGCACAAAGCACTTTGAGGTGCATTACCACTATGTCAGGGAGAGGCTCTCAGCAGGAGAGATCAGCTTGGCTTATGTGCCAACACAGGACAACCTTGCAGATCTTTTCACAAAGGCATTGTCTCGTGAGAAGCTTGAAGCTTTCCGCAAAGCTTTGGGCTTACTCCCCTTTGTGGACTGATCCTGTCCTCAGGGCATGGCACTTCCCTTTACTCATGTGCCAGCTCTCGTTCACCGCATCACTCCAGGGGGGATTTGTTACCATATACATGTGGTAGTGATGTGTGTGAACACACTAGGACCGCCGGGGCATTTTTTCCCTCTTTAGGAGGTTTTTTCCCCCGTGCATTATATATACGCCCCCGTAACACACTCTCTATTGTGTGCCTTGAGCTTCCTTCGTCTTCTCCAAGCTGTGTGTGTTTCTCTGCAACCCTAATTCCAACACAAACAGGGCATACATTCAATACATGTCCTGAGCGAGCCTTGACGTCCTTAGTGCAACCTTATGCTCCCACATTAGACAAATCCTCGGGGCCACCTCCCGCCAAGAAGGCTAGACCTGCTATTGGACTAGTACTCAATATTTACAGTATACACCTCGAGAGTTTCAATGAATTATACAGAGCTTATGAAAAAGTCAACGGCTTGAAAGCCCTTATTTTCTTTTACTCCGGAGCTATGGAGAACTTCATCCATCCAGAATTCTTGAAGCAGATGCACTTTGATTATGATGTAGAGGGTGGAGAAATTGAAGCTGAGCTTGCCACGGGGCAAACTCAGAAAGTGGTACCGCTCATTGGTGTACATCCAGTGACTATACAAGATTATCATGGAAAAGCTCATTTCCACATTATGAAGTTGGGAAATTGCGATGTTCTCTTGGGCATGCCCTGACACCACAAGAATGATGAAACTCTCCAGGTCCGGAACCGAACCATCACCGTGATGCAAAAGGGCAAGCCCGTTGTCCTCAAAGTTCGGTTGTCCGAACAAAACCCTGAATGACTTCTCTAGTTGTTTTCTAGTTAGATACTTTTGAGCATTGTTTGAGAAAGTATTGTTTGAACTTTGTTTGAAATGGATGCTATCTGTTTTAAACGTGTCTTGGGGCCGATTTGAAATGTTTGACTCTGGTTTTAATACTGGTTTCATTGATTGGTGATTTTTGCTCCAGGGTGGAGAAATGAGAAATACTATTTTCGTATTGTTTGAACCTCAAAACGATGCAGGTTGATGCCTGGGGAGCGTTTTGTTGTATGCTAGAAAACCTCCGAACGACGTAGGCCGATGCCTAGGGTGGTTGCATGCTTGAACCTCCAAGCGACCCAGACTGCAATTTGGGAAGCGTTTGGTAGAATAGTCCTCCGAGGTCATGGCCTGGACCTTTTCAGGTTATTTGCGGGGGGAGTGACGAGGTAGTCATTGAGTAGCTTTATACCGCAGACCGTTTGTCTCAGGGAAGTGCTTAGCGGCGCTGTTTGTTGTGTCTTGTAACATGCATATGAAAGCATTTGTGTTGCATTTTGATGTGCCAATTACTGAATATTCCTAATAGGATGAGATTGCCTGGGTATGTAATTTTAGTGCATCAAGACACCCATCGAAGATCAGTGTAGTCTGGGTGTGATGGCTAATTTTACTACGCCGAAATATCAAGAGTTTCGATCTGGACGAGAGGAGAAGCTAACTCCTTGATCAAAAGAGCCAAAAGGAGAAGCTAACTCCTTAACAAAAAGAGCAAACTGATTGTCCCTCGGAAATTTTTGAGCTAACTTGAGTTGTTTTTGTAGATATGTTGTAATTGCGGACGATTACTCTCTTTCAAGAAGGGGAGATGTCACAAACTGCTGATGTGTCAAAGCCTAAAGAATAGAGCCAACTTACAGATGCTGGCCGAGGGACCTTAACCCTAAGAAGAACAGGTAACAAAAGAAGAAGTCCTACCAACTTATGGGGACCCCGTCCGATGGGGCCCCAAGTGACACAAAGAATTAAAATAAAGCAAGACTCACACATGACAAGAAAATTGCGTAGCTGCTGATGACGTAAATCAAAGAAGACCCACTCTTTCTCTCTTGCACTCACACACACAAAGAAAGAACACAAAAGAGAATGCCAAAACAACACAAAGATAAAAACATCAAGGCTATTGTCATATTGTATCATGGGTAGTATGAAAGGGTTAATAGATGAGTTAATGGCATTCAATCTTGGCTGACCAAATAGGCTACGAATTGTTCTTTGGAATTGTAGTTTTGTGCTTACCATAATATATATTTTTTGTCTAGTGATTGGGATTAATTGTGTGTACAAATCCTCTTGGTTCATAGCAAGATAACTACGCTTACATCAAAAGAAAAATTATAGTCTATGAGAGGTAGTATGATGGGATCCGGTGATAGACGTATTTCATTGAGCCTTTCTGGCCAAAGAGAAACACTATACGTTGTTGAAAGTGTATTTTACGGCTAATCCATACGTTAATTCTAATAGATCGTACAGAGTGAAAGCGATAGAAATTATCATCATGTGGATTATTCATCTAGGATAGTATGTGGGAAATGTAGATATGACAGAAGTGAAGAGATGAGAAGTTTCCCTCCCAAGCCCTATTGTTGCCCGTAGGCAATAAGGATACTGCGGGGAGAGATGTACCTGTAGCAAAGAGAACCTAGAATTTGTAGAAAGGATGAATTACTAAGAGTGAAAGAGATAGATTTGGTTCAGGATATGAGATTATATATATATATATATATATATGTTGGAGTAGATATGAAAAAGAAAACAACAAGAAATCAAGAAAACATCAATGTAGAACACGTCTTACTTGATAAACCCTTCAACACCATTATTGATGGAGAGAGAAGAAGAGGGGAGAATTCAACGTTGATTGATACGCCAAGTCCAAGACCTTCTTTGATTAGAGTTGATCTTCCAAGGATAGCGTACAAGAATGGCTAGTCTTCCTCTAGGAGAAAGTGTAGGCTTGGGCTTATGTTAATGGCTAAGTACAATTAGGCGTTACTACTCACTCCCTCAATAATTCCTCTCATCAATGGCTTGAATGCTTGAGTGGTTTTCAAGGAAGAAAAGGTCCCCTTTTATAGGTGAAGGGAACCCCCAAGGGTTTACACAAGAAGAGAGGAGCCAGTGTGAACAGGAATTGGAAAAGTTGGAAATGAGTTGTCCATGCATGATGTGGACAGACTGGGGTCCAGTATTTTGATCATATCTCCTCAACCATGGATCCAAATAAAAAAGTAAAAATATGGGCAAAAAATTCAGCTCATTAGCTACGATTTTCATTTTAAAATCGTTTTCCAATTCGGATTGGAACCTTGTGTAAAAAATTCATCAAAATAGGGTCCATTTCTGACAGCAAAAGTCTTCCTGTGGTCCCCTTAGCTTAGACTTTCATTTGATTCCAAAGGACACCTCATGCCATATGAAAGCATGACATTGCTTCTTGACAAAGTTTTGTAATCATGCTTGCAATAATCCATTAAAATAAGTGTATCTTTGAAATCATGCCACCTAGTGTCCCACTAGGATTTGATTCCCTCCTAGTAGCTATTTAAAAAGAAATATAAGAAAAATATGAAAAATACATAGAATATATATATATTGGAGTTTACCTTAGATATAGGATCTAACTAGGGTGTGAGATGATAATGAGATAGTAGAAATAAAGAATCAATGTTTTTTGCCTCAAGTTAAAGAGGCGGAGCTATTGATGCTTTTCCCATAGTATTTTCTAATGGTGGTAAAGTAAGAATAGGTTACCCTTGAGAGAAATAATAGGATGAGATAGAAGGATTATTATTATACTTAAATATACATATGTACATTACAAGAAAGATAATTATGTATCTAAAAAATTACAAGATAGATCTTGTAGCATGCGTTCCCACTATGTACGTGTCATAGCACGACATCCACCCCCTCTAAACCTGCACATCCTCCGGTATGTGCCATATTATTTCTTTGTAAGATCAGCCCTCTTGTACATCTTCCTTGCTTTCTTCTTCACTGGATGATTCTAAAGCTTCATCTTCACTTTGATCTTTACCTATGGTTTGCTCTTCTTCCTCATCAACATCTTCTGGATCATTGTCTCCTCTTCTTTTAAACATTTTGATCCTTTTTCCTGCAATGGGAATCTTTACTTCTGTACCATCTAGTTTAGACAAGCTGTAAGTAGCATTTTCATGCACATGCTTTACAACATACGGTCCAAACCATCTTTTTGAAAACTTACGCATGACTGTGTGCTGATTATCAAGGCCACTATCATACACCAAAACCCAATCACCTTTGTCAATTGCTTTGCTCCTGAGTCGATGTCTCTTATCAAAGTAGTCCTTGTTTTTCAACCTTGCATTTTTGAGTCGTTCTTTTGCAGCTTCAATGTCTCCAGGTCTTCTCTCTAGCTGCCTTATACGCAGTGCAAAGAGATCTTCCCTGCTAAGCCCCTCTTGCCAAGGTAGTACATTCTATGTGGGAATTGTATCTTTAATCGGCATCACTGGCTTTTGACCATACATTAGCTCCGCAGGCATGTAGCCAGTTACTAAGCTATGTGTTGTACGATCAGCCCATAAGGCATATGGTAACAGTTTTGGCCACTCACCAACTCTTCCTTCACAAGCCTTGGCCAAAGCTTTGATGATAGGAGGATGCCCTCTTTCACTCTTTCCATTGCCTTCAGGGTTGTAAGCTGTAGTAAGAGAAAGCTTGATTCCTAATCTAGAAAATAACTCCCTTGCTTCTTCGGCATCCAGTTCACCTCTATCTGCAGTGATTTTTCCCACACAACCATAACGGCAAATCACCTCATCAAGAAGGAATTTGCACACAGCTTGTGTGGTTTTAGCTCTTAATGCTCTTCCTTCAACCTGATTAGTTAGGTCTTCTTGTGCAAGAACCAAGTATCTCATCTGCCAGAGTCCGAAAGGCATTGTGACTAGATCCAAAACCCATTTATAGTGCATGGCTAGTGGATATGTAGGGTGCAATCCATCACAATGTTGGACATTTGAATACATTTGACAAGTTACACATGACTCTACAAATTGAGATACATCTTTATACATACCCTTCCACCAATATTTTTCTTTCAACTTGGAGAAGGTTGCCCACACACCCCTGTGTCCAACCCATAGACTCTCATGAAACTCTTGCATGAGCTTTACTCGAGTCTCTTTTTTACATATAACCCATTGTGGTGTAGCATCCTTTTGTTTAGGATGCTTCCACAAGTAACCATCCCTCAAAAAGTACCCATATACTTTCCTGCGTATCCTCTTGAATTCTTGTTCAGACCAATCATCCTGTTTTGTTAGAGTACTCAAGTAGCTTCCAATAAGAAGCCAATCACCTTCATAAAGCTCTTTCAAGAATGATTCAAATAGATTAGTTATGCAGACATGGTTACCTTTTACATGAGAGATAGAATAGAACTTTGTGCCTACATCATCTCCCTCTTCAATCATTTGTGACTCATCTTCATACCTTGCCCTTGATAGCATATCTGCCACTTTATTGTCTTTACCTGCAATGTGCTTAAACTCAGGATTTAAGGACTTAATGTAGGCAATCCACCGCAACATAGCAATGTCTGGTGTTGAGCAGCTTGTAATCATCCCAAGAAGTGGTAGACAATCTGTTTCTACAACCACACATGCACCATTTAGGTACTCCTTCCCACTTTTCAAGGCTGTAACCATACCCCATAACTCTCTCTTTATCTGTGGATAGTTTCTTTGGAGAGCACTTAGCACCTTTGCTCCAAATCTTACCACATACCTGTGTCCTTCTTTGTCATCTTACCCTATTTCCCATCCAATCCCTATAGGACTGGTGTCTAATGTCACAATTACTGGCCTTTGACACTCATAGTCTACCTTTCTCAAAGTTGTTGCTGACTGGAGCAACTCCTTTAGCTTTTTCATGGATTTTACATGTGCTTCCGTCCATTTAAACTTCTGATTCTTTCTAAGCAGCTGCTAAAGAGGATCAGCTACATGTGCATAATGTGGAATCCAAATAACATAGAAGAACATGCTCCCAGAAACCTTCTAACCTCAGTGATGCTAGTGCATGTTTCTTTCATTCTTTGGATGGCATCTACCTTTGATGGACAAGGTTTCCTACCATATGGCCCGCACATGTGCCCCACAATAAGCACTTCATTGACACCAAACATAGACTTTTTCCCTGACAATGTAAGATTCACTTCTTCCAACCTAGACAAAATTTTATCACAATCATTTATGTGATTTATCACAAACCTGTGACATCCCTTGAGATCCAAAGCTTCATCTTTGTCACTTTCTTCACATCCTTTGATAGGCAAATCATCAATGAAAGGCATTGTGATTTGAGGAATAAAGTCACGTAAGACCTTATTCATCCCATTCATCATATGTGCAACCGAGTTGGTTGCTCCCTGTGGCAAGGTACACATCCTTACCAAACCCAAAGGTGTCCTCATGGTTGTCAAGTCTCTGCTTTTGATTGCAAGCTGAAATTGATCATACCCTGAGTAGAGATCCCCCATTGAGTAGATTGCCCTCCCTGCAAATGCCTCTGCAAACTCATCCACAATTGGACCTGTACCTACATTTCTAATCGTCACCTTGTTCACTGGTTGCATATCTTGGATGAAGCGCAAATGAGCCTTTGGAACCGAAATAGGCCGCAGATTCCAAGGCAGGTGAGGTATTGTGAAAATTACCATAGGAGCTACAATAGAAGGATCAACACATCCTATCTCATGTGGCTCAAATGCAAAAGCCTTACCATGCTTTGAAAGCATTTATTTGAAGCACTTTGTCTCCTCCTGTGTTAGAAACTCCTCGTGACCAATCTGCAACTCTTGGAAAGACTCCTTTGTGAAGGTATGCCCAATCTTTTTAGGATTCCTCAAACTTGGTTGTAAAGAAGCCTGCTCAATCTTTTCCCTATTGTTGGGTGGTAAGGGTGAAGCTACTGGTTTCACCTTCTTTGCTACACTCTTGTATTTAGTTTCAACATGGACTTCTGGGCCAACTATTTGGTTTTCTTTAAAGGCTTCTATTACTTGATACATTTCCATAGAGCAAACTTCCACAACTTCATTTTCAAGATGCAAACTAGACCCCATTATAGCATCAAGCTCACCCATAGTATCTACAAAAGAAACTTGTTCACACAAACCCAAAACATTTTCAGTAGGCTCTAGCAACCCACTCTTTTTCATGCCTATTTGTACATTATGCACATATTGCCTCTCACATCTCTTCAAATCTTCAAGTTTTGTAAAACATACTGATCCATTCTTTGTTACCAAGAAGCTCGTTGAAAAAGCTTCACCTATTTTTGGATCAGGCGAGACCCTTTTTCTTTCTGTACCACTGCAATCCCGCTTTACAATGGTACTTGGCCAAAACCCATCATTTCTCTATGATCATGAGACTCTTTGCTCACCTTTGGTAGAGGATGTTCTCTGAGGTTGTCACGATTTCTTTCATGGTTTACACAAACTGTGAGAAATTGGACAGCTTGTTTACCATCTTTGCTACGTATTCTAGCATATGCTGAACCATCATCCATTACCTTTGTTTCCATTTGAACTCCCACAATGTAGGGTTGTCCAAGGATGAGATGATATGAAGATGTATCTTGTACAAAGAAGTTTTGGTCAATCTTTACATCACCTATTGTTACCTTCACACCTGGACATGCTGCATACAATTCACCGGATGAATTGTTTGCCACTTTTACCATCCAGCCATGATCTGTGTCCATTGGCCATTTGCACTTGTTGTAGAGACTCTTTGACATTATGTTTATTTCTGAACCATGGTCAATCAAGGCAACAAATGGCTCTTCAAGATCACCTACCTTGACCAAAGTTTCTGTAGTAGCCCTTGCCCAATGACTTCGTGAATAGTAACTCCTAGGAATATCTTCAACTTCTTCATCATCATTTGAGAAATGCACTTGCTTCAGTCTCCCACTAGATTGGTAGCATCCTACCATCGCTCCATCATTCTCCTTATTTTGCAGTTGCATCCCTTGTGACTTCGAGGTTTCCCCTTCAACCTGTGGACGAGAAACTTCAGCAAGGGTTTGTCTCTTCCTCTTGATGATGTCAATGATCTCCTCATGGAATTCACGCTTTGCAATGCCAACAACTTCTCCCAGAGTAAACTCAATCTTTCTATTCAAGATCCTTTCCTCCATAACTTTCTTTAAATTTGTAGCAACCTCAATATCAGATTGTAGTTTATAAGTTGGGCCTTTTGTCTTACCTTTTGTTGGCTCTTTCTTCTTTCCTGTTGTAGACTCCTCCATGAGTACTTGAGGTGGAGATGCTCCTTGTGTTGAGGGTGTTTGAGAAGGCATTGATTCGCTTCTTCTCCCACTTCTAGAAGCTCTTTTTGATGGTCCTTCATCAGCATTCTCACGTCTGCGCTTCTCTTCTACAATTGCCTCATTTTGTTGGCATTTTGTAATGTAGGCATGCACTGACAATGAGTCCACTGGATCATTCCATCCTGTTTCTAGACGTATGCAATCACCTGCTTCATGTAGAATCTCTTTTGTAAGCTTTCCCTTTTTAGCTAATTTCATGACATTTGGCCAAATTTGACCATGATGGTCACTCACCTCTTCATCACAAAAATGTTCAATTTTTACTCCATAAGTAGCTGCCTCAACTGAAGAGGTGGCATGCTTAGTTGCCATATCTTCAACTAAGGTTTGCATTCCCCCCTTCCCAAAGTTAGTTCTCAAGGTTAGACCTATCTCTCTTAAGTGGATTTTACCATCCTTAAAAAAGACAACATCTTTTGACAAAGCATCACTAAAATCATCACAATCCCTTCTTACATGGTCTGTACTATCACACCAAATACATCTATTAACAAACCCTTCTTTGGGCTGTTGTCTTTGCCTAGGAAGTAGCCCTGATGGTTGGCCTTTTTCTTCAAGCTTTGCAAGCTTCACCTTCAAGTCACGCATTCCCTTCACAAGCTCATCTAGCATGGACTCATCAAACTTAGGAGCGATAAAAGTAGACTTTACCATTTTGTCAGAAGTTGAGGTGGAAGCAGTTGTAGTGTTTACTACCATTTTTCCCTTCTTCTTTGTCGTTTGGCGAGCAGTGAGACATCACCTTCAACCTCATTCCAGTCTGTCTTTAGTCCTTGCTCAGCATCTTTATCTTCAAGAAGAAGCTCCAAATTTTCTTGAAATTCTTTACCTGCATCTTGTAAGAAAAGATCTGTCTTCTCTGCATCTATTGTGGCCCTTTCTGTCCTTGTAAGTTGTGCATAGCATCGCTCAAATTCCCTAAGTAGATCTGTTATTGATAGTCCTTGCTTTGGCTTGACTACCCATTCTAAGAATGTCCTTTTGGTCACTCTCTCCGAGTCCTCCATGAAATATTCCTCCTTTAAAGCTACTTTGAGTTCTTCCCAATTTCTCCCATGCCCATCTTTAATTGCCCTAACATGCTCCCTAATTTCTGGAGCAACAACTAGCTCAAAGCTTTGAATCATCTCACCTTCTGACAAGCGATGCAGCTCCATCTCCTTCACATACTCGCGTAAGTACTTGGTTACATCTTTGCCATTGAATTGATCCATTTTGTTGACGACCGCTTTTATGGCCTTTGTTGCTGAAATCTCCCTTCGTTCAGTGGCATGTTGTTGTTGCATGAACATTGCAAATGCTTGAAACATTTGCATTGTTGATGGGTCAAAATGCATACCCTGTTGCTCAACATGATCACCCATGGTTACCTACAAATTCTCACCTTGGCAGTTTCGCATCAGGTTCACCAAAAATATGTCGAGAAATTTGCGGTCTTGCCAGGAAAGCACCGGGCTTATGGCTTTGAGAGTTTGTGAGAGAATTTAACAAAAATTATATGAAGGAGTTAAACCATATGAAGACTAGGGTTTGGAAACAAGTGCAATCAAAGAAGACCCACTCTTTCTCTCTTGCACTCACACACACAAAGAAAGAACACAAAAGAGAATGTCAAAACAACACAAAGATAAAAACATCAAGGCTATTGTCATATCGTATCATGGGTAGTATGAAAGGGTTAATAGATGAGTTAATGGCATTCAATCTTGGCTGACCAAATAGGCTACGAATTGTTCTTTGAAATTGTAGTTTTGTGCTTACCATAATATATATATTTTGTCTAGTGATTGGGATTAATTGTGTGTACAAATCCTCTTGGTTCATAGCAAGATAACTACGCTTACATCAAAAGAAAAATTATAGTCTATGAGAGGTATGATGGGATCCGGTGATAGAAGTATTTCATTGAGCCTTTCTGGGCCAAAGAGAAACACTATACGTTGTTGAAAGTGTATTTTATGGCTAATCCATACGTTAATTCTAATTGATCGTACAGAGTGAAAGCGATAGAAATTATCATCATGTGGATTATTCATCTAGGATAGTATGTGGGAAATGTAGATATGAGAGAAGTGAAGAGATGAGAAGTTTCCCTCCCAAGCCCTATTCTTGCCTGTAGGCAATAAGGATACTGCAGGGAGAGATGTACCTGTAGCAAAGAGAACCTAGAATTTGTAGAAAGGATGAATTACTAAGAGTGAAAGAGATAGATTTGGTTAAGGATATGAGATTAGATATATATATATATATATATATATATATATATATATATGTTGGATTAGATATTGAAAAGAAAACAACAAGAAATCAAGAAAACATCAATGTAGAGCACGCCTTACTTGATAAACCCTTCAACACCATTATTGATGGAGAGAGAAGAAGAGGGGAGAATTCAACGTTGATTGATACGCCAAGTCCAAGACCTTCTTGATTAGAGTTGATCTTCCAAGGATAGCGTACAAGAACGGCTAGTCTTGAAAGTGTAGGCTTGGGCTTATGTTAATGGCTAAGTACAATTAGGCGTTACTACTCACTCCCTCAATAATTCCTCTCATCAATGGCTTGAATGCTTGAGTGGTTTTCAAGGAAGAAAAGGTCCCCTTTTATAGGTGAAGGGAACCCCCAAGGGTTTACACAAGAAGAGAGGAGCCAGTGTGAACAGGAATTGGAAAAGTTGGAAATGAGCTGTCCCTGCATGATGTGGACAGATTGGGGTCCAGTATTTTGATCATATCTCCTCAACCGTGGATCCAAATAAAAAGTAAAAATATGGGCAAAAAATTCAGCTCATTAGCTACGATTTTTATTTTAAAATCGTTTTCCAATTCGGATTGGAACCTTGTGTAAAAAATTCATCAAAATAGGGTCCATTTCTGGCAGCAAAAGTCTTCCTTTGGTCCCCTTAGCCTAGACTTTCATTTGATTCCAAAGGACACCTCATGCCATATGAAAGCATGACATTGCTCCTTGACAAAGTTTTGTAATCATGCTTGCAATACTGCACTAAAATAAGTGTATCTTTGAAATCATGCCACCTAGTGTCCCACTAGGATTTGATTCCCTCCTAGTAGCTATTTAAAAAGAAATATAAGAAAAATATGAAAAATACATAGAATATATATATATATATATATATATATATATATATATATATATATATATATTGGATTTTACCTTAGATATAGGATCTAACTAGGGTGTGAGATGATAATGAGATAGTAGAAATAAAGAATCAATGCTTTTTGCCCGAAGTTAAAGAGGCGGAGCTATTGATGCTTTTCCCACAGTATTTTCTGATGGTGGTAAAGTAAGAATACGTTACCCTTGAGAGAAATAATAGGATGAGATAGAAGGCTTATTATTGTACTTAAATATGCATATGTACATTATAGGAAAGATAATTATGTATCTAAAAAATTACAAGATAAATCTTGTAGCATGGGTTCCCAGTATGTACGTGTCACAGCACGACAACGTGGTGCCCGTCTTGTGACATGCACTCCTACTGCTGACACAATGTATCCCACAGAGTGTATCTCTGGTAGGAAAATTCACTTTTCTTCACATTAATCACTAACTTGTGATCTCGTAATGCCTGAAAGACCTGAAGCAGATGATCTCTATGTTCTGCCTCATTCTTAGAGAAAACAATGATATAGTCAAAGAAAGTGCCAAAAAATAGCATGTACTCTCGTAAAATCATGTCCATCATCCGGTTAAATGTCGTAGGAGCATTGGTTAAGCCAAAAGGCATCACCAAAAACTCAAATAACCCAAAAGTCGTCCTGAAGGCTTTCTTGTAGACATCTCCCGTTGTGATTCAGATATGATGATATCCACTCTTCAAATTAATCTTGCTAAAACACAAGGATCCTTGTAATCTGTCGAGGATATCATCGATCCTAGGAATCAGAAATCTGTTCTTGATGGTGACTTTGTTGACAGCTCTATAATTGATGCCCATTCTCCAAGATCCGTCTTTCTTCAAAACCAACAACACTAGAGAGCAATACGGTGATACTAGGCTAGACAAGACCCTTTTCCAAGAGGTCTTTCACTTGCCTCATAATCTCTTCGTTTTGTGCTCCGCTCACACGGTAAGGTGACCGGTTCGGTGGTGTGATTCTAGGTATCGGATCAATAGTATGATCTTCAAGACGAGCAGGTGGTAACTCGCCTGGCAGGCCCTCTGAGAAGCAATCGGTATGAGAGTGGAGAAAATCTTGCCCATATTTATCAGGTTTAGACATATTTGTACTATCCTCGTCAATCAACTCTTTCATAAAGATCGAGTAAACAAACAGACTGGATTTCATTAATTTAGAAATGGCCGAAGCCAATACAATAGGGACAGACCCGCCCTAAAGTTTTATATCGAGTAAAATGGTTCTGCCCTTCTCTATAGTCAATGTCGCTTTCCTTGCCTGATAGTCGGCCACGGCGTTGTTCTTGTGGTACCAGGAAATTCCCAAGAGAACATCACAACCTTCCAAAGGCATGTAAAAGTCCTCATGCCCCAAATACCCCTGACAATGCAACCAAAGTTTGCCAATGGCAGGTATAAGGCTACGTCCTTGCCAGGTGCCGCTCGAACTGTAACAAACTTGGACACTCCAAGTCAAGAATTAACAGCGACAGCACCAAATAACCACTTCAAAACAAGTCACGGATCACAATAGATGTACATTGGCCCGGCGAAGTTCCGTGCCTAGAGATATTGGCCCCAAAGATTGGCGCCCCTTTCGGTATTTCTTTTTATATTAATTAGATCAAAGTACAAGAGAGTGGCTAGGGTTTCACTCTCAAACTCTGCGTCCAGATGCTCTGAGAAGTGAAGCCCTCACCACTTATTTAAAGGTTACAAGGGATGCCCAAAAGCAGAGCCCCAAAAGCTTCAAAATCAAAAGCCCTGAAAGCAAAGGCTCTTTTCCCTCTCTCACAGAGAGTTTCTGAAAGCAAAAGCAAATTCTCTCTCTCTCTCTCTCTCTCTCTCTCTCTCTCTCTCTCTCTCTCTCTCTCTCTCTCTCTCTCTCTCTCTCTCTCTCTCTCTCTCTCTCTCTCTCTCTCTCTCTCTCTCAATGAGAGCAATAAAAAGCAATTATCCTTTTCTAGCCAAAAGCTAGGATTTGCGTCGCTCAAAAATATCCCCCAAAAAAAAAATGTTGACCTCCGTGATTTTTGGAATTAGGGTTTGTGGCAGAAATTAGGGTTTGTAAGTTTTTTTAAGGGTTTCTGATAGAAATTAGGGTTTTTGTTGTCCGCCACATCATCACTTTGTGACATACCCCCCTCTCGAAAGCATTGTAATCGACCGCGATTACACGTGCAAAATCGGCAAAAGCCATAAACCGTCTTAGCAGACACTGACTGTTAGTACCTACGTACTAGGAACACACATCTAGCACATGTATAAGATCGACAGTCACATCACACGACATCATAGGACATCACCAAACATCACAGGACATCACATGACATTCACCATTCATTCGGATCTTAGAGCATGATTTATCGACAATGTAGCTAGCAATCACATCTAGGTCCAATCGGGACCTCATCGATGTCCGATTGACTAACCCCTATTGAAACCATGTCTATTCGAGATCAAGTAGACCAAAATGCTGCAGTCATTTCGTCTATCAGTTCCTGCACTCACAAGAAGTCAAGAACAAATCAGTATCATAATCAGGAATTCCATTTCATAAAGTCATCCAGCAGAATATTGTCAGCTCTCAGTATCTCTGAAGCTCAAAGAGACATCAGTGACTTTAGTATCAAAATCAAGGCATCTGTTGACAAAGGAGCGGAGTAACTCCCCTCTTGTGCATCCCACTGCACCAGATGTTTGGCCAAGCTGAATTTCTGGGTTTCATTTGGAGTAGACTATGCTAAACCAAAACATCGAGGTAAAGTTTCACAATCCGAGAAGTATCTCCTAGGTCCTCCTCCTCCGTCCACTTCGCATCAAATGCAGGAAAGTTCTTGAACTTAACCAAGAACCGCCTTCGGACTTTACCTTTTTTCGTATCCGTATGTGCCAAAATCTGTTTAGGAACAAGGGTCTCCTCGTTTTCTTCCACTGCGGGTTGCTCATCAAGCTCCCCATCATCAGGCACATCACCCTTAACAGGTTTCAAGAGACTCACATGCAATGCATTGTGAATCCCCCAAGTATCTGGAAGTTTCAATCGGAAGGAGACATCATTTATCTTGTCAGTGATCTGGAAATGTCTGTAATATCGCATAATAAGCTTTGGAAAAAGCCTCTCCTTTCCCTTTTTCTTTCATAGGTGTGCGTTCTCAAAACGTAAGAGCACCCAATCATCCTCCTTCAATTTCAAGTCGCGACGATGGCGATCCGATGCCTTTTTTTGTCGTTCTTGAGACTCCTGCAAAGTCTCGCGAACCTTGGCAAAAGCCGTATCCAAATCTCGCGAATATTCATCCGCTTCAAATATCTAATCTTTTGTGCTCGGCAAGGATGGAACCTTCGCAGCACTTTCCACAATCTCAAATGGTGTCTTCCCCGTCGAAGAGTGTATCGTGTTATTGTAGGCAAATTCCACCAAAGGTAAGTTCTTTTCCCATTGAGTCTTCTGATCCAAGATACAAGACTTCAATAAATCTAAAACCACTGAATTGGCAATCTCAAATTGCCCGTCAGTCTGCAAGTGGAACGATGACGAGAACTGCATCTGCGTGCCAATGTTCTCCCAAATTGTCTTCAAAACAAACTCATAAATCTGGGGTCTCTGTCGGAGACAATCGTCTCAGACGTGCCATGTAATCGGAAAATCATCATGATCATTCTGTGTTCTCGGGAGATCAAAAATGAAATCCATTTCAATATTTTCCCAAGGGCGGGTGGGTATGGGTAAAGGCTGTAACAATCCCTGTACCTTATGCCTCTCAAACTCGACCTTTTGGCATACCAAGCAACTGCACACAAACTCTTCCATATCCTTTTTGAGTCTTGGCCAAAAGAAGTATATCTCTACCCCCTTCATGGTGGTAGCAATGCCGCGGTGACCCGTAAAAGGTGGAGAGTGGCATTCAGTCATAACCTTTTCCCTCAACGGTTGTGTAACGCACAACATAGTCTTTTTTCATCAAGTAGCCTTCCCAGCTACTGTCTCCCCATCCCATATCCGTGTGAGAATATCTGCAAAATTTGTGTCTGTGGCATATTGATCGACCATATCCTCGAAGCTCCTCTGATGTATCGTGAAAATAGCCAGAACCAACGGCTTCCGAGACAAAGCATCTGCCACCACATTCTTTTGTCCCTGCACATGGACAATCTAGAAGTGAAACTGTGATAAGATGTTCGCCCACGGCATCTGCTTTTCTGAAAGTTGCTTCTGTGACAAGAAGTAACGCAAACTCTTATGGTCTGTAAAGACAGTAAAATCCGCTCCGAGTAGGTAATGCCTGAGTAAGAGCACGGATAACCCCCAAAATCTCTTTTTCATAAATCTGTGTTGTCATCTCCGGCCTAGAGAACAATCGGCTCTCGTAAGCAATGACATGGCCTTCTTTCATCAAGACCGCACCCAGACTACGACCATAAGTATCACAAAATACTTCAAATGACTTCTGCAAGTCCGGCAAAGTCAAATATGGTCCTGTAGTCAATTTCTCTTTCAATGTCTGAAAGGCAGTCACCTCTGTGGATCCCCACGAGAAAGGGATTCCTTTCTGTGTCAAGATATGGAAAGGGGAAGTGTCATAATAATCAATATCTAATTCTCCTAAATGATTTTCTCATATTAAACTGATCATTTAATGTGGGGAAGTGCCAAGGGAGAAAAAGCTAGAATATTGGTTAAGTTAGCAGACCGGCCACAGTAGGGATCCAAAGGAGGGAAAATAGGGATCCAAAGGGGGGGCCATCTGCAAAAGAGCCATGTGAAACAATGGGCCAAAAAGACCCTAAGGTTCAGCCCATTAAGACTTCCAAAATGCTAAGGTTCCAAAATTCAAAGGTTGTGTCCAAAGGTTGACCCTAGGGAAAATTGGATGCTTAGTGTGAGCTCAAAAAGTCTTTGCATATCCCTACATGGGAGGGGGCGAGCCCCAAAGCTAGGGGATGAGAGAGAAAGCTACACACACACACACAGGCTCCCTTTACACAAAGGGAATGAGGGACACATGTCAGCTCCCTAGGCCAGATGCCCACAAGGTGTGCCCAATTCCTATTGGAAGACCCTTGAAGTGGACCAATGAGAATTAAGCTAGAGTAAATCTAGTTTAATTAATTTAAAAACATTTAATAAAAGAAACCAATAAGAATTAAGTGTCCTAGAAGACTATTGGGCAGTCTCCCAAGGGGTCCAATGAGCATTCAGGAGCCCCATGGCTTGCCTGATTCCTATTGGCCAGGAGGCAAAGGGGTCCAATGAGAGTTTAGTTTAATTATTTAATTACCTAAAGCTCTCACAAAAGGGGAAAGGGGGACACATGTCAGAAGGCTATCACTTATGCTGCTTAATCCCTATTGGCTTGACCTGGGGGAGGTCCAATGAGGCAAAAGCCAGCCTAACTTAGCAGCTAGGGCTCGCCCAAGAGAGAGAGGGGGCTGATTTTTGCTTGGCATTGACACACACACTCTCACACTGGACCATGTGTGAAGGGAAAATACTCTATCTCCTCCCAAGCTTTAATGGAGAGCTCATCACCTACTCCAAGCTTGTGAGATAGAAGCCTACATCAACACTCTCTTGGCATGTGGATGCAAATCCAACCAAGAGCCAAGCTTCAATGCATGCTCATCTTCTCTACCAAGCTAATTACTAAGCTAAGCTATGCTAATATGAGTGATTATGTGAGGAGATGTACTTCTTTCTCGTAAGATACTTCTTTTTCCTCTCAATCTACTCTCATACCCTGCTAGCTCTCACCATCTTCGAAGGTGTGTGAGGTCTTGGGTCTGAGAACGGGGATAATTCAAGTTGTGTTTGATTAAGTGTTTTGCTTGGTGTATGAAGCTTCCATCTTCATTGCACTAGCTAGTCTTGAAGGAACACAAAGAATTGTATTGTACAATGTCTCTCTTGATGGGAGAAACCATAATACAAAGCCTTTTGGAGGGGGGACCGGCTCCATGCAAATCCGGTCCTCAACTGTTGTCAATAGCTTAATTGCTCTCTCTTTTGAAAGTATTGTCGATGCTATCTAACTAGGTGTTATGCTTTTTGTTGCTCTCTCCACCCAAGCACTCTTGTAATTCTCATTAGGAATCAACTCTAATGAAATGCCCACTATGTTCATGCTAAATTCCGCTACACAAAAGATTTTAGGCCATTAAATGTTACATTGGTATCAGAGCTCAAGGTTTCTGTTTTCTTGCTCAAGAAGGGAGGTCCTCAAGCTAGCTACAAATGGTTGGTATTATTAATTGCCTGTGAGTAAGTAGAATAGGGATTTTTCAGCCTTGCAGTGCGCCTGCCTTTGTGCAGTTAACGGGGCATCACCGTCGAGAGCTATGGTCTTAATAGTGGAGTCCTACGGGGCTTGCCTACGGCTTAACCACTATTGAGCTATTAGAAGCTTGACAGGAGCCGGTGCTGTTTTGGTGTCGAAAGACCCTCTCTTCTATTCCTTGCAATTAATGGTATTCGAGCCGCGGGTACAGTAGCTTGAGTGCTTTTTCTAAAGGGGTAAAGAGGAGTAGCAACTAGGGCTTGAAGTGCCAAAGTACACCTAAAAAGTTTACACCTAAAAGTTGTTAGAATGGCTGACAATATTAAAGAGAGTGAAATTAATGTTGATAACTTTGATTTTGCTCATGAGCAAGCTACTAATGATGCTTCAATGCTTGTTAATTATCTTGTTTCTAGGCTTCAACAAGCCATGGGCAATCCATCTCTCCAAAGTGAAGTGCAACGGCAGCTCCGTGCTCACGGGATTCTCCAAGCTCATGACCATGACGAGAGAACACCTAGGAAGCCTCCTTGTGAGACTACCAAAAGAGGTCTCTCTCCGATTCGGGAAGAAGAAGAGAATCCATATGAAGGGCTCAAGAACTTACTTCTTGATGATGCATCTCCTTCCCAAAGGAGAACTCAAGAGCCCCCACCGAAGGAAAGAGAAAGAAGCGAGTCTCCCGCCACCTCGGCGGAGATGGCTCCACGAAGACGGCGGGCTAAACGCTCTCCATCACCACCAAAGCGGAGAAGACCATCACACTCTTCTCCACGCCATAATTCAAAGAGGGATGATAAAAAGCAAGAGAAGAAAAAGGCGAGAAAGAGGACACCCTCTTCTCCATCTTCTTCATCCTCTTCCTCTTATGAAAGCTATGGTGAAGACGACAAAGATCAAGACAAGAAAAAGGCGAGAAAGAGGTCACCCTCTTCTCCACCTTCTTCAAATTCTTCATCTTCTGAAGAAAGTGATGGTGGAACTTTTGAACCATCAAAAAGAAGAGGCCATAGGAAATCCTATGCCGCATGGAAGAGGTTGTCCAAGCTGAAGAAATTCAAAGAGGGAGGGAAGAGCATCTCTTTCCTTACCTATGATGGCACCTTCGGTGCTACAGACAAAGTTTTGGCCTTTATCCAGCAATTCGATGCGGCGTTTGGAGATGAGGGCTTCACGGAGTCCTCTAAGCTACGCCATGTAGCTATGCACTTTCAGAAGTCCGCCAGACAATGGTGGTCTAGCCTACGAGCCAACGGTGAAGCTCCACGAACATGGAAGGCTTTAAGAGCTTCCATTATGAAGCAGTTTTTGGCCACCGATGCCAAAGACAAAGTACTCACCGAATGGCGAAGCTTAAAGCTCTCTCCCAATGAATCCATCCACAAATATGTAGACAAGTTTTGGGACCTACAACTCAAAGCCACTGTCTTCAAAAAGTTGGATTTTGGAGAGCAAAAGCAACAATTTTGTGCGGGCTTAACCGAAGAAATGGCGGAGTATGTCAACTCCCAAAGGCCACGTACCATATCGGCGGTAATACACCATACTATGGTGGCCTCGCGAATCAATTTCCAAACGGGGGGTAAAAGAAATAATAAGCCCCCGGAAAACAAAGGTTCCAATGAGCCTAAGGGGAAGGACAATGTCCAAAAGTCTCCTAAGGGCAATTCCAACAAAGCTAAAGAGAAGGGAGTTTACAAAGGAAAGAATAAACTCTCTCTTGAAGAGCTTGAGCGTTATCGTAAAGATAACCGGTGTTTCAAGTGCGGCGAACAAGGGCATGCGTACCGCGCTTGTCCCCAAAAGAACAACCGCCAAGATCCTCCTAGAGCTTCTTTGGTTGAAATCCAAGAGGAGGAGATTCCCCAAACTCACCACAAAGGATCTCCTCTATGCCATGCTTGGGGAAAGGTAAGAGAACATGATGCTTTTATTCTCTTTGACCCTGGTTCTACTCACAATTTTATATCTATGGAGTTAGCCACCAAGCTAGGCATACAATCCTACGAGATGGGAGATATCCTACCCGCAGATAGTGCCTTCAAGGGGCAAGAAGCTTCAGTCACTCCCTTAATCGGGAAATTGAGGCTTCATGTCCAAGTCTATGTGGACAAAGAGGATTTCTTTATCTCTCCTCTCAAGCATGAGGATGTAATCCTAGGGGCACCATGGTTTGACCGTCTGGCTGCCCATGTTAAATTTCCTGAAAGGAGAATCTCCTTTAAGTTCAGGGAAAAGGACATGTATATAGATGCTAGGGAGATGGGTAACACCATCCCCATTGTACATACACCAGCTTTCAACAAGTCAATAAAGAGCTCTATTTCCGTGTACATGATTTTTGTTAAAGATTCTCAAAATGAACCTAATGCTTTAGCAAAAGAAAATAAAAGCAACCAAAAGGAATTAGAGTTATCCAATTTTCTCAAGGGGTTTCAAGATGTCTTTATTGACGACATCCCTTCTGAGCTACCTCCTAAACGAGGTAATGACGACCATGCAATTGAACTTCTTCCAGGAAGTTCACCGCCTAACAAACCTCCTTATAGAGTTTCTCAAGCTCAACAAGAGGAGATTATGCGGCAAGTGCATGAGTTAATTGAGAAGGGCATGGTTAGGCCTAGCTCATCTCCATTTTGCTCACCTGTGCTATTAGTGCAAAAGAAAGACGGCACATATCGTATGTGTGTCGACTATAGAGCACTAAATAGGATCACTATCAAGAATAGGTTTCCCGTTCCACGGGTAGAAGACCTATTTGATAAGCTACAAGGATCGACCTACTTCAGTAGGATTGACCTAAAAAGTGGCTATCATCAAATAAGGATAGTTGATCAAGACATTGTAAAGACCGCATTTCGTACTACATTTGGTCTTTACGAATACATTGTCATGCCTTTTGGCTTGACTAATGCACCAGCCACATTTAACCGCTTGATGGAGAAGCTGTTCAAACCTCATCGAACCTTCACTGGAGTGTTCTTTGATGATATTATCATCTACTCTAATTCATTAGAGGAACATAAGCAACACCTCCAGGTAATATTTCAAGTTTTAAGAGAGAATAAACTTTATGTTAATCGAAAGAAAAGTGAATTTTTCTTGCAAGAGATTCAATATTTAGGTCACATTATCTCTCAAGATGGAATCCAAATGGATCCATCCAAGTTAGAGGTAATAAAAGGATGGCCTAAACCAAGGAATCTTCATGAACTAAGAAGCTTTATAGGTATGTGTGCATACTATAGACGCTTCATAGAAAAGTTCTCACAAATTGCGGGACCATTACATGACCTAACAAAGAAAAATGTTAGGTATACGTGGTCTGCTAAGGAGAACAATGCTTTCGAAAAGCTTAAAGAAAAGCTTATCTCTCAACCTGTGCTTACACTACCGGATCTCTCAAAACCATTTGAGGTCCAATGTGATGCTTGTGGTGATTGCCTTGGGGCTGTTTTGCTCCAAGAAGGGCACGCCATAGGCTATGAGAGTCGAAGGCTCGACCCTGTTGAGCAAGCTCTAGGCATATACGAAAAAGAACTCCTTGCAGTTCTACATGCCTTAGACTCATGGAAGCACTATTTATTGGGGACTCCTTTCATTCTCCGAACGGATCACCAAAGTCTTAAGTACTTCATGACGCAGACCAAGCTCTCCGACAAACAAATGAGGTGGGCAAATTTCCTTTCGCAATTTCATTTTCATATTGCTCACATTGCTGGCAAGCATAATCAAGTAGCCGATGCACTCTCAAGACGACCAAGAGTGAATGCGGTTTCCATAGCAACTCACAATGATCTATCTTCAATGATAGATGAGTATGCTATTGATCCCGATTTTAGAGATGTGATTTCAGCCCTTGCATTAGGGAAGAAAGAAGAACCATTTACTTTACAAGATGGTTATCTTCTCTATGGCAATAGACTATGCGTTACTAACTCACTACGTGAGAAAGTAATGTATGAATCTCATGCTCCCCCATATGCGGGGCATAGAGGGATTCAGTCTACCCTAAAGGGAATTGAAACATATTTCTATTGGCCTACCATGAAAGTGAACATACATGAGTATGTTTCCAAATGTGTGGTATGTCAAAAGACAAAATTTGATAGAGGGAAGCAACTTGGATTGCTTCAACCCTTGCCAATCCCTAATTCACCATGGGAGAGCATATCCATGGATTTTATCTTTGGATTGCCTAAGTCTATCCATGGGAATACGGGAATATGGACGATAGTAGACAGGTTCAGTAAACAAGCTCATTTTATACCTGTCAAAAAGACTATCAAAGCCCATCAAATGGCAACCCTCTTCATTTCACAAATTTTCAAGTACCATGGCTTGCCAATGTCCATAGTGTCGGATAGAGATCCTAGGATGACCAGTAATTTCTGGAAGGGTCTCTTTGAGAATTTAGGAACAAGGCTAAACTTCTCTTCGGCCTATCATCCACAAACTGATGGCCAAAGTGAAATAGCTAACCTAACTATTCTCGATCTACTAAAAGCCTATGTAACGGAAGTAGATCAAAGATCCCAATGGGAGAAGTACTTACCCTTAGTAGAGTATGCTTACAATAACACTGTACATACTTCTACAGGAAAAGCACCTTTCGAGGTAATTGAGGGAAGATCAAAAAGTCCCTTGCTACTTAAGGTACATGGGAAGATCTTCGCTGCAGATGAGTATAGCCGAGACCTACAAGAATCTTTCCAAAAGATTAAGGATGCTATCTCTATCTCACAGCAAAGGCAAAAGGCTGCTGCTGACAAGCACAGAAGAGCCCAAGCCTTTAAAGAAAACGATTGGGTCTTGTTAAAGTTTCCCAAGGCTCGATTAAGGCACACGACGGGCAAGAATCCTACGGGCCACCAAAAGTACTATGCTAAACTAGCAAAAAGGTACTATGGTCCCTTCCAGATTCTTAGGCCAATCAATGAGATGGCCTATCAACTTAAGTTGCCCAATCATTGGCTCATACACAATGCTTTTCATGTGAGCCTTTTAAAGCCTTACAAAGGAGAGCCACCTCAAGAACCAACTATTGAAGACCCACCGGAGATCGAAGACCACGAGGAGGTACTGCAGCCCGAGTCCATTCTCCGACATGAAGACAAGGTATTAAGAGGCGGTAAGACTATCAGACGATATCTTATTAAATTTAAGAATTATCCTTTTGAAGATGCTAGATGGATGCAAGGCATACAATTAAAGGATAACCTAAACCTTGTCAATGCTTACAATGCTTCCCAAGAGTAAGCAAATGTACAAAATGTTAAAAATGAACAAAATTTTTTGTCTTATAAGACTCTCTTTTTCTTGATTTGTGCACAAAAATGAAGAAGTATGCATGCTTAGATCAAGTTTGTGGAGACGACGTCTCCCAAACACCAAGTAGAGCTTGTCACTCTACTATGGAAGACTGATAGGACTAATGTGCAGACATGCTTGCGGCAGCCTCAGGCTCTCAAGCGCCAAATGGACTAGTCATCCATTATGGAATGATGTCGTAGGGTAACATAGGGATCCTCTACCCGCTAAGAAAAGGACTCATGCATATGCTTTATCTTCTCTAATGCATAGTCGAGGACGACTATGATTTCAAGAGAGAGGTAATGTCATAATAATCAATATCTAATTCTCCTAAATGATTTTCTCATATTAAACTGATCATTTAATGTGGGGAAGTGCCAAGGGAGAAAAAGCTAGAATATTGGTTAAGTTAGCAGACCTGCCACAGTAGGGATCCAAAGGAGGGAAAATAGGGATCCAAAGGGGGGGCCATCTGCAAAAGAGCCATGTGAAACAATGGGCCAAAAAGACCCTAAGGTTCAGCCCATTAACACTTCCAAAATGCTAAGGTTCCAAAATTCAAAGGTTGTGTCCAAAGGTTGACCCTAGGGAAAATTGGATGCTTAGTGTGAGCTCAAAAAGTCTTTGCATATCCCTACATGGGAGGGGGCGAGCCCCAAAGCTAGGGGATGAGAGAGAAATCTACACACACACACACAGGCTCCCTTTACACAAAGGGAATGAGGGACACATGTCAGCTCCCTAGGCCAGATGCCCACAAGGTGTGCCCAATTCCTATTGGAAGACCCTTGAAGTGGACCAATGAGAATTAAGCTAGAGTAAATCTAGTTTAATTAATTTAAAAACATTTAATAAAAGAAACCAATAAGAATTAAGTGTCCTAGAAGACTATTGGGCAGTCTCCCAAGGGGTCCAATGAGCATTCAGGAGCCCCATGGCTTGCCTGATTCCTATTGGCCAGGAGGCAAAGGGGTCCAATGAGAGTTTAGTTTAATTATTTAATTACCTAAAGCTCTCACAAAAGGGGAAAGGGGGACACATGTCAGAAGGCTATCACTTATGCTGCTTAATCCCTATTGGCTTGACCTGGGGGAGGTCCAATGAGGCAAAAGCCAGCCTAACTTAGCAGCTAGGGCTCGCCCAAGAGAGAGAGGGGGCTGATTTTTGCTTGGCATTGACACACACACTCTCACACTGGACCATGTGTGAAGGGAAAATACTCTATCTCCTCCCAAGCTTTAATGGAGAGCTCATCACCTACTCCAAGCTTGTGAGATAGAAGCCTACATCAACACTCTCTTGGCATGTGGATGCAAATCCAACCAAGAGCCAAGCTTCAATGCATGCTCATCTTCTCTACCAAGCTAATTACTAAGCTAAGCTATGCTAATATGAGTGATTATGTGAGGAGATGTACTTCTTTCTCGTAAGATACTTCTTTTTCCTCTCAATCTACTCTCATACCCTGCTAGCTCTCACCATCTTCGAAGGTGTGTGAGGTCTTGGGTTTGAGAACGGGGATAATTCAAGTTGTGTTTGATTAAGTGTTTTGCTTGGTGTATGAAGCTTCCATCTTCATTGCACTAGCTAGTCTTGAAGGAACACAAAGAATTGTATTGTACAATGTCTCTCTTGATGGGAGAAACCATAATACAAAGCCTTTTGGAGGGGGGACCGGCTCCATGCAAATCCGGTCCTCAACTGTTGTCAATAGCTTAATTGCTCTCTCTTTTGAAAGTATTGTCGATGCTATCTAACTAGGTGTTATGCTTTTTGTTGCTCTCTCCACCCAAGCACTCTTGTAATTCTCATTAGGAATCAACTCTAATGAAATGCCCACTATGTTCATGCTAAATTCCGCTACACAAAAGATTTTAGGCCATTAAATGTTACAGGAAGCAACCTCTGCAAACTTTCGAATGAACCGTCTGTAGTACGAACAGAGTCCCAAGAAGCTTTCAACTTCATCGACATTCTTCAAATCGGGCCATTTACGGATAGTGTCTATCTTGGCCGGATCCATTTGCACTCCTGTCGCTGAGACAAAGTGTCCCAAAAAAAAAATGTATCTCTGAAGCATATGATCTCTGTGTTTTGCTTCATTCTTGGAGAAAACAATGATAGCATCAAAGAAAGTGCCAACAAATAGCCTATACTCTCGAAAAATCGTGTCCATTTGGTTAAGCCAAAAGGCATCACCAAAAACTCAAATAACCCAAAAGTCATCCGAAAGGCTGTCTTATAGACATCTCCCGGTACGATTTGGTTCTAATCATATCCACTCTTCAAGTCAATCCTTCTTAAGCACGAGGATCCCTGTAACTTGTCGAGTATATCATTGATCCTAGGAATCGGAAATCTGTTCTTGATGGGTGATCTCATTGAGAGCGCTATAATCGATATACATTTTCCAAGATCCGTCTTTCTTCAAATCCAACAACAGTGGAGAGCAATACGGTGAAGTACTATGCTGGACAAGACCCTTTTCCAAGATGTCTTTCATTGGGTTCATAATCTTTTCATTTTGTACTCGACTCACACGGTAAGGTGGCCGGTTCGGTGGCGTGCTTCCAGGTATCAGATCAATGGTTTGATCTTCAGGCCCTCTGAAAAGCAATCGGCATGAGTGTGGAGAAAAATCTTGGCGTTCTTTTGATCAGGTCAAAACATATTTAACCTTTATCCATCGTTCATTTCTCTCCCAAAAGAATGAGTAAGAAACTGAAGTTCATCAAGTACGATCTCTAAGCCCTTCATTTATCGTAGTCGCTTTCTCAGCCCGGTAGTCAACCACGGCGTAGTTCTTGTGGTACCAAGGGATCCTGAGTAGAACGTCACTCGCGTGCCCTAAACACCCCTGTCGTTGAAAAAAAGGTTTGCCAATGCTCGGTGTAATGGCAACATCCAATCCGGGTGCCAGTCGAACTACCTCTGCCTGTGGCGTCAGTCTGTCAAGCGTAATTCCAAATTGAGCCGCCAATTCCAAGTGAAAAGAAGTTGGCCTTGGCTCCTTCAAGAGCGCTTCGTGATCCTTCACTTTGCGCCAATAGCGGCAAAGTTTGTACTTTCATTCATTAGATTCGGTGCAGGTCCCACGCCATGTGGTAACAGTTCTGCTTTTCTATTGACCTTTTTCTGCCAGGTTCCTCAGCTGCTCTCGAACTCTCAGGCCTGTCATCGTCTTTATCATTCTGTTCTTTCTGTGTCTTTTTAGGGCACTAATTCGCGGAGATATATCCATGTTCCCCGCATCCAAAGCACTTCCCCTCTTTGATGAAGCGAGCTCTCTCCTCAGGAGTAAGCTTGGTCATGCATCCTTTTTCTCTGGGTTGCTCTTTTTTCTTTCTACTTTCATTCCCAGAAGTCTGTTCGGCTCATTGTGTCATGGCCTCATGTGTGGGGTAGGTCAGACTACCAGAGTGAATGGCAAAGCCTTGCTTCGCATGACTCATCAACTCCTGAATAGAAGCTGACTTCTATTCCAAGCAGTGATCTCGGATCTCTATAGGTAGACCCAAGGTAAACTGCTCAATCTGTTCTCTGAATGAGATCTTCTTGATTGAAGAGGCGGGTAGAAAAGAGCTCCAGAATCTTTCACAATAAGCATTGATTGTATCTTTCTTGGTCATCCGAAGATGGCTCCAAGCAGCTCATATATCTCGTTCATATTCTTGCGTCAGCCAAGAAGAAATAAAAAGCTTCTTAAATTTCAGCCATTTAACTGGCGCAATCTTGTTAAAAGAAGCGTGGACCACCAAGTACGAGCATTCCCCTTAAAGTAAGAGGCAGCTCTCCGAATCTTGGAGTGCTCTGAAGAGCGTCCTCCCGTAAAAGCGATTTCAAACTGCTGTATAAAAGACAAAGCCTTCGAAGCATCCGAGTATCCTAAAAAAGTATCAAACTTGATCAAGTGGCCACCTTTCTTAAACACTCGGACTTTCTTGCTTTTATCTTCGAGAAAGTCATACTGGTTAGCTTTGTAAAAAAATTCTTCTTGTTCACATAAAAGTTTCCGTCATCAGTAGACGAGTCATCAGTAGAACTGTCAATCTCTGGGCGAGATGTAGCCTTCTTTGCCTTTTTCTTGCCCTTTCCGAAGCTTTGTTTCTTGCTTCGCTTTTTGCTTTTTCTGTCTTCTTCGCTCGAGTCTGAAGAGCTAGAAGAACTGTCAAAAGAAGAAGAAGAACTGGGTACCTTCAAACTTGACATGCTTCTTCTGTTTCTTTGCCTTGTCCAATATCGACCGACGACCCAAATATCTCGGGAAGTCAGTGCCTTTCTTCTGCTTTTTGCCGTGCTTTTTGTCTTTCTTTTGCACGTCGAAAAGCTGAGCAATCCGTGCATCAACCACGTTCTCCAGTTCCTTCTCCATATATTTCTTGGAGGCAGAAGGTTTCTTGAGAGGGGGTTTCAGGAGGGGTGTTGTGGTTCTCTGCCACTCCGTCTGTACCTCTTCCAAAGCGGGAAGAAGAAAATCCATACGAAGGACTCAAGAATTTACTTCTTGATGATGCATCTCCTTCCCAAAGGAGAACTCAAGAGCCTCCACCGAAGGAAAGAGAAAGAAGTGAGTCTCCCGCCACCTCGGCAGAGATGGCTCCACAAAGATGACGGGCTAAACGCTCTCCATCACCACCAAAGCGGAGAAGACCATCGCACCCTTCTCCACACCATAATTCAAAGAGGGATGATAAAAAGCAAGAGAAGAAAAAGGCGAGAAAGAGGACACCCTCTTCTCCATCTTCTTCATCCTCTTCCTCTTATGAAAGTGATGGTGAAGACGACAAAGATCAAGACAAGAAAAAGGCGAGAACTGCCAATGTTAAATTCCCTGAAAGGAGAATCTCCTTTAAGTTCAGGGAAAAAGACATGTATATAGATGCTAAGGAAATGGGCAACACTATTCCCATTGTACATACACCAGCTTTCAACAAGTCAATAAAGAGCTCTATTTCCGTGTACATGATTTTTGTTAAAGATTCTCAAAATGAACCTAATGCTTTAGCAAAAGAAAATAAAAGCAACCAAAAGGAATTAGAGTTATCCAATTTTCTCAAGGGGTTTCAAGATGTTTTTATTGACGACATCCCTTGTGAGCTACCTCCTAAACGAGGTAATGATGACCATGCAATTGAACTTCTTCCAGGAAGTTCACCGCCTAACAAACCTCCTTATAGAGTTTCTCAAGCTCAACAAGAGGATATTATGTGGCAAGTGCATGAGTTAGTTGAGAAGGGCATGGTTAGGCCTAGCTCATCTCCATTTTGCTCACCTATGCTATTAGTGCAAAAGAAAGACGGCACATATCGTATGTGTGTCGACTATAGAGCACTAAATAGGATCACTATCAAGAATAGGTTTCTCGTTCCATGGGTAGAAGACCTATTTGATAAGCTACAAGGATTGACCTACTTCAATAGGATTGACCTAAAAAGTTGCTATCATCAAATAAGGATAGTTGATCAAGACATTGTAAAGACCACATTTCGCACCACATTTGGTCTTTACGAATACATTGTCATGCCTTTTGGCTTGACCAATGCACCAGCCACATTCAACCGCTTGATGGAGAAGCTGTTCAGGCCTCATCGAACCTTCACTGTAGTGTTCTTTGATGATATTATCATCTACTCTAATTCATTAGACGAACACAAGCAACACCTCCAGGTAATATTTCAAGTTTTAAGAGAGAATAAACTTTATGTTAATCGAAAGAAAAGTGAATTTTTCTTGCAAGAGATTCAGTATTTGGGTCACATTATCTCTCAAGATGGCATCCAAATGGATCCATCAAAGTTAGAGGTAATAAAAGGATGGCCTAAACCAAGGAATCTTCATGAACTAAGAATCTTTATAGGTATGTGTGCATACTATAGACGCTTCATAGAAAAGTTCTCACAAATTGTGGGACCATTAGATGACCTAACAAAGAAAAGCGTTAGGTATACATGGTCTGCTAAGGAGAACAATGCTTTCAAAAAGCTTAAAGAAAATCTTATCTCTCAACATGTGCTTACACTACCGGATCTCTCAAAACCATTTGAGGTCGAATGTGATGCGTGTGGTGATTGCCTTGGAGCTGTTTTGCTCCAAGAAGGGCACGCCATAGGCTATGAAAGTCGAAGCCTCGACCCTGTTGAGCAAGCTCTAGGCATATATGAAAGAGAACTCCTTGCAGTTCTACATGCCTTAGACTCATGGAAGCACTATTTATTCGGGACTTTTTTCATTCTGCGAACGAATCACCAAAGTCTTAAGTACTTCATGACGCAGACCAAGCTCTCCGACAAACAAATGAGGTGGGAAAAATTCCTTTCTCAATTTCATTTTCATACTGCTCACATTGCTGGCAAGCATAATCAAGTAGTTGATACACTCTCAAGACGGCCGAGAGTGAATGCGGTTTCCATAGCAACTCACAATGATCTATCTTCAATGATAGATGAGTATGCTATTGATCCCGATTTTAGAGATGTGATTTCAACCCTTGCATTAGGGAAGAAAGAAGAACCATTTACTTTACAAGATGGTTATCTTCCCTACGGCAATAGACTATGTGTTACTAACTCACTACGTGAGAAAGTAATGTATGAATCTCATGCTCCACCTTATGCGGGGCATAGAGGGATTCAGTCTACCTTAAAGGGAATTGAAACATATTTCTATTGGCCTACCATGAAAGTTAACATACAAGAGTATGTTTCTAAATGTGTGGTATGCCAAAAGACAAAATTTGATAGAGGGAAGCAACTTGGATTGCTTCAACCCTTGCCAATCCCTAATTCACCATGGGAGAGCATATCCATGGATTTTATCTTTGGATTGCCTAAGTCTATCCATGGGAATATGGACGATAGTAGACAGGTTCAGTAAATAAGCTCATTTTATACCTGTCAAAAAGACTATCAAAGCCCATCAAATGGCAACCCTCTTCATTTCACAAATTTTCAAGTACCATGGCTTGCCAATGTCCATAGTGTTGGATAGAGATCCTAGAATGACCAGTAATTTGTGGAATTCTCTCTTTGAGAATTTAGGGACAAGGCTAAACTTCTCTTCAGCCTATCATCCACAAACGGATGGCCAAAGTGAAATAGCTAACCTAACAATTCTCGATCTACTAAAAGCCTATGTAACGGAAGTAGATCAAAGATCCCAATGGGAGAAGTACTTACCCTTTGTGGAGTATGCTTACAATAACATTGTACATACTTCCACGGGAAAAGCACCTTTCGAGGTAATTGAGGGACGATCAAAAAGTCCCTTGCTACTTAAGGTACATGGGAAGATCTTCGTTGTAGATGAGTATAGCCGAGACCTACAAGAATCTTTTCAAAAGATTAAGGATGCTATCTCTATCTCACAACAAAGGCAAAAGGCTTCTACTGACAAGCACAGAAGAGCTCAAGCCTTTAAGGAAAATGATTGGGTCTTGCTTAAGTTTCCCAAGGCTCGGTTAAGGCACACGACGGGCAAGAATCCTACGGGCCACCAAAAGTACTATGCCAAGCTGGCAAAAAGGTATTATGGTCCCTTCCAGATTCTTAGGCCAATCAATGAGATGGTCTATCAACTCAAGTTTCCCAATCATTGGCTCATACACAATGCTTTCCATGTGAGCCTATTAAAGCCTTACAAAGGAGAGACACCTTAAGAACCAACTACTGAAGACCCACCGGAGATCGAGGACCAAGAGGAGGTGCTGGAGCCCGAGTCCATTCTTCGACATGAAGACAAGGTACTAAGAGGCGGTAAGACTATCCGACGATATCTTATTAAGTTTAAGAATTATCCTTTTGAAGATGCTATATGGATGCAAGGCATACAATTAAAGGATAACCTAAACCTTGTCAATGCTTACAATGCTTCCCAAGAGTAAGAAAATGTACAAAATGTTAAAAATGAACAAAGTTTTTGTCTTATAAGACTCTCTTTTTCTTTATTGTGCACAAAAATGAAGTAGTATGTATGCTTAGATCAAGTTTGCGGAGACGACGTCCCCCAAACACCAAGTAGAGCTTGTCACTCTACTATGGAAGATTGATAAGACTAATGTGCAGACATGCTTGCGGCAGGCCTCAGGCTCTCAAGCACCAGATGGACTAGTCATCCATTGTGGAATGATGACGTAGGGTACCATAGGGATCCTCTACCCGCTAAGAAAAGGACTCATGAATATGCTTTATCTTCTCTACACCATAGTCGAGGACGACTATGATTTCAAGAGAGAGGTAATGTCATAATAATCAATATCTGATTCTCCTAAATGATTTTCTCGTGTTAAAGTGATCATTTAATATGGGGAAGTGCCAGGGGAGAAAAAGATAGAATATTGGTTAAGCTAGCAGGCCGGCCACAGTAGGGATCCAAAGGAGAGAAAATAGGGATCCAAAGGGGGGGCCATCTGCAAAAGAGCCATGTGCAACAATGGGCTAAAAAGACCCTAAGGTTCAACCCATTAAGACTTCCAAAATGCTAAGGTTCCAAAATTCAAAGGTTGTGTCCAAAGGCCAACCATGGGGGAATTGGATGCTTTGTGTGTTTCAAAAAAGTCTTTACAAATCCCTACTTAGGAGGGGGCGAGCCTTGCTTGTAGGGGATGAGAGAGAAAGTCACACACACACACAAGCTCTCTTTACACAAAGGGAATGAGGGACACATGTCAGCTCCCTAGCCCAGATGCCCACAAGGTGTACCCAATTCTATTGGATGGACTTGGAGGTGGACCAATGAGAGTTGGGCTAGAGTAAATCTAGTTTAATTAATTTAAAAACACTTAATAAAAGAACCAATGAGAATTAAGTCCTCTAGAAGAATATTGGACAGTCTCCCAAGGGATCCAATGAGCATTGAGCAGCCCAATGGCTTGTCTGATTCCTATTGGCCAGGAGGCAAAGGGTTCCAATGAGGGTTTAGTTTAATTATTAAATTACCTAAAGCTCTCACAAAAGGGGAAAGGGGGACACACATGTCAGAAGGCTATCACTTATGCTGCTTAATTTTCATTGGCTAGCTCTAGGGAGATCCAATGAGAGGGAAGCATGAGCAAATAGCAAGAGGGGTCGACCAAGAGAGAGGCGGGGCTGATTTTTGCAAGGAATTATCATACACACACTCACACAATATCATGTGTGAAGTAAAGAAGACTCTCTCTCCTTCTCAAGCTTAAATGGAAAGCTTACCACCTACTCCAAGCTTGTGAGAAGGGAGGCCTACACCAACAACTCTTGGCTTTGTGATGCAAATCCAACCAAGATCCAAGCTTCAATGCATGCTCGTCTCCTCTACCATGCTAATTACTAAGCTAAGCTATGCTAGTGATTATGTGAGGAGATGTACATCTTTCTCGTAAGACTACTCCTTCTTCCTCTCAATCTACTCTCATACCCTGCTAGCTCTCACCATCTTCAAAGGTGTGAGGTCTTGGGTCTGAGACCGGGGATAATTGATGTTGTGTTTGATAAGTGTTTTGCTTAGTGCGTGAAGCTTTCATCTTCATTGCACTAGCTAGTCTTGAAGGAACACAAAGAATTGTATTGTACAATGTCTCTCTTGATAGGAGAAACCATAATACAAAGCCTTTTGGAGGGGGGACCGGCTCCATGAAAATCCGGTCCTCAACTGTTGTCAATAGCTTAATTTCTCTCTCTTTTGAAAGTATTGTTCATGCTATCTAACTAGGTGTTATGCTTTTTGTTGCTCTCTCCATCAAGCACTCTTGTAATTCTCATTAGGAATCTATTCTAATGAAAGGCCCACTATGTTCATGCTAATTTCCGCTACATACAACTTTTCAGGCCATTAAATGTTACAATGTCGATATGCGTTGGCAAATTCCGATTGGACAAAACAGCGAAGACCTCATTTTCGGGACTACCAAAAGGTGGTGGCCTCAACCCTCCAGACATGAAGAAGGCTGAGCTGCTTTTGAGCGTGGGATGCACAATGGCGTTGATCTCGCGGCCCCACTACCCAAATCTCACGAGCTGCCATGCCACCCATTGATATTTGGAGGTGATAATGTACTAAATCTATCTATTCCAAGCAATGTGAATTAGACTAGGTAGGCACGTAATCTACGGATCAATTAATTGGAATAAATGGTGCTTGACTTTATGCAACAAGAAGGCATTGAAGAGGTTACTATTTGCAATGTGGTAATCATTCTTTTGTTGTATGCAGATGATGTAGTGCTTCTATCACACCCTTTAGAGGATGTACAAATGCTTATGTTTTTTGTCGAGAACTTTTGATTGCATAGTGGGCTGATTTGAATAACAGGTCTTGAGTTCACTCTCGTCATATAAATATGTGAGGTCTCTTGGGATAGTTTCCTACAACAGTAAAATTTTCTTCTTCTCAAATGTGGGAGTGTGAGTGTGTTACTAAAAAGAGGAAAATGGTATAACCTTTATATCACCCAAGTGTGGTAGACTGGTTATGCCATTCCCCTCTTGAATAATAGGTGTTGAGTTCAACTCTCCTCGGATAGATCTTTGAGGTCTCTTGGGATAATTTCCTACGACATTAAAAATATCTTCTTCTTCTTCTTCTTCTTCTTCTTCTTCTTCTTCTCTTCTCTCTCTCTCTCTCTCTCTCTCTCTCTCTCTCTCTCTCTCTCTCTCTCTCTCTCTCTCACACACACACACACACACACACACACACACACACACACACACACACAAAAACCTCAATCCCTCTCCCCTTGTGGCTTTGTGGAGTTCAACCCCTTGCCAACTTGATACGTGAGCTCTATGTGTTGAGCTCACAATTCCTCCACATATGTGTGTGTGTGTGTGTGTGTGTGTGTGTGTGTGTGTGTGTGTGTGTGTGTGTGTGTGTGTGTGTGTGTGTGTGTGTGTGTGTGTGTGTGTGTGTGTGTGTGTGTGTGTGTGTGCATGTGTGTGTGTGTACATACATACATACATGTGTATGTATGTATATATTTATTTATTTATTTATTTATATATGTATATGTATATATATACATATAGAGATATATATATACATATAGACATATATATATATATATCACCCAAGTGTGGTAGATTGGTTATGCCATTTCCCTCTTGAATAACATCACTTGAGTTCAATTCTCATCGACAGATAGATCTTTGAGGTGTCTTGGGATAGTTTCCAACGATATTAAAATTCTCTTCTTCTCGGGTGTCTATGTGGGGATGTGTGAGTGTGTTAATAAAAAGAGAAAAATGGTATAATCTTTCTATGACCCAAGTGTGGTGGATTGGTTATGCCATTTCCCTCTTGAATAACAGGTCTTGAGTTTACTCTCGTCATATAAATATGTGAGGGCTCTTGGGATAGTTTCCTACAAAGGTAAAATTCTCTTCTTCTCGAGTGTGGGTGTGTGAGTGTGTTAATAAAAAGAGGAAAATGGTATAACCTTTATATCACCCAAGTGTGGTAGATTGATTATGACATTCCCCTCTTGAATAATAGTTCTTGAGTTCAACTCTCATCGGATAGATCTTTGAGGTCTCTTGGGATAATTTCCTACCACATTAAAATTCTCTTCTTCTTCTTCTTCTTCTTCTTCTTCTTCTTCTCTCTCTCTCTCTCTCTCTCTCTCTCTCTCTCTCTCTCTCTCTGAGATCACAAAAAGCTCAATCCCTCTCCCCTTGTGGCTTTATGGAGTTCAACCCCTTGCCACCTTGATATGTGAGCTCTATGTGTTGAGCTCACAATGCCTCCATAGCCATGGAAGCTCCAAGCTTTGATTTGTTGCTAATGTAGTCGATGTGAAGCTTGTCGAGAAGAGGGAAAGACTCGGAGAGAAGTAACATCACAATCTTTGGCTCTGATAAACTTGTAGAGCAGTACTGGGTGCAAAAGCGGTGCACGGTGCATGTGGAGTGTGAGGGAGGGGAGGAGCAAACACACATTGTAGGTGGATCTTCTCCCCACAATCTATGAGAAAGCCCCTTATTCTTTTATCTAGTAAATAATAAGTTGTGTACAAATGATGGGCAGTTAGACATCTCTGGAGAATCCGGTTGGGGTAAGAGGCACCCCAACACGCCCATAAAAATTGATGGTCATGAAGAATATGACGTTGAGAAAATTTTGACTCCAAAATCTCTCATCAAAGACTTTAGTACCTTGTACATTGGAAAAGTTATGCAAGCGAATGAACATGGGACATGGCAACTAACCTGCATCGAGAATCGACCAAAGTTTGTGAGTTTCATCAACAACGTCCATTGAAACCTGCCTTGACCTCAAGAGTCAAAACCACTCCTTGTGGAACTTGTCACTAGAGGATGGGGTATTGTCATGGATGAGAGCTCCCAAAAAAGTCTAGAAGGTGTTAAAAGGAATATCCTAGAAAAGTGTAGAGGCTTGCATCATTTCTTATGTGATCACTTATGTTAACCTCTAGAAGGAACATCCTAGAAGATTTTAGAAGCTTGTACTAGAAGCTTCTAGAGGATTGCCTACATCATCGCTTAAGTCAGCATCATTGTTTATATCAACATCCATGTGTCATACCTCCTATGCCATGCATCAGTATGCATGTGCACTATGTGTTGACATGTATGTAATGCCATGTGGCACACTCTTGTATTGACATGTGTCCCTCTTAACCTCCCTAAGCACTAGTATAAATGGAGGTCTAAGTTACAAGCCCCTGAGTCTTGGGACAACACCGGTTACGAGGCTCATGCAGGTAAGTACTCTTCTAGTTCGTGCCTTGTTAGCTATCCATGTTCTTGTAATTTAGTCTTGCCTTGTACTCCATTCTTGTAATCTAAGGTTTTTAATCAAGTTATCTTAATTAAGTATTAAGTCTTGTCGCATTCAAGTTCCAAGATCTTGTATTTTTTGTGTGCCTTCTCTCTATCCCCCCCCCCCCCCCTCTAGCTCAAGACATGCTCATAACATAGTCGAGGAAGAGGCAACCACCAAGAATAACAACATAATAATTTTGAGAGATTAAACACAGGTAGTCAAGGAAATTTATGAGGCAAGAAGGAGTTCAAGAGGTCATGGAATCCTAAAAGCTCAAAGTGTTGAATCCAACTTCTCATCCCAATCTGCCCTATTTTGATTCACCAACTTCCTTATTATCATGATCAAGATCTTATTGGTACTCTTTGCTTGTCCATTTGCCTGAGGATAATACATGGTTGATATTCTTGTGCAGTATCATGTGTAGTTTAGTCAGTTTATTGATCACTTTGTTAATAAAATGTCCTCCTTGATCAGAAACCAGCTCATAGGACATGAAAACTTGGTCATAATATTTTTATACAAAAACTTTGTCGCACTCTTTGCTTTGTTATCTCTCAAAGCCACATCTTCCACCCATATTGTGCAATAAGCAACTGCAACCTAGATGTATATGTTCTGTGTAAATCTTGCAAGTGGCTTCACGTGACCAAAAAAAATCGAATGCCCACTTTTGAAATGGTTCCAAAGGTAATACAGGTTGCATTGGCATTCTGTCTACATTCATCATCAATGGTCTACCCTCCCTTTAACACAACAAACAATGAATCTTACTGAATTCCTGAGCATCTTTTATAACAATTGGCCACCAAAGTCCAACTTGAAATATTTTTCTTGCAGTAACATCTTTTGAAAAATGTTCTCCTGAATTACTTGAGTGTGCCTCTGCCAGTACTGCTCTTTGTTAAAACTCTGAAATACATCTCCTTATCACCTGATCAATTCCTCTTTTGTACAAAACTCTTGCAATAACTATAAAAGGTTTACTTCTTAATGCTAATCTTTTCCTTTGATCCTTAGTCATTGCTTCAAGTAACACCCCTTCAGTCAAGAACTGAAGCATATCATCATACCAATCTCCTGAGTTGTCAGTCACCTGAACTAGAAACAGCTCTGCATCAGGAAACTGATCAAGCACTCCTCTAGAATCTTTCTCTCTTGTTTCCAATATACTCAAATAATCGGCTAATACATGAAGTATGCCTGGAGTATGTATCACCACATAATCAAATTCTTGCAAAAGCAGTATCCACCCGGCCAACATCCCTAAAAGGTGGGGCTTATTCTCCAAGTATATCAATGCATGGTGATCCACATGAAAAATTACCCTATTTGCCAATAGGTAATGTCTAAACTTTTACAGTGCATAAACCATTCCCAAGCACTCCCTCTCAGTAACTATGTAATTCTTCTCTGTAGATGCCAGTACCTTGCTTGCATAGTAAATAGGTCTGAACCAACCTCTCCTAGTTTCTTGCATTAATGATGCACCCATTACTACATGAGATGCATCCACAAAGATGTGAAATGGTAACTTTTAATCAAGAACAATCAAAACCGGTGCTACAGTCAGCATGCTCTTCAAATTCCTAAATGCCTTGCTCTGCTCTTCTCCCCATTCAAATACGGCATCCTTCTTTGTAAGCTTTGTTAATGGTGTGCATACATGAGCCAAATATCTCAAGAACCTATTATGCCACTTGACTTGGCCCAAAAATCTACTCAATTGTTTAATTGTTCTAGGTTCTAGTGCCTTATTGATAGCCTCCACCTTTCTAGGATCAATAGACACCCCTTCTTTAGAAATTATATGCCCTAAAAGAAATCCTCTTTTAACTACAAATGCACATTTGGGTGGGCTTAATAACAATCTGAATTCCCTGAATTTCTGAAAGCATAATCTCAAGTGTTCAAGATGCTCCGGCTTCTTTCCCAGAACACTAAAATCATCCAAGAAAACCCTCATAAATGTTGTAAGGAATTCAACAAACACATGTTGTACTGCTTTTTGAAATGTTGGTGGAGCATTTTTCAAGCCAAATGCCATCACATTGCTAGCATAAACTCCCCATTCAATCACAAAAGCTCTTTTTTCCCTATCTTCAAGTGCCATTGAAATTTGGTTGTAACCACTAAAACCATCCAAAAAACTATAAATCTCATGTCCAGCTATTGTATCCAGTAGTGTATCACAAAAAGGTAAAGGAAATGGATCAGTTATTGTAGCAGCATTCAATTTCTTCTAATCCACACACACCCTGATCTTCCTATTCTTCTTTGGAACTACAACAATTGGTGATAACCAATAAATGAAACCTACAGCCAATAGTTTGACAATCTCTTGTTTAACCTGTTTGGCATACTTAGGATTCATCATGCACCTTTGTTGTACAACTGGAATTGCATCTGCTTTCAAATTAATTTTGTGTTGACAAAAGCTAGCATCTACTTCTTTCATATCTGTGTATTCCCATGCAAAAACATCTTTGAATTCTAACAACAATTGTTTCAATTTCAGTTTAAGTTATTCATCCATATCTGTTGATACCTTCATTGTCTGTGGTTCCTCCTGCGTGTTTAGGTTCAGTTCCTGCAGTTCATCCTGAGTCACCCTAGAAATTCTTGCCATCTGATGGTCAAAGGCTCTCTCTGCTTACTTCACTGCCTCAATGGCTTCCACCTCTTCTTTATTTTCAATCCGCAAATTCTCCAACAGGTCATTACCCATCTTGTTAGTTGATTGCTTACTACCATGAGCAATCACTGGTTTTTGAGTTATTGATTGTATCCCATCATCTTCTGGTTGTAACACATACTTGGTTGCTATCTTTTGCACATCAACTTCAAAAATAGGTACAACTGATGAATTAGTTCTAAGAAATTCCTCCTCTACATCCTCTCCAATTGCTTCTAATATATTCATTCCTTTGCAAGAAGTGCCCTGAAACCAGGTGGTATCACCTTTTTTGCATCCATTTGCGTTCTCACTTTCTTCTTTCCTCTTTTAATCACTATTGAATCTGCTCTCCATTGCTGCTTTATTCTTGCTGCTCTCAACCAGGGCCTCCCCAACATCATTGGGTAAGAGCAAGTAGATTCTTCCAACCTGAGAACTACAAAGTTGGCTACAAACTACACTCTCCCAACTAAGATCTGCAAATCCCTCAAAATACCCAAAGACTAAACCTGTCTTTGTCTTGTCATCTTCACCTGAAAAGGTGTTGGATTCCATTTCAAGAGATTCAGACGTTTGCAGGTTGACTCTGGGAGAATATTAACTCCCGACTCGCCATCCAAGAATTCTCCTGGAACAAACACCTTTTCAATAGAGACCCCCACTATTGGTACCTTGTAATCAATCCATTGGTAGGACTTCACATGCTTCTCCACAAAAAATTTCTTTGGTTTCCCTGCCTATTGCTTGATTTAACCTTCCACTTCATTAGTCAATCTTTTCAACAAAGGTTGCGGAAATGTAGGTACCAACCTCAACATTTGATTTACAATAATTGCTATTGGAGCTGACAACAAAGGTTCATAAAATTCATCACCACTGCCTTGCTCCTTTAGTACAAACTTGCTTTTCTCTAATGCACTTTTCCCTTGGTCAGCCAAGGATCTTGCAGTGCATATTCCCTCCTTGGGACTCTCGTACTTTTTTGAGTGCTTTTGTTATCACTGCTTTCTCCTCCTTCCAATTCATAGTGCCATGATCTTCTTTTTCCTGCACAATTGTCTTTCCTGGCTTTGATTTTGACCTTGTTACAGCTATGACTTCAGTGCATCCACTGCTTTCAGGAATGTCCTCAATTTGGATACATGCTACACAGTCACATTTGTAATGCTTACCCATTCCCTGAGTAGACTGACACTCCTGTACTTTTTTATCAGGTTTATGTTCCTCCTGATGAAACTTTACCATGTCTTGATTCCATTCTTTGTCAGTCCATTCTTCTTCAATCCATTCCTTCAACATCACTAAATTAGCCTGACCTAGAGGTCTTTGTTGCTGCTGGGGTGGAGGTTGTTGATCTTGTTCCTGAGGCATGTTGTTATTATTATTGTTGTACACCTGATAATTGGAATGCCTCTATCATTTCTGTGTCTACACCACAGTTCACAATCAGGACCTTGTTTATGTCCCATTGCTCCACAATAATTACATTGCAACTGCTACATATTATTCTGACCTCTGTTTTGGTATCCCCAATTATTTTGGTTTTGGAACCTTCTTTGAGGTGCAGATCCCTGATATCTCATATTAACACCTTGAGAAGCTACCACATTTAAGCTGCCTTCCTCCTTTTCTTAGTAATATACTCAGGTCTTCTTCCCCTAAAATCTGGATTATCATAACAATTCTCATACTCATGACCAAATCTTTCACAAACCTGACATTCTAAAATGGCTCATTCCAATTGTCTGCATTTTTTTTTGAATAATTTTGTTGATTGCATCTATAGTTACTACTTCTTTTCCTTCTTCTGCTTACCCTTATCCTTCTTTTTCTTCTTCTTTTCCTACTTCTTTTCTTTTTCTTCTTCTTTTCTGACCAATCTCCATCATCAATTTAGTTCCACTTTGATATCCTTATTTGAATCTTCATCTTCTAATTCTAAATCATCCAATTTTGAATTTGAATCCTCACTCTACTTTTTCTTCTTTTCCTTTAGTTCTACCTTATCTCCGTATCTTCTTTCAGCTCTTACATCTGCTTCAACCAATTCAGTAAAATCCTGTGCATTTGCTAATGGGGGTCTCCCTGCTACTACACTTTTGGAACTCATTTTTGAGTCCCTTGCAAAAGTAGTCTCCCAATTTAGTGGATTGAAAGGTAAAGTACATGTCCTTAATGGTACAAACTGCAATTTTCTTCTTGTCCTTAAAACTTACGCTAGCAATACATTAACCAGTTGTCCCAAAAGTGGGTCTATTGTGGGAGGTGTTATTTATTGGCCTCTTTGGTTTGCATGTGGGGTCTCTTGCAGCCTGTGTTCAGGTTCTTGCAATTCAGTCCCTACCCCAATAGTTCTTACTCCTGTAGCAACCCCCTTTATAGGTTCTTCTTTGTCATCACTACCAGACTCTTCTTCCTACCTTCCCCTTGCAGAAAATTCTCTACTCAATCTAAACCTTATGCCATATGAGTGTTGTGGTACATTGGACCCTTGCCTTGACCCACTCATGCATTGCTTCTTCTCTTCTGTCTTAAATACTATACCAGCACATTCCTTTCATACAGACTATAACATGAAGGCAAATTACATGCACCAAAAGGTGAAAATGATGTAACTACGTTGTCAAAAATTGCAATTTTGATTTCCCCTGGAAGATTTGGGAAGAACTCCTCCAAGAACTTTGTTGCATATTCCTCATACTCTTCCTGCGGGGTTACCCAATTCCTGCAGCCTTAGTCTATGTGAACCAACATGTCAGTACCCTGCTACATTCCTGAGTTCCATATGGTTTAGGCTGAATTCAAACCAACTGAAGGATTGCGAAAGTGCTAGGGGCTCACAGCCCTAATAGGTATTAAGTACAAGAAACATGTAGTGCAGGAGAAATGGAAGACAGTAGATTGCACATTAAGTCATAGAATTGGAAATCATATGTACTACTTCACTATGTATTCATCATCATCATCAGGTTACAGGCCCAAAACAGCAGTACAACTACAGGATGAATCCAAACTGCTCGTTGGTTACATCTAAAAATTGCTACATGCCATAAGAAAATTCGAGTATTTAAAACTACCTAAGAAGTAGGCACTTGTGTAAACATGCCCCTAAGGTTTAAAACTAAGACCTTAGTTACAATCCAAGATAAGATAAGTACATGGGTACATGATGGCAACTGGATTATTCGCGTACTCATTATGTGGATAGAAGAAGAATAATATGACTTCACTTGTACGATGCCACTCTACAAGGCAGTGGTGGTTGTGAATATCTTCTAGGAATCTTGGACTTGTGACAGAGCTCCATCACTGAAACATGGAAGACTCGATGAATTTTCATAGACTGTGGTTATTGGAGACAATATGTGACTAGATCCACTTTGCTAACTATCTTGAATACTGCAAGTCTTTGATACTCCTTTTTGTGGGAAGGGTGAGATCTTGGTGATATGAACGTCGATCATGGTGGAGAATCCACACTCAATCCCCAATCTTGTATAGTAGATGTTTCATTGAGTGTGCATCTCTGCTACTATTATACCTCTCTTGATCCTCTGTGATATTCTTTGTTAATTCTTTATGAATACTTTGTAGACATGTGGCTAAATTTATGCCAGCTAGATTTTTTATTCGGTGATTCACGTAGACATCCATCCTTGGGTGTTGACCATAATTGGCAAATAATGGAGTATGCTAAGTAAAAGAATGAATATTGTTGTAGGCAAACTCATCCAGGACCAGCAATTCTACCCAATTGTCTTAATGGTAGTTGTTTGTGCATCGGAGATATTTCTTTAAAACTTGATTCGCCTTCTTTATTTTTCCATCACTCAAAAAGGTTAATCTTCACTTTTAGAAGTTAAACATGCCTCTCCACAACTCTAATGCATTTCTTCAATAATGTATGCCACAAGTATGGATTGGCCTAAATTTAACAGTGTTAAAATACTTGCTCTTGGAAGTGGTAAATTGTAGAGTGTTCATATCACAATCAAATTGAGCTATGGATTTAGGAGGCTCACATTGTATTTAGCTTTTGGATAGCCAGTGCTTATCCTGCAACAATACAGGTGTAGTAAGGTGTTGAAATAGCAGAACAGGAGAGAGAGAGAGAGAGAGAGTTGTAGTAGAATTTATAGAGAGAGAAGAGAGATCGTTATTTTTATCCAAATAGGGGGCGTCTTTTTTTCTTGTTGTCCACTTACTAAGTGGGCAGCCGATCACTTATTAAAAAGTATGAAATTGTTCAAAAACTAAATAAGAACTTATGAGCTGAAAAATGATGCTACATCATAGCTCCCACGCATCCCTGGATGCAACCACATGCACAAATACAAAGCAAAAATAGATTTCCTCATGGGAAAGCATTTGCTTTCCCAAAAAGTGTAACAGGAGGGCAACACATGCCAACAAAAAGGAACAGACTGAATAGAGTTTAGACGCTTCAAAACGACTGGATTGAAATAGAAACACTACACATAAGACACGGAGTGGTGCATTTTTCAATGTACCTACATGTGTCGTTCGAGTGCATATGAATTTCTCTCTTGCTTGGAAAAATATGATTTTATTACTAATAGAGGTATGTATGGATATGAATTTAAGGCATCAAGCCACTTACGAGGATATTCCTATTGGTGATAGTTCATGTGACATAAAAATTATACTAAATAAACACATATGAGAACTCTTTCATTACCATATGGAGGCAGGTAGACGCACTTTCATGGATTTTTTAGTGTAGTTTCACATATAGAGAGAAGAAGAAGAAGAGAGTTTTAACGTTATAGGAAACTAGAGAGAGAGAGAGAGAGAGAGAGAGGAGAGAGAGAAGAGAGAGAGAGAGAGAGAGAGAGAGAGAGAGAGAGAGAGAGAGAGAGAGAGAGAGAGAGAGAGAGAGAGAGAGAGATGAAATGAAATTGTATTAACGTCTTCAAAAGGCCAAAATGACTTATGAGACCAAAGCGTTACAATGTGGTGGATTTGATACAAAGTCAAAGTAACAAAATGAAATGAAAAAATGATAAAATAAAAATACTATGGGATCCTAAACTGGTAGGTGTGAACTAAGCAGCTAGCTGGGATAGCTAAATCACAAGTCACAAGAGATCTAGCATCGGTTGCTTGCCTCAAAACAGCTGGTATGATGAGAAATGTCACCAGACTAGAGCTAGACTTCGGAGGGAAGTGCTTTTGGGGGACATCACTCACAGACAGTCACAGATTGACTTCCGATGCCTAGTGCAGCGGAAGAAGAGGGCATTTTTGGCTTGACTAGAGCAGGATCTATACCAGCTATTCTTGAGTCAGGACTCACGTGGGTCATGGCAACTCTTGGAAGTGCATTTGGGGGGACATTCATCACAGACAGGTCACAGATAGACTTCCGATGCCTAGTGCAGCGGAAGAGAGGGCAATTTTGGCTTGACTAGAGCAGGATCTATACCAGCTATTCTTGAGTCAGGACTCACGTGGGTCATGGCAACTCTTCCATGAGCTCCCCCCTCCCCTCCACCTCTCTGCCATTACCTCTGCAGAGACTTGGGGTCATTACGCATCATCTTTGTACACAGTTTTTGGATAGCTGCCCCTTTCCGACCCCCCCCCCCCGATCCATGCCCCACACACATGTGCTTTTTTCACCCCGCTGAGATGGTGAAGAAGGCCATTGATAGGATGAGGACTGGGAGATCATATGATCATGATGTCTTAGTGCCTAAGCATTTCATGCATGCCAGAGATCTACTAGCAGAGCTTCTAGCAGTTATGTTTAACCGTGCCATGTGTGAGGACTTGCTTGCCTGATACTTGGATCCTATCTATGATTGTACCTATCTTCAAATGAGAGACCCTATGGAGCCTGGAAATTATCGCACTATCATGATTGGACACACATTGGCACAGTTGTACGCATTCATTCTTGAGCAGCAGCTGAGTAGATGGGCAGAGAGGGAGGGAATGCGTGCAACTGGGTAGGCAGGGTTCATGAGAGGTTTTTCTACTCTTGACCATATCTTGACACTCAAGGCCATCATCAAGGGGAGAGAGAGAGAGAGAGAGAGAGAGAGAGAGAGAGAGAGAGAGAGAGAGAGAGAGAGAGAGAGAGAGAGAGAGAGAGAGGTGTACTCAAAAGAAAAAAGGCCTTGATCAAGTAAGTTGTAAGACTAGAAGATTAACTAATAGTAGATACAAAAAATTTGCTAGGGTAAAAATCTAAATTTGGAGGGGGGGGGGGCTATTTAAATTATGTTACTATGACATGAGTGCAATAGAAGGGGTTATTAAATCTTAATTTTCTCACATTTTCACATAGAAAAGGGTACCATAAAATAGAATTGAGAAAAAATTCTACAAATTGAATAGAAGAAGGGTGTGAGTTTTAAAATAGTCCTCAAACATACGTATATACACAAAGCTATACGTAGTGATCCCCCCAAGCTAAAATTCATACATGCCACCAAAATTATCACGACATAATAACATCTCACGTGTTCAAGGACTGATTGTTAAAGCTAAATTTATGCATATGAGAAATTTCGCTCCAAGGCAAGTAGGCTCATTGCATATAAACAGAGTTAAGTAACGTGTGTGTGTGTGTGTGTGTGTGTGTGTGTGTGTTGTGTGTGTGTGTGTGTGTGTGTGTGTGTGTGTGTGTGTGTGTTGTGTGTGTGTTGTGTTGTGTGTGTGTGTGTGTGTGTGTGTGTGTGTGTGTGTGTGTGTGTGTGTGTGTGTGTGTGTGTGTGTGTGTGTGTGTGTGTGTGTGTGTGTGTGTGTGTGTGTGTGTGTGTGTGTGTGTGTGAGAGAGAGAGAGAGAGACAGGATCTGGGTGACCCTTAAAAACTCCTAGCATTCAATAGATGGCTTTTGGACACAAATGTTGAAGTCTGCAATGTGTAGGAGCATAAGCTCCATAAACAGCATGGCCGACATATGCACTTTAAGTGTTTTTAATGTTTCTATGGGAGACAAGAAAACTCTGCTTATTCTTGAGTGCTTACTCTTGTTAGAGCTCAGTTGCGACCTCTCTATTTTGGAAGAGCGTGACTTTGACCTGATGTACTTCTCAATGGGGGAATTTCAACTAGTTAATGTCTATGCTCAAATGACATCTAATAAGAGATTTCCCTCTCATCTAATACCTTGGGATGTTGTCAAGCTAACACCTATGAGACCAGAAAGTTACAATGTGGTGGATCTGATACAAAGTCAAAGTAACAAAATAACAACATAACAAAATAAAAATAATATGGAATCCTAAGCTGCTTGATGTGAACTAAGCAAAGTAAGCAGCTGGATGGGATAGGTTAATAGCTAAAACATAGGAGATCTAGCATCGGTCGCTGGTGGATCTCGTCAATCTCCTCCATGGTCAGTAGTCCTGACCGGGCGTTGTGCATGCCTGGCCAAAGTGATCCAAATCCTCTGATGCAGCCTCCGTTTATGTTGTGTTGTCCTTCGCAATCGTGGGCGTTTGGATCTCTCCAGCCCAATCGCTCGGTCGATCAGCGTGCCTCTGGTGCGAGACAAATGTGAGCTCTGCTGTGGTAGTAGCTCCTCCGGTTGTCCAGTGTCGGCTCTAAAGAAATTTGTGATCCGTCTCTGAGACTGGCTAGCCTCTCCTTACATCAGGCTCTCTCTGTGTCTGCTCAGCAAGAGCAAGAACAAACCCAGCCATCTCTAATCCTCATACCCCATGACTCTGGAGAGTGGTCCAAAACCCTCTCTGAAAAAGCAATGGAAGTGGCCTCACATCTCATAGTAGGATGGGGCAGCGGCATGCGTAGTGAAACTCTGTCTCAGCCTCCATGTCACACAAGGGGCATGTCCTGGCCTCTATTGGTACTCTGTTGTATCTCCCAGTCTCAATCCACAGCTAGTGTGAAGATGTGTGTATATGGCCAAGCACATCGTGTCCCACGAGAGTCCATGTATCTACATCTCTCCACCAAATTGTCCTTCATAAGCTGGAGAAGATGCTCTTTGTAGAAAGCCATCTTTGTGCTCAGCTCCTGTGTTGGTTTTATCTACGTCCTCTTGGTGTCTATTTGAGTCAAGTCCTTGCAGATGAGCTTGGTGATCTCGGATCTTGTATGAGTGAGAGTTGGTGCATCCAGTGAGTACTCGAAGGGTGGCAACATTTCTATGATGAACTCATGCGCCTGAAACCATGATGTCATCTCCCCTTACTAACATGTTGTATCTCCCTGCATGGCTAACTGTTGAGAGGACTCAAGTGCAAGGTGGGCATATTTGTCTCTGGAAAGTTCCCACATGCGGTGTATGAAGGAGACTGATCTGGTGAGCGCCTCAACCACAAGTCGGGGGGGGTGCTAGCTTTGCTCGAATAATGACACGCGGTACTGAAGCCTTGACTCTAACGAGCCGCGAGATCATAGAGATTAGAGGTTTCTCCATGTCCCCCCATCTATCAGTGCGACCCGACCTCCTGTGATGATCCAATGAAGGTCCCCATATCTCAACTCCATAGAGCAATGCAGAATCCACCAAAATGCCAAAGAGCCAGAGCTTCATCTCAGGCTCCTGAAAGTGAACCTACAAACACATCGTCTACAATCTACCCAATGATGCATGGACTCTAGTCAATCTGGTTTTTACTGCTCTCCTCAATGAAAATGCTGGTCCGCTAAAAACCACTCCAAGCTAAGTGTAAGCATCTATGTACTCCACTATCTCCTGGCTGTATGTGAATGTAGGTGTTGACCTCTTGATCCATTGTGGGGTGGTATTAAACACCATAACCTTGGTTTTACCAAGGTTGATAGACAACGTTTGTGGGAAAACCTATGCAAAGCATCCAAGTGACATTGCATCCCCTCCGGAGAGTCGGAGATCAACACAATATCATCAGCATATAGCAATAGTGGAATCCATGTCCCTGCAAGTTGTGCACCTCTATCACCATGCTCTCAATGTAGTCAGAAACCTCATCCACATACATACCAAATAGAGTAGGAGAGACCGGGTAGCCCTGCTTCACCCCAATAGTGGAGTAAACCGGTGTAGATAGACTCTCAGAGGTGCGTACATGGCCCACTACTGACCTGTATAATGCCATGATCCCCCAAATGAGCTATGTGGGTACTCCCATCTCCTATAGTCTGTGCATCAATCTAGCTCTGGGTATTGTGTCAAATGCTTTGCGGAAGTCCACAAAGCTACAATAGATCCATCTCCGATGTGATGTGCCCTACTCAATGATGGCTCTGAGTGTCAAGATATGGTCAAGAGTAGAGAAGCCTCTTTTGAACCTTGCCTGCCCGACTGCGCATATCCTCTGCCTCTCTGCCCATCTACTGAGTTGTTGCTCAAGAATAGATGCGTACAACCGTGCCAATGTGTGTCCAATCATGATAGTGCAATGATTCCCAGGATCCATAGGGTCTCCTGACTTGAAGATAGGTACAATAGTAGATAGGCTCCAAGTATCAAGCAAGCCTTCACACATGGCACGGTTAAACATAACTTTCAGAAGCTCTGCTAGTAGATTTCTCGCATGCATGAGATGCTCAGCCACTAGGCCATCATGATCATATGCTCTCCCATTCCTCATCCTGTCAATCATTAGGCAAAATTTGGACTCACAAAGGGGCCCTTTAAGGAGTTTGACTTTACCTCTCTCTACCAAAACGGGCGCATGGATAAATTTTTGCAAACAAACTCCAAAGTTGGCGGAGGTTTGACAGTTAGAATTTCCTCTCCAAGCTCTGTCTACTAATATATAGCACGCCATGAGATTCCTCATATTTTAGAAGATTATTTTTTTGATTCACTTAGATTCCGACAGAGTTGTCACATCATAGGTGAATCAAAAAAAGAATCTTCTAAAATATGAGGAATCTCATGGCGTGCTATATATCAGTAGATAGAGCTTGAAGAGGACATTCTAACTGTCAAACCTCCGCCAACTTTGGAGTTTATTTGCAAAAATTTATCCATGCGCCCGTTTTGGTAGAGAGAGGTAAAGTCAAACTCCTTAAAGGGCCCCTTTGTGAGTCCAAATTTTGCCTAATGGGACTTCTTCACCATCTCAGCGGCGGTGAAAAAACACATGCGTGTGGGCATGGAGCAGGAGGGTCGGGGAGGGGCGGCTGTTCAGGAACTGTGTACAAAGATGAAGCGTACTGGCCCCATGCCTCTATAGAGGTAATGGTAGGGGGAGAGTTCTCATGAAAGAGCCGCCATGCCTCACGTGAGTCCTTACTCAAGAATAGCTGGTATAGATCCTGCTCTAATCGAGCCAAAAATGCCCTCTTCTTCCATCGCACTAGGTGTCGAAAGCCAATTTGTGACTATCTGTGAGTGATGTCCCCCAAAATCATCTCCCTTTGAATTATGGCTCTAGTCTCACGGCATTCCGCATCATACCAATTGTTCTACGGCATACTCCTAGAACGGCATCTCTGATCAGGCTGAGTGTGTGGGTATGCCTCTACTGCTACATCATGTAATGTCTATGTCAGTATAGTAGTAAGCTCCTCTAGAGGTCTCCCTGGCTCCTCAGTGCACATCCGTTTGTAGATCCCATCTATATATACAGATTCCGTCTCTCGCTGAAGGTGTAGCAAGTAGGTGTTGCTGCCCATGGACTGTGTGCTACACGAAACTGAAAAGAGATGGTCATTGACAGAAGGGCATGATACACTTCTACCCCAACAAGTCTGGGTCTAACCGTGAGGATACTAGAGATGACGCTCGATTGTGCCATGACATAATCCATTGTGCTGGCTCCACGTCTATGTGGAAAGCATGTAAAACCTCTCATAGTGGGGAATCTTTGTAGGCCATTCAGGATGGCCAGTTTGTGTGCAATTCCCATGTCTATCAAGTGTCATCCATACTCATTATGTTCCACATTCTGTGATAGTCTAGACAGCGCCGTCTCTACAACATCCAACTCTCTTAGCATCTCCTCTGAAGTATCATAAAATAATGTCTGCTGATGGGCAGTCCTCGCATTGAAGTCCCCTAGAATGATAATATCACCATCTCTAGAGAACTCCCATATGTCATCATCAAAAATAGAAAAGGGGGAATATCCTCTAGGTGATGCATAGACTAACGTACTCGAGGGAAAGTATCAAATAGTAATGTAAAGATATTTGTCTATCTCTGCTCTCAATCTCACCCACATGTACCTAGCCTGCTCATCCCTACAGGCTATATGTATCAATGGTTGCAACTCCTCTCTGAATAACACTGCCACTCCTCCTGAGCCCCACCCTCTGTGCTCTGATCGTGTCTCCTATCTGCAAGCTGTCTCCCCTCTATATCCACTGATGTGAGGCATAGATTTCCGAGGGGCTTGATGTGTCTTAGAGTAGAAAATGATGTCTCTTCCAGTAAAACTATCCTAAAAAGCACCCACTGACGGGAGCAAAGCAAACCCCGAACCCCGATGGCCTCTAAAACACCGGGGACCGAATGCTCGCCTCGAGCCTGTCATGGTAAAGCAAATAGGGGGGCACCACCTAGCTTCAGCGGCTAGGACACAAACAATACACCACCATAACAAAGTTTTCATCCAAGAGAGATGGATGCTTGGGAGTAATGATGAAAAGGAAAGGGAATGAGATCAAGTGAGAGAGACAGAGAGAGAGAGAGAGAGAGAGAGAGGGAGGGGGTATAGCAGCTTAGTACTCAGGCATCACAAAAGGATGGCGAATCCGCACACCCTTCACACATACACAAGCTCACTCCAAAACACAAGACTAGGTGGCGATTCCGCACACCTCACATGGGCAAAACATTGCAAGAAAACATACTCACAAAACCTCAAGCTTTATTTAGAGAATTAGGCGATGAAATGGGGAGCATAGGGTAGGGGAATGAGAAGGGAGAGAGTGGTAGAGCACATGGCTGATAGGTGGGAGTTGATGGCGAAGACTCGCACGAGGATTATGGCCATCATCCTTCATTTAGTTTCCCTTCATCTTCCATAGCCAAGGGTGTAGAGGTCATGCTCAAGACAAGCATGGTGATTGCGGTGATGGTGATGGTGTGGGTGTGTGTGTGTGTGTGTGTGTGTACTAGGCACACACAGTGCATAGTGTGTTCTTTGGTGATGTTGTGTGTTTTTGTGTGATGGTGACCCCTCTTTATATAGGGGAGGAGGGGGGGGAGAAATTCTAGAATTTAGAAATGAAGAAATCATTATCTACATAGGCCATATGACTGTGGGCCCCACTTGTCTGGCTGTGTGTATATGTGCCAAAACAGCAGTCTCATGAGAGAGAGACTAAGAGAGAGAGATGGGTTGATGAAAAAAAGTGAGAGGTGACATGGAGAATAAAGTAATTACAAGAGGGGAGAGAGAGGAGTGTGTTCAGAGGTGAATCTGTGTGCAGATGTGTGTGAACACAAGAAAAATCAAGTAACCATCGGGTGGGGATGGGTCTGTGGGCACCTTTTTTAGTGAAACTGAGTGTGTGTGAGTGTGGGGGAGGTTATTTAGCTACAAGACAAGAGACATGGCGCCCTTTAGAGAGAGGGGGGGGTATTTGGGTCATGGGATATGATAGGAGAGAGAAAGGGGGGTGGGGTATACTATTTTGGAAGATAGGGTAAGTTGCATGTGAGTTAGGGTGCATTATTGGTGAGTTAGAATGCATTATTGGTGAGAGGTGGGGTAGCTTGAGGGGAGAGAGAAAGGAGAAAGGACAAGGGGAAGAGAGAGGGGGTTGACCTTTTGAGTGGAGGAGAGGAAAGGGACACCTGGCGGGGCAACAGTGAAGAAAAAGGAGGCAAGGTGGGGATGGGCTACCCCGCAGGCATGAGGTGGCCTATTTTACCTTTCTCATATATTTACATAATCATACTTTTTTTTTTCTTACTTTTTCCAATGTCTTTTATCACTCCCTCCCTAACAGGGGGTTTTTATGGGGTGGGGACGAGAGAAGAGGGGTATGGGAGCTTGGCTTGTGAAAAGCCCCCATCATTAGCCCTCCCCTTTTGGCTAGAGGCATTCATGTCTCTAGCTCATCTGTTTGATCATTATCGTCAAAGGTGGCAGCTGATGGTGTGTCCTCATCTGGAATGTCAATAGGTGGAGCCTGGTCAAATCGAAGAAAATAAGGTTTAAGTCGCCAACCATTTACCCTGGTTTTATGAAGTTTTCCATCAGCCTCCATAAGCTGGTAGCTTCCATTGGCATACTTTTTCCTGACGATGAAAGGACCTTCCCATCGGAGTAGGAGTTTCTTATCCTTGCGCGTGTCGAAGCGATTGTCGTAGCGGAGCACCAACATTCTTTTCTTCAATTCTTTTTTCCAGAGATGCTCGTTAAAGCTAAGCCGTCTATGCTCTGCTTGTGCTGCCTAATAATTTATTGCTTCTTCTCTGTCCAGATGCAGTCTTTCCAAGTTGATGATGTGATCTCTCAAATGCATGTTGGGCTGTTGAAGCTGGCTTGCCATTACTCTGAGACTTTGTAGTTGCACTTCAATGGGCAAGATTGCTTCCTTACCAAATACTAGATGATGCGGTGTGAATCCCAAGGATGTACGAAATGAAGTTCTGTAGGCCCATAAAGCTGGTAGTAGATACTTATCCCAGTCTCCAGGATGATTGTTTACCTGCTTGGTAATAATTTTAGAAACCATTCCATTTACCTTTTCAACTAGGCCATTACATTGAGGGTAATATGGTGAAGAGTGCCTCCTTGTAATGCCCAGTTTCTTCATTAATTCTCCTACCAAGTCTGCTCTGAAACCTGGCCCTCTATCAGAGATGATCTCTAAAGGTGTGCCAAACCTACAGCATATGTGCTCGTAGATAAATTTTGCTACCTCTACCGCTGTGATTCTAGTGGTGGCTGTAGCCTCTGCCCATCTAGTCATGTAGTCGACCCCCATGATAATGTAGAATTTTCCTGAGTTGGCCCTAGGTAATGGCCCAATGGCATCGATACCCCATTTTTCAAATGGGCCATATGAGAGAATAGGTGTCTGTGGTTCAGGCATAAGTGACCTAGTGCCGGCCTTTTGACACAACTTACATGTTTTGCACCAGTGGTGTACATCACGGTTGAGGCTAGGCCATATGAAGCCTGCCTGCAAGATTTTCCTACTTGTTATGTCTAGGGCAAAGTGACCACCACAAACCCCGTCGTGACAGCTAGCAATTACTCCCATGATTTCCTGAGAGAGAGGGACCTTCCTGAGTATTTGGTCCTTACCCTTATAGTACAAACCGTCATTGATGATTCGATACCTTGTGGCCTTCCGCGTCAGCCATTGCTTCTGTCCCTTTGTTAAATCTGATGGGCATTCCCCTGTTTCCAAAAAATGCATGATGTCAAGCAAGGCATCACTTCCTTGAAATAGAGGGAGCTTTAGTTTTATTGCTCCAACCACCACTTCCTGTAGTCTTTCACTTGCTAGGGCATCTGCTTCTTGGTTTTGAGCCCTTGGGATATGGTGTATTTGAACTTCTTCAAACTTACCCAACAAGGTTTTTACACCACTTAAGTGAGTCCTTAAACCAGGATTCTTGCATGTCCATGCTCCATTTACTTGCCTTACCAGAAGTAGAGCATCCCCAAATACATTAAGGCGTTGTACACCTTGCGAGACGCACCATTGTAGACCCTTGGTTAGTGCTGCATACTCAGCTTCATTGTTAGAATGTGAATCTAACAATTGGCCCAACGAAAATACATTTGTCCCTTTGTCATCAAAGACCACTATGCCTGCAGCTGCTTTGTCGGACGCTCGCTTGTAGGCTCCATCAAAGTAGAGAGAGTATGCTCCTTCTACCATCGGTGGTACTGGAGGTAATCGGACTTCTCCTTCCTTAGATTGCTTCTCCTTCCTTTCAAAGACTTGGTAGGTCGTGAGTCCCCCCAAACTTGCCCTTGTCGTGCTTTCTACCTGTACCGTGTAGTCAAACTCTTGCAGACGAACTAGCCATTTAGTAATTCTAGCAGACACATCCATGTGTTGTACAACATAGGGAAATATTTCATCCGTGGTTAGAATCACAAATTGCTTAGGCAGCAAATATGACCTAAACTTTGTAGTTGCAAATCTAAGAGCTAGGACTAAGTGTTCCACATGGGTGAAACCTTTCTCTCCTGCTGTCATCATTCGACTAGAGAAGTAGATTGGCCTCATGAAAGATGTCTTCGTATCCTTTTGGAGTAGCACAGCCCCCAATGAGTCATCACCAACACTTGAGGTGACATAGAATTTTTCATCCCACTTAGGTGGTGAGATAGTTGGCAGAGTGGCTAAGACCTCCTTTACCTTGTTGTAGTGATGTTCGCTTTCCTCGTCCCAAGTGAAAGTTGATCTTTGAGTGAGTTGTTGCAGTGGTAGAACAAGTTGTGATAGTAGATGTATGAATCTACTTAAGTACCTCACCTTCTGTAGAAAAGAGACCAGTTGACGTGCGGTCGTTGGTGAAGGTAGGGCTATGAGTGCGGACACCTTACTTGGGTCGGCGTTGATACCTTTTGCTGAAATTTCATGGCCTAGTAGAATGACTTTACTCTCCCCAATGTGGCATTTATCCACATTTAATTGCCCACCTAGGCTCTGCAACCTGGCCAAACCTTCAGTTACCTTTTCTAAATGTGAAATACGGGAGCTATATATACAAAAATCATCAATGAACACTCTTATGGATGTTCCAAAGAACGGTTGAAAAACATATGTGACATATCTTTGAAATGTGGCAGGTGCATTTGTGAGACCAAATGGCATAACCCTGTATGCAAAACAACCCCATGGCGTGATAAAAGTGGTTTTTAGCTGATCTTCCAAGGCTATGCGTATTTGAAAGTATCCAGAATAACCATCACAGACGGTATAGCATTCAAAACCCGCTACTTCATTCAGAATTTCATCCAAGAAAGGGAGAGGAAAGTGGTCTCTCTTTGTAGCTGCATTTAGTGGTTTGTAGTCAACACAGACCCTCCACTTACCATTCTTTTTAGGCGTCACCACTACGGGTGACACCCATTCTGAGTTTTCTACAGGATAGATGAATCCCGCCTCCAGCAGTTTCCTTACCTCGGCCAAGAGTGCCTTTTCTTGTATGACCCCCAATCGTCGTAGCTTTTGCACAACTAGTTTTACCCCTTCCTTCAGCTTAATATGATGTTCCACCACTGTAATGCCTGTGATTCTTTCATAGTTGTCAATGAACAGGTTAGGAAATCCCATCAACATTTGCAAAAAACTATCTTTCTCCTCAAGTGTTAATTCCGTAGACAACATACCCTTCAACCTACTTCCTCCTAGGCCAGGTGATTTGCTCTCCTCTTCATTGGGTTGCCCTTTTGGTGATGGATCACCAGTTGTGCTTACCCTTTGTGGAACCTTCATAATGATACCCATCACATCAATGGAACTGTCACTTTCGTCAGTGGATGTGGTCTCCTCCTCAGAACTGGAAGATTCGCTAGTGGTTTCATCTGTCGATGTTTCCAGATTCATTTGCTTCTGCTTGTCAATCCTCATGTCGTAGTAGATTGTCTCCCCTTTCTTACCGGTCATGCGTAGAAGGCCAGTACCCCAGTCCTGTTTTGCCTTCATGGCCATCAACCATGGCCTTCCCAAAATTAGTGGATAGCCCTCCCCCTTAGTAGGCATTACAAAAACATCTACCTCTACCTCAGTGTTGAAAGCTTTGATTTTCACGGCACTTACCACACCCACACACTTTACTTTTGCGTTGTTTGCCATCTTTGCCTTGCATGGAGAAGGACTGTCAACCTCGAGCCCTAATCGAAGCATCATAGCTTCGCTCATTACACAGATTTGTGCACCTCCATCAATGTAGGTGTTTCCAACCCTCTTTCCTTTTATGTTTACGTCGACAATTGGAAGGATGTCATCCATGTTGCATCCCGAAATTGCTCCGGCTACCTTTGTTTTGGAGCGTCTTGTACTTACCATTTTAGACCATTGTCGCCTTACTTTTGGTGCAAGATGTAGAAGCTGTGGCCATGTAATCTTCGGTCCTTGCTCTGCCACATCCAATGTTAGATCATAGGGCTTATAACTTTCCCCTAGCTGGAAGTTGGTGATGCCCAATTTCTGTCGTGGCCTGGATGGCCTCTTGCTAGTTTCTCCTCTCATGCTTCTCTCATCATCTGATTGTGTAGCTTTCTCCCTCCTAGCTCTTTTCCAGTCATGGCTTCAAGTGGTTCTAAAAAGGTTACCTTCTCCTTACCCTTGTCCCTCTCCTTTGCTCTGGGTGGATCCACTACTATGGCTTTTCCTTTCTCTTCTAGCCTTATGATGTTTACAGGGCGATCAGGTGGTGGGGCTGGTGGAAGAGGTGGGATGGATGCTTGTAGTGGTGTCTGGGGTGGACATCGAATTTGTGTTGGTGGGGGTGGTGCTCGGGGTGGGGGTGTTCTTTCTCTAGGGGGTGACAATTGGTTCCTCCTACCTCCTCTATTATAGTTTTGTCGTGGTTTGGGACAGTAGTACATACCGTCACCGTCTTCTCCGCAGTTGTAGCAATGATACTCCCTGTTTTGTCGTCGTGCTCTTCCAGGGTCTTGATCTCTTTCTTGACTCCTCCCTTGTTGTATTAAGTGGACAGGCAAATTCTGCAGTTGGTCAGTAATATGGGCCAACATATCTTGTTGGTCATCTCTTACCCCAAGAGCCGGTGGTGGTGGTGGAATGGTGGTTGTCGTAGTTGCTGGTCGACGCGATGTTCCTGATTCTGTTGACTCGGTTTCTTTGGCTTTCATTCGCAGCTTCTTGTCTTTAAGGCGAGCAATCTCAACGGCTAGCTCGTACGTAGCCGGGAATCTACCTTTCACCTTCTCCTTGAGAAGCGGCCATAAGCCATGCGTGAACCAATCTTTTTTTAGGAAATCGGGTGCAGCTTCCCCCCTAGCCGGTGACTCAACCCACCGTTCCCACAAATCCACAAATTTGGACTCATAGGTGGCATATTCTAAAAGACCCTCCTGCTTCAAGTCTCTCAACTTGTCCCACAACTTTTTTGAAGTGGTACCTCCCCCAAAGCGCCTCTTAAAAGCAGTTTTTAAGGGTTCCCAATCATCCTTGGTTGCTTGTGGAAGTGCATTGTACCATGATCTAGCTTCTAGCTTCATGAGATACTTAAAGATTCTAAACCGGGATTCATCCGTATCTTTGTTGCTCACTACACATGCTACTTCAAAGTCATCTAGGAAGTCTGTTACCAAATCCTCCCCCTTCTTTCCTTTAAATGTTGGAAATGCTACACTTGCCATGATTACTGAGAGAGAGCTAGAAAGACACACTGCTTAACTTGCAAAAGTTTTTTTTCTAATTTACAAGGAGGCGTGTATACCCTCTTATACTAGGACATAGATTAAAACTTCAAACGGTACATTGCCTTGTACCAAAGGTAAGACAAATGGTTGATCTGATGCCAGAACCTCCAAAAACCGCTCCCCACCCGGCATGGTGTCAATGACGTGCTGGTAGTGAGCCTTCAAATCCACTATTACCTTGATTGAGCGTACACATGTTGGTATGTGTGATCTTTCTTGAGGTAGGTTGTACTGATTCATGTGAAGCTTAGAGGTGCTTAGTCACTGTCCAAGCTTGTGGGAGAGGGTGGTGTTCTTCCTGAAACAAACTCAGTAGATCCCTAGTTTCTCTAGTGAGAGTGTGAGCCAATGCTTCCGTTATCTGTGTTGCAGCATCAGGTGCGACTGTGATAATTACCTCGATGACTTGAGTTACCCGATTCTCAAAGTAGAATAGTGTTGATTCTCTATTGTGTAGAGCTCCTTCCATTTTGTTGTTGTGGGTTGGTTGTAGGTTGCGGACATGGTTTCGACCTTCTCCTTCTTCTTCTTGGCACTTGGCCTATGTATATCCACTGGGTTTGGCGTGTTGGTTGACTCTCCCACTGCAAATCGATTACCGTTACGCCTGGCACTCGAGCTTCGATGGAGATGCGGAGTTTGTCTAGTTGTGCTTGGAGCTCTTCTTCTTCTGTCGTCCAATTAGCAAATCCTGCTAGCCATTCATCCATTCACAATAGTTTAAGGGTTTCAGTCTTGTAAACTGAAGGGTTTCATGAAAAGATCCTCCATGGGGGCACCAAATGACGGGAGCAAAGCGAACCCCGAACCCTGACGGCCTCTAAAACACCGGGGACCGAATGCTCGCCTCGAGCCTGTCATGGTAAAGCAAACAGGGGGGGCACCACCTAGCTTCAGTGGCTAGGACGCAAACAATACACCACCATAACAAAGTTTTCATCCAAGAGAGATGGATGCTTGGGAGTAATGATGAAAAGGAAAGGGAATGAGATCAAGTGAGAGAGAGAGAGAGAGCGTGAGGGAGGGGGTATAGCGGCTTAGTACTTAGGCATCACAAAAGGATGGCGAATCCGCACACCCTTCACACATACACAATCTCACTCCAAAACACAAGACTAGGTGGCGATTCCGCACACCTCACATGGGCAAAACATTGCAAGAAAACATACTCACAAAACCTCAAGCTTTATTTAGAGAATTAGGCGATGAAATGGGGAGCATAGGGTAGGGGAATGAGAAGGGAGAGAGTGGTAGAGCACATGGCTGATAGGTGGGAGTTGATGGCGAAGACTCGCATGAGGATTATGGCCATCATCCTTCATTTAGTTGCCCTTCATCTTCCATAGCCAAGGGTGTAGAGGTCATGCTCAAGACAAGCATGGTGATTGCGGTGATGGTGATGGTGTGGGTGTGTGTGTGTGTGTGTGTGTACTAGGCACACACAGTGCATAGTGTGTTCTTTGGTGATGTTGTGTGTTTTTGTGTGATGGTGACCCCTCTTTATATAGGGGAGGAGGGGGGGGAGAAATTCTAGAATTTAGAAATGAAGAAATCATTATCTACATAGGCCATATGACTGTGGGCCCCACTTGTCTGGCTGTGTGTATATGTGCCAAAACAGCAGTCTCATGAGAGAGAGACTAAGAGAGAGAGATGGGTTGATGAAAAAAAGTGAGAGGTGACATGGAGAATAAAGTAATTACAAGAGGGGAGAGAGAGGAGTGTGTTCAGAGGTGAATCTGTGTGCAGATGTGTGTGAACACAAGAAAAATCAAGTAACCACCGGGTGGGGATGGGTCTGTGGGCACCTTTTTTAGTGAAACTGAGTGTGTGTGAGTGTGGGGGAGGTTATTTAGCTACAAGACAAGAGACATGGCGCCCTTTAGAGAGAGGGAGGGGTATTTGGGTCATGGGATATGATAGGAGAGAGAAAGGGGGGGTGGGGTATACTATTTTGGAAGATAGGGTAAGTTGCATGTGAGTTAGGGTGCATTATTGGTGAGTTAGAATGCATTATTGGTGAGAGGTGGGGTAGCTTGAGGGGAGAGAGAAAGGAGAAAGGACAAGGGGAAGAGAGAGGGGGTTGACCTTTTGAGTGGAGGAGAGGAAAGGGACACCTGGCGAGGCAACAGTAAAGAAAAAGGAGGCAAGGTGGGGATGGGCTACCCCGCAGGCATGAGGTGGCCTATTTTACCTTTCTCATATATTTACATAATCATACTTTTTTTTTTTCTTACTTTTTCCAATGTCTTTTATCACTCCCTCTCTAAGAGGGGGTTTTCATGGGGTGGGGACGAGAGAAGAGGGGTATCGGAGCTTGGCTTGTGAAAAGCACCCATCACCACATCAAGGTGCATAGATCCATTACAATTCCAGGTGGCAACTTTGAGTGTGGTCCCATAGGTCTTGCGCCATCATGTGGAGCGTCGCTCCAGTATTACCACTCTTCCATCTTGATAAAAGGCAATCTTGCCTTTTTCCCTTGCAACTCTAATCTCCGGCGTTACCTTCTACATATGAGCGATTGGCGAGAGGGTAAGATCATCCTCGAGAAAGATGCCCATCTTCTTAAGAGTTGGCCTTTTCTTCAAAAAGTCCTTCTTCACTTCCATGGAGGGAAAACAAAGGATGAGTGCCCTTTCTCTCAAGGTTTCCCCATTAATTGCTTCCATCTTTCTTGTTGCCCACTCTCCAAGCTCTTGTGTGCATCGGTTCATGAACCCCCATCAAAGCCATGAGTTCTTTTACCTCTTTGTCCACATTATATTTGTCTTTAAGGCCGCAAATTTTCACATGTAAAGCGCGCATACATCTTCTTTGCTCCTCCTCTAGTGTCAGATTAATGATAGTGGGTATGGACGCGGGCGTTATTTCCTTGCCTTTTCCTTTCTTGGCAACCTCAATCCATTTCTCTGTTTAATCCCCCTTCTGTTGAGTCTTTGTAATAACATCCACTGAAGAAGTCGTCATTTCTTTATGCAGCTCTTCCCTCTCTTTGATGGCCCACACTTGCTCTTTGATCGTATTGAGTTCATCTATTACTGAGGGTTGCAATTCGCGCTCTTCGAGTGTGTTTTGTGATCGTACCTCGGTGAGATCTTTCTTGAGTGATGCAATCTCTTCATCTTGGACCGTCACATGATCTTCCAACTTAACTATCTTTCTTTTCTGGACCAACGCGCATTCTTCTAGCATCTTTATTGTACCCAATAGGTTTTGATTGATCTTGTTAATGGTTTCGGTCATTTCTTCTTTGCACTTTTGAATGGCATCCTCTAAGGGGTCAGTCTTGTCAATCTGCTTCCTATGCTTGATGGCCGCCAAAAACGAGAGGATACAAGAACTTCTGGCAATAGGGACAAGAATGAATTATACGCAAAGGCATTTCCACACTATGTATACGTTTCCCACATCAACATACATGCCAAACATACTTTTGCATACAATTCTCCCCTCTTGCAATTTCTATAATGTGAAAATTTCCTGAAATTTTTTTGAGTTTTCTAAATTTTTTCAAGTCTCTGATTTCTGTAATTCTGAAAAATTCTGAATTTTTGAATTTTTTGAATTCTGCAAGTCTCTGAAAATTTGTAACTGAAAAACCTGTTGGATGTGTGCGTGTTTAGGTGTGTGTGAGGAAGGTTGCTGAGGACAGCTCTGCAACAGAGAAGTGCAAGGTGCAATGGCAGTGAGCAAGGGCCCAAAACTCCAGGAGCCTCTATTAGCAGTAGGCTGCAAAAGGCTGTTGTGAGCCCCTGTAATAACAAGGGCTAAATCTAGAGCACTTGTAGCAGCAAAAGCAAGCAGCAAGGGATAATGATTGTACTAGAAAACCCTAAACTGACTTCGAACAGGGCTATGCGCACAGAGGCAGGCAAGAGCAGCTCGCGTAGCAGGTGTGGGGCCAATTCTTACATGAGAGAGGGTGCACGTACCAGGTCTGCGGGGATGCGTAGCACTTGCAGTAGAGGTGACGTGCACAACTGCAGCACCACGTGCATGCAAAATTAGGGTTCACCTTGTGGTTTCTAGGGTTGTAAGGCAGTGTGATGGGCTCAAGGGACAGCGTGCGTGGCACATCAAACCCTAAACGTGCATCTCTTTGCAGTTCAAGTCCCTAAATCACGCGTAGTTTACAGTGAGAGAGTATCAGGAAACTTGAAAGTCATGAGAGAGAGAGAGAGAGATAGAGAGAGAGAGGTTTTTAAACTTTAAAGTATATAGAGCACACTCTTAGACCCAAGCTCCAACCCTCCCATGCTTGGCACGTGCAAGCACACCTCTCTAGGCTCTTTTTCTATCAACACCTTGTAGAAGTAGAGCACACCCTTAGACCCAAGCTCCAATCGTCCCATCCTTGGCACAAACCAAAACACCTCTCTAAGCTCTTTTTCTCTCAAAGGCATCATTTAGCACCTCTCTAATATCTTTTTCTCTCATAGGCTTGATTCATACCTTTCTAGGAGCCTCTTAACTATTTTTGCAATAGATAATTCATCTCTAACTCACTTGCAGATGTCATTTCAATAACGTCATCCCGTTGCATCCAAGAAATAGGATACTTTCTTTAAGATGACACACTTTTGACACCAAGGGCGTAGATTCCCTTTATTGTTGCTATCTAATTAATATATATACCTACGTCAATTCAAACATGATATAATGAAAATATACCTACATCAAGCCAAATATGGTGTAAGGAAAGCTTGCACTATTCCTAGAAGAAAAATAGTACATGTCATGTCTTAAACAAAAGTTCTTTCCACAAATCCCCAAGTACATTCACAGCTCATGACAATGTGTGGCCACTCTAATAAGAAATATGTATCAAACAGAGGAAGCATAACTTGACAATGATTGGTCACTTTAATAATATACATATTTTAAGAGAGGAAATAAAACAGTGATTACTTATCCACACATGGGCTATCCTTCAAGTGGCACATATTGTGATAGAGAAATATGTTCTGAGAAGTTGGAGATCACATTCTAGAGCTATAGCTAGGTGGACTATGCTCTTGAGTTGCATGGAACCATAGCCTTGACCATGGTAGCATTCTTTCACATGGAGATATTCAATGCAAAAGCTAGGCTAGCTAAGCAAGTATAATCTACTTAGTCATTCCCAAGGCATGTAATATTAACGGATCTCTACAAGATGATGCCATGAGCAAGCCTCTTAGGACTTAAATATTTGTAGGAAAATTTGAATTTTTCACGGGAAAGGGATAAGACTAACAAGGGTTCTCTCTCAAGTCTTGAAATTAAATGTTGTCAATTTAATGAAAGATATTAGGACTTCTTCATTCAAACTCTATCTGATAAGCTATCTTCAAAATGTCCAGAAGATCATCGTATTGATCTCATACTCGGTAGCTCTCCTCCTAACCAGCCCCTTTACAAGGTAAGTCTTGCTCATCAAGAGGAAATTTTGAGGCAAGTGAACGAACTTGTGGAAAAAATTCTAGTACAACCAAGTACTTTACCCTATTGCTCTTCAATTTTTCTGGTGCTGAAGAAAGATGACACGTTTCTAATGTGCATAGACTACCAATCTCTAAACAAGATCACTATCAAGAATCACTTTTGGATTCCTCTTATTGATAATATTCTTGATAAGTTGCAAGGTGAAAGCATCTTTAGTTACATGGACTTTAAGGGCGGGTATCATCAGATACGAATCGTCCCTAAAGACGTCTATAAGACTACTTTTTGCACTACCTTTGGTCTTTATGAATCTTTGGTGATTCCTTTTGGCTTAACCAATGCTCTTGACACATGCAATCGAATGATGGATTATATCTTTAGTCAGCACCAAACATTTACAGAAGTATTCTTTGATGACATACTTGCCTTCTTTAAGACAAAAGAGAAACATCGAAAGCACTTGGATATAGTCATTCAGGAACTGCGAAAGGATGAGTTGCATATAAATTCAAATGAAAAGTGAGTTCTTTTGGAGATACACCATCTCAATCATATAGTCTTTCAAAACCAAGTGAGTAGGGATCCAACAAAGGTCCTAGTGGTACAAGATTGGCCAACTACCACTATAATGCAGGAGGATGTATGTAGTTTTTTGTGCTGGGATTCAGGCCAACTGGCCGGACATCCCACTTACTACTAACCCATCTACTAACTTAACCAATATACACTTATTCTTTAATACAGCAGAATAAGAAGTTGCAATAGAATAACGTTGATGTGCGCTCCACCCAAAGCAGGTCTCTCTCTCTCTACTCTCGCACTTGCACTCGCACACGCTTCTCGCGGCACCTTCAACTCGTATCGGAGCAGGGTTTGTGCTTGCAGTTTTCGCGTCCGCGCACGCGCACACTTTCAAAAGTGCAAACAAGTTTTCAATTTCGGCATCGGCAAATTCAACGTTCCGAGAGCGTTTCCAGCAGGTGTCTTGCGGTTTCACCGCCCTTTCGAAGTTGTTCGTGCAGTCGAAAGCTTCATCTGAGCTACGCTTCAAGAGTTGTATTTTTCAACTCCACTTTTGCTACAGCTATAGGTACAGGTATAGGACACAGGTGCAAGTTTTTAGATACTATTTTGGGATGGTATATAGCCGTTTTATGGCTATTATGTGCTATTGAGATGGTGTTTATGGGCTAATTAGGAGCACTTTTTGGCATCGACATTCTCTCTGGTTTTTTTCAGGCATCCATCTCCTCATAGGTTCTTGCATACAAACAGGACATCCACGTTTCTTACAGGTTGCATTGTTTAGCATCAGCACAGACTTCAATGGGAGTATTTGATGCGGATATGCATTGTTTTGGCACTTTTGATAGTGCTTGAGCTCTTTTGAGAGCGATTTTACTTCCCGCGGGGATTTGTTTACTGCTTGCACATTTTGTTTGGCACCTGTTTGAGCGCATATACTGCACCTTGCAGTATTGTTGATAGTGGATGTACATTGAGTTGCGAAAACTGCCATATGTACCTTTTGTGGAGCCGATTTGGCTTGTTTTTTGCAGTCCTGACCATTTCTAAGACTCGGTTCGGAGGCCCTTTCTGAGACTGGACTGGTTTCTTGTCTGCATAACCTTTTGTGAGGGTCGATAGCGTGAGGTTTTCTTGAGCTGGGGGATTCTCAAATGTTGATATCCTTTTGGTGATACAGGTTGATGGAGTACCCCTTTTTCGTGGCCTCGCCATAGGACATGTATAGAGAGGGCTAGGTGCATTTGACGTCGTGTTGGCACTCTTGCGTCAGTTCTTGACTTTTTATGCACAGTTAGTGGTTGATGCGTCTATCTTATGCTCTGAGAGCATTACTTTTGATGCGTTAGTGATCTCTTGTGACAGTTTTGGATTCAGATTTTGTCAGTTTTTCTGGGGAAACTCTGCTGAATTTTTTCCAGAATTACCAGTGTTTATTGCCATATTATCTTTAGCTTGCAGCCATGTCATCTAGTGGTGAAAAGGATATTTACAATATCCAAAAATTTGATGGGACGAATTTTACTATCTGGAAAGAGCATATTCAAGATGTTCTTATACAAAAAGGCCAGATGGATCCTATCATGGAGCGCCCAGAGGGCGAGTATACAGATGTTGAATGGGAAAAACTTGATGCTAAGGCCAAATCTACCCTCCGTTTGCATTTGGCCGAATCTGTGTACTTTAGTATAGTTGGAGAAAGGACTGCTAGAGATAGATGGGATAAGTTGTGTTCCAGTTATGAGAGCAAAAGTGCCACTAATAAGTTTTTCTTGATGAAGAAGCTATTTGACCTTCATATGAAGGAAGAAGGCACTATTTCTACTTACATTAATGAGTTCAATATCATTTTCACTCAGTTGACCACTTAGGGTTTGGTCTTCGATGAGGAAATCAAATGTATCTTCTTGCTATGCAGTTTACCTTCATCTTGGGATACGTTCTGTACTGCAATTAGCAACTCAGCACCTGGTACCGGTCTAGTGTACAATGACGTCCTTGGGAGTCTGTTTATCGAGGAGATTCGCATGAAATCTCTCGAAGGCAAGAAGGATGGTGATGCGTATGTTGCTAGTGATAGACAAAGGGGTTGCACTCAAAGCCGTGCCAAAAGCAAGGAACGTGGGGGCTCACGCAGTAAGTCTTGGGGTTCTATGAGTAATGTTGAGTGTTATCACTACCATAAAAAAGGGCATGTGAAGAAGGATTGCAGGAAATGGCAACAAAGCAAGAAGGATAAACAATCCGGTGAAACTTCTAAGTCTGATGATTCAAACAAGGGCAAAGCAAAGTTAGAGGAGATCAATGTGCTAGAGTCCTCAAATGCTCCTATTGTAGAGACTCTTCCAGCGGTTGTTATGCCACTTACCTCTGACGTATTGGTCTTCACAGCAGATCTACTTGTCAAGCCTCTTGTTACAAAAGATGCGCAGTATGCATAGAATTGGATAGTAGATTCTGGTGCGAGTTTCCATGTGACACCACATAGAGAGTTGTTAGCAGCAAGCTAACGCGGACACCATTTTTCGGAGTTCTCCTTGTAAAACAATTATTATTTTGATAAATTGGGAATATTGTAACTCCTATTTTCTTGGTAAACTTTGTAATTAATGAGCCGGGTCTATAAGCTTCCAAATTGTATCAGCCAGTCAATTCTCAGCTTTGGTAGAACTCCAGATTATTACTTTTGACCACTCAAAAACCTTGGCTAAGGTATAAAAGCCAATTTTTGTAAGTTTTTTATAAGTTTTTGGATAAGAAATACATAGCATGAGCTAACGGCGCTCCCTTCTCTCCTTCTCGAGCTTCCTACTCCCTCTCCGATTGTCACGTTGCAAATGTGTTTGTTGCATTGCAACCGCAGGTAAGAGCTCTACGCATTGACGTAAGCCATTCACATTATTTCGTAGCTTTTAGCGTCGCCGACCCGCGGCCTAATTTCATTATAACTAGGAATTTACACTTTTAAAACAAAAACTAAGCATAGGCGGGGTATTGGGGCACCATTGGTAAGCATTTAGATGCATTCTAGGTCGAAAACGACTAGGTCAAAAAACCACTGTTGTTAATAATCACGATTTTGAAACTTGACTAAAAGTGGGGTTTGAGGCCATAGGCATGTGTGCTTAGTCTTTTAAACTTGTCCTAGAAGTTTCGTTACGTTTGGGTGTCATTTGATGTTGTAACGGATGTGATTTGCTTGCTGATGAGCGATTGGCTTTTGGTGATTTCAGTCACTTAAGTGTAGCCTGAGTTAGATGCGAGTTGTTCGTTGTTTTCCAAGAGGTTGACAACCTCTTGTAGCCTCTATGCACTAGTCGAGTCAACTTCGTCCCATGGTTTGACAAATTAATCGTGGTTCTCGCTAATATTGCAATAAGATAGGATAGTGAGGTTAGACATGCGTCCCACATTTGGCGCCGTTGCCGGGGATTGAAGAGACCTAAACTAGGAAAAAAACACGAGCGTCTTGTGTAATTGTCCTTTAACTTCCTCTAGGTTCACCTAGAGTAAAACTTTCTTTTTAGAAATTGCATAGCTTAAGATTGTCGTCTTTTGCTGTGTAGAGGTAGCTTGGAAGTAATCGTACTTGCTGAGTGCCTTTAGGAGTGTAGGATTGTAGATTTAGATTAGGATTTGGAGAATGATTGGTAGACGAGACAAGTCTTAAGATCAAGACTCTGAAAAACATCAAAAACACAAGAAAATGAGTGTTTGTGGACACTTTCCACAGCCCCATTTCATGAGAAACTAGGAGTAGGGTAAGTAGGATCCGAGGTGGATTTCAGAACGTTGCTCTCTCTTGAAGAATCAAGTGTGATTTGTTATGTAAACTTGCAGGATTTTAGGTCTACGGCTAGAAATAGCTTGAAAAGACTCGAATTCACTCAAGCCAACTGGAGAGTAAGCCTAAGAGTTGTCTGAACCAGCAGGTAAGCTCAAAGACACTTCGAGGTAAAGATTTCAAGAAGTTTACCAAAACTCAGATTATTTACTTTTTCTTGACATTTTAGGCCAAATTAAGTTTTGACTTGATTTATAGGCTTAAAAAACATCATAAAAAGACTATCTTTGAAAAAATTACAAAAAAGTGCTCATTTCAAGCCTCAAATTAATAATCGTGATTATTAACTTTTTGCTCTAAATTGGCCAAGATTCATACCATTGACTCATTGCATATGTACAAACAACTTTTATAAAGGCCCAAGAGATTTGGATCACTAAACTGAGTAAAAACTAAAGTTTGTACTGACTTTTTGAATCTTGAGTGTGAATTGATGAAAAATATATCCAAACTTGTTGAAAATTGATTCATAGGCTTATATTGATGTGATAAACATGTGTATATGCTCAGTTGACCAAAAACTTTCAAAATTTTATCAAAAGTAAATAATTGTGATTATTTACATCTGCCCTGTTTTTGAAATTTTTTGACCAAGTTGGCATACCACTAGCTTTGCCAGGTTGTAATAAGCCCACAAACCGAATTTGGTAAGATTTGGATCACTGAAGTGAAAATTGTGACTAAAATTGCAAAGTACCGATAATTGATGACCATTTGACCAAAAATTGTCCAAACTCAATGAAAATTGGCTAGTGACCTTAACTTAAGGTGCTTAACAGATCTGTGTCAAAGTTGGGACAAAAATTTGTAAAAATTTGTCGGGAGTAAATAATCGCGATTATTTACATCTGCTTCAAAACTTGGTGATTTTGCAAATTTGAGTATACCTTAAGGTCAAGAACATCAAGTAGACCCCAGAAATCAATTTTGGTGAAATTTGGAGCACAAAAGTGAGACTTAAGCCAAATTCTTGAAATCAGAGTCTGCAGACACGAAACAGTGGGTAACCTTGATCAAATTTTGTCCAAACTTGTTGAGACTTGTCCAAGGGCTTTAGCAAGTTGTATACTTACCAAACCTATCAAAAAAGTGCAAAAACTTGACAAAAGTAAATAATCGCGATTATTTACTTCTGCTATCCAGAGACTTCAGTTTTAACTTTTGGGCTTATAGAGTGTTAGACCATCATAAAATAAGGCCATAGGGCAATTTTGGGTTCAATCTGATCAAAATTGGTACAGATACATTGAGTTCACAGGTTGCAGGTTAGACCTTTGATTTTGCTAAGCTGAATCTGAAAGTCAAAATTTTGACTTCCATAGCACGATTTGAAGTGAGATACAGAGACCAATCACGAGAGTTCTTGAGAGCTCTACTGTCCTTATAGAAAAATAGCTAATTTGATTAATTTTGTACAGGAAACAGGTTGCAGACGAGGAATCAGTGGCTTGATAGAAAGATGTAATTGAATCGAGTGGAAATTGACGTCAAGTCAATCCAAGGTGAGTACTCTATCCAGGGCTTCATAAGTCTATATGAAGCTTAGATCCGGTCGTGTAATAGGAAATCAAGGCCTATTCGAAGAAAACACCATTAGAGTATCCACTAAAGAGAGCATAAATCAAGGCAACTCCTTGCACACAATTCCTGAAGAAGTCTCATACACTTTTTCAGATTCAACATCCGAAATGTCTTCTTACTCGACTCACTCGAAAACCGGAACGACAATGCGCTATAAGCATATACTCTCTTTTTACAAGACTAACCATCATGGAGCCCAGGTTTACTTGGATCCTAACGAAGAGTATGCTATTCGCATTGATGACTGTGGTATAGAGTTTGAAGAAGAGGTTAGGGCAAACAAACAAGGAAAAATGTACATGGATCGAAACGGAACTCAATATATACAAGTCAAAAATCCTGATATGGTAGACAAATGGGGATTAGAAGTAAACACTATAATCCCAGATATGTCAACAAAAGAAGGACCACCAACTTTGGAATTCGAGGGATACGATCAAGTAGACTTGAAGCCTTTGAAACGGCTTAGTACAGATAATCCTAGGATCGGAGTCTATTGTTGGGAAGATAGAAACATAAAAGATCTTTTGTGGACTTCTCATGCTAAGCTAGGACAATTGACGGCCATGAAGATCATCTATATCTTCAAGATCAAAGATAAGGGATTTGCGGATCTACCAACTTACTTGTTTAGGGATTGTTATAACAAGAATTTTGTTATGATGACTCCTCAAGAGGTAAAACAAACCAAATACTAGGGGTATTCTATACGGGATTGGATATTGGGTCAAGGACCAGAAACCACTCCAAGAGACGTACATCTGAGAGATCATCGGAGAGTAATGTGAAGAAACCAGAAACCACCTCATCACGTAGAAAACCTGGTGACACTAAGGCCAGTCCAAGGCTACATGAGTCACTATTTTCGGCAGACTGGTTTGAAGGACTCAGAACAGAACCAACTCCCAGAAGACGTGGAGTTGAACCAAACAGACGTGTCAGACCAGCTGATTTTCAAAAATGGGTCAGAAAATATAGTGGATCAGGGGATCCATATGACCACTTAGCAAGCTTTAAGCAAGTGCTAAGAGCAGAGCATATATTCGATTTCCATACTCAATTCGAGGGGTTTGGAATGACATTAGAAGGAAAAGCTTTGACATGGTTCCAAAACATTCCACCAAGGTCAATCATGGACTTCAATACATTAGCTCAAGGATTTGTAGCTGCTTGTTCTAAAACGGGGATTAAACATAATACGGTAGCTCAAATCTACAACTTTAAACAGAAACATGGTGAGCTTGTTAGGGATTGTGCAACTCGAATGAAACAATACATTGCCAGATGCCCAGAGATGGAGATACCTGCAGAAGAACGACTTGTATCATTGTTTCTGGAGGGACTGCTAACAAAGAACTTCATGCTATACTCTATAGTAAAAATCATACAACCCTTGAGGCGTGTGTGTCTGATGCTATTGACCTAGGAGACAATTGTGAGATCTTCAATGAAGAGGATGTACCTAAGGATAACCAAAGAGAGAAGACAGCATCCACAAAACCAGCATAAGTGGGAACGTCTACTGCGGAACCACTCTCAGCCATAGAAGATATGCTAAAAAGGATGAATGACATTATGAACAATATGCAAAAAGCACCTATGAGAGGACCAGGACAGGGGATACCCCCACAGGGACAACCAATTAGACCACAAAAATGGTGTGCAATCGAGGGTAAATGGACCAACCATAAGACCCACGAGTGCTACTTCAAACCAAAGTATGATGGGAATGTTCCGTACGTGCCCATGAGGCCCCAAGGACAACCCATGTACAAATATCATCCTAATATGGCTCAAGCTCAAAGACAACCAATGGGTATGGAAAGACCTCAACCTGTGTTGGGACAATAACCTCCTTATCCAGGACATAATGCGGTGCCTATAAAGTACATGCACTCAGAAGGAGTCATAGATGAACAAGCATTAGTGCCTGTTACACCCTATGCAGAGCCTAGTCTATCTACAGTAATGGTAGAGGAGATTGGTATAGTCCACACCCACCACCAATGGAGGAAACCATGACTTATGCTCCACTAGAGCTTGCACCAATAGCTAATCAAGGTGTCAGACCTCCCATGGAAAGACCCATGATGAAGCCCAGAACAGGAAACTGTCATAACTGTGGTGCTGATGACCATTGGAAGAACGAATGTCCAAATCCTGACAAAAACCTCAAACCAATTGAAGCCTATTTCATAAAATGTTGCAGAAAGGGAGGACACTTTCCAGAAGATTGTCATAAGAATCCTTTGAACAAGGAAAACATTGTAGTAAACGTAGTCCAAGTGATGCCTAGTAGCTCATCAGAGAGCGAACCAATTGTTCCAGTCAATATAATCACTAGAGCCCAGGCAAAGAAAAAGAAACACAATTCCTCAGATGATTCGGAGAACACAAAAGTTTCTTCTCAAAGAATCAAAAGGAGCAGAAGCAAAAGATATGAGATGAGAAAACAAACACAACGGATTGAAAACAAAGAGAAAGCAAAAATGCTAGCCCAGGACAAGTTGAAAGAAACTGGCAGTGAATTCAAGGAAACAACCGTGAAATCTGGAGGATCCATTCTGGTTGATAAAATTTTTGAGCCTATCAATGCTGCCTTAGAAGCTTACCAAGCAGGACTCAAGGCAGGTCAAAACATGGAAAACAAATGGAAAAACTATCCATCTCCAGACATGGAAGCAGCTTAGCTGGAAGCTTATCAAAACTTGATAAGAATCACGCAAGAAATGTTGGATAAACAAAAACCAAAGCTTGACAATATTGCAAAACCAGAAGAGCTTGTGATAGAAGAAACGAAAGCAAAATCTGATGTGGTGGCAGAACCCCACCTTGAAACAAATGAACCAGAGCTCATAGTGTCGGACAGCAAAGAAGCCTTAGACGGAACTCCATTCGTAGAGGAAGACTGGCCAGGACACTTATGGGAAAAGGTAAGAGAGATCAATGATGGGAGCCTAACTTTAAAGTCAGCTCCTATAATATGAACATGGATTTACAATCCTTGTACGGGGATTGCGGATCGGAGGCTTCAGGAATATCTAAACCAATGACATTAAAGACATTACCTTCTTACTTGGGAGATAATGAAGATGAATCCATCATTTGCAAGACCACTCAAGTAAAAAGAGCCAAACAGACCCTAGAAGTAGACAACATTCATTCAATCATGTCTACACCTATCCAATGCACTCTTACTTTGGGAGAACTGTTGAAACTCAGGCCACACTTATGGAACGATTTACAAAAAACCCTAGAGAAGGTGGGGATAATGGGTTAATCTCTAAGAATTTGGAAATTTTGAAAAATGAAACGGAAAACAAAGAGATTCGATCAGTTCCTATGAACAAGGTCGGAGAATATTATGAAGGGGAAGAAGGAAACACCACCCTCCCAGTGAAATATAATGACATTGAAACCTTGGCAATACTAGATAGTGGAGCTGGCATAGCCATAGCCACTAAAGCAGTATGGGAATCCTGGGGACAGCCAGCCATTAGACAAATGCGAATGAAATTGCAGTTGGTTGACGGACACATTGAAAGACCACTAGGGTTACTCGAAAAAGTGATAGTCAACTCCTGTGGAATTGAATATCAACACACTTTTGCCATAGTAGACTTTGGGAAAAAAACTCAACTATGAAATCATATTGGGAAGACCTTTCATGCAATAGGTACAACTTATCCAAGATTGGGGAAACGACTATCTGTACTTACAGCAGGTGGGATCTATAACAAGAGTCAATCTAAAATATCACACCTATAGAGATGTCTTGAAAACACCCATCCAAGAGTTTGATTCAGTCTCTTTGGCTGAAACTAAACTCCCATCATGGCTAAACAAAGACACTCCTATTTAGATGTGCGGAGCTTCAAAAAATGGAAGCTTAAGACGAGAGGAATGTATCCTAGAAAGGGACTATATAGACGAAGCTTACATACCTGAACCCTTTCCAGAACATTTATTCGAACCATTCGAGTGGACTCAAATTTTAGCGACAATGGATGTATGTGTGAATACATCTATGCCTACTCAATTTTGCAATGAAGATGGCTACGACATAATTCCCATCCAAATGATGTCAGTCCTTAACATTGAAAACAAAGATGAGGAAACAAAGGACTTGATGAAAGCTCAACAAGTCTTTTCTAACCTCTATTACGACGCAACTGATGAGTTAGATGAACACTCAGCTACCTCAGAAGATTCGGGATCAGAAAAAGAGCATACGAGGGCTCGGCTACTCTTAAAGGGAGGGGAGGAAAAGTTTTTTGACTTTCCAAACCAGAAATCAAGAAGACAAAAATGGTATAGAATAAAGAGAGACACCAAAATCATGAAAACACGACCTATGCCATCAGTCTCCAGTAAAACACAATTCCTGATGCAGATAGATGCTAATGATTGTGTCAAGGACAAAATAACTGGCAGATATCCTTCAAACAGAAACTCAAAAATGTCTCAGACATTGAGAAAAGTAAGGAAGGGTACTCACAAAGAACATCAAGATAAAAAACCACTCATGACCAGAGTCGAGTAGAAAAAGAAATATCAAGAGTTGAAAAAAGCTCTAAAGGAGATATACACCACCGAAATGGAAACCATGTAAGAGGATGGTAAGGATGTAATGCATGTTCCATCCCATTACAAAAAGTATACTCTCCAAGATCGTAAAATCATAATCGAACAACCTGTTAGGGAACTACAGAAACAACACGAGTCTTACGAAGGACCTGAAAACACTAAAAGAGTAGGCTTGGTTGAACCAGGAGAGGAACCTAGACTGGCTTACATTGCAAATAACTTAACAAAAGAAGAAGAAAAGCTTTTGCTTGGTCTTACAAGGATCTCAAGGGTGTTGATCCAAAAATCTGTCAACATACTATACCCATGAGAGATGATACGAAACCAAGTAGACAGAGACCATACACTTATCACAAAACATTTGCCAAAAAGATCAAAGAAGAGATTGAAAAACTGAAGGAAGCCGAATTCATTTACGAAATTGAACACACTGATTGGGTGTCTCCAATTGTGGTAGTACCTAAGAAGAATGGGAAATTACGAGTGTGTGTTAATCTCAAAAAAGTGAATGCAGCTATCGTTAGAGACAACTTTCCTCTTCCGATAAGTGAGCACGTTTTAGAACGAGTGGCAGGACAAGAATCTTACAGCTTCTTAGATGACTTTTCACGATACAATCAACTTTTGGTTGACCCAAAAGGTCAGCATAAAACTGCTTTTGCAACAGAATGGGGTGTATTTTCCTATCGGGTTATGCCGTTTGGGTTAACTAATGCTCCAGCCACATTTGAGAGATTGATGAGCCATGCTTTCAAAGAGTATCTTTGGAAATTCTTGGAAGTATACATGGATGATCTATGCGTACATTCGTCAATTCGGGCTGATCATTTTGAACACCTCAAAAATATATTCGAGAAACGTAGAGTTTACAAGATTTGCTTAAACCCTAAAAGTGCACATTCATGGGAAGACAAGGGAAAATTCTTGGACATATCATGTCTAAGAATGGTATAGCCACCGATATTGAGAAGATTCATGTTATTGTTGATTTGCCTAGACCAACAACAGTCAAAGGGGGTACAAGCCTTCATGGGACATTGTGGATATTACCGACGGTTCATCTACATGTACGCTATAATTGCAAAACCCATGTATAGCTTGATTACACACTTTGAATGGATCGAGGCATGTGAAGAATCCTTCATGAAGCTTAAGCAAGCTCTTACCTCAGCTCCAATACTGAAAGCACCCGATTGGGATAAGGTATTCCACGTACATGTAGATGCTTCAAACTTTGCTATTGGTTGTATACTAGCCCAACCAGAAGATGGGAAAATTGACTTTCCTATTTCTTATGCTAGCCGACAATTGAACTTGGAAAAAAATAATTACACCACCACTGAAAGAGAAGGACTAGGAATGATCTATGTCGTTAAAAAGTATAGACATTACCTATTGGCCAACAAGTTTGTGTTCTTTGTGGACCACCAAGCCTTGTTATATTTGGTCAACAAACCATGCAGCACATGGAGAGTAGTGAGATGGTTCATCATTCTTCTCAAATTTGATTTCACTGTGGTTGTAAAAAAAGGCACCACACATCAACGAGCAGATCATTTTTCAAGAATCATTTCAGGGGAATCACCTAAAGGGGTAGACGATGATCTACCAGATGCCTATTTGTTCTCCGTGGAAATGATACCTAGATGGTTGAAAAAAATTGTGTCATTAATGACAATAGCTCAAGTGGATTCACAAATACCACTTCCTATCACAATGATTTAATCGAGCAATCGGCTATGTATCAATTACTAGCCAGAAGGCTATATAAAAGAAATCGAGACGGGATATTGCTTTTATGCATTAACCCTGAAGAAAAGGAACAATACCTAAGTCAAGCACATGTTACTATAGTAGGACTTCACTTTGCAGAAGATCAAACTATGCAACAAATCTTAAGACTTGGAGCATTTTGGCCGACTATGAGGAGAGATGTTATATCTTTTGTAAAAGATTGCCCTCAATGTCCAAAACAACCACCCAGTCCTCATGTAACATTATTTCAAATATCACGTGTTCCTAAGTGGAGTAACTATCTGGTTACTTACTTATCAATCCAAACATTTCCTGAGGATATGAGTAAACGCCGTCAAAGAGCAATTGAAACTGAAGCAAGAAACTATGCTCTCATTGGGAACCAATTGTATCGGAGAGGTAAAGATCAACATTTGCGTCTTTGTGCAAATGAAAACAAGTATATTCCGATTATAGAACATGCTAGATTAGCTAGAGGTCACTTTTCCAGTGAGACCACCTCAAGAGCAATCTTGATGGCAAGCATATGGTGGCCAACACTTTTTGCATATGCTAAAGAATATGTTCGAAGGTGTGATGCTTGTCAACGAGCAAAAATTCCAACACGAGTAGAAAGCATGCCCTTAAGACTGATGATGGGGGCTAGAGCCTTCACAAAATGGGGTATAGATTTTGTTGGACCGATACAGCCACCCGCTTACAGAACCCAAGCTCAATATATCATTGTAGCTACGGACTATTTGACCAAGTGGGCTGAGGCTAAAGCAACCCAAAAGAATGATGCCAGAACCACTGTTGCATTCTTATATGAGTATGTATTCACAAGGTATGGACTACCAATAGAGATTATCACTGTGATCAGGGAACTCATTTCCTCAAAGAGGTAATAGATTAATTTCTTAATGAGTTTATGGTTATCCATAACAAATCAACTTTCTATCACCCACAAGCAAACGGACAACCTGATCATACAAATAAAATTCTTAGCTCAATACTGACCAAAGTGGTTAGTAAAGGAAGGACAGACTGGGAAATGAATCTCCATGCTGCTCTATGGGCTTATCGAGTTTCATTCAAAACATTGCTATACCCTTTAACCTTGTTTATGGTCTTGATGCCATACTATCAATAGAATTTCTATTGCTAACATTAAGGGTAGCACAGACTCTTGAGTGGACTGGACATGAATTGTCAGAAAGACTTGAAGATTTGGAAAAGCTAGACAAGCAAAGGCTAACTGTTGTAGCTCATATGTATGCACAAAAGCGGAAACAAAAACAGTTTTTTGACTCCCACTTAATCACAAAAAATTTCAAGAAAGGGGACTTAGTTTTAGTCTATTCCCTTAAGCAACACATTCCCAAGTTTAAGAAAAAGGGAAATGGACCATTTATCATTGAAGATGTATCTCCAAGTGGAGCAGTATTATTGTCCACCCTAGATGGTGAACCAATGGCTAATTGGATTAGTGGATGTCGTTTAGAGAAATACAATTTACCCTAACCAATGAATTGCTAGAGAGAATGCATGCAGCCAAACAAAGGAAGATCAAGCGACAGAAGGTTATTGATGAAGCCCAAGAGGAAGCTAGAATTCGGGTACTCAAGCATAAAGCTGCTCTTAAGAATCAACAGATACCGATTCCCATCAACACTTTGGAACTAGACAATCGACGATGGGAATTACCTAAAGACGCAATTTCAACAGATGACGACTGGTTAGATGGAATGGATCTGCACATCAAAGTACAGCTCAACAATCATAGCACCAATGCTTTGGTAGACACAGGAGCTAGAGTGAATGCAGTCAGTTATTCCACATACAGAAAGGCAACAAGTCAAGCATTGACCGTAGGAATAACGACAATCAAAGGATGCATGCAATAAGAATCCAACTCCAACATTGGGAGTAGTCAACTTGAACGTGATAGTACATGGATATTCATGTCCGCATCAGTTTATATGCTTGCCAGATAAACACATGAATGAGACGATGATTCTTGGCATTCCTTGTATGCGTACATACAAAGCAGTACCAGATTGGGATACGAATCAGCTAAAGCTATCACTTAAAGGAGGGCAACTCATTGTTCCTATTGCACCAAGCAAGGAGGAATGGAAAAGATGCAATCAGAAGACCATTCCATGAAGCAAATCTCCTCCATCTCCTCAACAAACAAATGCTACAAGTAGCATGCAAGGAGTCAGGCAAATTTGGGTACCAAAAGCACAACTTGTGGATAAACCAAATCAGATCTGGTGCCTAAAACTTCACCAAAGAAACAGAAGATGGTTCCAAGGATTCGAGCACAAAATCGAGCATCTATGAACAAGGAACCTAACATGAAAAAGGTTTGGAAGAAAAAGGAGCACTTACACACCACGAAACCAAACAAATAGTGGCGAGTTAAGTCTCAACAGGCTTTAAAACACTATACAGCACCAAGCCGATCGAGCTACCAATGGCGAGAAAAAACTCGACAACTGTCTAACGTGCTACCAACAGCTCAAGCAATCAGCATGCTAAAACACCCTGATGGTACTATCAAAGAGAGAGCACATAAGCTACAAGATTTGGTCTTTGGAAGACATCAGCAGCAAACCTCGACATCGGAAACCCTTGAGTTATTTACTCAAGACCCAGCTCTTGCACAGCATATTGAGTACAATTGCATTGATCTTCATATCATGGTAGAGCCAATCACGGCTATGCATAGACACACTTGTTCAACCCATGCACGCAGTCGTCCCGGAGAACGCCATCTAGGAGGGGTGGAAGGGCACTAAGTGAAGGGCACTAAGTACTAAGTAATTAAGGGCAATGTTTGAAGAGGGAGGAAAAAGTTCCATGTTGACGTGTGATTTTTTGCAAGATTACCTAATAATGCCCTTATAATTCATCAACAAGGAAAAATTCACTAAAAATATCTTCCCGATGAGTGTAAATAGTGTATATACTATCAGAAAATCATAAAGAATAGTTTTTTTATATATTTTTCATCATTTTTGTTGATAAGGAGGCTTAAAAATGGGGAAATCCAACAAAAAGCAATAAAGATGTGTTTTTCAAGGGATTTTCTTAATTATTATATTCTCACTTTACTTTTTTAGAGCATTTTTCTATTTTCTTTGATTTTTTCGAATAAAAAGGTCAAAAATTAATAATAAATAGCAGGGAAGCTCATATGTAAAAACAGAAGACACAACGATGAGCAAAAAGACAAGGCGGACAAGCACAAAAATTTTCAACAAAATCAGAAGATGGAAGCGGGAAGCCTAAATTAGGGGGTCAAGCCTACTTCTGCAAAATTCTTGCAGAATGAGCTACAGAAATCCGATTTTGGAAGTTTTTGAGCCTAACATAGATTTCACGGCCTAATAGGACTAACGAGAGAATCTAGGAAAAATTGGTTCGGGAAGTCGAGGTATAGATATCCAGGGTAGGTTAAAACCACCTCATTTCCACTTGGAGCCTTTGCAGAAAGAGCATTTCGGCCTCTTTCGCGCGACACTTTTGGAGCCCACAATTGACCTCTTTCAGCACCGTCTCACACGAGACATGAGGGGTAAGTTATTTACTCATCAATGATCCATTTTGTACGGCCGGTAGCTAGTCTAAAGCCCTAGAAAAAACCCTAGAAATTGAGCAATGCATGAAGACCTAGGACCTACCATAGCGGCCTGCCAGCCTAACCAAATCAGATGGGATTTGAACCATAGCATGCCCTAACATAATAGAACCTTTCCATACCATCAAATGACCATTCGGCTAGGGTCAAGGGGGTCCCCAGTAGAGAAATTAGGGTTTTTGGAAAATGCCAAATTTCGACCTGACTCCACAGATGGCTTACTAATGAGGTTCATATACAATGTATATGATTGGTTTGGTGAAATCCATCAAGTAAAGCCCTCGAAAAGTAGAAAACGGCTCAAAGGTTACAAAGCGTCAAATTCGACATCCGAGGCCAAACTGACTCCAAATGAGCCAAAATTGGACAGGTAGCTTCATGACTATGTTACGAACAAGTCCAAAGCCTCAAAGTTGACCGACCAACCCAACAGACAGAGTAATCACAAAAAACGGTGATTTCAGAGTCGACGGAGCACAAAGTGATGCTGGCATGACCAAACTTGACCAAATTCAATTTAGGACTTGTATTAAGTGTATGAAACATGTTTATGTCAAAATTTGTGAGAATTGCAAAGTTTTTGTCACTGTTTTTGTCAATGTTACTTTTGCATCATTTTTGCTTGGAAATTGTCAATTCACCTCACCTATCATGTGTACACACCTATTACATGCCAAAAATGAAGTATGAGCCAAAATGACCACCCATTACTTGCAAAATTGCCAAAAGACGCAAAGAAGTCTTTGCAAGCCCAAATCTAGGTTATGAACAAATTTTCTAGATCCAAATCACCTCGTATCTCATACCCAAGGTCTATACCATGCTTAGAACCAATCTATGCCAGAAATTATCAATTTTAGAAGAAAAGTTAATAATCGCGATTATTTACTTTTTGGTCAAAATTGGAGAATTTGGATATTTTGTCATCATACATCCAAAGTACATGTTGTGGTAAGCCCACTAGCCAATTTTGAGTCAATTTGGATTTCAAAATCTCAAATTTCCTTTATATCTACTGTTTCAGAGTCCTAAAACCAAAATCTGGTACCATTTTCACCCTGTACATCCAAATGAGCCCATATTTCCCTTAGAGCATGTAATTGGCATGACTTCAAGCCTATACAGCTAAGTTTGCAAAAAGTTGAAAATTTTTCCCAGCTGTAAATAATCGCAATTATTTACTTTGGTTGCAAACTTTTGTTTTGACGATACAGTTTTGTCCCTTGCATGATTTTATGCATCTTTGCTTGTTCAAAAATTGATTTGAAGCAATTTGGACCAGATTATCAGCATTTCAGTCTAAAAGAACATTCCAGAGAAAAATCTGACAAATCTGCTAACTTTGCACTCTATTCACTGAACAAGAGCAATGCAAGCCGCGGAGAAGGCCAAGAAGAAATTAAACCAAAAGGGGAAACTGCAAGAACTGCCCTCGTATCAACTAGACCCCGAGTCGGTCAAAGTAGCAAAAGCATCCTACCTTTCTAAAGAACAGTTGGAAGAACACCACACCATGGTCTTCACTGACAGGTTTAAGAGTGAAGAAGGGCATCAGGTGGAGTTGCATCTCTTGCCTAAAGAGATCTATGATGTAGCTGCAAAGCCAGAAACCAAAGAGGCTAACTACAGGTTGGGGCTCCGACATTTCTACGAAAAAGAGCCTTGCGGAGTGGACTTTCAGAAAGCTTACAAGCGTCTATCCACAATCAAAGAAGACGGAACCACAAAAATATCAAACAACCAAGGAAACAAGGTCGAGGTTGTAATTACAAAAGAAATAGTGGCAGAGGCACTCAGACTGCCCACTGAAGGGATGACCATGCGGGCAAGAGACAAGACTACGGACACATTTACCAAGGAAACAACCGCGGCTACATTCGTCGATCTCATCCACAAACAGGTTGAAGAGCCAGCCCATCTGTACCATCAACACTTCCATTTCCTAGCAAAAAGGCCACCAAGGTACACGACACCAAATCACGCCATGGCCACCACCTTTACACAAGTTCTGAAGTCAACAACAAGGCAGCCTGTGAACCACGCGTAGTATGTATTGACAACATTGAAGGCCACCAAGAAGGAGGGTAAAATAACATAGTTGGGCGCGCCAAAAGTATTAACAAGAATAGTCTATCATGCCATCGGCATGGCTGACAACCTACCGCCTTCCCCAAATCAGAATACATGGATCTTGGCAGCACAACCCTCTCCAAGAGCTACATACAAGATCCGAGAAAAGATCATTTAAATCAGGTGATGAATCAGATGACAGCTCATCAGAGCGGCACAGCAGTGAAAGCTCTGACAACGAAGAAAAAAGAGCTAGGAGGGAAGAGATGAAGAGGAAAGTTGTGGTTGCCCACCAAGAGGAGCCATCTCAAATACAAGCAAGATTTGAAAGAGAAAAACAGGCTACCATCGCACTAGGCAAGCACAAGGAAAGGACCCAGAAAAGTGGGTACCCACAAGCCTGAAAGGACCTCGAACAAAGCATCATACAAGAAAAGAGGCCGAGGATCCAAAAGATCATTTAGAAAGAATGTACCAAGAAGTCGAAGCCTTAAAGTTGAAAGAGGCCGAAGACGCGGCAAAGAAAGCTAAGGAAGCAGCTTCCCAAGAGCAAAGCCAGGCATCTCCCGACCCACCTCACCGCCGTCGGACCAACAAGATGTTAGGAAATAAGACGTAGCTAAATAGATAATTGAGTAGATTACTTAATGGAGAGAGACAAATTTATATACACGAGATTATAGTGTAGAGAGAGAGAGAGAGAGAGTACACACGATATACGTGGTTCACCCAATGTGGGCTACGTCCACGGGAAAGCAGCCACTCAATGGCTTTGGTACTTCAAAACAAGAAGTAGTTTACAAAGGGATTATACCCTTAATGGAGCTCCCGCCTTGCTTCACTCTCACCACCTCACACTCACCTTGTTGCATCAACTTCACACTATGAAATGTGTGTAGAAATGGCCTCCTTTTATAGGCCAAAAGGGCTGCCCTCTCTTATGAGAGACAGCCATGTGTAGCCGCCCTTGTGCGAATAAGTCCAAATCGGACCCTCCAATCCGCCCATGTGTGGCCGCCCTTGAGAAGACAAGTCCGCTTTTGAATTCGGCCACCGGCCATTGAATTCGGCCACTGGCCACCGGCCATTGACTTCCGACCACCGGCCACCGGCCATTGACTTCCGACCACCGGCCATTGGCCATTGACTACCGGCCACCGGCCAACCGACCGGTTGTTTTCCGACCACTTTCCGACCGCCGTCCGGCCATAATATTCCGGCGAAAAGGAATATTCCGGCGAAAAAAAAGTCTCGGGGGCCTCCGCCCCCGAGGCCTTTAAAGTTGCCCCTGATTCTTGTCCGTGAAAATTTTGGTTTCCGGTGAGTGATTTTCCTTCACGCACGATGGCTTCTCCTCATAATGGGGGCCTTACAAATGTGCGCTTTTACCACAGAAAATTACAAGGGTAAATCAGGCTCCATACTTAACACAAGACTAGCCCATGCCTAGTCCACCACCATCACCGCCAAGCCACCATACCAATGAAGAAGCTAAGACCGACAAAGAAAAAGATTCTAATTTCACCCACCAAACGGAAGCTACACAACAAGCTGACCACGCCGAACAACATGAGGAAAAAGAAGCTGAGCCAGAACTAGAGCAGGCAGCTGAAGGAACTCACAAGCAGGCAGATGACACTGATAAAGCAATAGATATTGAAAAAGAACGTACCACTATATATGAGATAGAGCCCGAGATGGAGAAGGTAGAAAGGCCTGCAACTGAAGAGACGGTGAGGGTTGAGACCACACCACCTATTTCCACTCAGCCAGAAACTGCCGAGGTATCAAAGCCTCGGGATGGCCAAGGAGAAGAACAACATCCACCTCTACAGAACCACCAACACCTACAACACAGCAAAAAGCAACACAGGAGGCTGCCGGCACATCACAACTCGCAAGACAGGAGGAGTGGCAGTCCAATGACGAAGTGATTTTACAAGTAAATGAGTATACAAGGCAGATGCAAGTCATGACGAAGAAACTCCGCTCAGCAGCCTTCAACCGTAGCACAAAATCCAACGAATTAGAAATGGTCATCTATGCTCTTCAAGGAGAGCTCGATGATAGGATGAGTACTATCAATGATCTCCGAAGGCAAGTACAAGAGCTAAAGACAGAAGCAGAACAACATTAGATAGCCAGAGACAAACAACAGAAGGAAATGGAGTTAGGTGACCTCCTTACTAAATTATCTGATGCCTACAAACCGAAAGATGAGCAGCTGACAGAAGTGACAAACGAACTTCTTACCACCTCTATGTCAGCTCAAAAAATTCAAGTGCAATTAGATGTAGCCAACGCTTCTCTGCAATATTTCGAACAGAGAATCAATGATCATGCCATTTTCTTGCGGCAAATCGGGGAAAATCCAATCGTGGCCTCGATCAAGGGAGCAGATGAAGTGTACAAGGCACTTGAAAATAAAAACAGAGATTTAGAACTGGAGTTGAAGCTTGAACAGTCACAATGCAGAGACCTGGAACTGATGCGGGTCCAAAGAGAGGAGGAGCTCCTAAAGGAGATTGCGGAACTGAAGCGTATGAATCAACTCCTCGGAGATGGAAAGCCCGACACACAGGAAGAGGCAGACACTTCAGAGCCGCCCCAAATTGACATCCCCTCGGTCTCGTTTGCTAAATTTGAGACGCAGTCTATAGTAGAGCCGAGTGGTGACGAAGACTTTCAGGTCCAAATTGGTGACGAAGATACAGTGCCAATGGTCCAGCTGTCAAAGGCTAAAGAAGACGCACTGAAAGAGAAGATCACCTTAGAGGAAGATGAGCAATGGAAGGTCTCTATGGATTGGGAGTTGAGAGTTTTACACTCTGTCAATGTCACTCAACTCACTCCCAATCAAATCAACGCTCAATGGCACCAACAATCCCTGCCATACCCTCTCATCAACGTAGAACTCTTACAGGTAAAAGAAAGGTTATACAAGGATATGCAAGAAGATGGCGTAGATAAAGACCACCCAAAGTGGAGGCTAAGCTGGCTGAACAAGAATCCAAGATACCTGATTCTATTCACAAGAGCACCTATGGCCTTACAAAAAGATCCAACATTCTGTCATGTACCTAGAGTAAGGACATGGCAAGCGCATGAAGCACTCCAGAAGAAGAGACCAACTTGGCTCAATTTTCCCAGGCTGTCAGCTCTAGAGAGAGGCCAAGCGACGAAAGAATACATGGTGAAAACCCTAACAGGCACCATGACATTCTTCAAGAGTCTGCCAAATCTCTCATGTGCAATGCTATATAAGATCTGCAGGATGCTACTCACATGCATACAGGTTTTCAATGAGCCTGAGCAGACAGGAGCCCCATGGCTCTCATTCTTGGAAGAGAACAAAGGCCTATGCTACGATCTGAGTGGGCAACCTTCAGAAGAAATCCTTTATGGATTCTATGCCAGATGCATGTTCCTGCCCTCGCATAATATGCTAACCTTTGAAGGGGCATTCTACACTGGCTTCTTCACCTGGCGAACGAAGATATTTGCGCCGGTGATAAGCAACCTCACATCAAGATTTGTAGGATACTCAGCGGTGGAACTGAAAAACCGAGTCACCATGCAATTTTTGCAAGTACCAAAAAAAGAACGCAAAATCAAATACCAAAAAGCACTGAAGCATTGAAAGACCGCCTTGCCCTCCGTCAACCCGAAGACTACTTCAACCCATAAAGCTGTGTCAAGGGACGACACATGCGAGGAGGGGGGGAATGTTAGCAGCAAGCTAACGCGGACACCATTTTTTGGAGTTCTCCTTGTAAAACAATTATTATTTTGATAAATCCGGAATATTGTAACTCCTATTTTCTTAGTAAACTTTGTAATTAATGAGCCGGGGCTACAAGCTTCCAGATTGTATCAGCCAGTCAATTCCCAGCTTTGGTAGAACTCCAGATTATTACTTTTGACCACTCAAAAACCTTGGCTAATGTATAAAAGCCAATTTTTGTAAGTTTTTTATAAGTTTTTGGATAAGAAATACACAGTGTGAGCTAACGGCGCTCCCTTCTCTCCTTCTCGAGCTTCCTACTCCCTCTCCGATTGTCACGTTGCGAATGCGTTTGTTGCATTGCAACCGCAGGTAAGAGCTCTACGCATTGACGTAAGCCATTCACAGTATTTCGTAGCTTTTGGCGTCGCCAACCCGCGGACTAATTTCAACATAACTAGGAATTTACACTTTTAAAATGAAAACTAAGCATAGGCGGGGTATTGGGGCACCATTGCTAAGCATTTAGATGCATTTTGGGTCGAAAACGACTAGATCAAAAATCCACTGCTGTTAATAATCGCGATTGGAACTTGACCGAAAGTGGGGTTTGAGACCATATTCATGTGTGCTTAGGTCTTATAAACTTGTCCTAGAAGTTTCGTTATGTTTGGATGTCATTTGATGCTGTAACGGATGTGATTTTCTTGCCGATGAGCAATTGGCTTTTGGTGATTTCAGTCACTTGAGTATAGCCTAAGTTAGATGCGAGTTGTTAGTTGTTTTTCAAGAGATTGACAACCTCTTGTATCCTCTATGCACTAGTCGAGTCAGCTTCGTCCCATGGTTTGACAAATTAATCGTGGTTCTCGCTAATACTGCAATAAGATAGGATAGTGAGGTTAGACATGCGTCCCACAAGAGTGGTTCTCTACTTATTCTCACTCTCGTGGCAAAGTGAAACTTGGTGATTCTTATGAACTAGACATTGAGGGTGTCGAAAACGTCAAATTGCATCTAAGGAATGGCACGCACTTTACTTCATGTAATGTCAGACATGTGTCCAAGTTGACTAAAAGCTTGATTTCTGTTGGTCAGCTTGATGATTTGGGCTACAACACCACATTTGGAAATGGTTCATGGATAGTACGCAAAGGTAATCTTGTTGTACTCAGAGGTCAGAAGCATGGTAACTTGTATTCCATGCATGTGTCAGATGTTGGTCATGATTACATATCTATAGCTGAGTTGCCGTCCTACTGAGTTGTGGCATTGCTGACTAGGTCATATTAGCCAAAAAGGAATGTGAACTCTGACTCGTTTTGGCTACTTACCTGTCTTGTCTTATGTTGACTTTCCTATTTGTGAGCGTTGTATCTATGGAAAACAGACTAGGTCCATGCACTTACCATTGGGTCAAAAGCGAGCTGAACCTCTAGATTTGGTGCATAGTGATGTTTGTGGTCCTATGTCAACCAAATCTCTAGGGGGGGGCAGCTATTTTGTGACATTCATAGATGACTCTACTCGAAAGGTATGGGCATATCCTTTGAAACATAAGGATCAAGTTCTTCCTGTGTTCCAAAAATTTTTAGCACTCGTTGAGAATCACTCTAGCAAGAAACTCAAGAGGTTGCAGACTGACAGCGGTGGAGAGTATGTCTCCAAGGAGTTTGACAATTTTTGTGCTAAAAGGGGGATTAAAAGGCAATTTACTGCACCATACACACCAGCTCAGAATGGAGTTGTTGAGCGTATGAATCGTACGATTCAAGAAAGATTCACAGCCATGCTTTCTAGGGTAAATCTCACACAAGGATTTTGGACAGAAGTCGTCTTGACCGCAGTGCACATTATAAATTGTTCGCTTAGTACGCCATTGAATTATGAGATTTCAGAAGAGTTATGGTCTAAACATAAGCCCCACTATGACCATCTACGTGTTTTTGGTTGTGAAGCTTATGCTCACGTGCCTAAACAACTTTGACAGAAGTTAGAGCCAAAGTCACACAAATGTATTTTCATTGGATATGGTGCAGATGGAGAGATGGGATATCATCTCTGGCACCCGGAATCTCGTCGAGTCATCCGTAGTTCAGATGTGATTTTCAATGAGTCGAAGATGAATAAACAACCTATCAAGGAAATAGAGATTCGGAGAGTCACTTTTGAGGATGTTGCCTCAGAGACAGTGAAATCAACTCAGCGGGCTAGTGATGTACCTTCCACTAGCAATGCTCCACAGAGAGCGGATAGCAATGGTCAAGGAGTGAGACGGTCTACTAGAGTCTCTCGTCCACTTGCGCGTTTTGAGCCAAGTCTTGATTACATCATGTTGATCGATTGCGATGAGCCAAGCTGCTACCAAGAAGCCATGATGACGGATGATGTGGTGAAGTGGGAGCAGGCTATGGAATCTGAGTATAACTTGATTCTGGATAATGACACTTGGGACTTGGTAGAACTGCCAAATGGTGTGAAAGCTTTACCTTGCAAATGGGTTTACAAGAATAAATTTACCTCAGGTGATCCAAATCCAAAGTACAAGGATAGACTTGTAGCCAAAGGGTTCAAACAGCAAAAGGGAGTCGATTTTGATAAAATCTTCTCGCCTGTGGTCAAGATGACAACACTTAGAACCGTACTTGGTCTTGTAGCGATTGAGGACATGGAACTTGTCCAAATGGATGTGAAGACAGCATTTCTTCACGGGGATCTCAATGAGGATGTTTACATGCAGCAGCCTGAAGGGTTTGTTCAGGAGAATGTATCTCGTGAGGAGCTATTATGTAAGCTCAAAAAGGCACTTTATGTCTTAAAGTAGGGTTCAAGGCAGTGGTATCATAAATTTGATGCATGTATGAGGTCTCAAGGATATAAAAGGAGCAAAGAGGATCACTGCTTGTACACAAGAAAGCTAGATGATGGCTTGATGATCATTCTAGTTTTGTATGTTGATGACATGCTTATCACTGGGAAATCCATTGCGGAAATTGCCAACTTGAAGAAAACACTTAGCAATAATTTTGCAATGAAAGATTTGGGGGATACTACACACTTTCTTGGCATGCGAATCAAAAGAGATCGCAAACGTCGTATTCTTGAGTTATCTCAGGAAACATACATTGAGAAAGTTTTGCAGCATTTCAATATTCAGGGGGGAAAAGCATTGAGTACCCCAATGCAGGCATTCTTGAAACTCGGCAAGGAAGATGCACCCAAATCTGATGGTGAGTGAGCTGACATGGCTAAGGTACCATATTCTTCGGCAGTGGGCAGTCTCATGTATGCTATGGTGGCCACAAGACCAGACCTTGCTTTTGCAGTGGGAGTGGTGAGCCAATATATGGCAAATCCTGGCAGCAAGCATTGGGAAGCAGTGAAGCACATTCTTAGGTACCTCAAAGGTACGATCGGCATGTGTTTACACTTTAGGAATAGTGATACATCCATCGTGGGTTATGCGGATGTAGACTATGCAGGTTGTGTCGACAATAGGAGATCGACATCTAGCTATGTCTTCATATTTGCTGGAGCAGCATTATCTTGGAGGTCATGTCTTCAAGATTGTACGTCGTCTTCCACTACGGAAGCAGAGTACGTTGCATTGTCGGATGCAAGTAAAGAGGCTGTATGGTTATGTTGCTTGGTTAGAAATCTTGGCATTGATGAGACTCCGATGATATATTGTCATAGTCAGAGTGCTCTTGCATTGGCAAGGAATCCCGTGTTTCACTCCAAATCAAAACACATTGAAGTCGGGTATCATCTCGTGAGAGATTTCTTGGCCAAAAAGCTCATTGATTTGGTCAAGGTACACACTGACGACAACCCATCAGATGCTTTGACGAAAGGCTTAGCTTTGGAGCGGTCTACACATTGCAGTGAGTTGATGGGTATAGGTTGAAGCCACTAGATTGCTTCACTGTTGTACATACCAGGTCACTTGGGCTGCGTTGGCCTTCAAGTGGGAGTTTGTTGGGATTTAGGCCAACTGGCCGGACATCCCACTTATTACTAACCCATCTACTAACTTAACCAATATGCACTTATTCTTTAATACAACAGAATAAGGAGCTGCAACAACAGGATAACGTTTCTGTACGCTCCACCCAAAGCAGGTCTCTCTGTCTCTGCTCTTGCACTTGCACTCGCACACACTTTCAACGGCACCTTCATTTGGGATTGTGCTCATGAAGAGGTTTATTCAATGATTTGCTCATGTAATAGGACCACTCACGATTCTATCTTGATAGTGATCAACTTAAAGAAACCATTTGAGGTTCCCTGCAATGCTTTAGGTGATTGCATCGGTACAATGCTTTAGGTGATTGCATCGATGTAGTGGTTAACCAAGAAACCCATGTAGTGGCTTATGAAAGTAGACGGCTTAAGGATGTGAAAAATTTGCATGCCTTGATCTACAAGAAGGGACTTATGGTACATAGAAGCATTACCTTCTAGGACTTGATTTTGTGATCAAGACCGATCATCTGAGTCTACGGTACTTTCTGACACAACAAAATTTTGAGAAGCAGACAAGATGGGAAAACTTTTTGTCCATGTTTCATTTCCAATTCCTTCATATGGTTGCAAGTAAGAACGTGGATATAGATACACTATCTAAATGATTGAGCGTGAATGCAATCACTTTTGTACATCACCAAGAACTGAAATCACTCTTGAACTTGTATCTGGATGATCTAGACTTTTCCTCCATTTGGGGAAGTTATAGAATGGAGAGAATAAATATCCCCATTCAATTTGGGATGGTTACCTCTATCGCGGATTCATGTGGCAGCCCGCTAAGGAATAAAATCATGGATGAAGCACATGCTTCACCTTATGTAGGTCACCAGGGTATTCTCCCTATGACCTTACAATTGGAGCATTATTTCTTTTGGCCAAACCTAAAAGACGACATCAACCAACATTTCAGGAAATGCTTGGTTTGCCAAAAAATCAAGTATGATCGACACAAGGTGCTTGGGTTACTCCAACCTTTGTCTGTGCCTGATCAACATTGGGAGAGTATTGACATGGATTTTATTATGTGTCTCCCTAAGACTCAAACTAGAAATTATGCAATGTGGACCATTATAGACATATTTAGGAAGCAAGCTCACTTTATTCTAGTCATTTCATAGATACCTCTCTCTCTCTCTCTCTCTCTCTCTCTCTCTCTCTCTCTCTCTCTCTCTCTCCATGTCTCCCCTTTGCATGACAGTAAATTTTGGCGTGCTTTTGATAATCTCGGTACGAAGTTGAATTTTTGTTTTGCATATCATCCCCAAATGGATGAGCATAGCGAGATTTCTAATTCAACAATATTGGATATGTTGCCTCTCTCTCTCTCTCTCTCTCTCTCTCTCTCTCTCTCTCTCTCTCTCTCTCTCTCTCTCTCTCTCTCTGTGGCTCCACGTCTCCCTCTCGCATGACAAGGAACTTTGGTGTGATTTGTTTGATAATCTTGGTACGAAGTTGAATTTTTCTTCTGCATATCATCTCCAAATGGATGAGCATAGTGAGATTCTAATTCAACAATATTGAATATGTTCAAATCCTAATTGTTAAATAGACAGTTTTGATTGGAAAAGTATTTTCCCCTTATTGAGTATACTAGTGCAACCTAAAAGTGTCGATGCTAGGAAGTGTGGAAAGCAATGTCAAGGATGCTTACAGATGTGTGCCAAAATGTTAAAGCATGTGTGAAGACCCAGTGTGGACAAAGGCGTTCGTGATGTGCACTCCATCAATCAATCTTACTCTAGTTTGAGAATCCAAGACCAAAGAAACAATCTACTTATAAGAAAAAAGTGCTAAAAGTTTCAAATCGTTACTATGGGTCGTTTAAGATAATTGACCAAGTGAAAAATGTGACATTCCGATTAGAGATACTGCCTAATTGGAGGATCCATAATGCTTTCCATGTTAGTCTACTACGACCATATGTGGGACCGCCTCCAAGTCAACCTATTGTTGAGGAACCCTTGGGGTTGAGGAACCAGAAGAGATACTTCAACCGGAGCAGATCGTTCATCATCAAGAACGGCCACTACAGTGTAGAAAGATTACACAGAAGTATTTGGTGAAGTTTAAGAACTAATCTACTCCATATGCTCAGTGGATGACCGAGCAAGAAATAAGCATCTTGCCCCAGGATTCTGAAAGGATATGCACAAGCACTACAATTGAGGACAACTATTTAGAAGCTAGAGGGATGTTTCTAAATGGTCTATTTTTTGGGTAATTTCTATTTAATGAAATTAGGATACTTAATTATGTGCACATGAATTGATAAGTTAGGAGGTGTAGATCTACTAGAACTGATAAAAACATCAAGAACGGACATCTTTGATGTGTCATACGATGGGTGACATTAAGCATCGTGAAGGAGTTGTTTTGTAAGTTTGGTGGGAGAGACCGGAGAATGAATATTCTCAATGCATCACAGAATGGTAACGAGGACATCAAATAGGGAATATTCCATTGGTATCCAAACTTGGTAAAGGATTATGTTTAAAGATGCAAGAACATGAATGAAGATGGGTTATGAGAAGCTTTCGATAAAAGGAAAGATGTTTTTAGTGCTTTCCATCACAAACTGATGGCCTGTCAATGTCACTAAAGACCTACTGGGTTGGGCACCATAGCCCTAGCCCTAGCCCACCCGTAGATCCTGACCTAGGGGCCTAAACCCTAGTTGAAGTAGAAGAAGATAAAGATATTACCAACTCACAGATTCTTGTCAAGTGGCCCAATTATTAAAGTAGGATAAAATCCTAACCATCAGAACTTATGGTACCCCTATTCGATGGGGCCCATAATAAAGCAACCACATACACATGTAGTAAACTTCATAAAGATTTATGATGTGGCTAGCCGTACGGACGCCCAAATTTTGCGCTAACATGCTAACATGGCAGTGTAGGGATGCCCAGATTCCGCATTGACATGTTGATGCAGTAGTATAGGAACTTTTGTAATATGTGATGGCAACATTTTAGCACTAGATTTCAGACCATATGCTTTTGGGACTTGAAGCTTTTCATGTACATTGGTTTTAGTAGGCCAAGTGTCTTTAAATGTGAATTGTGGGCTCTCTCTCTCTCTTTGGCATTCTACTATGTGCTATCATACTTTAAAGTTTGAATCTCTCTCTCTCTCTCTCTCACACACACACACACACCATTTAATCTTTTCAATATGAAATGAGCCAACTTGCCTTAAAGAGAGATTTCTCATACGCATTAATTTAGCTTTGACAACCAGTTCTTAAATACGTGTGATGTTATGTTGTGATAGTTTTGGTGGCATGTGTGGTTTTAAGCCTAACAATTTCTTTTGTATTTACTATTAGTTGATCTTCTAGAGTTTTGCAAGTTACTTGATGAAGGCATTTTTCCTTTAAGTACATACCTCAAGGTAATGCTCTCTCTCTCTCTCTCTCTCTCTCTCTCTCTCTCTCTCTCTCTCTCTCTCTCTCTCTCTATGTATGTATGTATGTATGTATGTATGTAGCTACACTAAAAAGAAATTCCACTCGTGATGAGGAGATGATATCATATTTATACTCAATGATGCCATTGAGAGAAAAATAGCTTGGAGAGGTGCAGTATAGTAGCATGTATGGCTTTTAACCTAGCTTTTTTCTTTATCTACTCTCAGTTGATCTCTTAGGAATTGCAAGTTACTTGATGAAGACATTTTATCTTTTAGTAAACACCTCAAAGTAACGGAATCTCTCTCTCTCTCTCTCTCTCATACACATTACTTAATCTTTTCGGTATAGAATGATCCTTCTTGCCTTAAAGTGAGATTTTTCATTTGCATTAATTTAGCTTTGATAATCAATTTGGAGCAAGTGAGATGTTATGTTATCAATAAATTGATAAATGGGTCATGAGGAATTACTTAAGATTCAAATTGACTCTAATTCTAAGTTAATTTTTATTGTACAAAAAAATATGCACTAAGTTTTAAGTAGTGACTTTAATTAGCATAAAGATATTGGAAGACTTGACATGGTGTCTTATCCCATGTCATTTTCCAAGTGCATGTCGCAATAAGATGTTTAACATAAGAAAAGATGTCTTCTTCGCAATCATAAGAAAAGAGTTAGAAACATTATTTCCAACAATTTTGCTTCTTTTGTTGACTACTTTTAAGTGTCTACAAACCTTCACAAAAGTATTATGGCCAATGTTTTTCCTTATTCTGGCTATTTATATTTAATAGCAAAGGGAGAAAAAATTTTAAAAAAAATTAATGGTATGCAAAGAGGCCCTCTACCTGCTCCAATCCTCACCTTCACAAGATCAACATGGAGCTTCATGACCCAATGGCACAACAGAAACTTCTTGCTTTTGAGCAAATACCTGGAGCTATACATTTGCATGAATTTTTTTTTTAAAAAAAACCACATTTAATTACCTCAAAATAGATAGTATATTGTTATCATAGTGTTCTTGCACAAAAAGGCAAATGAGTTACCTTAATACCTGCATCCAAATTCAAGAAGCATGAATGGACTGGAACCTGCTTCTAGCAAGAGAAATTCGTGTATGGATAGGAAATCACACCACATTTCTGTGGATTCAACCCTAGCTGGTCCATGTGAAAAGAACCAGCTTTTCATGTGCCAAAACTGCATTTGAAACAATGATATACAAAAATTGTAACCGATTGGTGTATTGCAAAAGCTTGGCTATGTACTGCATGTCTCAATTGCCCTTACAAACCATGCCCATTGAATGAGCCTTTCAGACAAACATAGTTTGGAAGCCTAAATGGTATATCAAAACGCATCAAAACTAGAACATAGACCAATGGATAGCAATCCACGGCGCGTGTTGGTCCCTTCACATCAGGAAAACAGTACTTGCAACCAGTGCCTGAACTCCATTGGGAAGCATGACACAAAATCCTATACAGAGGTTTGATAGGAATGTGGCTGATCCAAATATCAAAGGCAAGTCCCCCTTCACAAAAGAGCCTCTGCTCATCCTACCTTTGATATAAATACATGCCCAAAGCAAAGGAAATTTTGCTGTAAAAGGCACTTATTTGATACGAAATACACTCTTAACCTTTGGCTCACTGGCAATCTTCAATTTTCCTCACTTCTGGAAAAAATTTTCTTTCTCCGGGTGACTGTTACCACGCCACATTTTACCATGGCGGGCATCAACAATGCATTGATTGATCTGCACAAAACAAAATTGGCTTAATTTTGTGTCCAACAATTTAGGTGACTAATTCCCCAGAGTCTTTACCAAGAAAATTAAGCTCATCTCTATAAAGCTGCTCATCACCCCCATTTCCATAGACTGTTTTATCAAGTGCACATACCTCTTTCAACTTCACTATCTCCCTATGAGCAGCAGCAAGCAGGTCATCCTTTAAAAGGTTGCAGCTTGTCTGATGATGAGCATTTCCTCTCGCTCGGTGCTCCTGCAGGCCGCACACTTTCCTTCCAGAGATTTTGCTATTCAAGCTACAATGTCCATTCAAGCTATTGTTTACACTCTGCTTCATGCGCCTTTTTTGGCATGAGCATAGAGTGCTCGATCTTGCAGTGTCCTTCGTAGTAGGAGTCATACAATCTTGCCCATCAATCACTTTCTCTTCCGTGGCGCTTTTTGAGCATTCAAAATTATCCAGACCTTCTTGAGACTCTATTTTGCTTTGAAATTCTGATGCGTCTCCAATAGATAGGCCATCCATTGCTTTGGTAGGTGTTGGAAAGCCCATGGGCACAGAGACCTGCTGACTCAAATTGTGGAACTTTTCCTGCCACTCCACAAGCTCCACTTGAAGACTCTGATTTCCGCGGCGTAGTGTTGCCTGCAGAAACAAAGGTTGTTGAGTGCTCAAGGTATATTGAGCTCCAGGTAATAGTTTTTAAGGTCGTGAATGTAATACCAGTTCCATCAGAAGGTGTTGTTTTTCAGCTCCCAGCATGGCCCTCACCTGTATCACGCACAAAAAGAGGATTCAGTTCATATGCACATACAGTTTTGAATTATGAATATACTTTGCAGACATAGAAGTACAACGCTCCTGCAAACCATGGATGCAAAAGAAATGCGATTCATGCTGGACAGAACTTGCAAGGTAGTCAACAATGAAAGAACTAAGTAAAATCAGCACATAATTTTCTGCATATGCAGAGTAATGTGATGACTGAACCAATAGAACTAAACACTAGCCTTCCGAAGTTCGCGATCATAGTCTGCTGCTGCCTCTCCTTGACTCCGTAGTTCTGCCACCTAGATGACCAGAGCAGATGATTATTTGTTAATCATTTATATAATCAAAGAGCAAAGGAAAAGAAATCTAGACCAGATCCTAGCTCAACAATACTCCCAATAAAAAGATCATAGAGAAAGCATCACAACATGCCATAACTGATACCAATGAAATGCAAGGCATCAAGAACAGTGCAAAGAATCCAGCTATGGAGGTTTAAGATAGAAAGGATCTTATGCATTACTGATTGGCTTCAATCCTGACATTACCTCCCAGCAATTATAAACCCCAGTTTTCTTTAATCATCCCAGGTAACAATGCTGGATTATGACCACATTGAACCTTCATTAAGTGTTTTTGTATCTGCTATGACCAGCAATGTATTCTAGTCATTTATTGAGCCTCAACATCGGTTGAATACTGTTCCACTGTTGACATATATTCACTATTTGCATGTATCAAGTGAGCTCTCTTCAAGGTTTGACAAACTCTTACACAACTCTTGAGCAAGGCAATAGAAGCCCTTACTCCTAAAAATTTCCACAAGGAAACCAATGCCAATAAAAAAAAGATGACGTCTTGTCGCCAAATCTCGTTCAAATGGAAGCAATGAAGAAGTCAACTTCATGATCAAATGAAGAGCTTTCTTTAAAGATTGCTAACTACTGGGGGGAAAACGTTACCTGTTGCTCCAACCACTCACTGTGGTTGTTCAGCTCTATCTTCTCCCTTTCTACCTCCTTTAAGCGATTCTCAGTAGATTGTAGGGCTTTGGACTGTATTTCAAATGCTTCGAGCAGGTCTGCTAACTGCTTCGATTTCTCCTGACCTTCCATCTTCATTGCATGAACCAGAAATTTAAAGAGAGAATGTCACATATGAAGAGAAAAGAGGTAGCCGATGTTCATTACCTTGGCTGCCTCTAGAAGCTTCTGGAATGTAAGCACCTCCTCATGAGAAGCCTTCAAGGCTTCACTCATCGCACTCGAAGAATTTTTTAGGTTTTGTTCCTGGCAAAATTTTGAACATTGAAAATGGCAACTGACATATAGGCAGACCGCTTTGCACAGAATGATAGTCCTGGATGATTAAGCACATTACACAGCATACCAGTTTCTCAATCTGCTCCTTCATCACTTGTAGTTGTGTAGCTCTAGCCTGCACAGACAGGCTCCATCAGAACACTCTAGCATGGCCGTTTTACTCTTTTGACTGCTATGAAGCCTAATAGACATAGAGCTAAATATTCAATTCTTTACATGATAGAGGGTACGGCACTCTGCAGCTTCCATTCTTAACCTCTCAGCTTCTTCCTCTTGAGATTTAACCAATGAGGAAGCATGCCTTTTGACCTACCAACATTGCTAATGAGCTTTGAGTGAAGAAGAAGCAATGCTAACCAAAAGAAACATACTGTGTAGCATGAACGTTGGCAGAAAGTATTAAAAGAATGAAAGCAATACCATTGTGGCATGACAAAGACAAACTTGATGCTAACGAAAAACTGACCTTGTCAAGCTCCATAGTGGCTTCTCGAGCAGCAGCGATAGCTCTAGCTGCTTTGGCAGACTGGCTGCGAGTATCCTTTGACACTTCCATCACAATTTTTGCTCGCAGCTGTTCAAGCTCTCTACTTTCATCTTTTGCAGCTAATCACTCACCAAACACACTGTGTGAGACAACAGCATGAGCATTCATACCAAATGATTGGATTACTGCCAAGTATATTGCTTATAGAAACACCTTTGTTATAGTACAGTACTTTTAAATTTATTCATCACATATATGGAGTTAACTACACACAGAATGTCATCAGGTGCTCTAGCTCCTGAACCCTTGACTGAAGGCCAGCTGCTGCAGCTTCCACTTCAGCTACATATTTTCTCAAAGCTTCAGTCTCCAGCTCACTTTCCAAGCGTGCACTGCTCTCAAATTAACCAAAATTCTGTCAGCATTCACTTTCTTCCAGTTTTATATGATCGCACATTGCAGAACCATTTGTTAATATGAGAGCTACTTCAAGCAGCATTTGAAATTTTTATGAGATTAAACAGGCCACTAGATACTCTGCCAAATATATGTCAAGGACAGTGGTTTGTTGGCAATCCACAAGCTAGACTTCTAGTCTTCCAATGGCCTCATCGTGAGGGCGTATAATAGGCAGCATTTCCTTGCTTGAGGTACATAAACAACACATGCATTGCCCAGCATTAAAGTTCCTTACAAAGAACACGAAACCCTTTGCAAACCAAGTAAAACCAAATTTAAACTGAGATGCCATCTCCCCTGAGGCTTCAATCTCTAAAAAAGGTATATAATTCCCACAACTTGGGCCTTACAACATTCTATGCATAGAATACGTTTACTGGAATCGAACATTTGACTCTGGTCTAAACACTGAAGGAATACTGAAAAAGTTACAGAACAGTCATGGGTTTGCCATTGACCTTGTCAAGATCAGACTTGCTGTAGATAACAGTGAACAAATCTCATCTGGCTTAAAATTTCAGAAAACTTTTCGCAGCTAATTACTATGTGTGTTCATTATGTTAAAAATCTGACCGACAGTGCTTTCACCTCTCAGAGGCTCGCAATGCAGTTCGTAGCTCTGAAATCCTCCACTGAAGGCTGACCTGTGTGGAAAGGATTCCTTAAACTCTTAAGCTTGAATGAAGTTACAAGAGGAGTTCCTTGTTATCTACTGGTTATATCAACTATTATGAGTTTGATATACTGGTTATATCAACTATTATGAGTTAGATATCGAACAGTGAGACTGCACAAAACCATCAGATTTTAGATGTCAACCCAATACAGCCATGGCCTTAAGAAAGCACCTCATCAGAACTTGGCAAAATCGCATCAAACACCTCACTTTGGATAGCCATCTTCCCATTCTCATCCATCCACCGACTTGTCCTGTCTTTTGAAGGGGGCAATTCAGGATGACTACTCTTATTCTCAACCTCTGCTGGACCTCCTCTGAATGATGACAGACTTTCCAACCTTGATGCAGTAGATGTATTTGGATCATTTGAGGCATCCCCTACTCTTTCTCCTCCACCTGATACACCTGCTTTAGGGAAGAATGGCGTGCTCATTGAAGCCCCCTCAAAAGCATTGTCTCTAGGAAAGTCAGGAATGGTTCCAGCCTCTGCAGTAATTACCCGGGTTTCATGTTCAGCATCACTATGTTATTGTTACAATATAGCAATCAAACAGTATGATCTCGTTTTGAAGTCACAACCAATAGAATGTAATGAGAAGAGTCTCAAACGTATATTGCAAAAATAAATTTAGAATAAACCTCTACAGGCACAGCAGATCAGTTGCAATGCAAACAGGATGAGCATGAACTGAGCATGCAAAAGATTGATGATGCAGTACTGAAATCTTGCGTTCAAAGTTTTTGAGACAATGTTAAGCAATGACCGATTCGTCTATGCAGAGCATCTCCAGATTTGGAGGCTCATTTGCATAGAGAGCAAGCGATGAAAGTGACTGGCAAGCAAAAGCATTACGTGAAAAATTATGCATTCCAGTGATGGAACCAGGAGTGTCTTCAACTTTCAATTCCATGTCTTCTTAAATAATATGCAAAGTGCATTCTGACCAAGAAAACTTCTAGAGCAATGAAGCTGCTGCGGTGGGTTTTGTAGTGATTGCTAAACACCTTAGAAGTAACGACACCAGCATGAGTTCCTGTGAAATAGATCAAAACTTTCCAAACTTTGCGTTTAACATAGGGAGATGAGAAAGACGTATATCTACATTCCTTGTGGATTTTCTTGGGCATACTGGATTTCGACTAAGCAGAGGCCAAAAATTATCGACTGAAGAAATGGAATGGATAATTGTAGCCTAAAGTGCAGAAAATATGCCAAAGATGGCATTCTATGGAACCAGGAGTGTCTTCAACTTTCAATTCCATGTCTTCTTAAATAATATGCAAAGTGCATTCTGACCAAGAAAACTTCTAGAGCAATGAAGCTGCTGCGGTGGGTTTTTTAGTGATTGCTAAACACCCTAGAAGTAACGACACCAGCATGAGTTCCTGTGAAATAGATCAAAACTTTCCAAACTTTGCGGTTAACATAGGGAGATGAGAAAAATGTATATCTACATTCCTTGTGGATTTTCTTGGGCATACTGAATTTCAACTAAGCAGAGGCCAAAAATTATCGACTGAAGAAATGGAATGGATAAATGTAGCCTAAAGTGCAGAAAATATGCCAAAGATGGCATTCTATGGAACCAGGAGTGTCTTCAACTTTCAATTCCATGTCTTCTTAAATAATATGCAAAGTGCATTCTGACCAAGAAAACTTCTAGAGCAATGAAGCTGCTGCGGTGGGTTTTTTAGTGATTGCTAAACACCCTAGAAGTAACGACACCAGCATGAGTTCCTGTGAAATAGATCAAAACTTTCCAAACTTTGCGGTTAACATAGGGAGATGAGAAAAATGTATATCTACATTCCTTGTGGATTTTCTTGGGCATACTGAATTTCAACTAAGCAGAGGCCAAAAATTATCGACTGAAGAAATGGAATGGATAAATGTAGCCTAAAGTGCAGAAAATATGCCAAAGATGGCATTCTATGAAATCACCATATGAGTGTAGGGAAAATACGTCCAGAATCAGCTTCAGCAGCCGCAGAAAGAGGGGTTTTCATTTAATCAGGGAGAGATGGGAACAAAATCATCAGCGAGTAAGGGGCATCTACACAAAACTACGAGAAGGGTGATGATAGTCACTGTGATCTCGTAATCAGAAGCTGGATATCAGTTCTCTGATGTTCAGTGTGTGTGTGTGTGTGTGTGTGTGTGTGTGTGTGTGTGTGTGTGTGTGTGTGTGTGTGTGCGCGCGTGCGTGTGTGCGCATGCGCGGGCGTGCGTGCGTGCGCATGCGCATGCACGGGCGTGTGTTGAGATAAATCAGGAGCATACCAAATGTTAGATCCGAATGTGCAGGAGAACTCGGAGGGTCTTGGTTGGTGAACATGCATGAAGCTGCCCTTCCTCGTGATGCAGTACCAGAGGGGGCCTCCCACCAGTGGTTCAGATGCCACTTACTGTTGAGGGCGCCGAGATGAGGACATTCGTTAGAGGGTGTAGAAAGGCTATCATAAGCATCAGAATTCATGGCTAGGTTGTTTAAGAAGTCGTCTTTGCGGAATGCGTGTTTCTTGGGGGATGCATCCTTGCTGCTGTGAGGAAGTGACACGGTAACAGCGTCGCCATGGCCGCAAGTACAGGGTTTTACGCCTGCTCCAGGCATGGTTGTGGCTGCAAGATGGACTCGCGCGCACCAAGAAGAGTGAAAGGTTTTAGTCCACCTGCTGCTCGGAGTTCAAATTTTGGCGAGCCCTCCAAAATTCTCTCTCCACGTTTTTGAAGTTTGGGGAAGAATCAATGGTAGATAGTTAGAGAAGAAAAAAAGCAGCTGTTTTTTGAAAGCCACTGTGCCACGATTACTTTGTAGAAAAGAGTTCAATTCAAGTCTCAGTAAATCACCATTGAATATGCTCCAATGGATGGGACTTAATGTATCTATGTTTGTGTCGAAAATGGATCCCACAACGTGTCTAAAAGTTATGTATTGTCCAAACCTCGCAAGATGGAAAATTAGAAGTCAGCAAATGTTGGTAGCATTAAAAATATTTTAAACATGGGTTCATAAGATCGTGATCAATGCATTATGTGTTTGGATGTTGTGTCCACAAGAAAAAAGAACACACATACATACTTATGGCGGGGAGGTTGCATTGTCCTCACTCAGTTATAAACCGTAGGGAACGTGTCCTTCCCTCGTATACTTGTTTCCTCCTCGAGGTTGAAGGGTTATGATATGTTTCTCCTTCAGTGCTAAAGGATTGTGTTTGCTTCTCCTCCAATATAGGAGGGTCGCATTTTTTAACATTTACAATGCATAGGAAGAAATCATCACCTCTAAGTTTTTAGAAACTTCGTTCTTTCATATCACTAGCTCATGGCTCAGCATCCTCCCATGCACGAAACCTTGCATGATCTCCTTAACCATAATTAGTTTGCACAACACATCCTCTTCGTCTAACCTGCTTACATTGCACTTGTAAACCTGCACATTCTTTGCGTTTCCTCCAAAAATTAACATACTTATCCCACAAAAACCCCACCTCTACCATGCATTTATGACCAAGCAATCAGCCAGATTCATCCGACAAGTAGTTCACATCACAATAGTTTTTCCAACAACTCCACAAAATGGCCATCCCATCATCATCCTCAATTACACATGATTGCCTCTCTACATCCACAAAACCACACTCCATTTCAAAGCTCATCACACCATCAAGCTTTAGCTCTTAATACTCCATTTGTACTTTCATGCCTATAGCTCATGGCTCTATATCCTCCCAAGAAAAGAGACCTTGTGTCAACTACTTGGCAATAATAATAAGTCTCCAAAACACATGCTCTTCATCTAACCCACTTACTGCTTGGTGACCACTCTTGGTCTCTTTATGCTTCCTCATTCGTATGAGCCTTCTTTTACTTTCCCATCTGCTTGAACTTCACACCTTATTTGGGTGCTCTTAATAGCTCTCTCACAAATCGACGAGGGAATTTTTGGCATATAAGTCGAACTCCTCTATTGCCATAAGTCTTCAGTATGCATGAAACAATTCACTCCCTTTTGGTTCTTGTCATAATAATCAATATCTAATTCTCCTAAATGATTTTCTCATGTTAAACTGATCATTTAATATGGGGAAGTGCCAGGGGAGAAAAAGCTAGAATATTGGTTAAGCTAGCAGACCGGCCACAGTAGGGATCCAAAGGAGGGAAAATAGGGATCCAAAGGGGAGGCCATCTGCAAAAGTGCAATGTGCAACAATGAGCTTAAAAGACCCTAAGGTTCAGCCCATTAAGACTTCCAAAATGCTAAGGTTCCAAAATTCAAAGGTTGTGTCCAAAGGCCAAACACTAGGGAAAGTGGATGCTTTGTGTGTGTCCCAAAAGTCTTTATCAATCCCTACATAGGAGGAACTAGCATTGCAAGTAGGAGATGAGAGAGAAACACACACACACACACACACAAGCTCCCTTTACACAAAGGGATTGAGGGACACATGTCAGCTCCCTAGCCCAGATGCCCACAAGGTGTACCCAATTCCTATTGGATGGCCTTGGTGGTGGACCAATGAGAATTAGGCTAGAGTAAATCTAGTTTAACGAATTTAAAAACACTTAATAAAGAACTGATAAGAATTAAGCTTTCTAGAAGACTATTGGACAGTCTCCCAAGGTAACCAATGAGCATTCAACAGCCCAATGGCTTGCCTGATTCCTATTGGCCAGGAGGCAAAGGGGTCCAATGAAAGTTTAGTGGAATTAAATAATTACCTAAAGCTCTCACAAAAGGGGAAAGGGGGACACATGTCAGAAGGCTATCACTTATGCTGCTTAATTACCATTCGCTAAGCCTGGGGAGGTCCAATAGGATGCTAGTAAGAGCAAATAGCAAGAGGGGTCAACCAAGAGAGAGAGGGGGCTGATTTTTGCAAGGCATTATCACACACACACTCACACAATCTCATGTGTGAAGTAAAGAAGACTCTCTCTCCTTCTCAAGCTTTAATATTATCACCTACTCCAAGCTTGTGAGAAGGGAGGCCTACACCAACAACTCTTGGCTTTGTAATGCAAATCCAACCAAGAGCCAAGCTTCAATGCATGCTCATCTCCTCTACCATGCTAATTACTAAGCTAAGCTATGCTAATATGAGTGATTATGTGAGTAAGAAGACTCCTTCTTCCTCTCAATCTACTCTCATACCCCGCTAGCTCTCACCATCTTCGAAGGTGTGTGAGGTCTTGGGTCTGAGACCGTGAGGGAATTGATGTTGTGTTTGATAAGTGTTTTGCTTAGTGCATGAAGTTTCCATCTTCATTGCACTAGCTAGTATTGAAGGAACACAAAGAATTGTATTGTAAAATGTCTCTCTTGATGGGAGAAACCGTAATACAAAGCCTTTTGGAGGGGGGACCGGCTCCATGCAAATCTAGTCCTCAATTGTTGTCAATTGCTTAATTTCTCTCTTTTGAAGTATTGTTCATGCTATCTATCTAGGTGTTATGCTTTTTGTTGCTTTAACCCAAGCACTCTTGTTAATCTCATTAGAAATCTATTCTAATGAAATGCTCACTATGTTCATGCTATTTTCCGCTACACACAAGTTACTAGGCCATTAAATGTTACACTGGTATCATAGCCACAAGGTTTCTCTTTTCTTGCTCAAGAAGGGAGGTCCTCAAGCTAGCTATATATGGTTGGTACTATTAATTGCATGTGAGTAAGTAGAATAGGGATTTTTCAGCCTTGCAGTGCGCCTGCCTTTGTGCAGTTAATGGGGCATCACCGTCGAGAGCTATGGTCTTAATAGTGGAGTCCTATGGGGCCGTCCTACGGCTTAACCACTATTGAGCTATTAGAAGCTTGACAGGAGCCGACGGTGCTGTTTTGGTGTTGAACGACCCTCTCTTCTATTCCTTGCAATTAATGGTATTCGAGCCACGGGTACAGTAGCTTGAGTGATTTTTCTAAAGGGGTAAAGAGGAGTAGCAACTAGGGCTTGAAGTGCCAAAGTACACCTAAAAAGTTTACACCTAAAAGTTGTTAGAATGGCTGACAATAGTAAAGAGAGTGAAATTAATGTTGATAACTTTGATTTTGCTAATGAGCAAGCTACTAATGATGCCCCGATGCTTATTAACTATCTTGTTTCTAGGCTTCAACAAGCCAACGGCAATCCATCCCTCCAAAGTGAAGTGCAACGATAGCTTCATGCTCATGGGATTATCCAAGCTCCCCACCATGATGAGAGAACACCTAGGAAGCCTCCTTGTGAAACTTCCAAAAGAGGTCTCTCTCCGATTCAGGAAGAACAAGAGGATCCCTATGAAGGGCTCAGAAATTTCTCCTTGATGACGCATCTCCTTCTCAAAGGACAACTCAAGAGCCTCCACCGAAGGAACGAGAAAGAAGCGAGTCTCCCGCCACCTTGACAGAGATGGCTCCACGAAGACGGCGGGCTAAACGCTCTCCATCACCTCCAAAACGGAGAAGACCATCGCATACTTCTCCACACCATACTTCAAAGAGGGATGACAAAAATCAAGAGAAGAAAAAGGCGAGAAAGAGGACGCCCTCTTCTCCATCTTCTTCATCCTCTTCCTCTTATGAAAGTGATAGTCAAGACAATGAAGATCAAGGCAAGAAAAAGGCGAGAAAGAGGTCACCCTCTATCTTCCTCAAATTCTTCATCTTCTGAAGAAAGTGATGGTGCAACCTTTGAACCATCAAAAAGAAGAGGCCATAGGAAATCCTATGCCGCATGGAAAAGGTCATCCAAGCTCAAGAAGTTCAAAGAGGGAGGGAAGAGCATCTCTTTCCATACCTACGATGGCACTTTTGGTGCTACGGACAAAGTCTTGGCCTTTATCCAACAATTCGATGCGACGTTCGGAGATGAGGGCTTCATGGAGTCCTCTAAGCTACACCATGTAGCTATGCACTTTCAAAAGTCCGCCAGGCAATGGTGGTCTAGCCTACGGGCCAACGGTGAAGCTCCACGAACATGGAAAGCTTTAAAAGCTTCCATTATGAAGCAGTTTTTGGCCACCGATGCCAAAGACAAAGTACTCACCGAATGGCAAAGCTTGAAGCTCTCTCCCTATGAATCCATTCACAAATATGTAGACAAGTTTTGGGACCTACAACTCAAAGCCACTATCTTCAAAAAGTTGGATTTTGGAGAGCACGAGCAACAATTTTGTGCGGGCTTAACCGAAGAAATGGCGAAGTATGTCAACTCCCAAAGGCCACGCACCATATCGGCGGTAATACATCATACTATGGCGGCCTTTTGAATCATTTTCCAAACAGGGGCTAAGAGGAATTCTAAGCCCACGGAAAACAAGGGTTCCAATGAGCCTAAGGGAAAGGACAATGTCCAAAAGTCTCCTAAGGGCAACTCCAACAAAGCTAAAGAGAAGGGAGTTTATAAAGGCAAAAATAAACTCTCTCCTGAATAGCTTGAGCGTTATCGCAAGGATAACCACTGTTTCAAGTGCGGAGAGCAAGGGCATGTGTACCACGCTTGTCCCCAAAAGAACAACCGCCATGAATCTCCTAGAGCTACCTTGGTCAAAATGCAAGAGGAGGAAATTCACCACAAAGGATCTCCTCTATGCCATGCTTGGTGAAAGGTAAGAGAACATGATGCTTTTATTCTCTTTGACCCTGGTTCTACTCATAATTTTATATCTATAGAGTTGGCCACCAAGCTAGGCATACAAGCCTACGAGATGGGAGATGTCCTACCCACATATGGTGCTTTCAAGGGGCAAGAAGCTTTAGTCACTGCCTTAATCGGGTAATTGAGGCTCCATGTCCAAAGCTATGTGGACAAAGAGGACTTCTTTATCTCTCCTCTCAAGAATGAGGATGTAATCCTAGGGGCACCATGGTTTGATCGCATGGCTGCCGATGTTAAATTCCTTGAAAGGAGAATCTCCTTTAAGTTTAGGGAAAAAGATATGCATATAGACGCTAAGGAAATGGGTAACACTATACCCATTGTACATACACAAGCTTTCAACAAGTCAATAAAGAGCTCTATTCCCGTGTACATGATGTTTGTTAAAGATTCTCAAAATAAACCTAATGTTTTAGCAAAAGAAAATATACACAATCAAAAGGAATTAGAGTTATCCAATTTTCTCAAGGGGTTTCAGGATATCTTTATTGATGACATCCCTTGTGAGCTACCTCCTAAACGAGGTAATGATGACCATGCAATTGAACTTCTTCAGGAAGTTCACCACCTAACAAACCTCCTTATAGAGTTCCTCAAGCTCAACAAGAGGAGATTCTGTGGCAAGTGCATGAGTTAGTTGAGAAGGGCATGGTTAGGCCTAGCTCATCTCCATTTTGTTCTCCTGTGCTACTAGTGCAAAAGAAAGACGGCACATATCGTATGTGTGTCGATTATAGAGCACTAAATAGGATCGCTATCAAGAATAGGTTTCCCGTTCCACGGGTAGAAGACCTATTTGATAAGCTACAAGGATCCACCTATTCAGTAGGATTGACCTAAAGAGTGGCTATCATCAAATAAGGATAGTTGATCAAGACATTGTAAAGACCGCATTTCGCACTACGTTTGGTCTTTACGGATACATTATCATGCCTTTTGGCTTGACCAATGCACCAGTCACATTCAACCGCTTGATGGAGAAGCTATTTAGGCCTCACCAAACCTTTATTGGAGTGTTCTTTGATGATATCATCATCTACTATAATTCATTAGATGAACACAAGCGACACCTAGCTCCATGTAATATTTCAAGTTCTAAGGGAGAATAAACTTTATGTTAATCGAAAGAAAAGTGAATTTTTCTTACAAGAGAATCAGTATTTAGGTCACATTATCTCTCTAGATAGCATCCAAATGGATCCATCAAAGTTAGAGGTAATAAAAGGGTGGCCTAAACCAAGGAATCTTCATGAATTAAGAAGCTTTATAGGTATGTGCGCATACCTATAAAGCTTTATAGGTATGTGCGCATACTATAGACACTTCATAAAAAAGTTCTCACTAAAAGCAGGACCATTACATGACCTAACAAAGAAGAACGTTAGGTACACATGGTCTGCCAAAGAGAACAATGCTTTCGAAAAGCTTAAAGAAAAGCTTATCTCTCAACCTGTGCTTGCACTATCGGATCTCTCAAAGCCATTTGAGGTCCAATGTGATGCTTGTGGTGATTGCCTTGGAGCTTTTTTGCTTCAAGAAGGGCACTCCATAGGCTATGAAAGTCGAAGACTCGACCCTGTTGAGCAAGCTCTAGGCATATATGAAAAGGAAATCCTTGCAGTTCTACATTCCTTAGACTCATGGAAGCACTATTTATTGGGGACTCCTTTCATTTTGTGAACGGATCACCAAAGTCTTAAGTACTTCATGATGCAGACCAAGCTCTCCGACAAACAAATGAGGTGGGCAAATTTTCTTTCGCAATTTCATATTTTCATATTGCTCACATTGCTGGCAAGCATAATCAAGTAGCCGATGCACTCTCAAGACGGCCAAGAATGAATGCGGTTTCCATAGCAACTCACAATTATCTATCTTCTTTGATAGATGAGTATGCTATTGATCCCAAGTTTAGAGATGTGATTTCAGCTCTTGCACTAGGGAAGAAAGAGGAACCATTTACTTTACAAGATGGTTATCTTCTCTATGGCAATAGACTATGTGTTACTAGCTCACTACGTGAGAAAGTAATGTATGAATCTCATGCTCCTCCTTATGCAGGGCATAGAGGGATTCAGTCTACCCTAAAGGGGATTTTAACATATTTCTATTGGCCTACCATGAAAGCAAACATACAAGAGTATGTTTTTAAATGTGTGGTATGCCAAAAGACGAAGTTTGATAGAGGGAAGCAACTTGGATTGCTTCAACCTTTGTCAATCCCTAATTCACCATGGGAGAGCATATCCATGGATTTTATCTTTGGATTGCCTAAGTCTATCCATGGGAATACGGTAATATGGACAATAGTAGACAGGTTCAGTAAACAAGCTCATTTTATACCTGTCAAAAAGACTATCAAAACCCATCAAACCGCAACCCTCTTCATTTCACAAATCTTCAAGTACCATGGCTTGGCAATGTCCATAGTGTCGGATAGAGATCCTAGAATGACGAGTAATTTTTGGAAGAGTCTCTTTGAGAATTTAGGAACAAGGCTAAACTTCTCTTTGGCCTATCACTCGCAAACGGATGGCCAAAGAGAAATAGCTAACCTAACAGTTCTCGATCTACTAAAAGCCTACGTAATGGAAGTAGATCAAAGATCCCAATGGGAGAAGTACTTACCCTTAGTGGGGTATGCTTACAATAACATTGTACATACTTCCACGGGAAAATCATCTTTTGAGGTAATTGAGGGAAGATCAAAAAGTCCCTTGCTACTTAAGGTACACGGGAAGATCTTCGCTGCTGCAGATGAGTATAGCCGAGACCTACAAGAATCTTTCCAAAAGATTAAGGATGCTATCTCTATCTCACAACAAAGGCAAAAGGCTGCCGCTGACAAGCACAGAAGAGCCCAAGCCTTTAAAGAAAATGATTGGGTCTTACTCAAATTTCCCAAGGCTCGATTAAGGCACACGACGGGCAAGAATCCTACGGGACACCAAAAGTACTATGCTAAGTTAGCAAAAAGGTACTATTGTCCTTTCCACATTCTTAGGCCAATCAATGAGATGGCCTATCAACTCAAGTTGCCCAGTCATTGGCTCATACACAATGATTTCCATGTGAGCCTATTAAAGCCTTACAAAGGAGAGCCACCTCAAGAACCAATTATTGAAGACCCACCGGAGATCGAGGACCAAGAAGAGGTGCTACAGCCCGAGTCCATTCTCCGACATGAAGACAAGGTACTAAGAGGCGGTAAGACTATCCGACGATATCTTATTAAGTTTAAAAATTATCCTTTTGAAGATGCTAGATGGATGCAAGGCATACAATTAAAGGATAACCTAAACCTTGTCAATGCTTACAATGCTTCCCTAGAGTAAGCAAATGTACAAATGTTTTAAATGAACAAATTTTTTGTCTTATAAGACTCTCTTTTTCTTTATTGTGCACAAAAATGAAGTAGTATGCATGCTTAGATCAAGTTTGTGGAGACGACGTCTCCCGAACACCAAGCAGAGCTTGTCACTCTACTATGGAAGACTGATAGGACTAATGTGCAGACATGCTTGCGGCAGCTTAGGCTCTCAAGCGCCAAATGGACTAGTCATCCATTCTGGAACGATGTCGTAGGGTAACATAGGGATCCTCTACCCGCTAAGAAAAAGGCTAATGAATATGCTTTATCTTCTCTACCCCATAGTCGAGGATGACTATGATTTCAAGAGAGAGATAATGTCATAATAATCAATATCGAATTATCCTAAATGATTTTTAAACTGATCATTTAATATGGGGAAGTTCCAGGGGAGAAAAAGCTAGAATATTGGTTAAGCTAGGAGACCGGCCACAGTAGGGATCCAAAGGGGGGGCCATCTTCAAAAGAGCAATGTGCAACAATAGGCTTAAAAAACCCTAAGGTTCAGCCCATTAAGACTTCCAAAATGCTAAGGTTCCAAAATTCAAAGGTTGTGTCCAAAGGCCAAACACTAGGGAAATTGGATGCTTTGTGTGTGTCCCAAAAGTCTTTATCAATCCCTACATAGGAGGGGGCGAGCCTTGCAAGTAGGGGATGAGAGAGAAACACACACACACACACACATACACACACAAGCTCCCTTTACACAAAGGGAATGAGGGACACATGTCAACTCCCTAGCCCAGATGCCCACAAGGTGTACCCAATTCCTATTGGATGGCCTTGGAGGTGGACCAATGAGAATTAGGCTAGAGTAAATCTAGTTTAACTAATTTAGAAACACTTAATAAAGAACTGATAAGAATTAAGCTCTCTAGAAGACTATTGGACAGTCTCCCAAGGGAACCAATGAGCATTCAACAGCCCAATGGCTTGCCTGATTCCTATTGGCCAGGAGGCAAAGGGGTCCAATGAGAGTTTAGTTGAATTAAATAATTACCTAAAGCTCTCACAAAAGGGGAAAGGGGGACACATGTCAGAAGGCTATCACTTATGCTGCTTAATTTGCATTAGCTAAGCCTGGGGAGGTCCAATAGGATGCTAGTAAGAGCAAATAGCAAGAGGGGTCGACCAAGAGAGAGAGGGGGCTGATTTTTGCAAGGCATTATCACACACACACTCACACAATCTCATGTGTGAAGTAAAGAAGACTCTCTCTCCTTCTCAAGCTTTAATGGAAAGCTTATCACCTACTCCAAGCTTGTGAGAAGGGAGGCCTACACCAACAACTCTTGGCTTTGTGATGCAAATCCAACCAAAAGCCAAGCTTCAATGCATGCTCATCTCCTCTACCATGCTAATTACTAAGCTAAGCTATGCTAGTATGAGTAATTATGTGAGGGAATTTACATCTTTCTCGTAAGAATACTCCTTCTTTCTCTCAATCTACTCTCATACCCCGCTAGCTCTCACCATCTTCGAAGGTGTGTGAGGTCTTGGGTCTGAGACCGTGAGGGAATTGATGTTGTGTTTGATAAGTGTTTTGAAGTTTCCATCTTCATTGCACTAGCTAGTATTGAAGGAACACAAAGAATTGTATTGTAAAATGTCTCTCTTGATGGGAAGAAACCATAATACAAAGCCTTTTGGAGGGCGGACCGGCTCCATGCAAATCCAGTCCTCAATTATTGTCAATTGCTTAATTTCTCTCTCTTTTAAGGTATTGTTCATGCTATCTAACTAGGTGTTATGCTTTTTGTTGCTTTCTCCACCCAAGCACTCCTGTTAATCTCAATAGGAATCTATTCTAATGAAATGCTCAGTATGTTCATGCTATTTTTTTCTGCTACACACAAGTTACTAGGCCATTGAATGTTACAGTTCTTCACTTAATGAAGTCAGCTATCTAGCTGTACTATTTGAGTTGCAGGATAGGCTTTGAGGATCCAGAGGCTTTCACAATGTTTTCCATGACCCTCTTGTCACATATGTTCACAATTGTTAAGAGCTTCAAGGCCTTGTACTCATAGGTCAACTCTTTTGCATCTATTTGGGCCTTGCTTGATGATATTCATTGACTCTATTTGAGGCTTCTATAGTAGAAAACGTGTGAATCATAATGTGCTTGTATACTTGGCCACACTTATAGACTATCGATAGAAAATTCGGTTTATGTATGCCATTTGGGAGACCTTGTGTCTCCAAGTAACGTCCATTGTGCTTATGATATATAAGTGCATTCTTCCCTTTTGCAGAGCTACATATGTAAGACTACATCCTAGGAGCATTAGTAAGGAGTTCCATCACCCTGCTACTCTTGCATCTTTTATTTAGGCAAAAAAATACACATCACCTTCAACAATTGCCTCCTTGACTAGGATGTAGTTGTGATTATATCCTCTAGAAACATTGCTTATGCTATCCTTGATTCTTTTGGGGTGTCTGAAGTCAAGAGTTGCTTCTACATATAGAAATTCCCCTATCTATATCAAGTGCTCATTCACTAAAGTTATATAGCTTTCCTCTCTATGAACATGGTGCCTTAAGATATCTCCACTATCATGGCCACCTAAATTCTAGTACCATTGTTGTGCTAGATTAATTTTCCAGTAGATTTGCTAATAGGTATTGCTTCCATTTTAGTGTGTAACTTAAAATTTACACTAACTCTATAAATAGCAGACCCACCCACCTCACCCTAGGAAGCTTACATGCCTCATTTGCATGTTAGTTTGCATGAAGAATGACAAAGGTAACAAATGGACAATCACCTTCCTCACCATCAAAGTTGTGATATACAAATTGAACTAAGGGGTTTGGACTACAACCAAACTCCTTCACTCCCCACAAAACCTTATCAAATCCTTTCTTTCCTCTTTGCAATGCTATATCGATGTCCTTTGGTCAATGCAGCTAGCTTATGTTCCTTCTCATCCATGGTGAACATCAAACGTTGATGGAATTGGCAACACTACCAACAATACTCCCAAATTATGATGACATTACATCCATGTAAGGAGTCAATTTGTCAAAGTCAAGCAAAACATCATCATATTGCCAAAAAATTACATCCCGTGATGGTTTTTTTAATTTGCGAGCATTTTTTGGCAAGCGCTTTTTTGGAATCCAACAAGCAGATTCCAAATAGATTTTCTCTCTTTCTCTCTCAACCCTTGGATAGTTGAGGATCCGCTCTTCTCTCTCTCTCTCTCTCTCTCTCTCACACACACACACACACACACACACACACACACACAAACTTTTTCCCTTGCCAAATACACCTTGATCAACTATTCAATATTTACAAATCTCCCTCTTTTCCACCTTTCTCATGTACACTCATACACATGCGCACTCATATACAAGTACAAAAATATACCCGAATCATTACACACGCACACACTCTTTCAAATATCATAATTTACGTCGAGCAACAAGTTTACCCACCAACCGGACAATGGTACACCCGAATCATTCACAACAAGAAAATATTAAGGATTTTAAAACCAAAATAATCTAATCCAACTTTGCCTTGATAAATCAATGGATGAGCAACATTGAAAGACTAGTGAAACATACCCATAAACTAATATTGAAAAGCTTGAAAGTGAACATCTTTAAACAAAAATTGCAAAAAGATAGAAATATACGGAGTGAAACAAAATAGTACAATATTCTTGTATGGGTTCACATGCTTATTGTTATAACACTAGCTTACAATGGAAAAATCTAGTTGTCGTCGTCGCTAATGTCATCGTCATTGTCATCATCCTCATTGTTGGCTCCATTGGCTTGTCCTTGTGAGGCAATGTATGTCATCCACACTTCTACCCAAGCCTCCACATGTCTCTCAAAGGCTGCACATTCCTATGGGGTGTGACGTCCATGTTCCCCCCAAAGCATTATGCATTATTGCATTGTGGGCAAAAATTGCAACTTGCTCAACATCCTCTTCAATTGGTTGTGAATTTTCATCCTCTTCAATTTGTTGGCTCCATTGGCTTGTCCTTGTGAGGCAATGTATGTCATCCACACTTCTACCCAAGCCTCCACATGTCTCTCAAAGGCTGCACATTCCTATGCGGTGCGACGTCCATGTTCCCCCCAAAGCATTATGCATTATTGCATTGTGGGCAAAAATTGCAACTTGCTCAACATCCTCTTCAATTGGTTGTGAATTTTCATCACGCTCATACATGGCATTGAATAAGAATTTGTGGCATCATCAACTGCATGAAAAGCCTTCATGTTTTTGCGTGCACTTTGTGCTACACATAAATTATTCATTGCATACACATTTTTAAGAATGTGATTAGTGTGCACATTGTTGATGGGTTCAACATGAGGGAGTGGTGGACCACAATGAAAGCCATGTCCGTGTTGAGTGGCTTGCCCATGCTGATCACGTTGTGCACGATTTCCTCTCAGCATGGTGAATTTGTGAAGGCAAGAAGACTGAAAGAGAAGCTTGTGAAAAAGAACACAGAAAAACTTGTGAATGAACGAGACTAGCGAATTTTTTCCTTTTTATAGGAAACCCTAAGTGACTTTACTTTTTAGACCATTTGCACCTTGTCCTCCGTTTACTTTTTGAATAAAATAAAACTGTCATAATAATCAATATCTAATTCTCCTAAATGATTTTCTCATATTAAACTGATCATTTAATGTGGGGAAGTGCCAAGGGAGAAAAAGCTAGAATATTGGTTAAGTTAGCAGACCGGCCACAGTAGGGATCCAAAGGAGGGAAAATAGGGATCCAAAGGGGGGGCCATCTGCAAAAGAGCCATGTGAAACAACGGGCTAAAAAGACCCTAAGGTTCAACCCATTAAGACTTCCAAAATGCTAAGGTTCCAAAATTCAAAGGTTGTGTCCAAAGGTCAACCTTAGGGAAAATTGGATGCTTAGTGTGTGTGCCCAAAAAGTCTTTCTGCATCCCTACATGGGAGGGGGCGAGCCCCAAAGCTAGGGGATGAGAGAGAAAACCACACACACACACACAGGCTCCCTTTACACAAAGGGAATGAGGGACACATGTCAGCTCCCTAGGCCAGATGCCCACAAGGTGTGCCCAATTCCTATTGGAAGACCCTTGAAGTGGACCAATGAGAATTAAGCTAGAGTAAATCTAGTTTAATTAATTTAAAAACATTTAATAAAAGAAACCAATAAGAATTAAGTGTCCTAGAAGACTATTGGGCAGTCTCCCAAGGGGTCCAATGAGCATTCAGGAGCCCCATGGCTTGCCTGATTCCTATTGGCAAGGAGGCAAAGGGGTCCAATGAGAGTTTAGTTTAATTATTTAATTACCTAAAGCTCTCACAAAAGGGGAAAGGGGGACACATGTCAGAAGGCTATCACTTATGCTGCTTAATCCCTATTGGCTTGACCTGGGGAGGTCCAATGAGGCAAAAGCCAGCCTAACTTAGCAGCTAGGGCTCGCCCAAGAGAGAGAGGGGCTGATTTTTGCTTGGCATTGACACACACACTCTCACACTTGACCATGTGTGAAGGAAAAACACTCTATCTCCTCCCAAGCTTTAATGGAGAGCTCATCACCTACTCCAAGCTTGTGAGATAGAAGCCTACATCAACACTCTCTTGGCATGTGGATGCAAATCCAACCAAGAGCCAAGCTTCAATGCATGCTCATCTTCTCTACCAAGCTAATTACTAAGCTAAGCTATGCTAATATGAGTGATTATGTGAGGAGATGTACTTCTTTCTCGTAAGATACTTCTTTTTCCTCTCAATCTACTCTCATACCCTGCTAGCTCTCACCATCTTCGAAGGTGTGTGAGGTCTTGGGTCTGAGAACGGGGATAATTCAAGTTGTGTTTGATTAAGTGTTTTGCTTGGTGTATGAAGCTTCCATCTTCATTGCACTAGCTAGTCTTGAAGGAACACAAAGAATTGTATTGTACAATGTCTCTCTTGATGGGAGAAACCATAATACAAAGCCTTTTGGAGGGGGGACCGGCTCCATGCAAATCCGGTCCTCAACTGTTGTCAATAGTTTAATTGCTCTCTCTTTTGAAAGTATTGTCGATGCTATCTAACTAGGTGTTATGCTTTTTGTTGCTCTCTCCACCCAAGCACTCTTGTAATTATCATTAGGAATCTATTCTAATGAAATGCCCACTATGTTCATGCTAATTTCCGCTACAAATAAGATTTTAGGCCATTAAATGTTACATTGGTATCAGAGCTCAAGGTTTATCTTTTCTTGCTCAAGAAGGGAGGTCCTCAAGCTAGCTACAAATGGTTGGTATTATTAATTGCCTGTGAGTAAGTAGAATAGGGATTTTTCAGCCTTGCAGTGCGCCTGCCTTTGTGCAGGTAACGGGGCATCACCGTCGAGAGCTATGGTCTTAATAGTGGAGTCCTACGGGGCTTGCCTACGGCTTAACCACTATTGAGCTATTAGAAGCTTGACAGGAGCCGGTGCTGTTTTGGTGTCGAAAGACCCTCTCTTCTATTCCTTGCAATTAATGGTATTCGAGCCGCGGGTACAGTAGCTTGAGTGCTTTTTCTAAAGGGGTAAAGAGGAGTAGCAACTAGGGCTTGAAGTGCCAAAGTACACCTAAAAAGTTTACACCTAAAAATTGTTAGAATGGCTGACAATATTAAAGAGAGTGAAGTTAATGTTGATAACTTTGATTTTGCTCATGAGCAAGCTACTAATGATGCTTCAATGCTTGTTAATTATCTTGTTTCTAGGCTTCAACAAGCCATGGGCAATCCATCTCTCCAAAGTGAAGTGCAACGGCAGCTCCGTGCTCACGGGATTCTCCAAGCTCATCACCATGACGAGAGAACACCTAGGAAGCCTCCTTGTGAGACTACCAAAAGAGGTCTCTCTCCGATTCGGGAAGAAGAAGAGAATCCATATGAAGGGCTCAAGAACTTACTTCTTGATGATGCATCTCCTTCCCAAAGGAGAACTCAAGAGCCTCCACCGAAGGAACGAGAAAGAAGCGAGTCTCCCGCCACCTCGGCGGAGATGGCTCCACGAAGACGGCGGGCTAAACGCTCTCCATCACCACCAAAGCGGAGAAGACCATCACACTCTTCTCCACGCCATAATTCAAAGAGGGATGATAAAAAGCAAGAGAAGAAAAAGGCGAGAAAGAGGACACCCTCTTCTCCATCTTCTTTATCCTCTTCCTCTTATGAAAGCTATGGTGAAGACGACAAAGATCAAGACAAGAAAAAGGCGAGAAAGAGGTCACCCTCTTCTCCACCTTCTTCAAATTCTTCATCTTCTGAAGAAAGTGATGGTGCAACTTTTGAACCATCAAAAAGAAGAGGCCATAGGAAATCCTATGCCGCATGGAAGAGGTCGTCCAAGCTGAAGAAATTCAAAGAGGGAGGGAAGAGCATCTCTTTCCTTACCTATGATGGTACCTTTGGTGCTACAGACAAAGTTTTGGCCTTTATCCAGCAATTCGATGCGGCGTTTGGAGATGAGGGCTTCACGGAGTCCTCTAAGCTACGCCATGTAGCTATGCACTTTCAAAAGTCCGCCAGACAATGGTGGTCTAGCCTACGAGCCAACGGTGAAGCTCCACGAACATGGAAGGCTTTAAGAGCTTCCATTATGAAGCAGTTTTTGGCCACCGATGCCAAAGACAAAGTACTCACCGAATGGCGAAGCTTAAAGCTCTCTCCCAATGAATCCATCCACAAATATGTAGACAAGTTTTGGGACTTACAACTCAAAGCCACTGTCTTCAAAAGGTTGGATTTTGGAGAGCAAAAGCAACAATTTTGTGCGGGCTTAACCGAAGAAATGGCGGAGTATGTCAACTCCCAAAGGCCACGTACCATATCGGCGGTAATACATCATACTATGGTGGCCTCGCGAATCAATTTCCAAACGGGGGGTAAAAGAAATAATAAGCCCCCGGAAAACAAGGGTTCCAATGAGCCTAAGGGGAAGGACAATGTCCAAAAGTCTCCTAAGGGCAATTCCAACAAAGCCAAAGAGAAGGGAGTTTACAAAGGAAAGAATAAACTCTCTCCTGAAGAGCTTGAGCGTTATCGTAAAGATAACCGGTGTTTCAAGTGCGGCGAACAAGGGCATGCGTACCGCGCTTGTCCCCAAAAGAACAACCGCCAAGATCCTCCTAGAGCTTCTTTGGTTGAAATCCAAGAGGAGGAGATTCATCAAACTCACCACAAAGGATCTCCTCTATGCCATGCTTGGGGAAAGGTAAGAGAACATGATGCTTTTATTCTCTTTGACCCTGGTTCTACTCACAATTTCATATCTATGGAGTTAGCCACCAAGCTAGGCATACAATCCTACGAGATGGGAGATATCCTACCTGCAGACAGTGCCTTCAAGGGGCAAGAAGCTTCAGTCACTCCCTTAATCGGGAAATTGAGGCTTCATGTCCAAGGCTATGTGGACAAAGAGGATTTCTTTATCTCTCCTCTCAAGCATGAGGATGTAATCCTAGGGGCACCATGGTTTGACCGTCTGGCTGCCCATGTTAAATTTCCTGAAAGGAGAATCTCCTTTAAGTTCAGGGAAAAGGACATGTATATAGATGCTAGGGAGATGGGTAACACCATCCCCATTGTACATACACCAGCTTTCAACAAGTCAATAAAGAGCTCTATTTCCGTGTACATGATTTTTGTTAAAGATTCTCAAAATGAACCTAATGCTTTAGCAAAAGAAAATAAAAGCAACCAAAAGGAATTAGAGTTATCCAATTTTCTCGGACCATTACATGACCTAACAAAGAAAAATGTTAGGTATACGTGGTCTGCTAAGGAGAACAATGCTTTCGAAAAGCTTAAAGAAAAGCTTATCTCTCAACCTGTGCTTACACTACCGGATCTCTCAAAACCATTTGAGGTCCAATGTGATGCTTGTGGTGATTGCCTTGGGGCTGTTTTGCTCCAAGAAGGGCACGCCATAGGCTATGAGAGTCGAAGGCTCGACCCTGTTGAGCAAGCTCTAGGCATATACGAAAAAGAACTCCTTGCAGTTCTACATGCCTTAGACTCATGGAAGCACTATTTATTGGGGACTCCTTTCATTCTGCGAACGGATCACCAAAGTCTTAAGTACTTCATGACGCAGACCAAGCTCTCCGACAAACAAATGAGGTGGGCAAATTTCCTTTCGCAATTTCATTTTCATATTGCTCACATTGCTGGCAAGCATAATCAAGTAGCCGATGCACTCTCAAGACGACCGAGAGTGAATGCGGTTTCCATAGCAACTCACAATGATCTATCTTCAATGATAGATGAGTATGCTATTGATCCCGATTTTAGAGATGTGATTTCAGCCCTTGCATTAGGGAAGAAAGAAGAACCATTTACTTTACAAGATGGTTATCTTCTCTATGGCAATAGACTATGCGTTACTAACTCACTACGTGAGAAAGTAATGTATGAATCTCATGCTCCCCCATATGCGGGGCATAGAGGGATTCAGTCTACCCTAAAGGGAATTGAAACATATTTCTATTGGCCTACCATGAAAGTGAACATACATGAGTATGTTTCCAAATGTGTGGTATGTCAAAAGACAAAATTTGATAGAGGGAAGCAACTTGGATTGCTTCAACCCTTGCCAATCCCTAATTCACCGTGGGAGAGCATATCCATGGATTTTATCTTTGGATTGCCTAAGTCTATCCATGGGAATACGGGAATATGGACGATAGTAGACAGGTTTAGTAAACAAGCTCATTTTATACCTGTCAAAAAGACTATCAAAGCCCATCAAATGGCAACCCTCTTCATTTCACAAATTTTTAAGTACCATGGCTTGCCAATGTCCATAGTGTCGGATAGAGATCCTAGAATGACCAGTAATTTCTGGAAGGGTCTCTTTGAGAATTTAGGAACAAGGCTAAACTTCTCTTCGGCCTATCATCCACAAACTGATGGCCAAAGTGAAATAGCTAACCTAACTATTCTCGATCTACTAAAAGCCTATGTAACGGAAGTAGATCAAAGATCCCAATGGGAGAAGTACTTACCCTTAGTAGAGTATGCTTACAATGACACTGTACATACTTCTACAGGAAAAGCACCTTTCGAGGTAATTGAGGGAAGATCAAAAAGTCCCTTGCTACTTAAGGTACATGGGAAGATCTTCGCTGCAGATGAGTATAGCCGAGACCTACAAGAATCTTTCCAAAAGATTAAGGATGCTATCTCTATCTCACAGCAAAGGCAAAAGGCTGCTGCTGACAAGCACAGAAGAGCCCAAGCCTTTAAAGAAAACGATTGGGTCTTGTTAAAGTTTCCCAAGGCTCGATTAAGGCACACGACGGGCAAGAATCCTACGGGCCACCAAAAGTACTATGCTAAACTAGCAAAAAGGTACTATGGTCCCTTCCAGATTCTTAGGCCAATCAATGAGATGGCCTATCAACTTAAGTTGCCCAATCATTGGCTCATACACAATGCTTTTCATGTGAGCCTTTTAAAGCCTTACAAAGGAGAGCCACCTCAAGAACCAACTATTGAAGACCCACCGGAGATCGAGGACCACGAGGAGGTGCTGCAGCCCGAGTCCATTCTCCGACATGAAGACAAGGTATTAAGAGGCGGTAAGACTATCAGACGATATCTTATTAAGTTTAAGAATTATCCTTTTGAAGATGCTAGATGGATGCAAGGCATACAATTAAAGGATAACCTAAACCTTGTCAATGCTTACAATGCTTCCCAAGAGTAAGCAAATGTACAAAATGTTAAAAATGAACAAAATTTTTTGTCTTATAAGACTCTCTTTTTCTTGATTTGTGCACAAAAATGAAGTAGTATGCATGCTTAGATCAAGTTTGTGGGGACGACGTCTCCCAAACACCAAGTAGAGCTTGTCACTCTACTATGGAAGACTGATAGGACTAATGTGCAGACATGCTTGCGGCAGCCTCAGGCTCTCAAGCGCCAAATGGACTAGTCATCCATTATGGAATGATGTCGTAGGGTAACATAGGGATCCTCTACCCGCTAAGAAAAGGACTCATGCATATGCTTTATCTTCTCTATACCATAGTCGAGGACGACTATGATTTCAAGAGAGAGGTAATGTCATAATAATCAATATCTAATTCTTCTAAATGATTTTCTCATATTAAACTGATCATTTAATGTGGGGAAGTGCCAAGGGAGAAAAAGCTAGAATATTGGTTAAGTTAGCAGACCGGCCACAGTAGGGATCCAAAGGAGGGAAAATAGGGATCCAAAGGGGGGGCCATCTGCAAAAGAGCCATGTGAAACAACGGGCTAAAAAGACCCTAAGGTTCAGCCCATTAAGACTTCCAAAATGCTAAGGTTCCAAAATTCAAAGGTTGTGTCCAAAGGTCAACCTTAGGGAAAATTGGATGCTTAGTGTGTGTGCCCAAAAAGTCTTTCTGCATCCCTACATGGGAGGGGGCGAGCCCCAAAGCTAGGGGATGAGAGAGAAAACCACACACACACACACAGGCTCCCTTTACACAAAGGGAATGAGGGACACATGTCAGCTCCCTAGGCTAGATGCCCACAAGGTGTGCCCAATTCCTATTGGAAGACCCTTGAAGTGGACCAATGAGAATGAAGCTAGAGTAAATCTAGTTTAATTAATTTAAAAACATTTAATAAAAGAAACCAATAAGAATTAAGTGTCCTAGAAGACTATTGGGCAGTCTCCCAAGGGGTCCAATGAGCATTCAGGAGCCCCATGGCTTGCCTGATTCCTATTGGCTAGGAGGCAAAGGGGTCCAATGAGAGTTTAGTTTAATTATTTAATTACCTAAAGCTCTCACAAAAGGGGAAAGGGGGACACATGTCAGAAGGCTATCACTTATGCTGCTTAATCCCTATTGGCTTGACCTGGGGAGGTCCAATGAGGCAAAAGCCAGCCTAACTTAGCAGCTAGGGCTCGCCCAAGAGAGAGAGGGGGCTGATTTTTGCTTGGCATTGACACACACACTCTCACACTTGACCATGTGTGAAGGAAAAACACTCTATCTCCTCCCAAGCTTTAATGGAGAGCTCATCACCTACTCCAAGCTTGTGAGATAGAAGCCTACATCAACACTCTCTTGGCATGTGGATGCAAATCCAACCAAGAGCCAAGCTTCAATGCATGCTCATCTTCTCTACCAAGCTAATTACTAAGCTAAGCTATGCTAATATGAGTGATTATGTGAGGAGATGTACTTCTTTCTCGTAAGATACTTCTTTTTCCTCTCAATCTACTCTCATACCCTGCTAGCTCTCACCATCTTCGAAGGTGTGTGAGGTCTTGGGTCTGAGAACGGGGATAATTCAAGTTGTGTTTGATTAAGTGTTTTGCTTGGTGTATGAAGCTTCCATCTTCATTGCACTAGCTAGTCTTGAAGGAACACAAAGAATTGTATTGTACAATGTCTCTCTTGATGGGAGAAACCATAATACAAAGCCTTTTGGAGGGGGGACCGGCTCCATGCAAATCCGGTCCTCAACTGTTGTCAATAGTTTAATTGCTCTCTCTTTTGAAAGTATTGTCGATGCTATCTAACTAGGTGTTATGCTTTTTGTTGCTCTCTCCACCCAAGCACTCTTGTAATTATCATTAGGAATCTATTCTAATGAAATGCCCACTATGTTCATGCTAATTTCCGCTACAAATAAGATTTTAGGCCATTAAATGTTACAAAACACTCAATACAATGTCACTTCAAGATTAAACATCTTTGGTTAAATTAAATACAAACCAAGTATTATTTAACATTACAAATGCACTAATCTCACTAATAAAAAAATAGAGAGTGATCCGTTGCAAAATTTAAATATAGTGAGAAGAACAAATATCGAGTCTGAAGGTGGCATTACATGGAAAATATATATTAAATAAACAATACAACATGGATTTTAGGTTCCTATGACTGTAGTTCTGGTGCCGGTTGTCTTGGTGGCGCACGTGTAGGTGGGGGCCCCATGGGTAGCAAGGGAAATAGCGTCTTATAGAGAAATTGATCGTGGTATGGCCAACTTGTTACTACACGTGGTCGTTTGTTTGGGGTTGGAACAAACAACATCATGGACTTTTGAGGACGTGGAAAAGGTAATGTGGGTAGATGTGACTGGGTTGAATGTGAAACATCTCCCAAATGAAGAGTCGACCCTAGTCCACTCGGAAGCCGTTGCTCTGGTAAAATACATGCCATAAACAATTTGTTGTCTTGCCCAATGCTGATGCAATTTCATTGTAGATGCTCAGACTCCATCGCCAAGCCACCACATCCAACAAGACAATCCAAAACTATGTCGCCAACCTTCGTGAATGTACCCAACAACCACCTGTAGAATAACATGTACATTATTGGACAATGCAATGACAACTATATATAGGGACTTCAATCATTCCTCAACTTACTAAGCAAAGAACAATGCAATGAAAACTATTTATAGGGACTTCAACCATTATTGGACAATGCAATGACAACTATATATATGGACTTCAATCATTCCTCAACTTATCAAGTAAAGAACTCGCTCTTCTCCACACCAACTCAAAAGGGTGCTCCAATGTCATATAGCGTCAATGGTGCCTCTCGAAATGGTTCTCGGATCATATCACTATCGACATCAGAATCATCATTGTCAGCTACCACATCTCTAGCTTGACAATCATACAATGGAAAAATCGGAAGCCCATCAAATCTATGTGTGAACATGGCTAGCACCAAGGTCTCAATCTACAACATGGTTTACGTCTTTTATTTTATTTTATACACCAATATCTATCATGAAACTCATACAATAATGGGTAAGAACTTACTAAATCTATGAATTTGTGTATAACAGCATAAGTGCTTGAAAACATCCAAAGGAAAATGATACAAAGATGGCAAAAATCGCACACATGAGCCTCCTTGGTGACAAGTGTTAAGTGGCTTGCTCAACACACCACCACAACTGCACCATCCGACAACAATAAGAACTCTGCAGCTAGGGTGAGCACACTAGCCACAACCTCTGTAGAGAATACATTCCATCGGGGGATGCCACCAATGCCAACGCTAAGTTTACAATGTGTCAATAGGTCCACCCATACAAGTCGCACCCCTCCAAGCCGTTGATCAAGATCCATTTTGCCGATGTGAGAGACACCAAATGATGGATCACTCAAAGGCTCTTGCAATGCATAAGACCATGTGTAAGAAGATGAATGAGTGTCCAACGACTTCATAATAGAAACTAGATACTAAAGCATCGTAAACTTACTCAAGACTTATTTTTGGATCCATAAGCGCCTTCCGTAGATAGTCTACATCAGTGAGGATTGCATGATGTACGAAAACCACTCCAACATTCTCAATTTCGGCCATGTATGAGTTCAAGTGTACCAAAATTGCCTCACGTCCAAAATTTGATCAAATTGTTGGGAACCAATTTCATTTACACATCATACATTGACTTATAGTCGTGATTTTTACCTAGCGGAAAGGAAGCAAGTGGTTTAAAAGGCCTTGCTGAAGTGGGTGGTTGCTCTTGCTTTGCTAGCAATCAAACCACTGGATCTCAAGCCATGATATGGAGTCAACCTACGTGATTCTGAGTGTCACTCAGAGTCATACCCTGTTCAAAATCTAAACCACCACCTTGCTATTTGCTCCTTTCAATCTTCTGCTCTTTTGAAAACTCCTCAAATTATTTAATGACTAATTCTCCTCTCTTATTTCCACATGATGGTCCTGCAGCTGCTATTTTTGGGCTCAGATGTCCCTTGGCCATGCTAGGATAAAGAACATTAGGAGGCTGATTGATGGTGACACTTTCGCTTTTGCCCTTCCCCCTAACCTTCTTGAGTAATGTTGCAAGTCAAAACATTAGTGAGGACACTATACAAAATTAAATACCACGTTGGTCACATAAAGAGAAGATAACTTATTGTTATATGCTTCAGCTTCATTTTTGGGGAACTCACCATCCACATAGTTCAAGAGCCATGGGTAGTCTCTCCATATATCCTTACCGTGGAGACTCATCGGGATAGATCCCACTCTCCTCTCTCCCAAACTCCACCCACGCATTGTTGGGATGCTTGGGATATGGACTACACAAACTTTTCTTGAGAGCACCCAATCACCATCTAGAAATTACAATTATGACTCCATTAATCAAAACATACAATATGAATCATATACCCCACTAAAACTCTATATTGAATACATGTATAGTAAGCATTGCACAATATATGTAAATTGTGTGGCTGCTCCTCTTTGATGTGTGTGGCTCGTATGATTCTCTTCCACCACACAAAAGCCTTGCCGAAGTGCTCTTGTCGAAAAGCCTACATTGCCTCTCCAAGAGATAGGCCATAATCGTGTGTGGCACATGCGTGGAGCTTCTTTATCGTTAAGTTCTTGAGCTCCATATTCTCTACCAAGCTCAATACACCCTTACACTTTAAGCATTAGCAACATTGCACTAATAAATATGATCCCGTACTCAATGTTACTATACCATTATTTGTAGGTGCCACCAATAAATGTGCATTCTCAGCCACAGTGAGAATGGCTTCTCTTGAGTTGGAATAGATGCCTTTATCATGGAAACATTGCCCTTGGCCAATATGTCAACCAAACAAAATTTTCTACAATGTTTCATTGGATACCATCTTAGACCATCATTAAATAAAACAATGCATTCAAAAGAAACAAATATTTACTCCATAGAACTGATGCGTGTATGTGTGCAACATCAGACACTGTGAAGGGGGTCATTTTGCAACATCAAACAGTGTGAAGGGGGTCATTTTGAAACCCTTCTCTCCCCAACCCACAAATGAGATTCACTTTCAAAAGAAGTATGTGCCATTCTTGGGATTGGCGATGACCACTATCTCTAATCCCTTCCGAACAAAGAATTTCTTGGTCTCCTTTAGCACCATGTCATAATGTGCTTTGTAATCCGTTTCTCTTGAAAGGTACTCTCTATTGTCCTTAGCTGACAAATTCTGCTTGTTGAGATGATACATTACATCAAACTCCTCCTATGATACACAACGTAAATAAAATTTGATCTATCATATAATGCATGTGTATTATAAATTACACTTACCTTCCATAGTAGTTGTGCTAGCAAAGATATTGGTAGTTTAAGCCATTTTGATCGATTCATTGTCATTCCATGAAGTGCCCTCTCAGCTTTTGCCCTATCCTCTTCATTGAACTTGTCCAACAAGGAATGTGGGTCCACAAGTGCCAACTTTTGCATCATGAAGATATCGTGGACAATGGTGTGAGGCATATGGACTCATCTGACCCTATTTTTTAAGGTAACAATTTAGTAACAATCCAAAATTCAAGTGTAGTAAAAGTAATGTAAAAGACCTTACTTGTTAATCACGGCGAGCACTAATAGAATTTTTGCCATCTCCTTAGGGTCAAACTTCACAATTGTATATTCATCCTTCGAGGTTGAGAATTCATCCAACCGTTAGTTAAAGTAATGTAAAAGACCTTACTTGCTAATCATGGCGAGGATTAATAGAATTTCTGCCATCTCCTTAGGGTCAAACTTCACAATTGTATATTCAACCTTCGAGGTTGATAATTAATCCAACCATTTGTGCAATGCCCAATATTTCCATGCGTGGAGTTGATGATTCCCATCCACACGATGATAGTTTTCTCCTCCATGTGATAGAGCTTTGGAATGACTCTAATTTGGTCATCAAATGTCGCAGACATCACAACCTCTCTCCCATAAGTGCCATGCCTATCAAATGGCATGAGATTTTTCCCAACAAAAGCTTCAGACACAATGAAACAAGCGATCGTGGGGGTTGGTCGCCTCTTTTGGCTATAGAGGTCGTGAGTTTTGCCACACAATCATTGTTTGTTCTAATGGTTGGATTGACCAAAAGGTAACAAAGAGGAATTTGAGGCAATAGGTGATTGTAAAGCACAATATGTGCATTAGTCGAACCTGAAGAAATGTGGCTATCAACCACGTATCCAAAGAGATCACCAAAAGGGTCATTATTGGTATTTTGTGCCTCTATGGTCATTGACATGACTGCACCCTTCGATGGAGTTACATGTGCAACCGTCAACACATATGCACCAACCACAGATGTCGTTTTGCAAGATAAGAACCGCTTCCTTGAGTCGTGTGGTTTGGGATTTCTTCTCAGTGGTCCATTTCTTTAGATTGGTTCTTGTAAGAATTGACATTTTTTTGACAATAGGGTGTAAACTAAGGAGTGAGAATTCGCCGAGTGAGAGAGAGAATTGTAGAAGGTGGGCATGTGAAGAGAGGGGAGAGGGTGGAGAAGCAAGAAGAGAGGAATGGAAGAAAGGGTATGAAGAGAGGGAAAGATGAATCCCTTTTGTGCATGCTCTCACACACCAACTCTCTTTCTCTAACTCTCCCTCTTCTTGATCTCAATCCTCTCTCTCCTTCAAGAGGCTTGCTATCCTTTTCACAATGACATCATCATCATGTGACAATGTTTTTCTAAGCAAAATTGCATTCAATTCTGCAAAAGCCACCTTGGTGAATGAGGAGGCTACACACACTGCAAGGAAACCACAAAAGACTGACAAAATTGCCACCTCATCAATTATGGTGATAACGGGCTTACATACATGAGAGTGCTTGAGTCCGAATTTGATGATCAATGTCGCCAAGTAACCGACCTTTTGATTGTAGTGAACGTGATCAAGTACGCCATGGGGAATCTTCTTGAGGGTAGATGCCTTACTAGTTCAACGAGGAGAAAAATTCTGAAATCGGTGATGGCAATATACCACTTCATAATGTTGGCCAAGATATGTGGACTTGGTTACCATGGATGTAAAACTTGAATGTTAGGTTGCTAAACCAAATGAACTAAGGATACTTGGTTTGGGAATGAGTATTAATTATCTATAGCATACTATCTTTAGATAGTTTATTTCATAATACCCAAATATCTATGCAGTTTGTAATGGTTTCTTGATGGTTTGTAACACCCATATCTTTTCTGTAATGTGGATCGAACAATTTCTTTTGGGTTCAAAATGCCAATATCTTTTTTGTAATGCTGGTGAGCAATAATATTAGGCAACCCAACCAACCCTCTTAGATAATAGAATACAAATACAAAAAACAATTTAATTTGGATTTCGAAAAGTTATTAAAAATACTAGTAACTTTTAAGGTGAATATATATGTCCTTAACTCTTCTAAACACAATTAAACACTTTCATTCTCATTTTTTCAATCCAGTGCTTATTTCTTGAACTCTGCTATCATGTCATGTATTATAGTCTTCCCCTCCTTCGAAAGAGCTTATCCCTTTACCAATGGGAAGATTATTTTTGGGGTTAGATATCTACAAGAACATGGCACCGCAAACATTGAGTGCTTTACATGCTATTGTCATGGTTGGGAGTGAAGAGCTGACAGTGCCACTAGAGAAAACTAGCATAGTTCCAAATTCAAGTGGGATGGTTTCTCAATGGATGCTACTCCTATGGACGCTCCTTGCATAGACCTTACTAGCCCAAGTAAGGAACAACTTTACGAGGAGTAAGCATTGGAGAACGCTGTTGAGGTAAGGAAAACAAGTAGTATTTTGTCACTTTTTTAGCTCAATGACGAAGCCAAACACATTAATGAAGCTTCTTTAAGAGATGGTGGAAACCAAACAAGTGCAAGAAACTCCAAAAATGTACAATGATAACATGGTGTTTGAGTTTCCACCAACCTTAGCAAAGGTTCATCCGATGGATGCTATCGAACATAAGTACAACCCACACCATTGGACCAAACCTCAATCCTCAAACATTGCATTTTCTAGAGTGTGTCGCAAAAGCCATTGTGTAGGTGCTCTAAAATGTCTCAATGAAAATTATCTAAAATTAGCTAATTTTGGGAAGTCAAACACCATGCATTTCAATGTTAGCATGCTCAAATTACCTTATATGGACGAGTTATATGATGGACATGGGAGCAAGCTTACTTGTCATTATTGTGGACAATCACCCATTTGCTTGCGTACATGTGATTGCTTTGTATATTATGTCATGGCAAGGGATGAAAGTATGAGTAGATTGATGGTACATCAAGGGAATCACCAACATGACATGAGGGATGGTACATCCAAAAGACTCATTGATAAAACCTAAGAAATGGTTGCACGAGTTCTTACTGTAGACAGACATGAAGGTGCATAAAAGACACAAATGTGTGTGGCAAAGGAAATTGTGACAACAACGTTGATGCAAGAAGGGGGCTCTCGCCATGTACTTGGCGAGCAAGAATTTCTAAATGTTGCAGAAGCAATGGACCCCTTAGTGGAGGACAACTAGTGAGGATGATTACTTGTTGCTCTTGTTTGTGCATATTATTTCAAAGTAACTAAATTATGTAATACATGTTTTGTAGGTCCGTGGTAGCAACAAGAAATAGCCCGACAAAAGAGAGCTTTGGTGTAGATTCCCTATTGCAGCTAAAAAGGGATTGCGCATATGATTTTTTTTCAAAGAGATTTCTTGGGCAAGGAGTGGAAGGAGAGTGGTGATTTGTGTTGAAAATATGTACGATTGGCCCCGTCTCTAGATTGAATTATGTTAATTGAATGAGACAATGTGGAATTGGAGACCTTTGGCATGCTTGGGTGCAATTTGATCACACTCATCGAGTGGCAGCAAGGTCAATGGTAGGAAAGACAATGTTCTACAAGATCGAGAGTGATCTTGTCTTTTTCATTGGAAGCAAAGCATGGTGTCACACACAACAGAGTACATTTTTAATCCATCTCAACAAACTCACAAATAAATGTACAAAAAGTGGTGTTTAGTCCCCATTAGAGAGGTAGCAGCATCAGAGCCTTGTCTCCTTCGACAATGGTGGTGCAATGGACATTGCATGTATAAGAACATCCCCACAATGGACTCTTAGTTGATTTGGTGGGAGGTGCGTATTGTACATTGGGGGAGCATCATGATAGCAGTGAAGAGAATTAGTGATGAAGCAAACACAAGAACAAACTTGGTTGAGAGTAAGCATGGGAGCTGGTTCGCACACGAGGGATTTTATTAAAAAAATTTCATTATATATACATGTACTTTAGATATGGCTAATGAAATACTACAAAGCACAAAGGCAGTTTCTTACTCTCAAGATAACCATATTGGAAAGGATCCTTCATTAGAGAAATTCAAGGAGAGAGTTTCCCCTATTACAATGTAAGTGATAAGAGTAGTCAACAAGGCTACATTTGGAGCACTCATGTATAAAGTTTGCACAGCTCTTCAAGGAGACAAAGAAACTGTTTGGCAGAAGTGAGGGTCATCGATTGTGATTGATGTTGAGGATGACTCCATGCATAGACCAGAGTACAATGCAAAAACACTTGACGTGCATCCTGTGGAAGGCCGAGAAAGATGAATTTCAAGGAGGATTCAGGGACTGGAGATGGGAGTGAGAATTCTAAAGACAAGACAAAGGTTTGTGTTTTGGAACAAAAGGTCAATGAAGCTATGTGGGCAATTAGAAGAACTTCTCTTGACAGCCGTGTAACATGTAGTGGCACTCCTAGTGGTGGAAAAAGATGTGAAAAATGGGAAATATTTAGGCAATGGCTTTGGTTTTGTCCCAACCATGTTATTCATTGTTATGTGGTGGATCATAACATAGATCCAAGGGTAGCTCCTCCATCAATAATTTGGTTGGTTGATCTAGGAAAAAAACCTTACAGATGATGATGAAGTTATATTGCTTAAAGGAAGATTTAAAGTGGAAAAGAACAAATGGGTGCAACTACAATGCGGACTCCTCCTAGGGGTGGAGGTAATTCCTCTTCCACTTCAACAAAAGCAGGTAATAGTGGTTCAATACTAAGAAATGACATAAGAATCAAATTTCATACTTCCATTTTGGAGGAGGCAGCAAAGAGGAGGCAACAAATAAAATTGGTCTGGCTCCTGGTTTGAAGGCTAAGACGATTGAAGAAAAATTCATTTTAGACAATGTACATAAAGTCTTCAAGGTGGAGTCTCTTGCAAGAGAGAAATATGTGGGTGTATATGAGATGCACATAAAAAATGAGCCATACTACACATGCCCCGATTTCACGGACAAGGAAACTAAAAAAAAAAGTTATTTGGCTTGCAAGCACTTGTAATTCATTTTCTTGAGAGTGCTTGGATTGAGACAAAATGAAAACATGTTCATACGTTAGCCTATGCTAGGCAAGGGAGATGTCTACAATGCTCTCAGTCAAGAACACACATATCCAAACTTAAAGCCCAATGATCAGATAATTTTGTGACTCTTTTTTCCGCCATGCATTGACTCTGACAAAGTTGATTTGGATTATTTTGGTATTGAATCATTGGCAAAGTTGTTTTGGATTATTTTGTGTTAAAAATCCTTAAAGTTATTTGGTTGTGGAACAACAATGTTGGTGTTAAATGATTTGGGTGTATACTTGTCCTTGTGTGCATGTGTGTGTGTGTGTGTAAGAGAGAGAGAGAGAGAGAGAGAGAGAGAGAGAGAGAGAGAGAGAGAGACCTTTATTGTTCAAGGGATCACAATCTTTGATCGAGTTTTGTTGGTGGATAAACTAAAAGCTCAACATAAATTATAATATTTGAAAGAGTATGTATGTGTTTAATGATTTGAGTGTGTCCTTGTGTATGTGTGATCGCCAAGGAAAGAAATCTATGAGAGAGAGAGAGAGAGAGAGAGAGAGAGAGAGAGGAGAGAAAAAAAAGAGCAGATTCTCAACTACAAGGGTTTAGAGAGAGAAAGAATCTTTTTGGAATATGCTCGTCAAATTCCAACAAAGTGCTTGCCAAAAAATGCTCACCAAAAAATTGTGTCCATGATGTGACTATGTCCAATGATTCTCATGCTTTGAAGTTCAGGAATTAGCTTTTATGACTCCACGAGTGAGCGCCTTCCTAGCACATTTTTCAACGTTCTTCGGTGCTCTTCGCTGGTTTTTTGCTATGTTTCAACACTATGGATTTATTAGTCAATGTAAGAAAATCAATAACAATGATCATCTTTTTAAAAAACTATAATACTTAGCTATTTTGTCATAAAAATTAATTTCTAACCTTCTAAAATGCTTTCTATCTTACTTAAGTTCAAAGAAAATAAAAAGAGAACAAGTGAAATTAATTATGTGTTGATGGACCGACTGGTATAGACTTGGACATAGAAGGGAAAAAGTCCATAAAAGAGCAAGGATAATTGCTAAGTAGTCATCTCAATCATAAATACATGTCAAGGAAGGATAAATGTATCTCAGACAATCTTGATCAAAGGTACAGGACAAAGGAGATGCCGAGAGTAATTATAGGAGTCTAAAAATGAAAGTGAATGTGCTAAGCTCAAGTCATTAGAATAACTCTTTCGACTCCAAGTATGAAGCCAAGTATGAAGTCTGGGAAGCCTTAGAGTGAAATTTTAACTTGCCATTGTGTATATTTAGGAAGTTTTGGGAGCAGCTTAGTGGCACCTTCAAAGCATTGTGCTAAGGTTTTGCACAAGAGGTGAAAGTTCCAAATTTCAAAGGGCGAGTTTTATTTTTGCCAAACTTTTATCTAATTTAGCCAGTCCTAAATTAGCAGGTAGGCTATAGCCCCAAGTCTGCTTCATAAACCTCCAAGGTTTGTGCAAAGGTCTTGCACCCAAGCTAATTAATAAAAATGTAAGTTTATGGTTTATATTAAATGAGGGGGACAAGCTAAAGAATAATAAGGTTATTCAACCCTTTCTCATTTAGTAAGTTGACTTCTGGTTTTTGTTTATTAAACTTGGCTAGGCCACATGTCTAAAGTAGCACACACTTGCTTTGAGTGAACTTAACAAGTGTGTGTGGTGTCTCCACTTGTTAAGAAGGGGGGCGGGGGGGGGGGGTTCTTCATGCAAGGCAAGCTAGGTCAAGTGTAGGATATGCTTGAGTTGTATTAAGAGGTGTTCCCACCTCATTGGTAAAGTGTGAAGCATTTTAATTCAAGTTGCATAGTTGCACAAGCATATAAGGGGCTTGTGGGGTGTTAGCGGTGATGAAGGAAATTTGGAACGGCGGCCTCTACACCAAAACAAACTCCATTGCGCCACAAGGGAAATGAGATGAGGGCACCACCTAGTCTTGGAAGAGTGGACTAGGACCGCTACACACAGAGAGAGAGAGAGAGAGAGAGAGAGAGAGAGAGAGAGAGAGAGAGAGAGAGAGAGAGAGAGAGAGAGATCACTATGAATGAAGCATTAACCTTAGTGTGTGTACAAGGAATGGATGACTTCAAACACTCCCAACACAAATAGCGTGTAGATTACCAAACAACCACTCAAGGATTAGCCAAGATCACATCAAGCACTCTCACACACATATAAAATATTTCTCTTAATTAACATAAGTGAGAGGAGGAGAGGTTACTAGCATGAAACAATTTGCACTCTAGAATGTGCAAGAATAGAGTGAATGAATGAGCTTTTGGGCTCATGGTGAGTGATACAAAGACTCAATGGGGCTGAGGGAGGCTTCAAATTACAAAGGGGAAGGCCTCTTTATATAGGAAAGAGAGTGATTAGGAGTGAGGTTAAGATCCAAGTGTAATTTGTACAAATGAAGCTTGATTAGGGACATTCAACTAATGAAGAAGCTCCTTCCAAGTGATTTGTTGACCAATTAGCTCCATCATCACTTGTGTTGTCTTCACTCCTTCCTCCATAGCTTCAGTCCAAGAGCTTCCTTATTTTAAAATGTAAAGAATCTACATAAAATCAATACATATCTAGTAATAATAGAAAGGGGTTGAATGAGAACTTATGAATTACAACAAGATTAAACATGACTTGAGAGGTGATTAGTTGAGGAATTTTGATGGGTTTTTGAGCTTGAGAGAGAGGAGGAAGGAGAGGAGGTTGAGAAGACTAATGGCTGATTTTTAGAGAAGGTCTCAATGTGGAAAAGGAAGGGTGTGTGTGTGTAAAGGTAGAGGGGGTGGTCTCCACCACACTTGAAAAAACTGGCGTCCGCCATTTTGGCCATATCTCCTAGACCGTAGATGCAAAAATTATAAAAAAAATATGGTCAGAATCTCCAGCTCATCAGCTACAACTTTGATGAAGACAAATTTTCTTGGATCGGAGTGGAAGTATTTTTTAAAAATTCAGCAAAATCATGTGTTTGGTTCCTTCCTTTACCAAGTCTTCCACTTGGGTCCCATCTGTTTAAATCATCATATGGCTCCAAAGCCATGATGATATGAGCCACTCATGACCCTTGAATCATGGATGCATGGCTCCACAACCACATCATATCTTTTCTTTTCACATTTACATATTTTTCCTTCCCTTTACCACTAGGTTCTCCCTCTACCTTTCACCTCCGGTGAACTAGTCAAGAAAAAATTCCTATCAAATCATTTTTTTAATTTTTCCAAGAGGTTGTTCTCACTCTTTCTTTTATTTGTAAACCTCTAGAAGCAAGGAAAACCAACAAAATATAATAAACAAAAATTTGTGATAGGCTCGGATCAGCGGGTTGCCACAATCGAACGTCTGTAGCATAGCTATCTGGCACTAACATAATGTCGATACTCAAGAAGTGACTCGGATGGGACACGAAGACTCTTTGAGGGCTCAAAAATCATAATGTCTATATTACAGAGCTTTTTGAGAAAAATGATATAGATTACATCAAATCTTTGGACTTGGGCAAGATGTGGTCAGCTAGGAGGGTGCCCGTCAGCTGCATTGACAAAACACTCCTCCCTTCCTAGCTGTTGCATGTCCATGTGCAAGCCTTTGCTGCTTTTCTTTAGTAGTTAAACTGCCTCTTCTCCAATGTCTTTGTGACCCGTGTGAACTTGGCAGCTTAAGAAACTATGTAAACTTGGACTAAAAAATCTTTGAATGGATTGTTTAATAAGGCACTTTGGTAGGCTATGTGCTTAGCATGTAGATCCTTTGTCAAGGGATTGAAGATGGTGGAGTCCATCTCACTGAGAACCCTATCATGAAGGCCTCCTTAAATGTTTGCATGTAGTGAGAGGGAGGAACATGAGCCTGACATACATTCCCATTAGGATATACTTTGAGGGGATTTTTGTTTCCAAATTCCAATTGATGGGGGTTTTGTCTTCAAGAAACACTTGCCAAGGGTGTTCTGCTACATCAATATCTTTGAATGCTTGTATGCAAGTGTAAGGAGGTAGTCGTAGCATAGGCTAACTTCGACAAAATCATCAATCCGGAGAGAGCATCACCCGGCTAGGGCATGGAAACATCACACAACTAAGTGTGAGAGCGTCATCGGACATAATGAATTAGAGGATTCAAGAGAATGCCTTTCAAATGCAAGTAGAGATTAGCCATGGAAAGACTAACTCTAATCACACTAACCCCTAATCAAGCAACTCCTACACGCATCAAGCCCACCAAAGTCTGACTTGCCAATCCTATTTGAGTCACAAGAGGACATCATCAACACAAGCATCCATGACTAAATCACACACTAAATCAACACAAGCATCCATGACTAAATCACACACTAATTTCATTCATGCCAACCAAGGTACTCTAATCACATCACACACAAGGGGCATTGAGCTCAAGGCTCTTAAATCTTCACACACTCAAGCACACAACTAGGCACAAACTCTAATCACATGACCAAGAGTGCACACACACTACACTAATCAAGAGAATTAGAGAAGTCTCAACTAATTGAAATACTCATGGTAGAAGAGAGTTAAGATCAAAGCAAGAAGTAATTACCTCTCTCAAATCTAGAATAATGAGAGTGTAAAACTACTTCATGACATAAAGAAATGTACAAAATACAAGAATAATGAGCAAAAATAAAGATTAGATTAATCAAGAAGAGCTTCTCTAATTACAAAAGATTAGCACTAGCCTTCTAAGCATGGGCATTAAGCTCACGGCTAAGCCATCCATAGAGTGAGAACTCAAGAGTGAGCTCTCAAGAATGACTACTCAAGAATGAATCTTCTATGCATAAAAGGGCTTCTTATAAAGGCATGGACTCCAAGCATTCCTACTATGGGATTAAGTTGAGCCCTTTACCTTAAACAATTTGGAACTCTTAAATGAACCCAAGACCTTATACAATGTGAATAGAAAATATTGTGCATATCCATAGCACATCTCTAGTAATTGGTGTAGCATGTGTTAGCTATTGCTAACATCCCCCCTCCTAATTTGACCCAGGTCCTTCTGTGTCGCTGAAGCAGAGCACGATAACATGGTTGAAGGTATGTCCTTGGAGGAATGTTGAGCTATCAAAACATAAGACAATTCATAAGTATCAAAGGCCAACAAATAAGAATAGAACGTGAAGTACAAAGAGAGATCATACATTGGAATTTTTTCTTCTAAAAGATGGATCCATCATAGCCAAAAACTAAACCACATAAAGCAAAAAAAACATGTAAACTATTATGAAGATTAAACTACTAGAAATTTTAGATTTATGCATGTAACACAAGCAATCAATTATGACCCTAGGCTAATGCAAGTTCAAAAAACCTAGTACTCTAAAAACCATATGATCATTCTTATTAAAGCATTCAACTCTATCATGTCTATGGCCACAAAGAAGCTCCTAATCTATTAGTACACTTTCACTTAGCTTTTTGAAGCTCATGGAAGATATGTTTTTTAACTTTGATAGAAAAAATTAAATCACATCACAAGGCGAGCACCCCTAGGCAAGTCTATCTCCATGACTCTCGACTCCTTGAACCCTCAAGGAGGTGTTCCAAAAGTCTACTAGCCTACCAAGGCAAGGGCTAATCCCTATCAACCCATGGCATCAGTTTAGGGCCTTGACCAAGCGAGCCAAGGTGGTTTCCCTTGCCTGCCAAGTGCCAATAAGACACCAAGCCTCACATAGACACAACATAACATAGAAATTTAATTTTCATGTGTCTAGTAGCACTTGTGCTACTCTTTCTTGACACTTTTGATTCATTTGTTCATTTTTTGCATCGTTTATTTCTTCCATAATGAGATATGCTTATGGCAAATGGACTAAGGGACTAAAGCCTAATCATAGCCCAAGGTCATGTTAGAAATGAGTGGAGTATTAAGTCGATCACTAAGAGTCTAGGACTAACAAGCAATGATCCTACATTAACCTAAGGTTAATGCCAATTACCATGATTAGCACACATAAAACCAAATTTTTAACGAGTTTAATATTCACAAAGCAAAGTGTTGAAACTTTAGTATGCATAGCTTTTGAAAATGAAAGGAAAGAAAATTCACTTAATCCAAGCATAAAGAATGGAGAGATAATCAAAAGAGCAATGTCATGGAAGGACTTCACCTATTTGTGCTCTTTTGAGCATCCTTGAGCAAAGCATTGACTTTGTGTAGAAGCCCCTTGATTCCTTTGATTTGCAAGCCAAGCTTCTTGAAGCTAAGTGTTAGCTCCAAAAACCATTTATTGAAAGCCAAGAAAACATAAAAAAAACATTATTGAAATCCTAATGGTAGAGTCTTGCATACCCAAATATTCCAAAGGGAAAAAACCCTAGGGGAAAAAAGTGCCTTTGGTTATGCACATAGTGCTATTTAGTAGCAAATTTATGCATACACATTAAAAATGAGAAATAAAATGCTTCTATAGAAGCAATGTTAAAACCTCTCATGCATGATTAAAAGTTGATTAACTAGTAGCTTAAGTGCAATGTGAAAGTTTAAATCAAGCCATGAGCTAGAGATAATGCAACTTGAAATAAAATGAAGTGGGTCTTGAAAGCCAAATTTTCCAATGTGAAAGCTCCCAAAAAGTTGGCTAACACTAGCTTAGAGCTAGGAATTATAAAACTTTAATTAAAAAAATGAAATGAAATGGCTCTAAGTAGACAAATATTGCAAGTGATGCAATGCCGCCTCTTGCATTTTCAATGGAAACTCATCTTGCCAATCAACCCTCCAAAAAATAACTCAACCATTAGTGCTCTTAAGCATATGATGATTCAAGACAAGCACAATGGTTAATGCTATGCAATGATTTTCACATTAAAATCATGCACTAATAATGCTTCAAGCAATGCAAAACCCAAATCTTTAGTGCAATGTTTCAATCAATCGTCAATCTATGAGCTCTCAAAATGAAGCTTATGTGAGAATTTTCTTTTAGTGCAAAAGGATAGTTGCAATCAAACCAAGCACTAAAATATAACACTGAAGTCTAATTTTGGTGCACTTGTCTTGACCGTGCATTGCCAATGAATATGACAAATGAAGCTCGCATGCATGCCAAAAAGAATTTGTCTTGGGATGCAAAGAGAACTTGCATTTAAGCCAAGTATTAAAGCATGCATAAGCCAAAAGTATTTATGCAATGGTATTCATTTATGCATGGAAATCCTCACAATCATCACATACACTCAATGCCCACACTTTTGCTCATACGTAACTCAAATAGCAATCATAGCAAAAGGAGCAAAAACTTATGATGAGATGAACGCAGCTCTCTCAAAATGATCAAAACCAAATTTCGTGCTATTGGCCGTTCCCCCTTCAAAAAAGATCATTGATTAGTGCTTGCAGTAAATTTTCATTCAACCCAAGCTCCAAAATCTATCACAAACTTGGCAATTTTTTTGTAGCTCCATGAAAATTTTTTCACCTGTCGCAATAAAATCAATGCATGTGCTTCTCATGCTCTCATGTAGCATATGTTTACTGCATACAAAGCAATAAAAGCGCAAAATTTGTACTCTCTGTCTTTTTTACTTGAGATGGCTAGCCCTTGCACATTGCAAAATTTTATTCAATTTGTTTTGGTCACATGTGTATTTATGACGACCACTCCCCATGTCTTAATGTTTAGGCTTTTAGAGACCAAGTTCGCACTCATTACAATATATGGCTTCCAAGACAAATTGGGTCTCTGCCAATACATCTAGATCCCACTATACACACAAAGCAAAAGAAAGAACATCACTGCTAGTGCCCACATATCACAAATCTATTCAAAATTTGTCTTTTAGTGCTAACAAAGGTCTCTCAAGCACTGAACAATCAAAACCAAAAATTTTATCGCAATTATGTGCATCCCGACAAGAGACAACTCTCTTCTTGTTCTTAAATTCTTCTTGACTCAAAATTTAACCTTGTTTTGAATGTTTTGGCTAAAGCAAAGCTAAGTTACAGTAACAAGCTTGAGGTGATCACTAAGGGGTGGGGTGGGAACATTCTCTTTTTAAAGGATTTTGTTTTTATATTTTGTATATTTCTTATGGCTCTGGGGCCAACCTGTGTGGGCGACAAGGAGAGAGGGTTGAGGATGGTGGATGGGTGTGTGAAAAATGGTGTGTGTCGAGTTCTGCAGGTGGCGCAGATCTACGGGTGCATGTGAGTGTTTGCGAGCTAAAGGCAACAAAGGCGTGGCTCAACATAGTAGCAAGGAGTAGGAGTCGCGGTCCAGATTGACACGAGCAGAGGCAAAAAATCAGGGCACTAGATGACTTTTGCACCCACAAAAGGGCATGCAATGTGGTTGTGTGCTAATTCTTGAAAGCTAGAGTGATTTTCCACTGTGGTGTTTGCAAGTGGGTGAGCATGAGATGAGAGTGTGCATGGACCAAAATTTGTGAGAGAGAATGAGCACCACTTCAGGTCAGCAAGGGTGTGTGTGTGTGTGTGTGCATCATCAATGCACTAGCCACTTGAAATTGAATGGGTTTGTGTGTGTGTGAGGTTCAAGCCAGGTGGTGAGATATCAAGGAGCTACAAATGATTTTTTGGTATGTGTGGGCGCCTAACAACGCCAACAAGCAATTCACTGGCAACACATACGAGAATAGGGCTTGGACTCGAGAGCACCATATTGGGCACTGAATCAACAGGTTCTATTTGGGTCCACTAGGTAGCATGTAGGGCATGTGTATTTATGAACATATTATGGCATGTTGCGTGTGTGTGTGTGTGCTAAATGCTAGCGAAACACTACATAGTAGACTTGAGAATAGGTATGCTTTGTGTGTGTGTGAGAGAGAAAGAAGACGATTGTGTGTGTGGCACAGTGTGAAGATGTCAACATTCACCTCGCAATTTCAAAAAAGGGAATTGGGCCATGCTTGCAATAGAGTCAGAGGATGAGTGTGTTGTAGCTAGGCCGACATTCATGGCAAAAATTATGTGTGTGTGTAGGTTGTGAAGAGAGCGCCAGAGAGGGAACAATCTTGTTTGGGTTGAATTGGATCCTTTAAGAAGTAGTCCCACGGAATTGGCCGCTAAAGGGAATGAAGGAGAAGAAATAAGGGGCTATGGATAAGCACGTATTCGTGACTGTGAGCACCATTAGCTGTCAATGACAAATTTTTGTAAGCTAGGTGATAATTCCATGTGAAGTCGAGAGCTTTCAACGGGTCGACAAAGTCAAAATTTAAACTCACACTTTTAGCCAAAGTTCCCTTTAACATTCACTCTCATTCACCTATTTCAATTGAATAAATAACAACCTTAATAGGCACACAAAATTGATCATAGCCCTCAATTCATTCAAACAACTTGATCTCTCTTCCTCAAAATATCACACACAAATGATGCAACACAATTGAGAAATACATTTGATACTATTCACAAGTGCACAATCATAGCCCATATGGTAGTACCATCAAATAGATTGATTTATGCAATTAGTGCTCATATATACTCACTAATGGATTCCCTACTCACTCGATTTGTAAGGCCCTTTAATCAATTTTTCTTCATGATTGAAACATACTATTTTTCTTCATGCTATGTCATACACCACATCTTTTAATTGAGTTTCCAATTTGCAAAAATAATCCAATTTCAATCGTTCACCCATCTTAGCAAAACAAATACAATGAGTTGTATTAAATTCACACACAAATAGTTCCAAATCTAATAGTAGGGCCTTGCACATGCACGATATGGTGTATCAATTCTCTTATTGGCAATGACAACTTGATTACCAATCAGTGCAACATGAGTTGGTCATCTCTAGCTTTTAATCTTTAGGTCTTCAAATCATTATGATTAACATGATGAACACCAATAATTCAATCTCACGTTGGATGATCAATGCTATTGAGTGGGCACACATATTAATGTATATTTGCCATGTTCATCAAATGGTACAATCATTAGCATGGAAATACATTATAAACATTCACAATTGAACATCGATTGAGTGATCTACTTCAATCCTCAAAGCCAATGTTTGATACACACATTAATTATTTGACAAATCCATCATCACAATTGGTAAAAAATACCAATTATTCATTCACGCATTAGAATGCACATGCCATTGATTGCCATACACACCCAAATTTAGACCAAAATTTCATGCAAATAATCCATCAATTTCTCATTGCAAGTTCATCAAATTAGGTGCAAAGTGTAGGTCAATTGATTTACAAACCTAATTTTAGTAAGTGCGTAGCACACATTGAACCACATTGATCCATGAATTGAAATGAGCAAGCGAGTGCACTTACATCGTAATCACACTCTAAGCTATTCCTTTGCTCTACGCGAAGATGCATCATTGCACATACAAATGTGTGCACCACCAAATCGGCTCACAATTTGACCATAGTAGGCCAAAAATCAAACACTCAAATCAAATTATGTATAAATTAGCACAATTAACTTGATTCCACCTCTTATAAAGGGATTAAACATACATTACACATCAAAGGTTAGTGATTAGGTTAGAAAAATTAGTCAAATTTTAGTAGAATGATTGTTAGCATGAAATTAGCATGGAATTAGTCAAAATTAGCATGAAAATGAAGTAAAATTAGTAATGGTTAGTATGAAATTAGTGAAATTAGGGGGTTTGGGGTATTCATAACTCAAAAATTAGCTACCAATTACTTGCACACACAATCAATTTCAACTAAAATTGAGTTATACACACTCAAAACCAATGAAATTAGTAGTGAAGTTACTCTTATCAAAGCATCCTATACTCCTCTAGCTTAGGCAACCACTCCTCGAAAACAGTGTCAAATGTGAGGAGGTGGTCGTAGCATAGGCTAACTCCGAAAAAATCATCAATCCGGAGAGAGCATCATCCGACTAGGGCATGGAAACATCACACAACTAAGTGTGAGAGCGTCATCGGACACAATGTATAAGAGGATTCAAGAGAATATCTCTCCAATGCAAGTAGAGATTAGCCATGGGAAGACTAACTCTAATAACACTGTACTCACTAATCAAGAAACTCCTACACGCATCAAGCCCATCACAGTATGACTTGCCAATCTTATTCGAGTCACAACAGCACATGATCAACACAAGCATCCATGAACAAAGCACACACTAATTGCATTGAAGTTGGCCTCCCCAATCATCACATACCAACCAAGGTACTCTAATCATATCACACACGAGTGGCATTGAGCTCAAGGCTCTTAAATCTTCACACACTTAAGCACACAATTAGGCACAAACTCTAATCACATGACCAAGAGTGCACACACACTACACTTATCAAGAGAATTAGAGAAGTCGTTAACTAATTAAATACTCATTGTAAAAGAGAGTTAAGATCAAAGCAAGAAGTCATTACCTCTCTCAAATCTAGAATAATGAGAGTGTAAAACTACTTCATGACATAAAGAAATGTAGAGAAGACAAGAATAATGAGCAAAATAGAGATTATATTAATCAAGAAGAGCTTCTCTAATTACAAAACATTAGCACTAGCCTTCTAAGCACGGGGCATTAAGCTCAAGCCTAGGCCATCCATAGAGTGAGCTCTCAAGAATGACTACTCAAGAACGAATCTTCTTTGCATAAAAGGGTTTCTTATAAAGGTATGGACTCCAAGCCTTTTTACTATGGGATTAAGTTGAGCCCTTTACCTTTCCATTTGGAACTCCTAAATGAGCCCAAGACCTTATACAATGTGAATAGGAAATATTGTGCACATCCATAGCACATTCGTAGCTTGGTGCTCAGTGTAGCATGTGTTATCCACTGCTAACAATAGGCGATAATCATCTTGGAAATCTATCATCTGAGTAGTGTCGGCCTTTATGGTGTGGACTATGTATGCCTCCGTTGGTGGATAGTTGTTGGTAGGCTTTGAGAGTACTAGGTAGCTCAAAATTGAGGGCCTTCTGCTCCTCCATGTGTAGTAGGTCTCCCAGGATTTTCATATAGGGATAGGAAAATAGGTTGGGTTGATCCTGAGGTATTGTGATACATTCCTAGAAGTGGTTTCATCATGAAGCCATTTCTTGAACCATTTTTTTCTCCATAAAGACTGGCTCTCCAAAATGAGAAGCACTTGATTCGCTATCATTAGTACATCCTCGTAGTCTCCCTTTGCATTCTAGTGCTAGTAAAAGTTTCTTTTGTCATAATAGAGCTTCTTCTTTCATGAGAGGGAGGGCCATCATTTCATGGCCAAAATTCTTTACCACCTCATCTAGTTTGATCATTAGGAGGGTGGCTGATTCTAGCACTTTGAGTTCATATCTCATATACTCGTTGTGTGAGGCCTTTGGCATATCATCAATCCATCTCTTAAGCTCATCTTGGGCATCTGTGTGCTTTGTTTCTTCTTCAAAGTCAAGTAGATCTCCCATGGATGTTGTGCTTGGGATGTCCACTGGGGTAGATCTATGCTCTCAAACTCAATCATTTGTTGTGTAAGTGTAATAGACACAATAGCCTTGGACTACAAAGCACCGATCTCCAAATCTTTGGCTTCTAACTCTCAAGTATGCATTTATGCTTAGCTGACCAAATTTATGTGTGCTTTTGCTAGCTATCCTTTAAGATCCTTGATTTCTTGCTCTCTTTGGGTGTTGATTTCCATTAGACCAGCCATAAGCAGCTATCTTTGCAACTTTTCTTGGGCCAACTCTGCCTTCAAGGCCTTGCAATTTTTGTCGATGACTGAGATGTCGAGACTGTAGTAGGCACTTCTTGAAGGGTCAAGAGGGTAGAGAGTGTGTGCTTTACCACATCATAAGACTCACATAAGTTTGAGTACTTCTTTTGCTCCCCCTCCAAACCTCTTCTAATGCTTGATGTTGAACCTGCATCTTCGTGCTAGCTTCGATTTGTTTTTCTAGATCCTGAAATATGCTGCAATATCTTGTTTTTATCGTGTAGAGCAGCTTGGAGTGATCTTTGTCTTCTTTCAAGTAGTCAAATTGCTGTTAGAGTTGTTCAATCTCTTAGACTGCTGCATTAATTTCAACTTTGGTATCCCTAGCATCCAACTCTCATAACTCAAAGACTGCTCTTTGGAATCTAGACTATAACCTTATCATCTTTAATCGATCTTCAAGATCAAACTCTTTGAGGACTTTGTCTGTTGTCTTTGTGTCATCTCGTCAGAGAGGTGGGACCTCTCTGATGATGAGAGGTGGGACCTCTCATCGTACTTGGGTTGCCTATTCTTGTGAGCTCTATGACACTTGGTCTTTCTTTGTCTAGCCTTTTGCATGCTGCTTCACATGTTCCCTCCACTCTTCTTCTTGCTTGCCTTGATCTTCTTCAATAGTTGAGACTCCATCTTTTCCCTTTTGGACTCTATTTGTTCCTTGATCTTTAGTCCTCTCTTGATCTTAGTCAGTAGGGGGAGGAGTGGGTGGTTTGGGTGAGACCTGCTTCTCCGTCTCTAATCTCTTCTTTTCTTGCTGAGTAGTGGTAGTTGTTTCCTTTGGTGAATCTCTTTGCATGGAATGCTAGCTTCTTGGTGAGTCTGATGGAGATTCTAAATCAATCAACTTTTGTCTTTTAGATTCTTCTTCCTCTCTCTAGTCGGCTTTTTGCTTCAACACATCAGGGAGTTTCTATCAAAAGGACCCCACCAATTGGGCTTCAACAGTGGCTTTTTGGTATTTTTGCTCCTTCAATTTTTCAAGTCTTTCTTCTCTAATTTTTTTGAGCTTTTTGTCAAGCTGGATGTTGTCTTCATCATCTTATGAGGGAGCTTCATCCATCTTCGTCTTTTCAGCTGTTAGCTTGGTCAGCCATTCCTCTTGAAGCCTTTAAGCTTCTTCCATGGATTTCTGGACTTGAGATTTTGGGAATTTTTATGTAGCTTGTGTTCTTTTTTTGACTAGAGGGATGCTTATATCTTCCTCTTCCTCTATTGACTGATATTCGAAGGGTATGTCATCTTTGGTTTTGATCTCCCCACTTAGCTCCACATATGATTCTGTGGCCTCACTCTCATGTGTCTTTGCTCTTGAGAATTGTCCTCTCGTTCTTCTTTTTGTTGGTGTGGTGGATGAGTTTCCCATCGATCTCACTATGTGCTTTGCTTTGTGTAAGAGATTTAACTATGATTCTACTTCGGGCAACTCATGAATCATACCCAGTGCTTGGTATGCAATCCATGCTAGCATTGGTCCTGCGTTCATGTATACTTTGTTGCAGTCACTTCCCTTTAGGTTTTCTTCGACCAGGTTTTCTAGAATATAGTTGCCTAGGTTGCACCTTATAGATCTTCTTTCTTCCAAACCCATTGCCATTACTATTGCTATATGGAGATTCAACTTTGTATACATTGGTGGATTTTGGACTTTGAGGTGCTGAGAGATGAGCCTGAGGGGCAACTCTGTTTTGAAGTAGATAAGATCTTTGTCTGTTAACTTGTGCCCTTACTACTTGACAAATGATTTGTCATTGTCTACTACCTTTATCTTACGGAGGAGGTTATGGTTCCCAACTAGTATGTGGAGGGCTTAGTTGATTAGATCATCAGTGATTTTTACCTTAATGGTTGCCCCATCCTTATCTATGAGAGTGGCTTCACTGTTGTACTGAATGGAGCTCATCAACTCATGGGCTCTTTGGAATTCAGTGCCCCATAGAGGTAGCCTAAAAAAACTATCGAACTGTAGGAATCAAGGCCCTTCCAATACTTCCTTCATTTGATGCACGGTTCATAGTTCCTTTGGGAAAATTGTGGTCTTTACCTTTGTCATATGAAGCCTGGAATTTACCAATGAAAATATTTGCTAGTATTCAAGCTAGCTCCTCATTTGCTATGTGGGCCTTTTTGTTTGAGGAGATGTCAACTAGCTTGATGAGGCATCCTGCTACCAAAAATTCAGTTGTAGGCCTGGAAATTGATCAACAAGTTGTCAAAAAGTCTAAATAATGCAAACTTGACCATAAAATAAAAAATGAGTATAACTTGATCAAAACAGTTTCAAAATTGACCAAACTTCACCAGTGTGAGACTATGACAAATATAGGCACTAGGTCAAAGTGTTGCACGTCAATTCTGGGTCAGAGGTAGATGGATCACGATCCATGTTGGAACACATTTTGAAGATCTATTTTCACCATCTGATTTAACGTGTTATTTGAATGCTATGGTTGAAAACTTTTGTGATTTGGATCACTAGTTTGGGATCTAAGCCAAAATTTGGAAATTTTCCGTAGACTTAGAGAATTTTGGCATTTTTACAAGGGTTTTGATGTCTAAATGACTTCAAATTTTTGGTTAATTGGATGCTTTAAGGTTGAATTTTACCCCCAAGACTAGCTGGCTATCAAGTTTCACTTCATTTGGAGTCTGTCTAACCGTTCCATGTGAGGTAACAAAATTTGGCCAATTGGTAAGCATGTCTAGAATTCTTTTGAATATACAAGCATACTATAAGTTCATTTTCTCTCTAAGCCTTTACTTCTAGAAAAAAACCCTAACTTTGCACTCAACACTTTGATATTGCACAACTGCTAGAATTGAAACAATCTTGCATCAATTAAGGCCTTGATCACTTGATGATATTGGCTTTTGCAACCATTGTGGACTTTGATTCTGCAAACTTTGTCCCTCAGGTACATGGATTGCAATCCATGTTTTAGATCCATTTTGCACCAAACTTGGGGGGAAGATTCCTACCAAGTACCCTAAGCTATTGGTCATAATTTTTTGGAATTTGGATCAATTTTTCTTTGTATGGGTCAAAATGACCATTTGCATATTGAATTTCCAAAATTTTGGGATTTTTGGGTCTAATGAACTCATTTTTGTCCAAATTTGCAGGTGACTGTCCCATGTTGTGATCTACCTGCTAGTTAATTTTTACCAAATTTTGGCATAATAGGGTACATGGATCGCGATCCATGTTGGGAAAATTTTTGCAACTATAATTGCTGCAATGTATAAGCATAGTTGGGAGGTATCTCTTGGTGAAATCTTTTTGCATTTTGATGTGGGGGAGCATGGACCACGATCCATGTTCCACCCTCAATGTGTACTTTGATGGCATGGTTAGATTTTGTACTGCTTGAGGCACTCATCGATGAAATTTTTTGAACTTTTGGACATTTTTTGATCCCCTAAGAGCCTCTGATAGTTTGCTAACAATCTGTTTTGATTTTGATTAGTACAGTTGATTCAATGTTTTTTGTGTAGTGTGAGCTACATACATTTGTCCATGGATAGTAGAGGAGCATACTTGTCAAATTTGGTGGTGTGCGGCATCTCTGAATGCTCGTGGCAGAAAGGAATGTGATAGCTAGCTCTAAGTCGCAAAGCTCTCTCTCCCTCTCTCTCTCTCTCTCTGTCTCTCTCTCTCTCTCTCTCCAATTGATCCACTAACTTTTTTAACATCTTACTACAAGCCTCTCTAGGATGGATCTCTCTCTCTCTCTCTCTCTCTCTCTCTCTCTCTCTCTCTCTTTCTCTCTCTTCCACTATAACTATGCCTCAAACCTAGTGGTATATGTACCCCTTAGGCCTATAGCTCCCTATTTTGTGTCTATAACTAGATCTAACCTATGTGAACCACCTATTAACCGGGCTGGGTGGGAACATCTTTATTCCACTTGATTATTCTGGCATCACCGTCGTGTAGTTATTGCACTCCATTTAGGTGTTGAGGCACTTGCTGTAACCGCGCCATATAATGTTGTATGTGCTCTGCTTTGGGTTCTGCTACAACAACGCAAACAACTGACTAATTTGACTTAACCCCATGTATGGGATCCACAAGATTATTGCTCTGGCTCGGTTTGAGATGAAGGCGGGCTCCACATTCTATTCAGTGTGTGACCAGATCCATAGAATGGGTTTAACAACCGTGATCTACATCAACTAGCTACCACTACAAAAGGTGAGCACAAGGCTCACTTGGCTTTCATCTAGCACTACATTTTTTTGCTCTTCATTTGCTGTCTCTGCATTGTATCAAGCTTTGCTCTCTATTTGGGTAAATGTTTAGTCAAATATGCATGCAATGGCCCCCACCAAGAAGGTGGTAGCTGGGTCTTCTGAGGTACTTGACTATGATCCATTTTTACAGTTGTAATTAGCTGTATCAGTGATTAAGTAAGTTTAGATTAGCAGATTAGCAAATTCAATTCTAGCTATGGTTTTTTCTTGCATAAACAAGAAACAATTCTATAAAGAAAATGGTCTTGGGATATTGGAATGGCTTTCATCACGTGCATTCATTGTTTTTGGCAAATGCCAAACATGTATTTGCTTAAATCCATCCAATGGAGGATTGGTTTGCAGGGTATGATCGCATTTTAAAAGCTTAACATGTTAATGCCTTTTCAAAAGAAAAGGAACAGGTAGGGCTACATTTGACAATGGTTACATCCTAACAATACATGACTTCTTTGGCCTGAGATTTATGGGATGGGGGGGTAACTCACCACTTCAGGATGGATGCTGGCCTCTCTGATTCTTGATAAACTTGGCTGCTTTTCACATGGTGCATTGCTGGTATTTATATAACATTTATTTCTTCCTTATATAACGTTATATGGATACTTAGGATGCAAAGTGCTAGCATTTTATCTCTACTACTAATGGCTTTGATTGAGTGGTTGGAATTCCACCTAGCTAATGGTTTGATGGGACTGTTGTCTACAGCTGATAAATGTACTTGTTCAAACTTCTGGCTCAGTGGATTTATTGGCTTTTGATAGCCTATTGTTGGGCATAGCCTGCTGCTCCAAGGCTTCTTATTGACTACTGGTTTTTGTTAAACTTTTATACAGTGTTCTGCTACCACTTCTTACATTAGACCGCTTCTAAAATCACAACCTTTTGGTTTGTATATGACTTCCAAAAGAGGAAATTGCTCAGGACAATAATTACTTGGACATGTTGCTTAGGTTGGACTAATTTGGCCTACTAATGGCATTGGTATACAGGGTTTTTTGTTATGGTATTATGGAAGTTGCATCAAAAATACTGGTCCAAATAGCTTGTTGGTTTTTTTCTTACTTAACAAAGGGTTTCAATTTACTTGGTTTGTCGAGAAACTCATGATCAATGAGGGAAATAATACCAAAAGTTTTTACATTTTTACACATCACAAATTTCTATAGTAGCATTTTTTTTCCTTTTCTTTCTAGTGCCTAGGTGACATGGATGACAACTAGAGTCACCCCAGTTACCTATAATGCTGTTTGAAGGCTAACCTCTTGGTTATTTTCTTACTGTGGATGCAGGTAAGGGTGCTCTCTCCTTGGTTGCTGATTGAAAAGAAGTGTTGTACATTTAACTGCCTCACTATACAAGACCATTTTACTTAGTTTTGGCCTATAACTCTGCGGATGTATTTTTTAAATATCTTCTAATGGATACATGATTTGGTATTATAATTGTAGTCAAATTTCTTTGTATGTGTTAATGTATATTGTTAATAATTAGAACTCTCTCTGTGGCTTTGACAAATGGAAATGAGCCATACTTTGCCACAATTTTCCTATATGTGCACGACCTACCCAGAGTGACAAGTGCATACTTACCTTGCTCGCCCTGATTTCCCATAGTATATCATTTGTGACTCAGCCGGCTCATCATTTGGATGCTTGATCACTAACTTCCCTTGATTTTGCAATTTTGATCCATCGAGTTGGCCCAGCATTTGAATTGTGCTAAATTCTTCCAAATTTGACATGCTGCTTTGTTGATCCGATGTTTGCTTACTTGACTTGATTCCGACTTTTTTGGCACACTTTTTGATTTTTTATCTTTATTAGCTGAAGATTAAAGAAAATTACTAAAAATTATTGTTAATTGATAAAAAGTTAGCCAAAATTATTCCACACATTCATATATGCAAACTCTCACTCCAAGCATCATGTCTGTTGAGAATGGTTAATATGGTTCATTATTATGCATGATAAGAGATAAATCATGACAAAAAGCAACTAAAATGTAATTTTTAAAAAAAAGCACTCTATACATTACACACATAAATTCTCAACATCTTGCAGCTTTAGGTGTTGCAATTGGCTGCCAAAGTGACTGTTACTCCCCCTTTCCCATTTTGACTCGTCCAGGATGAAGGTTTGTGCAATGTGTATGGGCACAAATAGCGTGTTTATGCAAGGCCATGTTACATGACCTATGATGTCAATGGAAGAGATGCAAGGGGCAACAATATGTAGTGCAAGGTATAGGTAGTACTGAATGGATTTTTCAGTGGCTTTTGCTGGCGAGGCTCCATCTAGATGACGTAGTCCGCGTAAAAGCTTTTGAAGATGCTCGCTCTGTCCTTGATTGTTGGATTGGTGAATAATAGTGGCTTGATGTCTGTGGTTGGTTAGTGATTTGGTACCCACTTATACTTTGACAGTGGAGATAGATGAGCTGGTTGTCACATCGATTGCTTTGGTCTCCATTTGCAATTTGGTTTGGGAGTTTGTGGTTTGTGTTTTGGTTTGCAATTGGGAATTCATTTATATCTGGGTTGGCTTGGTATAGATTTTGTTGGTACTTTGGGTTGCCAGTGCCAAGTATATGTTCTTTGAGGGTTTTGAGATTTTGTTGGTTGTTGTTTCCTTGAGATACAAGGTACATGTGAATCTTTTGGCTTTGGTAACCATATCTGCTTTGGTTTGTCTACCATGACTAATTTCTTTACCCATACGTGCCTGATATGTTGTCCATGGTATTGTCGAATAGGTGTAGGCTGCAATCATTAATTGCAATTTGGTATTACTCGGTTGTACCTCCCAAATATGACCAGTTTGTGCTAAATGAGTGACATAAGAGGTGTGATTAAGGTTGAATTTTAAGGTTTCCTCTCGCTAATCTGGAACTGCTTTGTACGTGCGCATATGATGAGACACCTAAGATGATTGTCTTGTTAAGATCAATACCTGCCATTGCATGTAATTGATGTGGGAATTGATGGCCATCTATGTTGATTGACATGTTGACTTGACCTAAGCTAATCATCGTTCCTTTGTTTATAGTTCTGACATCGTCATGTATGTTGCATACTATGTTGAATACTTCATGGCATTGGCTTGCACTCTAGTATCAACAAGTACTTGATCTATTGATCCATCTGGGATCTGTATTTGAATGTGTACATTCATACCTCCAAGCCAATTCAACTTTGTTTGAATCGCTTCAATAGGAGGTGGTGGTGTTGCAAGTTGTTGAAATTGCATGTTTTGTCGTTCCCTGTGCCTTAAAATCCACAACTTTGCTTCCTTTTGAGCCGTGCTTGATTAGCTTGAGTGTTTTGTTCCATTATGCTACTTTATGAATCTTTTTTAATATTTTGGTTGTTAATGTAGATGATATTTCTTTAATCTGCAACCATTAATCTAGTTGGGCATATCTTCTTCCTCTAATGCTGCAAGTTTTATGGCACCACAATGGATGGTATGTCACTAATCACAAACGGACCATTATCTTGGTTTTTTAACTTTTTGGAGTGTTCTTTTAAGGTATAGACTAATATGTAGTCACCCTTTTTAAACTACTTGCTGATCACATATTGATCATGGAATTCCTTCATGAGCAAGTTTTGCACGTAAATTGTAACGACAGTTCGGATGCATAGTTCATCTGGCTTTTCTAGCTTGTTAATCCATTTGGATAGTTTGTAGCATGCCCACTCTAAGTTCTTGGTGACTCAAAGTGTAGGAATCAAGAATTCCATGGGCATTATGGTGTTAAGCCCGAACACGATATTGAAAGGTGTTGTTCCTATTATTGTTTTGTAAGCAACTTGATACACCCAAAGAGCTGAATGTAACTTTTGTTTCTAGTCTGCTCCTCGTCTGCTCTTGATTTTCACTTTCTTTGTGAGCTGTGTGCATAAAATCTTGTTTGTACTCTTTGCTTTTCCATTAGATTGAGAGCGATATGGTGCTGATTTACGATGAGCTACTATGAATTTTTTTAGTAAGAATTCAATTATTTTTTTTATAAAGCGAGTCTCTTTGTCATTGACTATTTCAATCAATAGCCCTTATCTTGTAAAAACACTCTCATACAAGAATTACGCTGTCATTTTTGTATCATTTCTCTGTTTTGCTTTGGATTCAACCCATTTGGTTAGATAATATGTGGCCACAATGATATATTGAGCATGCGTTCTATATGCAAGAGGTGTGATAGGTTCAATAGAGTCAATTATCCATTTGGCAAAAGTCCTTGCTTCCATCATAGGCTATAATGGAATTTTGTCTCACCATAGGTACTTTGGTACATTGACATTCATAAAAAATATTCACAAATACTTTGGCATCCACGAACAAGGTCAAACCCAAATTCCTGCAACCAGGATTGCTTTTGCAGTTTTATCTACATAAAAATGTCTACCTACTAGTCCTGCATGAGCTTGCTCAAGAATTGGTGTGTATTAACTTTTTGTGGTACACATTTACAATTGGTCATCCTTTTCTTGCTTGTAGAGGTGGTCCTAGATCAACATGTAGCATCCTGCTTCGGCTTGAATGTATCTCCTCCTTGATTTACTCAACCCCTTGGGTAAGACACCTTTGGTTAGGTAATCCACAATGTACAAACTCCACTTTGGTGCAACTTCTATTCATAACAATGTTGCATGTTCTATAAGTGCTTGATTTGCACAAATGTGAGCTAATGTAGTCATGAACACTTCGTTGCATATTAGGACAGTATACACAAAGTCTCATCAATCTCGTCAAAATGTTTGAGCCTTCCCATTGTGAATTCATGTGGTTTGCACATGAGCTTGGATCAAGTACGTATTTCTTTCCATTGGCTCTATAGATAGCCTCACTAGTACATAATTCCCTTGCTTATATAGCTTTCTAATTATGAGCATAAGTGTTTGAGTTTGCTCAATGACTGATGGCTATCTCTCAACCTGAAGTGAAATACTGGTGAGCAAGGTATGATCTGCTTGCTCCACCTTGGTACCATCTCAATATTGACTAGGTAAGAGTCAGACAAGTCATCGTCAACTCCTTTTGGTGCTTCTCCAAGAGTCATTCTAGACAAATGGTTAGTCCTCTAATCTGTAGTCCCTTTTTTGACTACTACTATGAAATCAAACTCAAGCAATATGATAAACCATCGAATAATATGTCCTATATTGCATGGTTTGTTCACCAAGTATAATAGTGCTTGATGATCCACAAAGACCACAATTTTTTTTGCAAGAAGGTAGTATATAAACTTTTTCACCACATAGACCATTCCTAACCCTTTTCTTTATGTGACCGTGTAATTCTTCTATGTACTATTAAGTTTCCTATCATAGTAATAGATGAAAAAAACCCATGTTATTCTCTCTAGACTATGCTAGGATGCATTTGACATCATATGCTGTTGCATCGACGTGGACATGAAATATCTTAGTCCAATTAGGAGCTTTTAAACTTGATGAAAAAATCAATCTCTGCTTCAATTGCTCAAAGGCTTCCTCACACTCGTCAATCCACTCAAACTATGTGATGAGAGCATATAGAGGCTTGATAATAATAAAGTACATATAGATGAATCTTCTATAGTAACCACAATGTCCCATAAAGACTTGTATCTCTCTAAATTTTGTTGGTCTTTGAAGAGAAACAATCACTTATATCTTTTCAAGATCAGTGAAAATGCCATTCTTGGACACAATGTGCCCCAAAATCTTTTCATGTCTTACCATGAATACACATTTCTCCGAATCTAAGCATATGTGATAGGTTTTGTTTTCAGATGTTCTATATGTTTGTTTCTCAGGAGAGACTGCATGCATAAGTCGTCCATGTACGTAGATTTCTAAAAATTATCTTAGATATTCTTTGAATGCATGACTTATCAGCCTTTGGAATGTGGAAAGTCCATTGGTCAAGCAAAATGACATAACTACATAAGTGAATATGTCCCATTCTATTGCAAAAACCATCTTATTATAATTTGATCCTCTTGCTTTATAGCAAGTTGGTTGTAGCTTGAAAGCCATAAGCTGTAAGTTTTCTTGTCAGCAACTCTCTCAATCACGTGATCAATAATTGGGAGGGGATAGTTATCTCTAATGGTGGCAACATTTACTTGTTTGAAATTTACACAAACTTGCAATTTATCATTCTTCTTGGGCACTACCACAATTTGACATCCAGTCTCTTGTTCAATCTCATAGATCAACTTCTCTTCCTTAAGTATGTCTATCTCTTTTTTGATCTTCTTGGAAAAAGTTTTGTTGTACGTCTAGGGATGTTGTCTGTGGGGTTTTGCATCACTCTTAAGGGATATGGTGTGTTGGAAAATTCTTGGATCCACTCCTTTAAGGTCATTGTATGACCATGCAAACACAACTCTATACTCTTTGAGAGTAGCTATTAATAACTGCTCTTCCTCCTCAGTGGGGTTTGTGGAAATATACACAGGCTTTGGTTCTTCTCCCTGTTTAGCTAGGTCAATGCGTTTGGCATTTTCAGATTCATCATAGGATGTTTTCGGTTCCTTAAGTTCCATCGTCGGCTCTGTTGAACTATGATCTTTTGATCTTGTATTGTATACTTTTTGTAGTGAGAGGGTGCATCAAATTTGTCAGTGTTCTATCCCTCTTCATTCTCCATTTCTCTTTCAGGGTTTTCTTCAAGCTTTAGGTTTTGGTATTCACATTTTTGCTCAATTTTTGTCAGTTTTGATAATGTTCCACTGTGTCTTTGGCTTTCTCCTTGTTTTGTTTCTTTGGATTAATCTCTTGTCAAAGCTGGTTTCACTCTTGGGGGGTGCACCTTTAAGAAAATATTCATGTAGTGTGCGTTCAAAAGGTATTGAAAACCCTCCTTTACTTACATGCTTAAGGTAATAAATTTGAACCCTTTTTTCTTCAAAAACTTACGGGTTTTTCTCTAAAATCAATTAAAAACCCCTTTTGAGTATATTATCTTGTTTAAACTTTAAAGTTTTGGCAATTAAAAAACTCATTCATTTGAACTCACGTGGTAAGTTATATGTCTAAGAGGTAAACCCCCAGAGGTTTCACTTGTTTTCGTGCGATTTTGTCCCTGCCACAATCATTTGCTCCAACAAGCATCAAATACTATGTTTTGCTCTTCAAAAGAGGCATAGGTTTTCATTGCATGTTTTTTGTTTCTTCATGCATTTTGCTTGACATTTTTCTTGTCATCTTGATTTTTGGTTGGGAAAATTATAAAAGATTACCTCATTCTGATTTGGTTTCGTTCCATTATCAGAGCTACTCGATAACTTGTCCTCATCATCAATCTCTAGTACATCATCTTGTGAATCTTGGAGCTCTTCGTTGCTTTTGTTGCTCACATCTCAAATGGAAACCTCATCAATTATGCGTTTGCATTCAGTCGTTTCTTGAGTCCCCATGTCCTCGATTTTTGACTCCGATTTCAAGATAACACTCACCATTTGGAAGGGTAGTATATCAAAACCTTCTTTGCCATAGAATTATGTTGGGGTTGTTTCATTCATGCACACATCTAGAGTAGCCAATATTTGGTCTCATCCAAAAGGCTCGAATGAATCCTCTGGAAAGGTTTCTTAGAAGTAGTCCTTATCCTCCAATGATCTCTCTAGAATGCAATCTTCTTTAATCAGGCTCCCACATTTGGACACTCTACACATCCAAATATACGCTTTTTGTGCAATCAGGCCGGTATTTGCTTTTCGCGAATCGTAGTTGAGTCAAATTCCTCTACAAGAGTTTGATCGACATCTCTATAACTATGGTCCTTGACGCTGATCCTCATGGTAACATCCTTATGCTGCAAGTAGATATGGTCGTAGCCCCAATCTTGCACCATCTTAAGTGGACTCATAAATGGTCATCCCAAATTGATGTCAAAGTTATTGCTCTTTCCAAAATGTACTATAGTAAAGGTATAATCATACTCAATTTCACATGAGGATACTATGATCTATTTTAGCATTCCCACAGGTCTCTCCACATATCCATATGCAAAAGCAGATTCATTCATGTTTTTTTGGGAGCTAGTCTTCCCCATTTTTTCCATATTTCTTTTGTAGCTATTGCCATTTCTATCCAATATAGCAATGGTTCTCACTCCTTTGTGCTCTAGCGGCAAGGTGGTGTTTTCTTCTTCTCCTTCGTAGTAATCACCCACCTTGTTTACAGGCATAGGTTTTGCCTTTGGTTTCCATGGTAGAGTTTTACCCATGTGTTCATCTATGGGAATATCTTGATGAGGGATTTTTTGCCCCATCTTGTCAAAAAAAAATTCCATTTCACCCCATAAATGCGGTGTAATCTACAAAAGCTCTGAGAGAGGTATTGTACACTGTATAGGAGTTGACATTAATTCATGGAGGCTCTTAGTGTCCATCATCTTTGGAACTTATTTTCATTGAGAGGGCACAACCTTGACCTCTGATTTTGTTTTGTGCTCTACTATAAAAGACGATAGAATCTTCAACATTTCAGGCTTGCTCTTTGTAGATGCTTCCATTCCTATATCACCATATAGATATTTTATATCTCCATGATAAAATTCATGATCCATATTGACCTTTGTGATAGGTGCAGACACACTAACATATTTATGGTTCCTAATTGCTTACCATAAGGCATGTGGCCATGGCTCCTCCACTTCTAGAATGGGCATCATCCCTTGTGACTTGGTGTCATCAATGGTCTTTGCCACAACCCTTGTATCCAATGGTGTTTCAATTTCAAGTCTCATTTGATCAATCACTTTCTTTCCCTTGTGATTACTTTCCCTATCCTTTTGGTATATCATCACTTCCTCGTTGGGGATGTTTTGTTTTTTTGGCTTCATTAGAGATTGAGCGGTCTCTATGAGCCATTTACACATTTTTAATCTCTATGTTTTGAATTTAGGATGTGGGTATGTCAACCACCTTTGTTCTAAATTTTGTTTGGTCTTCTATTTAGCCTCATACGCTTGCAATAGAGCCTCAATGATATTTTGGAAGACACCGTTTCCTCCACTCTTTCCTTATTTTCTTTTTTGCATTTGAGCTAAATAGCTGACATTCTATCTTTGAATTTTGGGTCCAGAGCGTACACACCTATCATAGAGGATAGATCATTTGAGTAGCTATTGATACAGCATTCACTTTTGGCCTTTTGTGAAAGTGCATCAGCCACTTGGTTGTGCTTACTAGCTATGTGTGCAATATGAAAATTAAATTGTGAGAGAGTATTTACCCACCTCATTCAATTATCACTTAATTTAGTTTGTGTCAATAATTATTTAATACTGTAATGATCTGTGTGCAAAATAAATGGAGTACATATGAGATAATGCCTCCATGCATCTAGGGCATGTAAGATAGCTAATAGATCTTTTTCATACATGCCTAGATTATTTTCTTGGTCATCCAATCTCCTACTTTTGTATGCTATGGTATGCCCTTTTTGAAGCAAAACAACTCCAAGGCATTGTCAACAAGCATCACATTGGACTTCAAAAGGATTTGAAAGGTATGGTAATGTTAGAATGGGTTGAGAGATAAGCTTTGCCTTTGAATATTCAAAAACTTCATTCTCTTTTGCAAACCATACAAATTTAACTGATGGGCTTGCCATGAATGATAGTTTTTCTATGAAGCATCTATAGTATGCACATGACATTCCTATAAATCTTCTCAATTCGTGTAGATTCCTTGGTATAGGCCATTCTTTTATTACCACCAGCTTTGCAAGGTTCATTTGGATCCTTGCTTGAGAGATAATATGACCTAAATATTGAATCTTTTTTAAGAAAAACTACCTTTTATTTTGATTAATGTAAAGCTTATTTTCTCTCAAAACTTGAAGTATTATCTAAGGTGTTACTTATGTTCCTCAATAGACTTCAAGTAGATGATAATGTCATCAAAGAATACTCTTGTGAAGCTTTAATGAGGTATGAAGAGCCTTTCAATCATTTTATTGAAGGTAGCTAGCACATTGGTAAGTCCAAAAGGGAGTACCAAAAATTCATATAGGCCAAAGGTTGCTCAATGGGCTGTCTTCTGAATATCTTCAGGCACGCACTATCCTTTTTTTTAAATAGCCAATTTTTAGATCTTTTTCATTAAAGTAGGTATACCTTGTATCTTATCCAATATAGCTTCTATCCTAGAAACAAGAAATCTATTCTTTATGGTTATCCGATTAAGTTCCCGATAGTCCGTACACATTCTTCAAGTACCATTCTTCTTTTGTACTGGTAGAACGGGTAAACAAAATGGTGATGAACTAGGCTTGACCATCCCTTTTTCCACAAGCTTGTTCAGTTGCCTCATAATCTCCTCTTGCTAAGCCGGTGAGACTCGATAAGGAGGCTTATTAAGAGGTGAGCTACTAGGTAGAAGTTCTATTGAATGATCATCTTGTTGGAAGGTAGCTCCTTGGGAATGTAATCTGTAAACACATCTTGAAACTCATTTAGCAAACTAGAAAGTTCCTCTCGGGGGGGGGGGGGGGGGGTCACACTATGCATAAATTTTGTATATCACGTGCATTTAAGGACTATTTCTAAAACTCCTTATCTGTGAATTTTTTACAAATAAAATACACACTTCTCCTATTCAATCTATAAATTTTTTTCTATTTCCATTTTACGAAACCCTTTTGTATGTGAAATTGTGAGAAAAAATAAAATTTAATAACCCCTTTTTCTACACTCACGTGATAGTCACATAAATATTAAGTGACACCCCCCCCCCCAAAAATTTATGACTCCTCTTTAGTTTCATTTTTAACTTCATTAGGAACACGTGCATCTTTCTTAGATCCTTGACGAAAACCATGTAAAAAGAAAGAGAGTTTTTCATTACTTTTTCTAAAGTTTGAGTCTCTAAAAGAGGTGTAGTGTTTCCCACACTATTACCATCAAGTGCAATATCCTTGCCTAGATAGGAAAAGAGGACTTTTCTCTTAGGAAACTTCATAGTGGCATCCATCCGATCAAACCATGGTGCCCCTATGATAACATCTTCATGCTTGAGTGGAGAGATGAAGAAATATTCTTTAACAACATAATTTTGCACATGAAGCCCTATCTTTCCAATCAATAGAGTGATTGAGATCTCTTGCCCTTTGAAAGCTCCATCTGCTTGTACCACATCTTCCATCTCAAATTTGTGAATTCCTAGCTTGGTAACTAGCTTAATAAAAAGGAAGTTGTGGGTAGAGCCAGAGTCAAACCATATGAAATCATCATGCTCTCTTACTTTTCCCCAAGCATAAGAGAGTGGTGCTACTTTGCAACACCTTCCTCTTTTAGAGCTTCCACCATGGTGGCTCTAGGAGAGTCATTACGTTCATTTCTCTCCGAACATGCTCGTGAAACATGACCTAAGAAAGCTAATATTCTTTCCTCCATCTTTGAATTTCCTCAACTTATGTAACCTCTTCCACGCCACATAGCTCCTCCATTTACCCCTTCTCTTCTCTCTCTTGGGTGATAAGTCATTGTTTTTCGTGTATGAAGATGGTGATGATGATGAAGAGGAAGAGAAGGAAGAAGGCAAAGATAGTGACCGCTTTCTTTGCTTCCTCTTGCTTGTGTTATCATGGGAGGGAGTACTTGATGATTTCCTCTTCTTTTTGGGAGGAGTAGTGACCACTGTGCCAACCGTCTTCTTCGGACAGCATCACTTTTTAGAGGTAGGTGGAGTGTTACTTTCATACCTCTTCCGTCTTTGGATTATCTAGGAGTACTTGATGACTTCCTCTTCTTTTTGGGAGGATTAGGTGACCACCGTGCTCATCGTCTTATTAGGACAGCATCACTTTCATAGGTAGGTGGAGTGTCACTTTCATACCTCTCCCTTGAAAGTTTAGGGTACACTTCTTCTTTTCAAACGGTTTGCCTTGGAGGTCCTTCCAGTATCTTCTCTTCATTAACCAAAGAGATTCCTCTTTTGGGGGTCTCAATAAAATACCTCACAGGAATTCTCTCTTCTTGGTGGGTACTTGAGGGAATTTGGGTTTGAAGATCTTGAATTTGGCTTCGAACCTTTGCTTGCAAAATAGGGTTTCCCATTGCTTCTTACAACTTGTCAACAAGATAGTTGACAAGTCTGCAGCCATCATCAAATGTTATACCATGAGCCAAATCTAAGTTTTTGAAATTGATTACATTCTCTTGATTATATTAGGCCATGATTAAATCTCCTTATATGTGTATGCTAACTATTTCCTTGGCACTTCCAAAACTTTGGCTACCACTCCTCTCATCCCTTGAAAATTAGCACTCGAGTAACTACACATGTGGTTTAGATTATTGTTGATTGCAAAGAGTAGTGGAGTGGGTTTAATACTGCAAGGTTGGCATTAGTTCCTATCAAGTGACTAATAGCTCAATAATGGTTAAGCCATAGGCAAGTCCCAAAAGACTCTATTATTAAGACCATAGATCCCAATGGTGTCATACCAACCAAGATAATAAATCTTTCTCCCATGTACCCAATTGTGATGAACACCTCCAACATTCCATAGATTACTCAAGGACCTCTCTTTGTAGGCAAGAAAAGAGAAACCTCATCTTTGATACCAATGGCATAGAATCTAATATTTACTTATAAATTTAGTGGAATTTAACTATGAAAATATAGGGTTTTCCTTAAGAGAAAGACAGCAAGGAGATCATAGGTTGTTTTAGGTTGATTTCTTTACACAATCACACATTAAAAACAGAATTCAAAGAGAATACCCAATTAAAATGAGAACTCGAAAGGACTTGTATTATAATCCTCTCAAAATAGATCTTTGTTACAATATATGTTTATGCTTTTACAGAGCCTTTCTTGAATCAAGAAGTCAGTGTTCTTCAAAATTCCATGGTATAACCCTCCTTCCCAAACCCTAAACGCCCCAGCGAGAAGAAAGGAACTACGAGGAAAGAGGAAGATGGGGGTGATATTCCATGCATACTTTCTCATGGGAAAGCTTTTAGTATAGCTTAGTAATAGAATAGTAGTATAGCTTAGTAATAGAATAGTAGAGATGGAGAAGAAGAAACTTTCACTGGCTTGGATTTGCATCGATAGCCAAGAACTTGAGCATAGAGTCCATCTCTAGAGATCCCATGTGAGAGAGAGAGAGAGAGAGAGAGAGAGAGAGAGAGAGAGAGAGAGAGAGAGAGAGATATTGCTTTGCCAACTTGGGCACTTAAGAGAGTGTATGAGAGGAGCAAGAAGAGCCAAAGATCCCCATGTTTGGTCTATGCAGCTGACAGGCATCCTCCTAGCCGACCACACCTTGTCCGAGTCCAAAATTTTGATATAATCTATATCGTTTTTCTCGAAAATCCCTATAAAAGAGACATTATGATTTTTGAGCCGATTGTTGTATAATATGAGATGTATTCTTTTGTCATGAGCGAAGCCTTGTAACGAGGCCATTAGCCATATGAAAATCCCTAAGTATAAAGCTCAAAAACCCTTAGTTTGAAAACACATTGTAACATTATCTGAAATTTTTGAAGAGCTTTTGTATGTACAATTGTGAGTGGCTACTCATCATCAACTTGTAAAACTGATTTTTCTCATCATCTGGTAATCAAGATTTTGTTCCAAGAATTGCATTGTGTTCCTTGTCTGATGCCCTTTCATTTAAATATAATCATTCTAAGTTTTGTTGTGACTAGCGACTATGTGTCTGTGAGCTATATCTGCATATTTTTTAGTGCCAAAATGGCTTTCTTTTTTACATTTTGACCATAGGAAAGTGTTGCTAGACTATACTAGGGCAACCTATCTAGACTGTTTTTTTGTAGTTTTTAGACTTGGACCATGATAGATTGATGACCTCCAAACTTTTTAGATCAGTTCCCTTAGGCTTAATGTAGCTTCCCTAAAGTTTCATTGCAATCCAAGTTCATTTGGTTGACAAAGTGGCGTGATGACCTAAAGCAGTGAGATAAGACATCGGTAGATTATCCAAATTAGAGAGTGATAGTTTTCTAGTTGTGCTGATATATTAGCTCACTAGGTTCACTTCTTGAGGTTGACACCCTCAAAGAGTCTTCGTGCCCCATCCAAGTCACTTCCCTGAGTATTCACATTATGTTAGTGCTAGATAGCTATGCTACAGACATTTGGTCACGGCGACCTTTTAACATTGGCATCGTTGTCGAGGACAGGATCCTTAGCTGGTGAGTGACCTTGTCGTATTCATAGCCTTTGTTTTAGAGATTTTGCTACCCATTCTATTTACACCTTAGCAATGAAGCAGTTAGACACGAGTTTTAGTACTTATTAGAGGCTATAAGTCGAGGACTTGCTATATCTTCTCGTGAGAGACAAAGAGATTTGTGAGTGAGACAAAAAGTATTTCATTCTTCAATTTTCTTCATACTTTGAAAGTATTGTTTGGCATTCCATTTCGCTTTCAATTTGTATTGTTTTGTTTGTTTTCGTTCATAGATTCATTTCAATACCTAGGAGTAGGGTAAGTAGCAACTACCACCATCAAATTTGGGATAAAAGATCATGGAAAAATTATCAAAAACCATATTTTGTCAAAAGAGACCATAACTTTGAAAAATAAAAAAATTGACGGTCAAAGCATAAAAGCTTATCAAAACCCAAAAAGTTGGTGCCAAAGAGTATCAAACAAACTGTTGGGGTTCAACAACATAATGATCTCTCTCAACAAACATACTTTCCGCAGAGAATTAAACTTCACTCCATAATCAGACTCGTCATCTAACACATTCATACAACTTCAGACATAGCAAAGTCAGAGCAAAGAGAAGAAGATTAGACACAGTAAGGAAACTCCATTGATCAAAAGCTTAGTGACATCTCGACTCTTGTGTGTTTGTAACCCACGACTTCTACCATAAAAGATTTACAACTGTCTAACTGAATGTTCTTGGCATACATATTCGACTGAGCAAAATCCGACCTAACCATATTTCGACCAAGACTAATTCCAACTAGCATTACATAATCTTACTGAGCACTCTAAAATGGTGGCCTCCCTCTAAATGGATATATTTGATTTGTTTCAGCATCATTTCTCCCTTTGCCTACTTGTGGGGTTGTTCTACTCCTATTATTAGGGTTGTGCTAACACTCAGCTATGTTATGGCCTTCCCTTTCACAAATCTGACAAAACTGCTTTTCCTTTGGAGCTACAGTAGAATATCCGATTTTCTTTAACTGGCTAACCAATTCTTCTTCTTTGTCTTTTTTATCCTTTTTCTTCTTACCACTCTGCTTCTTCTTCTTCTTTTGTTTTCCTTTACTGCTTTTAGCCTCACTCTCAAAGGACACCTCGGAATTATCTTCATCACAGTTTCAGACCCATCATCTGACTCTGCTTCTGATTCAGATATTTGCTTGCTCCTAGATTTTGACCTAGTCATACCAAGTCTTTTTTCAACCCTTGCTGCAATTGTGATCAAATTGTCGAAGCCACCTACAATGTCTATGCTGGCCATAGCATTCTTCAATCCCTTTCTTAGACCTTACAAAAAATAACCCGCTAACATCTCATCTGTAGTCTCTCATTACCTTGTAATCTTTCCACCAAAATTTTTGAATTTTTGAGCATAATTTTCCACCAACATACTTCCTTGTCTACTATCCTTGATTTTCTTTAGAATATATCAGTCGGAGTTTTCTCTTTTCTGAATCTCTGTAAGAATGCTACTCTAAGTGCACCATAAGTTGCAAAATGTGCAATTCCATATTGGCTAAACCAACTCATTGTTTTGCCTTCCAGTGTTGTTGTAAATTGCTGCAATTTGATATCATCACCATATACTGCCTGATATCCACTAGCTTGCCACGTGGTCTCAAATTGAGCCACATGACAATCCACATCTTCACGTGACTTGCCTCTGAATTTTGTTGCTTTAACCTTGGGATTAGGAGGCGGTTGAGCCATAGGGGGAGGCTGAGGTACTCTCCTAGGTCTTTGCCTGGTAGACACCTGTAGTGGGTCAAAGTGGAGTTTTCTTCTACTTCTTGCAGATCCTGCTGTCAAGAGTAAAGCCCCAAAAATTTGGCCCACCTGCCTTCCTGCTGATGATCCTGAACTCTCCCCTACCTGATTCCCTAGTTGCACTTCTGAGACATCCACTTCTACTCCTTGCTCTATTGTATCTTCATAATGGAAAGGATCAATATTCCCTGCTTGGGTTTGAGCCCTTGTGTAATAGACCCTAGATACCCTTCTTGATCGCTCTGACATACATCATCATTAATGAAACAAAGATACCTACAGCAATGCTGACACTGAAAGAATTTTGACCAAACCCTAAAAAAGTTGTAAGCACAGCAGGATCGCCAAATGTGTTGGTGTTCAACAACACAATGATCTCTCTCAACAAACATACTCTCCACAGAGAATCAAACTTCACTCCATAATCAGACTCATCAGAGAACAGAGTCATACAACTTCAGACAGAGCAAAGAGAAGAAGATTAGACACAGTAAGAAAACTCCATTGATCAAAATCTTAGTTGCATCTCGACTCTTGTGTGTTTGTTACCCACGACTTGTACCATAAAAAGAGTTACAAATTGTCTAACTGAATGTTCTTGGCATACATATCCGACTGAGAAAAATATGACCTAACCATAGTCCGACCAAGACTAATTTTGACCAGCATTACATAATCTGACTGAGCACTATTCTGATCATTCTATTACCCTTTCAATACAAACTCACAAGAAGAAAATTGAGAATTCTCGTCCCGTTTCATGGAGGATATAGATCGGGATCCATGTACCTCTGAGACTGTTTGAGCAAAAATTGGTATCATTTGATAGAGGCTGCTTCCGAGCAAGAGAAACCAAAATTTAAGGTCAAATTGACACCAAAATACACTCAAAAACTTTTAAAAAATGGAAAAAATGCAGCAAAGTGTGTTGCCAAAAGAAGTACAATGGGTTGAGGGATCCATATGCACATCTTTCACTCTTGAATCAAGTCTTGAGAGTTGAACAAGTAGAGGATTTCCATAATCAAGACAATGGATTTGGGTTAACTTTAAAAGGAATAGCACTGACATCGTTCCAATCATTGAATAGTAGAGATTTTCCAAACATAGAGAAACTCCTACGAGATTTTGCAGAGGAATTCTCAAAGAGGGGAATCAAGCATAACAAAATTCTCAAAGAGGGGAATCAAGCATAACAAAATTTCCAAAATCTACACCTTTGAGCAGAAAGATAATGAAAAGGTGAAGGAAGCTTCACTTTGCTTCAAGCAATACATTGAGAGATGTCCTAAAAGAGTATTGTAAGACGAGAGATTATCAGTTTTGTTTAAAGAGGGCTTGACAAATGAAGCCTCTCAAAAAGGATCTACACCTAAAAGCGTGCACCACATTTGAGCAAGTCACAAGAGAAGCATTGTATCTAGTTGAAAATTGCAAGAATTACAGAGAGGTATTGGAGGATGCAGACATTACTACTAGCAAAGCCTCTTCAACCACAAGTAAATCCACAATGAATTAGAGTGTTTTGGCTTTAAATGCACCAAATGTTGATCAAATGGTCAAGGAAGTGATTAGGAGAATGTACCAGAGCTATCAACAAAATTCAAACATACGACAACAACCACAACCAACGGCAAATGTATCGTGATCCTTGAAGTGGTGTGAAATCGAGCCAAAAGTATACCAATCATGAGACCAATGAGTGTTTTCACAACAAAAATTACATGAGGGAAAGTCCATATGGACCTCCAGAGGTGTAATTTTTACCGTCACAATCGAGGTACCAAATAGACCCAGATAACATGACAGAAGGGGGATATAAGCCCCAATCTGTTGGATAAACAACCTCCTTTACCTCAAGAAATAATAGCAATTGTTTGATATATGTAGCCTGTGGAGAACCCACGAGTCAAGAAATGTTGCCACCAACTTTGTATTATGAAGAGACATTGGAGACCTATGGGAGGGAACCTAAGGGTATTGTGTATGCCAACCAGGGTTATCATTTTTGGGTAAACTCATACAAGGCTGCAGAACCTTCCTACATTGCTCAGCCAACAAAGAATCATTATACAATGGATGAAAACATGCTCATGTTCATAGCAAATTAGAACTACAAACCTAGAGGATATCCTCTGAAGATCGAACAACCAATGAGGGCATAATAAGACACTCAACCAAAAGTTTCTTGCTATGAATGTGGATTTAGTCATTGGAACAAATTTATCCACACAAGGGTGAGCGAACAAATTTTTTGGGTTTTGTGATGGTTGTACGATACACCATTTACTTCAAAATTGCCCCAAGAATCCTAAATACAAAGGAAAAGAAACAATGAATGTCATTGGATTTTTGCCTTGTTTGAGTGGATCAGAGACCCAACCAACAATTCCAATCAATGTTGTAACTAGAGGTCAAGCTCAGGAATCTGCAAGAAACATGCTGATCAAGGACGAGAACAAACTACCAAATCAAACTACTTTTGAGAGTTTGACGATTAAGATTCAAAGAAAATCATGGAAAGCAAAAAGAGACAAAGTAAAAGCTAAAAGGATAAAAGAAAATACCACCTTGGAGTAGAGCTACTACAACAAACAAAGATAGAATGTCAGCTATTGCACTAAGAAAGAGGAACCATACAATGTGCAAGATGGTTATCTTCTATACATTACCCATGATTTACGTGAAAGATTATGTACAAATCTCATGTTCCACCTTATGCGGGACATAGAGGGATTCAATCTAATCTCAAGGGAGTAGGGATGTACTTGTATTGCCCAACAAAATGACTTGGCAAACATATCAAACTATGTTGCCAAATGCATTGTATGTCAAAAGACAAAGTGTGATTGAGGGAAGAAACCTGGCTTGCTTTTGCCATTGCCTATATCTAATTCCCCGTGGGGAAGTATATCCATGGATTGTATCTTTGGATTACCAACGTCCATATATGGGAATATGAGAATATGGACAATAGTAGACTGGTTTAGCAATCAAGCACATTTCATACCAATAAAAAAGACTATTAAAGCACACCATATAGCAACCCTCTTTATCTCACATGCCTTTAAGTATCATGGCAAGAATGAATAGAAATTTTTGGAAGGGTCTCTTTGAAAATTTGGGTACTAAGTTGAATTTCTCTTTGGCCTATCACCCCACAAATGGATGGACAAAGTGAGATAGAAAATTCAACTATCCTTGATCTACTTAAAGCCTATGTTATGTAAGTAGATCAAAGATATCAATGGGAAAAATATTTAACCTTAATAAAGTATGCATATGATAACACTGTCCATACTTCTACAGGAAAGGCACCCTTTGAGGTAATTAACGGAAGAACCAAGCTCTTGTTAATAGTCAAGACACTTGGGAGCATATCTCTTGCTAATGAGTATAGTAGAGACCTTAAAGAATCTTTTCAAAAGATCAAAGAAGCTATATCCATCACGCAACATAAGCAAAATGATACTACTGATAAGCATAGATGATCCTTGATCTTCAAAGAAAATGATTGGGTATTGCTCAAGTTTCCAAAAGCATGCCTAAGTCACACTACGGGCAAGGAAATATACAGACTTCCAATGAATCATGAGAAACTAAGCTAGCAAAAAGATATAAAGCCCATATCAAATTCTTAAGCCTATCATTGAAACAACTTACAAGTTAAGGTTACCAAGTGCCTACTGATTCACAATGCCTTTCATGTGAGCCTCTTTAAACCTTATACGGGCGAGCCACCCAAAGAATCAGTGATTGAGTAACCATCTAAGTTTGAGGATTAAGAAGAGATTTTGCAGCGAGAGAGAATCTTACAACATGAAGACAAGGTTTTAACAAGTGGTGAGACTATTCGACGGTATCTTCTCAAATTTAAAAATTATCTTTTTGAAGATGCAAGGTGGATACAAGACATCCAGCTAAAGGATAATGTAAACCTTGTAAATACTTATAATGACTCCTATCAAAGGTAAGAATAAGGTATGAACAAAGTATATATTATAAAGAATTTTGTCTTGTTCTAAATCTAAGATTTCTCTTAAATGTTCATAAAATTTAAGTGTATGTCGCATACCATGAATCAAGCTTGCAGCGGCTTAGTGTCTCAAGCATCTAGTAGAACTTGCCAATCTACTTTGAAAGATGATTAGACTAAAAAAAGACATGCTTGAAACAACTAAGCCTTCCAAGCACCAAGTAGAGTTAGTCTTCACTTTGGAAGAATGTTGACGTATAAAAAGGGATCTTCTACCCAAAGCAGTAAGACTAGCTATGAATTTATTTTTCCTACCCCTTAGTCGAGGACGACTATGATTTCAAGGGAGAGGTCATGTCATGAACACTAATTTTAAACCTTTTAAAAATATTTTTCATCTTAATTTGACCACTTAAGTTCAGGAAAAATAAAAAGAGAACAAGTGAAATTTATTAAGTGCTAATGGACCAATCGGTCTAGGCTTGGGACCAAAAGGACAAAATTCCATAAAAGAGCAAGGATAATTGCTAACTATTTATCTCAATCATAGGTACATGTCAAGGAAGGATAAATGTATTCTAGGCAGCCTTAATCAAAGGTATAAGACAAAGGAGATGACCGAGAGAAATTATAGGAGTCTAAAAATAAAAAGTGATCGTGATAAGCTTAAGTCATTAGAGTAACTCTTTAAACTCCAAGTATGAAGTCTAGGAAGCCTTAGGGTGAAATTTTAACCTGCCACAAATTACCTAAATTTACGAGGTCTAAATTTAACAAGTTTTGGGAGCAGCTTGGCGGCACCTCCAAAGCACTATGATAAAGTTTTGCACAGTGCGTGAAAGTTTTAAAGCCCAAAGGGTGAATTTTATTTTTACCAAAGTTTACCCTAATTTAGTAGGTCCTAAATTAGCAAGTAGGTTGTAGCCTCGTGTTAGCTTCATACGCCTCCAAGGTTTGTGCAAAGGCCTTGCACTCGAGCTAATCAATAAAAATATAATTTTATGGTTTTTATTAAATAAAAGGGAATAGCTAAAGAATAAGGTTATATCAGACCTTCCTCATTTAGTAAGTTGACTCTAGTCTTTGTTTACTAAGCGTGGCTAGGCTATATGTCTAAAGTAGCACACACTTGCTTTGAGTGAACTTAACAAGTGTGTGTGGTGTCTCCACTTACCAAGAAGAGCCTCAAACAAGAGGGGGGGGGGGTGTTTTTCTTGCAAGGTAAGCTAGGACAAGTGCAATATATGTTTGCTTTGAATTATGGGGTGTTCCCACCTCATTGGTCGAGTGTGAAGCATTCTAATTCAAGCTGCTTAGTTGCACAAGCATATAAGAAGGGGCTCGTGGAGATTTTTGGCTCTTCTTGATCCTCTCACACTCTCTCTCAAGTGCCAAAGTTGACAAAGCAAGATCTCTCTCTCTCTCTCTCTCTCTCTCTCTCTCTCTCTCTCTCTCTCTCTCTCTCTCTCTCTCATGGGAGCTCTAGAGATGAAATCTATGCTCAAGCTCTTGGCTATGGATGCAAATCCAAGCCAATGAAAGTTTCTTCTTCTTCATCTCTACTATTCTATTACTAAGCTATGATAAGAGCTTTCCCATGAGCAAGTATACATGGAATATCAATTCTCTTGCTTGGAAAATACTTCTTTTCACCGTATTTAGGGTTTGGAACCATCTTCTTGATTCAAGCAAGGCTCCATAAGAGCACAAACATGAGTTTTAACAAAGATCTCTTTTGAGAGGATTATAGTACAAGTCCTTTTGGGGGGGGACCGACTCCAAGAAAATCCGGTTGTCATCAAGTTGTCACTCTTAATTGGGTATTCTCTTATAATTATGTGCATGATTATAGTGTTTTTAATGTTGGATTGTGTAAAGAATCAGCCTGGAATAACCTACGATCTCCTTGCTATCTTTCTCTTAAGGAAAACTTTTTTCTTTCATAGTTAAATTCCGGTGAATCTTTCATAGTTAAATTCACCGGAATTTAACTATGAAAGAAAAAAGTTAGGTTTCATAGTTAGGTATAGTGGTTGAGTGAGTTAGGTCTCAGCATTCTAGGTTAGGGTCAACCTGCAGTATCTATGGAGTGACACATTACAGGGTTGATTCTTGGGTAATATGCTACAAGGAAAATGCAACATCTTTGGGCACCCTTTTATTGAGGATATGTGCTAGGAATCAAGCCTAAAAGAAAATTCACACTAGAGAAAGTTTGAGGTCACTTTTGTGCAATAGGCTTGTTAGAAGGCAAGACATTTGCATATGGATTCAATTGGTCTTGTGCTCTTAGTTAATGCTATGATCTTCTAGAATTAGTTTTTGTATATTTGTTAGCTTCTTCAAATTCTTCGTGCATGATTCTACATGTAGTTGTTGTAGCTAAGTTATCTTTAATCTAAGCTTTTTTGTGATTGCATGCTCTTAGCTCTTAGGTGTTTCATGCATGGATTATATTAGCCAAGGGAAAGAGCTACAACAATGAAAGGCTGGCTTTTTTACTACCTTTTGCATTGTCATCTTTAAGAATCAACTACTTTGTAGCACAATAGCTAAAGATGAAACGGTCAAGCCTAGAATGAGAAAGAGGGAATAATTTATTTTCTTTGTTTGAATCAACTACCATCTCCCAGTTGTTTGTGGCTCTATTTCATGATAGCAACATACAACAAGCTTATTGACATCCTTTACTTGGAGAGGAATAAAAAAAACATCCACCCTTCCCTCTATCTCTGTCTTAGAAGGGGATGAAGGGTGGAATATGCATAATGCAAGACTGAACAAAGGGGATACTAAGGGCTAAGCACATGCAACAAAATTGTGCTCATAACACTTTTTACATGTTAATGTAAGTTTTAAGGCCCCAACAACAAAGGAAAGGGGATGCTTTTTTCTTTTCTTTTGGGAGTAGGGCCATGGGAGGGGGGGGGGGGGGTGTTGGAAGCATCCAACACTAGAAACCATTTTCATCTTTTCCATGAGCACAACTTCCATTTATTATGTATGGATTGATGGGCTCTCTACAAATTCCAATTGCATTTACTACTTTACTTATGTGCCTTGGGTGGCCGGCCATTTATTTTTATTACCCTAGGCATATAAGTGAATTGTAGGTCATGTGAAAGAGAGATATCATTTTTGTGAGGACAACCTAAAGTAGAGAAGGAGAAGCATGATTCTATGAAGGATTCCATAGCCACACACCTCATGAGATCTCACTAGAGGTGGCCTCAACAAATGAGGATGAGAACCCTAATTTTGTCTACACAATATATACCTATACTTAAAATGTGCAAAGTCCGGGCATCCAAAGCCTTTAGGGCTCCACAACTTACTATAATTTCAACTTAGGTACACTAACCGACATGTTCTTTATAGCTTGTGACTCTCATTGAGCACATAACATGTTACGATTGTTACATCTGCTTGAAATAAATTGGAAATTTACAATACACGATCATATTGGAAAAATGTGTAAATCCAATTTTCACTGCTTTGGTGTATTTATCCTTGATGTGCAGATGCTAGGCTTGGGACTTTAGTGGAACTTGCTAACAAACATTGACTCAATTAACATTCCCCCCCTTCGATCTTAGTGCCCATATTTGTGCACTATTGAGAATTTTCCGTGGAGGCTGAAAGGTTGTCGATTGGTTGTTGGTGGGCAATATTGTCTACATTGGTTGACATTGTCGGTGCGATTCATTTTAGCTTCTTAATTCCCAAACTTTTCCCTAGTGTGAGATAATGATGCTGCATTGTCCATCGTAGCAGCATAATGGAGAAGTTTGCTCTTGATTTATTAAGAGTATGAACAAGAGAAGTAAAATGGTGAGGATCTAAATTAGGCTCTAATACTTGGATGAACAAAGGAAAAACCCATTGGGAAAAAAAGTGCCTTTGGGATATATACATTATTGTAGTACTTATAGCATGGGAAACATTAATAAAGCACTAAAGGGACTATTTGTTGATGGATATAGAAATAAGATGGCATCAAATATGAGGGTAGCAATATGGGAAGTTGGTTTGCTTGTTGTAGTCCACTCAAGGTGCATAGGTGGAAGTAAAGAATAGTGTCTAATGCATATGTCCAATGATGAGACATCCTATATGCATACATAGAAATGCATGAGAAAAAAATTTTGTGCAAGAAAGAATTTTGAGAGATTCTTGAAAAACATGTATGTGTAAGACTCAACCATTCTTCACCATTGTTAAGTTGATAGACTTTGACTCTTATGCTCATATCTTCTAGCATGAGTGTAAGACTAATAACTACGACTCTTAGCACAAATTTTTTTAAGACTTGAAGCTTTGGGACTAACGCTTGCTCATTTTGTGGCTCATCAGCAACTCAACTCTGACTATGCCATAATGTTTTTTGCACCCTGACAACTTGAATTTTTACATTCTTGTGATTACCACAAACATATCTTTAGGGACAAGTAAGCTTGAATCCTCAAAGATTGGATTATTGAAGGACCAAGTTGGAATTGAGGGTTTCTTTTGCCATATATGTTAAATCATCTTTGAATCTATCGTTATGTCGGTTGGGTTGTCCTTCTTTGACTATAAAGACTCCATTGTCCGTTTGATTCCCCAAGTAGGATTCTTGAAAGAATCCTTTGATGTTGTGTTGTAAGCCTCTATGTTGACTGTTAGTAGTTGTCCTTTGGTTGACTCGTAGCCAGATTCTTGTATAGCATGTATAGAATCCTTGTGCAAGAAGAAGATTCTTTGAAATCCATTTATGTTTCATATCTTCTTGAGGGGTGTGGTAGACTTTAGGAGCATATGGTGTCATTCTTTATGTATTTCATCTTCTTAGACATCCTAGGATGTTTTTGAGGTTGATAACTATTTGGCCTTCTTCTCTAAGAGGGCCTCGATTGTACTTCATATGTTGTGATCTTCAGTTTTGGTACCCAAACGTGTCTATTATCTCTGTAGTATTCTTGCTCTGCCAAAATGTAATGTGAAGCTATCCATGTGCTTGTCTTTTTGTGATGATCTTCCGTCTTCAATCCACACTGGATCACTAACTTTGACGAAACTACTCAAGACAAACACTTTCTTGATTGTCTTTTGCTTTAATGAGTACTTGGCAGACATACCTTTGCTTTTATGGGGTTCTCTATCGAGTTCCTATTTGGATCAGTGAATAATTAAACCTTTGAAGGCTAGCATTACTCAAAAGAATTGATCCATCATGTTTCTTTGATGTAGAGGCATGTGCTATCATATCTTTTATGCTAGCCATATGAGGGTCATGTAAGATGTGTTAGTGATTCTTGTGATACTTGTAACTCTGAATTCAACATTAGCAGTACCTGTAAAAATTTCTTATTACCACTTGGAAAGGAATGTCATAGCAGTGTATCTTCTTTGTAGATCTTGTGTTGGTCTAACCATTGATGACCAAGGATGACATTTGCAGGAGTTTGTTTTGAAAGCATTACTTGAAATTTTACTTGCTCTTCATGCTTTTGGATACTAAGAGTAGGAACCATTTCTCCTTGACTTGTAGTCATACCTAGAATTGCTTGGCTATCCTATTTGCATGGAATAATCTCAATTATTCTTTGGATGCTATTTGAAACCATATTGAACTTTGCTTTTGTATCTAGTAGAGAATTGTATAAGACACTTGCTCCATTTGCACTACATCTATCTTTGTTGGTGGTTCTATTGTAGATGCTTGTTTTGATTTTGTTGTGGTCTCTTGATCTTAGCTAGATGGATCTTTGCACTAATGAGGACTATAGCTATCTTTATTGGTGGTACTATTGTAGACGGATGTTTTGCTTCTATTGTGGTCTTTTGATCTTAGATATGTGATTCAAGTCTTTGTGTTCCACTAGGACTTACATCCGTTGAATCTGTTGGGGGCAAATGAATGGTAGACCTTTGTGATTCTTGTTTCTTCCTAGTTCCCTATAGCCTTGACTTTCATTACCTCATGTCTTGATGGTACTTCCTTCTTAGTATCCTTCGTGGTTGTAACCTATTGTGTGTTAATAGCACTTGCTTTTTCCCGATCTGCTTCAAGCTCGAGATGGAATATCTTCAATAAACTCTACTTTGGTATCAATCTTCCCTTGTACTGTGCTTGAGAGACTTGTTCCATCTTTCGTTGGTGGCCAATTCTGGTTCATGCTCGGATGTATTTGAAGAATTCATCTTGTTTGAACTCTATGTCTCTAAAAATGTCTAGGCTGGTGCCATTCCCAAAATGATTCTTCAACATTCTTCTTGTTTTTTTCTAGACATGCTAATGAATTTTGGTGCATCATGTAGTTGCAGTTGGCCACATTTTTGGCATGTGCAAAAATAAATGAGGTTCTTATCTAGCCGAAAGTCTAGCTCATTAGGAGAAATATGAACCTTGCATGGGCCTTGTAAGGAATCCTAATTTTTAGGGATTAAGGCTAATGTTGTGTGGGGCTTAGGGGGCAAGGGCATTGAAGAAGGTAGTTTTGAGTAGGCTTTTATAGCCTTTTTTTTAAACAAATGTAGGATGTGGACCTAAAGGGTTACTTTCTCTCTCTAGCTTTTTTTAAAGTGAAGGAAGCATAGGGGTGTGTCCACATCAACAAAAACGTGGGTCACAAAGAGACAAAAATTGACTTGTTAAAAAAAAAATCATTTTTACTTGTTTCTAACTTAAAACTCCCTCCCAACATATATACATATCCAAAAATCATTGTTTGACCCATTTTTTAACCCACAAGCTTAGAAAGTCCATTTTTTCAAAACTCTTTTCTCCCAAAAAGTAATAAACATTTTGTTCTCTCCTCCTCCTCCCTCCTCCCTCCTCCCTCCTCTCTCTCTCTCTCTCTCCCTCTCCTCTCCCTCCCTGCCCCTACCTTCCTCCTCGTCCCCAATCTCTCCCTCCCCCCCCTCCCTCCTTCTCTCCTCCCATCTTCCTCAACCTCTCTACCCTTCCCCCTCTATCTTTTCATCATTTGCTTCCTCACACAACAGCTTCCATGGTGCTCACGAACATCACAAATGGTTTGCTTCCACCACCACGTACTCCGCACACCAAAAGAATACATATTCACTTACCCATGGCATTTGCACGGAAGACCACTAGTGAAGGTGATCAAAGGTCATCACAGGAACGTCGCACAGCTTGTGAGACCAATGTTGACATTTGGGTGGATGGCCATTTGTACCCTTATGATCCTATAAGCCGCATCCATCCACCATTTAATAGCCTTTCCACATTTCTTCAATTTCTTGGGAGGGGAGAAGCAGGTTTGTTAGGCTATTGCAAGCGGTTGTGTATGGGTGCAGGTGCTTCTTTGCATATGTGGATGCACAAATGTCAAGCTCTTCACCTCAAAACGACGGCATTACAAGAGAGTGTTGCATCTTCAGAGAGGTTATTTAAAACTCTTGAACAACAAATGCAAGAAAAGGACTCCCACATCCAGAAGCTTACCCACAACATCACATACTTGAAAGAAACACCCCTTGGTGCAAGGGAACGCAAACGCACGTATTCATCCATTGAAACTCTTGCACATTCGGGAGGAGCACGCAAACGACGAGTTACAGCCACAAGGTGATTTGGTCTTTACTGGCATGATGCATTCTTACTTCACACTATTTTCTAAAATTTATGTTTATTTGTTGCTAGAAACTTCATCCAGGAGGCATGCGGTGGAACAAGCCAAGATGATCGAGTCAACCTTCTCACTAGTTGTGTCAATACCCAGGGCGTGATTTCTATCTTACAATCACCTGGAGGTAAGCACATTAAGGTTGCAGTCACCAAGGACCTTATGCGTAAATTAAGAAATGTGGTTAGTGATGATGACGTTCAACAAGCTTGTGATGAGGCTGGAATCAGCACCAAAGCCTATCAGGCTATTTTCCAACTCCTAAAGGATGCCCTCAAAGAACATGGCATTGTGGAAAACCTATTTCCCGTTCCTCACAAGGTCAAGCTCGCAAAGAAGGCCACAAACAAAGATGTGTTCTCCCGCATTGGGACATACCTACACATTGAGGACACAATGCCAACTTCCCTTTATGCTTCGTGCGCAACAAAGACAAGGGGAAAAGGTAAGAAACAATCCATAAGACCTTCGGAGAAGGGCTTTCCTTACACAATGTGGAACAATATTTTTGTGGATCTTAGAAGGCTTCAAGAAGCCATGCTTAGATTTTACGAGTTACCTAAAGAAGGTGACACACTTTACTTTTTTCTTTGGTATTATTCTTATCATAGAATCTGAAGTTTAAGGTCTTAGCACTATTTATTTTGTAGTGCTTGGCACAAAAGTCGCTTTTGTGCTGAAACTCGATGAGTGTCAAATAGTGAAAGGCCGAAGGTTAGAGAGGCTAAGTGTCACTCTAATGAACGAGGCCCTTCTGCAAACCAAGCGAAGGGATTCAGTCGAGCCATCTCCCACCCCATCTTTTAGCGTGCAATCAGAGAAAGACATTTGGTGGTTGGGTGCTATTGAGGTGCCCAAAGAGACCAATGGAGTACTTTCATGGATTTTTGAGAGAACTCCATGGATCACAGAAGTAATACACTCCCAAATTGCAGGTCAGAAGTTGGAGATTGAGGGTTTTGGTAGTTATGATGTGGAGTGGCACTTAGGTGGGGATTTGAAGACCATAAAATGTTTGCTTGGCTGCAAACAAGGGGCTTCTTCTCTCATGCTTTGTCCATTTTGCACTCGAGGGTACAAACCTAATGGAAAAAAATCACATAAGAGCATTGCAAAGGCCGGTTCCATGCTTCCATGGCAAGGGCATGGAGAACAAGGGTTAGATTGTCGTGATGTCGGAGATGAAGGTAGAGAATGGGAAGCGTCTATTCTGAGATGTCCCGTGCTCAATGCCCCAGACTGTGATCAAAAGGACCACGCTTGGAATCCAATCTTTCGATTTCCTCTATCGAATGTACATTTTTGTACATTACACGCATTCATGCGCATTTTTGATAGGCTATTGAAGCTCCACATTGACTATGCTTTCACAATGAAACCGTTGGAAAAGTCCCAGGAAGCGATCGAAAGAGTGGAGGTACTCTTGAATTCCATTGGCTGTCACGGTGGAAATGTGTCTATCGTTGCTGCAAAGAACATAGGGGAGGCCCATGAAATTGCTCAACAAGTGTCAATGAGTGGACAAAAAGCTAGACACTTTTTGAAGAAAGTTTCCCAAGGAAAGCCAAGTCGATATGATGCTCAAAACAGCTCCAACCAACAGGCAGGTAACCTTTGGGAGCTTTGGAAGGAGTTATGCAAAGCTACTATTGACAATGATTCAAATGGCGAGCTTGCAAACAAGCGCAAGCAAGTTTGGGCACATTTTGATAAAATGGTCAAGCTTATGGGCCTTAACAGCACAACAGAAGAACAACTCCAATCATTTCAAGAAGCCTTGGCGGATTTTACCAAGGTCTTCACCCTTTCTTGGGGTGAAAATAACATCACACATTACATGGTAAGTCATTTTACATGGTGTATTCATTACAAGGGATTGTTTTTATTTAATAATGTGGATCGTTTACTCATGTGAACAACATATCTTGTTTGCGCATGGTGCATTTTTTATGCACAAGTATGGATCGCTTTAAATTTTTAGCACTAAAGGCATGGAGAAGTCCCATTATCGAGCAAGGGGAGTGTACTTCAAAAATACTCGACATGGTGGTGGAATGGTGCAATCCAATTATTTGGAGGAGATTTTCAATTGGTTTTTTCGCACAACATTTGCTCGTAAGCTCACAATGAAGTGTGCGCGACAATCCAAGATTGCTATTGAAGTGCGGAAATGGAGTCGTCAAGAGCATAGCAACAAGTGGCAAATGTCGCAAGGTCCCACCAAGCATGCTGCATGGCGGCAATGCAGAGTGCGGCAAGGATCAAAGTGGATACTGCGCGAGTCACTAAACGTGAACGCAGGGTCTAACTCCTAGCGACATGTTTATTTAAAAAATAATACTTTTTAAAAAAAAATTAGTGTGAACAGGGCCCTTTTTAAATGGGCCCTTATAAATATTGCATGCTCTCATAAACCACTCATTTCTTAAGAACAGGTGAGCTCTTACCAACGAAATGGCGCGCACCAAACAAACCGCGAAAGAGCATCCGCCTGCCAACAAAAACACCCTCCAAGGATGTGAGAAGCCATCATGGCTTAAAGGCACAAGAAAACGGCTATGAACTCCTGGCCGTTCCAGGAACTCATCTGGTAGTGGGCATGGTGGTAGGGCACGAGAGTCATCGAGGACTGTTGAATCTCCACCTCCTCAAGATATAACACCTAGAAGGATAATGAAGCAACGTGCCCAGCGCTGGAGAGAAGAAGAGGGCCAGCAAACAACAGAGTTCGATAGGGAGCAGCCGTCGCGCCACCAATCACAAGCAGGACCATCCACGACTCGGGTGGTCCATACAGACACTGAATCAAAGAGTGAGCCACCATGGCTGCGAGAAAAAATACCGCGCACACACCGGATGGCCGTTGGGGGGAAGACATTGCCTGGAGGCCAGGGAGCTTTGCCCACATGACAAGATCGGCAGCCAAGGGAAGAGGAAGAATCAGAAGAGGCTGCTGAACCATCCCCTAAGCATGTAAATAGGCGCAAGTATAACTTTTTCAAGAAGCCTAAACGCCGCCCGCCAGAAAATGTGCAAGTGCCCCCAAGACAACCGCACTGGCGCCGGAAAATAGCAAGGGTATTTGCAAAAATCCGCCACTACCAGAAGACGATGGAGCTTTTGATTCGACGCGCCCCCTTTGCTCGTACTGTGAAGGAGGTGCTTCAAAGCTATGGAAATCAGTATAGAATGCAAGCAATAGCGCTAGAGGCTATTCAAGAAGCTACAGAGGCCCACATCATTTCGGTGTTGGAAGATACCAACCTATGCGCCATACATGCAAAGCGAGTGACAATACAGCCAAAAGATATGCAGCTTGCAGGTTGATTGCGACGAGACTTCCAGCATTAGCCGAAGTTACCCCTCTTTTTGTATTGCACACCCTTATCTTTGTAATGATTTAACTTTCCAATGACAATATGCTCAACAGTTGTGTCTACTGTGTCTATTATCTTTGTAATGAAATGACTTTGTAATTTCAGGTTCTGTATGTAATTTCAGTCAATTTCAATAAATTTGTGCTTTTTAAGTACCCTTGGGGGTAGATAAGCCTACAAGGGGCAAAAAAAAGCCTGGCCACAAGGGCGCGCAAATGGCCCATCCATCAGTTTTGGATGGGCCATTTGCACGCCCTTGTGGCCAGACTTTTTTTTGCCCCTTGTAGGCTTATCTATCCCCAAGGGTACTTAAAAAACACAAATTTAGTAAAACCTATTGGTTTTGCAACATTATTTTACATGGATCCTTGTGGACACCCTTTTTTGGCCATTTCAAGCTTTGAATTCCCTATAGGATATAAAAAAAAAAAACATATTGTGAAACCAAGTGTCTATGCAACATTAATTTGGAGATTTCAAATGTCCAATGTAATTGGACTTTTTGGTGCAGGGGTGTACTAGGTAGAGCTAAAGCAGGTGATAGTGTGTTGGAAACTTCATTTCATAATTGATTTCACCTTTTCTAGTGTCCTTGAGTGTGAACATATGCTGAAATTGCCATAGAAAGGGTGCATCTAAATTAATCATGTAAAACCAATTCATTTCAATAAATTTGTGCTTTGTAAGTATCCTAGGGGGTAGATAAGCCTACAAGGGGCAAAATAAAGCCTGGTCACAAGGGCGCGTAAATGGCCCATCCAAAACTGATGGATGGTCCATTTGCACGCCCTTGTGGCCAGGCTTTTTTTGGCCCTTGGTAGGCTTATCTACCCCCTAGGGAACATACAATACCTAAATTTACTGAAATTGATTGAAATTACATACAAAACTTGAAATTACAAAGTCACTAATCAAAACAATTTTCATATCACCAATTGAAACAATTTTCAAGATTGACAAATCACATTCAAAAGAATTTGCAAGATAGAGAGACAATTTCAAATATTTTTTATTATTTTACATTACGTATCTGAGGAGTTCATAATTTTTTTGACCATTTCCTGGCGCCTATATTGCGCGTAAGGCAACTCCCCAGTCAAGAGGGACTGCGCTATGGCCTTCGGGTCAGTTGATCCAATGGAAGCATGTATCCCTATCTGGGCAAGCACTTTACCACGAAAGCTAGTACCAAACGCTGTGCATACAAGGGATCTACGCACTAGGAACACTTGATGCGCAGTTTGAGCAATGGTGCTCAAACACAAAAACTTGCTCAAAGCTTTTAACGACCAAGTCATAAAATGGGCTTGGGGAGTAAATTCATTATGGATAATGGCCACATCGCCAGGGGGGAGTTGTCCTAGGTAATGTGCAAGGGAAGCTTGAGGTCCAAAGCCCGTCCGCTTGCCACCCGTCCTTGCAGCAAAATCATCAACCTCCACGACATCCTGTCATAAACTGATGAAGGTTGAGAAAAAATACAATGAAGGATAAAATAGTAACATGAAATTTAGGATACAATTTACCTCCTGCTCCTTGTCGTCCTCCTCCCTGTTGCCCTTTGCATCCAAGTCAATGCTCCCATGCACCACAGATACGACCTTTGCATCATCAGATGGGACGTTGCATAATGGAATACGCATACTAGCAGCCTCAACCTTGGCTTGCGTGGCTTGGAATTCTTCATTTGCCACGTGCAATTGCTTTGCTGCCAGGACCTCCGCACATACAACTGCGATAGTGTCAGCAACAGAGTCCCCATCTGGCAAGAGCTTGCTTTCTAGGGCATCTGGTGTATGTCTAAGGGACATTTGGTGCTGTTGCATAGCATGCTCAAGCATTCATCCATGCGCAGGCCAAATGCTTTCTCCAAATCATGCACGAACACATACTCCTCCCTATCCACTAACACTGAGGAGAAGCTGCTGATTTCTACCTTTGGGATAGCCACATCCGTCAGTGGTAGTGGCACTGGAGTGTCACTAGGGCCAGCCGCAACTATGGATTTCTCAACCACTCCCTCAAGACCCCTAGGGTACTCGAGCTGGTGTGCCTTTCCTTCCGTTGCAGGGTTCATGGGGATAACCTACTGCTCCTTGGTGTCCTTGATAAAGGACCCAACCTGAAGGTGTGGTAAGAGAAGCTCCTCCAAATCAGGTTCCTCGCTCACCAAGAAGATAAATGTTGCGAGCTGAGAAAGGTACTCCACCCCCAACTTGCGCTTCTTGAGCGCTGACACCCCTGGGGCTTGCTCGTCCAAGTAATGGCCTGCATCGGTTGCAATTTCTTGGAATAGTTGCAACCGCTTGGAGAATGGGTTATCACCTTTGTGTATATAGCGCAAAAGATCGCAAGGCACCCAGATCCCTACATGTGGGGGGATAGATACAGAATATTTTATGATGTGCTCCTCCATGAACGCAAAAATCTCGGCAAATGCATCCATGTGAAGGGTCAGGGAGACGAGTAAAAAAGGTGTGGAGGTCCAATTCCCTTTGTATTTGGTGTCCTTGAGGAAGAGGATGAAGCGTGACAAAGGGGTGGATGTGGCTGCAGATGCAGAGGTTGTGGAAGCATCCATGTCTAGCCTGGGGTGTAGATAGAGAGTGGAGGAGCTCAAGAGTTGCAAAAGTGAAAATAGTGAATGAGTTAGGTGGCCCCCTATTATAATGGACCCTTTTTTTAAGACATTAAAAAAAAAGGCACTTTCACCAAAAAATGATTTCTCATCCCAATGCAAAAAATTATATTCAAAGGCATGATTTGCCGAAGCAAATCATGTTGATTACAGCGGGGATCAATTTGAAAATTGCAAGAGTTACAAAGTTATAAGATCGATAGCATATTTCCATCCATCCCCCATGCCTCCTCGACCTTCAATTTGTCTTCCATTCTCTTCCCAATCTGCGGACATTCATTACAATAAGCATCCAATGATCGACAAACCATGATGTATTGAAAATGTGGTGGAATGATTCTCACCTTGCAACCTTGTAAAAAAAATTGTGCTTGTTGAAGGGCCTCAAAACCCATAATAACCAAATGTTCTTGAACATTACTGAGAGTCCAATGCTTGTTCACTTGGACTGCCTCCAAAGCATCGTTGGGCATTTTCACTGCAATGTCAAAGCTTGCAATAGCGCCGTCTACACTCTATAAGGGAGTCCACACTCCAAGCTTGCATATCCAACGATCATAGTGAAATCGTATGTACAAGGAGGTGCAGGATTTCAAATAGCGCATTCCAATACCTGAAGCTCCAACCTTACAACGGTACCGGTCCCCGTTGTGCATGCCCTCCACAAAACCCCAGTCCTCTTCTAAAAGCCTTCCTAATTCCTCGTAATGCGCATCTTTACATACAAGCATTGTGGTAGTCTCCACAAATCCAAACTCTTTAAAAATGTGCACAAAACAATGAATAGGCAAACACCAACTCAAGCCCACAGACCTAGAAGCTTTAGAGTATTTCAAAGAGTTTTGGACATCCATTATCATCTTTTGCTTGAAAGATGCTACCGACCAAAAATCTGGCACCGGCCACTCCATACTTAATAAGGAAGTTACTTTGATGGGTTCAAGCGTTCCGAACGCTTGTGTAGAAGTAGGGACAATATAGGAGTGAGAATAGAAGAAAATCCTTCTTTGAACGAGTTTGGTTGGGCAAAGATGTGGGAACATTATTGCTCCAATATCCGCATGTATAGCATTGAATGTGCCGGAGAGATTATGTAGTGGCTGCTCCTCCACCAACGTGGATGGAAATATGACTATAAATGCATGACAAATCTTAAGTATGAATCCATAATAACATTACACTGTGATTTCACAACTAGTTTTGTATTCTCAAAACATGTACTTACAATGTGTTGGAAATCGAGGTGGTTGTTGCAAATGCATGGTTGACATTGAGAAAACATGTTGCACAATGGCTACGGTCCCCTTGTGTTTGCGGTTCTTGAAGCCAAGGAGCTTTCCTTTCCAATGAAGATCCAAGTTTGCACGATTCCGCACACGATGAGGGCCAATAGCAGATGGTTGCATGTATACCCAAGAACCTTTAGTGAACTCTTGTGGCACCCACTCATCATCTACACCTCTAGTGTTGTGGCATGCAAGTGCCGTGACCTCATCCTTTGGCCGCCTTTGCGAAGTAGAGTTGGCCATGGTTGAGCAAAGAAAACTAGGAGGAGGAGAAGGACCTTGCTTGTTCCTACAATGTACAGAGGATAAAGTGATATGAGAAGGTGGATAACCCTTGTGGCAATGGGAGGAGAAGGTGGATAACCCTTGCTTGGTGTGGCAATGGGAGGAGAAGGTGGATAACCTTTGCTTGGTGTGACAATGGAATGTGGTAGGGGAGGAGAGAGGAGCTTCCTTGCTGCAGCAATGGAGATGGTGTAGAGAGAGAGAGAGTGTTGGAGTAGAGGATGAGTGTGATGGTTGCAACCAAGGAGGGGTTGGAAAAGGGGTTCTAGAGAGAGAAAATCACTTTCTGCCTAAGAACTACTTTTGGGGGAGCTCTGGATAGCAAAAAAAGATTTTTCGAAAGTTTTTTAAAAAATTTGAACTTTAGGGTTTTTGGGTGCACGTTTTGACTTTTTGAGGTCAAAAAATATTTTTTTGACCATAAAATAGTTTTAGGGGGGTTTTAAGAAGATGAAATTTGAGTTTTGAAAATTTTGAAAATTTTCAAAATTTTGGGAGTTTTTCAAAACCGGATAAAAAAGGAGGGAAGTTGGAGGTTCCATATGCCCCCCCCCCCCCCCCTCCCCAACCCCACCTTCTCACTACGTAAGAGCCCATTTAAGAAGTGTAAGACTACTTTGTCCCCCTACATTTTTGAGGGCATAGAGTGTGTCCACCACCCTCTTCTCATTGGCTGGCCTCAAATTAACCTTAATCCCAAAGGGCCCCTAGAGGGTTCATATTTTTCCTAATGTTTATTTTACTTGACAACTTGTCTCCATTTTGATCAAAGATGTCGTATTTGATATTCTTGGGTTTCCTTCTATATTGACTACTTTTGCTGTGGTTGATTTGCATGGTTGAACTTTTTTTTACATCTTCCTTGCTTTGATCACCTACTACAATAGATGTTGGTTGCAATACTGCAACTTATGCTTGCAACTATTGCTCATTATCTACCTGCATTTGAGTAAATTTTGATCTTAAAAGATCCATTGTGCTTTTTGGAAAAGTTTGTTGATTCAAAGGAGAATTTGATGTTGACCTTTTTGTAGCATTCTAAGCTTTAGCTTCAGTCAATTTTGAGCCATCTATTACCTGTTCTTGCAGCTTGATGTTTTGCATCATCTTGGGAAAATCTTTGACTTCAATCTTGCCATCCGTAGGGGTTTGTACAAGGCTAATAACTAGCTAGTATTCATTATCATATGCATCTCTATACGCATATGTGAGGTTGGTAACATGCAATTGCTTGAACATTATTGGGTTGGTCGGCTTTTGACTTTGACTTTGACCCATCTGCATCTCTATATGCATATGCGAGCTTGGTCACATGCAATTACTTAAACACTATTGGGTTGGTTTTGACTTTGACTTTTGGCATGCAATTACTTAAACACTATTGGGTTTTCTTTTGATTTTGACTTTTTGAAGTCGATTGAAACTTTATTCCTTGATGATCTTCATACAAGCACTTGTCATTAGATGTTGATGGGATCTGGGTCAACTTGTAGCTTTCAATAACCACATGATCTGGTAATGGATTCTGATCTCACAAGGTTTGGCTAGAAGATCTAGGGCTTCTAATTGATGTTGCATTTCTTGGTACAAGAGATGAGTTTGTAGTTCCCCCCTTCCTAGGGTGATCACTAATACTTTCTCCATGAGCTAGGCTCAAGACTATTTGGCTCTAGTATGATCTCATTTTTTGGGGTTGTGAAGGTATATTGTGTGTTTCTCCATCAATATTTGGCATATGTAAACCTTCTACATAGTTTCATATGTGCCTCTGTGAAACATAATAGATGTCTCCCTAGGTAAACCTGTAAGAATTATCTTCACCTTGATATTGTCTATCCCATCGGTCTCCTATGACATGAGGTTCTATGGATTCAAGACCCAAGGTACCATAGATTATAGACTCTCATCTATATCTACATCTATCTCAGTTATATGTGCTCATAGGATTATAACATTGAAGCTTGACTTCCAATGGATGATATTTTGGCTCTGGACAAATATCTATGTTTACTGAGGTAACATCATTCATCTCTAGGGTATAATGGATTCTTTCCTCAAGGATAAACCATCCTTCTTAATCTAACATTGGCCATAATTCTATGAGCTGGTATGTAGGCCTCTCAAATACTGGTTGAATCTTTTCGTACAATTTTCCTTCTTGGTCTACATAATGTGCATAGGGATTGTGTGTGCTATACAATGCTAGTAGCATTCACTTTGATGTGTTAGACTCATATGTTATTGCACACTACTAGCAATGGATGCATGGTAATATGAAAACCTAGCACTTTTTTTGTGCTAGGTTTAGTGCTCTGACTAAATTCATGCATGAATTTGTAGTCTAAAGGTTCCAATTTAAGCCTTCAAGTGCTTGTGCATTTTCATGTAGATTTTGAACTTGTAGTAATTTTACTGGTGTTTCTAATGGTGATGTGGGAGCATTTGACTGCATAGAAAATGGCAATGTAGATGCAAATTACATAAAATTTGCATTTCCAATTTTCTTTCAGTTTCGCTTTGCTGTTGCTATGTCCTTATTCTTCGGTTTTGTGGGAGAATACTCTAAATGTCCACCTTTTTGTCCACAATTTTGAGGAGTACACCAATATGGGTGGCATTTCAATCGGCTTGTTCATCTCAAGCTCTTACTGAGAAGTTTCTAATTCTGTGCCGGCCAAGTTGTCAATATCCTCTTTTAGAACACTTAGCATCAGCCTATAGACTACTCCATCTTGATCTTTATACTGCCTTTGGCTTGGTTCTCCAATAAGACTTGCTTCTATTGGCCGATTCTTTGATTTTTCTATGGGATTTGCGACTGTAGACTCGCCCACTGTAGTCCATGTACAATGATCCTAACTACATATGTACCAATTGTATGGTTTACTGACTGGTGCATATCTCTAGATAACTACTTGGGTCAAAGTTCTAAACTTTTATCTACACCTCATCTTTGAGCTTGCAATACCTGGCTTCACTATAATCTATGAACATCTGGAAGTTCTCTGGAACTAGCTTCACTCTTATCACTAGGATCTTGGCTCCTGTGTTGATTTTAATACTCATCAAATACTTGTGCCCTTCTAAATCAACATACAAAACCTTGTCTCCATTATAACCATATAGATGTAAAATAAGCTTTGTTGGCATGCTGCGCTATTCTCCATGCTGCTACTGACTGGCTCTAGTTGTTACTATATATATGTGGAAGTGATGTGTGTGAACACACTTAGGACCGCAGGGGCATTTTTTCCCTCACTAGAAGGCCCCCCCCCCCCGGGTGCATTGTATGTACGCCCATCACTGTAGGGATAACTTATCTTTCCATTGTACACTAAGCAATACACTCTCTATTGTCTGCCTTGAGATTATTCATCTTCTCCAAGCTGTGTGTGTTTCCCTGCAACCCTATTGTCAACAATTGGTATTAGAGCAAGCTACATCGTCCTGGGCATAGTCGCCAGCATTGCTAACATAGTGATGCTCACTTTCTCCAATTTGGATGAGTATTGGTGAGTCTCAGCAGGTTGACAAATCCTTTGGGTAAGCTCATAGAGCTTGATCTACTCAAAAATTTAATTCAGGTCCATTTTGGTCTTTGTTTCCACTATAAGCAATACTACATAGGCAATTTTGTCCTTTTGTGTAAAATTTCTATCATTGAAAATTTCTGCAAACAAGGTCCCTTATAGTCTTGTTTGAGTTGTGCTATATAGCACGTGGTGGTGTTACTTTGTTTTTCCTCTTTCTAGGAAATTTTCACATCAGGTGCAATCACTCACCATGGTTGACAACCACACATGTATGTTTTCAAGGTGTTTGCTGTTGAGGATAAACTGGATGGGGATAACTGCCCAATGTGGGCTTACATGATGCAACATGTTCTTGTGTCAAAGGCAGTTTTAGAATGTTGTGTAGGGCATTGATGTATGTCCGTTTTATGTGGATACAAGCTCTGTTGAGGATGTTGCAGATTTTGGTGGTAGGACTGTTTGCTGAAGGAGTTGTTTTGCCTAAGGCTGAGTAGTCTTGTTGGGATGTTAGAGATGCGTAGGCTTATGCATTGACTACATTATTGTGAAGATCACTATTACTCCTCACATTCACTCAACTAAATCCACAAAACATGCTTTGGGATATTCTAGCTGGTCGTTATGAATGTTGCAATGAGGCTAAGATTGCATTGCTGTGTAAAGAGCTGGTCATTTTTGATAATTCACTTGTGCAGACCTTTATGCATTGCCAAATTCTTACCAGGCTTTTGCTAGTTCTTGGAGACTTATGACCCAAGGAAATCTTGATGTCGTCAAGTTTGATACATTATGCACATTACTGTTGTAAGAGTCACTTTCAAGAAAGAACAGGTCCAAATAGTGTGCAATTGAACATGCTTTTGTTGCTGCTCAAAGAAAAGGCAATAACAACAATGTAACCACTTCTCTGGTTCTTCAACAAGTGGAAAATCACATGTTCCTAATGCTTCTGCTGGTAGCAGCTCATCTGGGAATTCTAGTGAAATAGGAAAAAAGAAGATACATTGCCATTATTACAAGGCCAATGATCATTTGATTAAGCAATGTCCTAAACTAAATCAAAAAAGGCTTGTTCTACTATAAGTGCAGCTAGAGGCTTGTTCCACTATAAGTGCAGCTATTGTAGAATCGTTTGTGAAGATGGAGTGGACATTTAGTGTAGAGTGCACTTACAATCCTTCTATCCATGATGTATGTATGTCAATTTGCTAAAAATTCACATATGTCGTACTTTGATAGTGGTGCTACAAAGCACATTACTTCACATTGTGATTTGTTTACCTCTCTTGACTCTACCCCTCATGGGAATACAATCACTTGTGCCAACAATGCCTCTTATCCGGTCAAGGGAGTTGGAAAGATTGTGCTGACTGCTACAAATGGCAGTTCTTTCACACTTGTTGATGCACTTATGTACTTGGGATAAAAGAGAACCTTATGTCTATATTTGCACTCGCTAGACTTGGTCTTGTTGTCAAATTTATGGATAACAGATGTACAATTCATGACCTCAATTTTGGTGATGAAATTGTTGCATTGGGCATTTTGTGTCGTGGGTTCTATAATATGAAAAGTTCAAGCATAATTTTGCAAATGCAGTTGTGGATTCAAAGAATATTTTAGATGCAAAACTTTGGCATGCACATTTTGGGCATCTAAATCTGGTCAGTTTGCTGCATTTGCTGAAATTTGATATGGTTGCTTCTTTTCCGCCTCTTGAAGCACCTTCAAACTCCATCCTTAGGCAATTACCTATACTTTGTGAATTTCACTGATGATTAATTCAAGGCATGCATGTGTATCGGCTTAAAGCCAAGTCCAAAGTGTTCATGTGCTTCTCTAAATGTACAATGGGCATCCTCCGTTTGGATCGAGGGGAAGAGTATATGTCTCATGAGTTTAATAAATTTTTGGCTAATTGTGGGATAAAACACCAATGTATAGTGCCGTATACACCTCAAAATGGTGTTGTTGAAAAAAAAATAGGTTGCTTACGAAGATGGCATGACGAATGGCCAAGAGTCAAGCTTTGCCACATTCATTCTGGCCTCAGGTTATCATGTGTGCTACTTATGTACTTAACAGGTGTCTTACAAATATTTGCAGTCTATGAATCCTTATGAAGCATGTCAAGATAAGAAGCCATCTATTGATCACATGCATATTTTTGGTTGTTTAGCTTATGCTTTGGTGTCATAAACGTAGCGCAAAAAATTGGATGATGATAAGGCTGTTAAATGCATTTTTGTTGGTTATGGTACTAAAAGCAAAGGTTATAGGTTATACCATCTGCAAACAAAACGTTCTTGGTTCCACTAGATGTTGTGTTTGTGAAAGATTTTGTTCCACCTTTGTTATCATGTACAAGAGATAGTTTGTAAGCTTATGTGGGACGGGTGTCTTACCTCACTTCTATCTTATTGCAGATTTAGCGAGAACCACGATTAAATTGTAAATCCATGGGACGAAGCTGACTTGACTAGTGCATAGAGGCTACAAGAGGTTGTCAATCTCTTGGAAAACAACAAACAACTCACATCTAACTCAAACTACATTTAGGTGACTGAAATCACCAAAAGCCAATCGCTCATTGGCAAACAAATCACATCCGTTACAACATCAAATGACATACAAACATAACAAAACTTTTAGGACAAGTTCATAAGACCTAAGCACACATATTTATGGTCTCAAATCCCACTTTAGGTCATGTGAAAAAATCACGATTGTTAACAACAATGGATTTTTGACCTAGTCGTTTTTGACCCAAAGTGCACCTAAATGCTTAGCAATGATGCCCCAATATCCCGCCTATGCTTAGTTTTTGATTTTGAAGTGTAAATTTCTACTTATGATGAAATTCGACAATGCCAAAGGCTACGAAATACTGTGAAATGCTTACGTCAATGCGTAGAGCTCTTACCTACGGTTGCAATGCAACAAACACGACTGCAATGTGACAACCGGGGAGGGAGTAGGAAGCATGAGAAGTGAGCGCCGTTAGCTTACGCTGTGTATTTCATTATGCAAAACTTAAAAAATAACTTACAAAAATTGGCTTTTATACCTTAGCCAAGGTTTTTGGTGGTCAAAACTAATAATCTGGGAGCTCTAACTAAAGAAAGGTAAAGACAGGTTGATAGAAGCTGGAAGCTTGTAGCCCCCGCTTATCAATTACAAGGTTTATCCGTAAAATAGGAGCTACGGTATTCTTGATTTATCAAAATAATAAGTGTTTTTACAATGAGAGCTCCAAAAATGGTATCCGAGTTAGCTTGCTGCTACCACTGGACTAATCGGACCTACAAAGTCTAAGCCCCACTTTGTAAATGGTTGGGCTACCTTGATGGGATGTAGAGGCATCTTATCCTTCCTTTGTGGCTTCTTAAAGTGTTGGCATTCATCACATCCCTTCGCAAAAAGTGATGCATCCTTGAATAAGATAGGCCACCAATAGCTTGATTACAATACCTTTCTATTTGTTAGTTCCCCTGGGAAATGTCCTCCGGCTATACCCATGTGGGCTTCTTGCAATATGTATAAATACTCATCCTCACGGGTACAATGTCTAAGAATATCGTCCTTCCCTAGCTTGTAGAGAGTTCCTACAATTAGAGAATAAGGTTCACATTCTTTTAACACTTTTCAAGCTATGTCCTTATGAAGCTCTTTGGGTGGAAAACCATTAACTAGAAAGTTCACAATATTCTCGCTCCATTTAGGCATGGTCTCAACTAGAAATAAGGAAGTATCGGGAAATTCATCATCGACTCCAATAGGGGCTTCACCATTGGGTATGCAAGACAAATGATCCGCCATGACATGTATTTTACTAGGTCTCACCTCAACTGTAAAATCAAACTAAAGGAGAATTAACAAACATCATGTAATTATTCCCGTGGAACAAGGTTTATTTACTAGATACAACAAGGCTTGATGATCCACATAGAAAACAAAATTGTTGGCAAGAAGGTAGTAGCGAAATTCCTTCACTGTGTAAATCATATCTAAACCTTCCCGCTCTGTAGTGATGTAATTTCTCTCGGCATCATTCAATTGATGACTTGCAAAGCTAATGGGGTAGTCCAATTTATGTTCTCCTGGTTGAGCTAGAACACACCCAATAGCAAAGTTTGATGTATTCCAATCGGGCACTTGTACAATGGAGCACTTGTCAAGGTATTTTTCAATGACTCATAACCATGGTCACACTCCGCGGTCCAATGGAACTCAATAAGAAGCTTGTACAAAGGATGAGCTATCACCTCAGTAAAGTTTAAAATTACACCGTCGATAATAACCAACATGGCCCATAAACCTTTGAACTCCTTTATAGTTTGTAGGTGGTTGCAATCCAGCAATGGCTTTAATTTTGCTCTCATATATGGAAATCCCATTTTTGGACACTATATGCCCTAAAATGACTCCATGTTTAACATTGAGAGCTCCAAAAAATGGTATCCAAGTTAGCTTGCTGCTAACATTTCCCCCTCCTGGCCTGTGTCGTTCTTGACACAGTTTATGGGCTGAAATAATCTTCGGGTTGACGGTTGGAAAGCGGTCTTTAAGTGCATGTAGAGCCTTTTCATATTTGATCTCTCTCTCTCTCTCTCTCTCTCTCTCTCTCTCTCTCTCTCTCTCTCTCTCTCTCTCTCTCTCTCTCTCTCTCTCTCTTTGTCTGGCACCTGCAAAAACTGCATACTGACTCTATTTTTAAGTTCGACTGCGGAGTAGCCGACGAATCTTGAAGTCAGGTTGCTGATCACTGGCCCAAAAATCTTTGTTCGCCAAGTGAAAAAACCTGTGTAGAACACTTCCTCAAATGCCAATATATTATGAGAAGGTAAGAACTTGCAGCAGATGTAGAAGCCAAAGAGGACTTCTTCGGAAGGTTGGCCACTGAGATCCTAGCATAAACCCTTATTGCCCTCAAGGAAGGACATCCACGGGGCTCCTACTTGCTCTGGCTCATGAAAAACTGGTGAGCAGCATTCGACAAATTTTATAAAGCATAGCACATGAAAGATCAAGTAGACTTTTGAAGAATGACATGGTGCCCTTTAGGGTTTTCACCATGTATTCTTCTGTTGACGATCCCTTTTTTGGAGCTGGCAATCTCGAATAATTTAGCCATGTAGGCCACTTCTTTGTGATTGCCTCATGTGCTTGCCATGTCCTTACTCTTGATACAGGACAAAAAGTTGGATCCTTTTGAAGTGTCGTAGGTGCTCTTGTGAATAGAATCAAGTATCTTGGATTCTTGTTCAACAAGCTCTTCCTCCACTTGGGGTGGACTTCATTTGCGCCTTCTGCTTGCATGTCTTTATAAAGTCTTTCCTTGACTTGGAGCAACTCTACCTTTATCAAGGGATATGGCAGGGATTGTTAATGCCATTGTGCATTGATTTGATTGGGAGTGAGTTAACATTGACAGAGTGAAGAACTCTCAACTCCCAATCCATCGCTGCTTTCCACTGCTCATCTATCTCTTGTGTAACCTTTTCCTTAAGTTTTTCTTCCTTAGCTTTTGACAACTGGACCATTGGCTCCTGATCGGCATCTATTAATGGTACTTGGAAATCTTCTTCGCCACCTAGCCCTTCTGCTGGCTGTGTTTCCATCTCAGTGAAAGAGACTGAGGGAATATCAACATGTGGCTGTTCTGACGTGCCTGCCTCTTCCTGTTTCTCTTGTCGTCCATCTCTCAACAATTGGTTGACTCTCTTTAGCTTGGTTATTTCCATGAGGAACTCTTCTTCTCGTTGTACCCCCATTAATGCCAGGTCTCTCCATTGTAACTACTCCAGCTTTAGCTCCAGCTCAAGATATTTATTCTTTTTCTCTAGTGCTTTGTACACTTCATCTGTACCTTTGATCGAGGCAATTGCGGGATTTTCTCTAATCTCTCACAAAAAGGTTGCTAGATCGTTGATCCTTTGCTCTAAATATTGCAAGGAGGCATTCACGACGTCTAGCTATACTTGAATCTTTTGAATTGACAGAGTTGTAGTCAAGAGTTCATTAGTAACCTCTGTCAGCTATTCGTCTCTGGTTTTGCAAGCATTTATCAACTTCATGAGAAGTTCACCTAATTCTTCCATTTCCTTTTGCTGTTTGTCTCTTGCTAGCTGGTGTTGTTCAGCTTCAACTTTTAATTCCTGGACTTGTTTTTGCAGATCAATGATGACAATCAATCTGTCTTCTAACTCTCCTCGGAGAGCGTCGATCACCATCTCCAGATCTTTAGCCTTTGTGCTGTGGCTAAGTGCTGATGATTGTAGTTTTTCTGTCATATCTTGCATTTGCTTTACATATTCATTAACTTGCAAATCACCTCATCATTGGTCTACCAGTCTTCACTTCTTGATAGCTGCCTAGACGGTTCAACAGTCTCTTGTGAATCTCTTGGTGGGGTTGTGGTGGCTGTTTGTTCCTCCCCTTGAGGCTGTGCTTGGCCCTCTTCTACTTTGCCATCTTGAGGCTTCGTGGATGACTTGACCGTTTCTTGCTCAGTGGTGGTAAAAGGGGTTTCCTCTGTTTCCTGTTCTTTTGTTTGCTCAAAATTTTTTGTCTCCTCTGGTGCAGGACTTGCTACCCTTTTTGGCTCTGGTTCTTTTGCTTTAACTTGGTCAGAACGAGTTGCTGCTGCCTGTTGTGCAGATTTTGCTGCCTCTTTCTATTCAGGCTCTTTTTCTTTAATGGGCTCTTTCTATGTGGTTCTATCTGTTGGTGAAGGTGGTGGGCTTGGCATGGGGTGGCTGTACTGTTCTATAAATGGCGAGGATGATCTGGGGGACATCCCACCTTCTTCGTGCTGTGCTTTACCTTGGTGTGTTGCTTCAGCTTGTCCTTGCTACTCTGCCGCCTCTTAAGCTTTTTGTTCTGTTTCTTGGACTTCTTTTAGATTTAATGCCTCTACCTCCTGAGACATTCTTTCCAATAGATCCTTTGGATCTTTTTCTTATCTCCGTGCAGGGTGCTTTGTTCTTGGGTCTTTTACTTCTATAGGTACCCACTTTGCAGGGTCCTTTCCTTGAGCTTGGAGGATTCGTTCATAAGAGTGCTTCTCTCTCTCAAACCTTGCCTGCTTCTGCTGAGGCTCCTCCTGATGTGCGGCCACAAATTTTATTTTCATCTCTTTGATGTGGGATCTTCTTTCCTCATTGTCGGAGCTTTCGCTGCTATGCCTTTCTGGAGAGCTCTCAGTAGATTCCTCATCGGATTTGTAAGTTCTTTTGGTGGATCTTGTGGCTCGAGGGGATGGTTGTGCAAACACTATCCATGCGTTCTGATCTGGGATAGGTGGCAAATTATCTGCCATGCCTGTAGCATGGTAGGAAATTCTTGTAAGTACCTCAGGGGCTCCCAGATAGGTTATCCTACCCTCTTTCTTTGTTCCCTTCAGAGTGGATAACACATACTGCGCACGGTCGATTGGTTGCATGGTTGTTGACTTTAACACTTGTGTAAATGTGGTCGTAACTGCATGATTGGGTGTCGTGTACCTTGGTAGTCTCTTTGCGAGAAAGTGGAAGTGTTGATGATATATTCTTGCAGGTTCTTCCACCTGTTTCTGGATGAGATCAGCAAATGTGGCAGCAACAGTTTCCTTGGTGAAAGTGCCTGCTGTTTTTCTGTCTCTTGCCCTCATGGTCATTCCTTCTGTCAGAAATTTGAGAGCTTTGGCAACTATCTCTTTTGTAATGACCACTTCTACCTTGTTCCCTTGCTGGTCAGAGATCTGGGTTGTTCCATCTTCTTTGATGGTGGATAGGAGCTCATAAGCTTTCTGAAAATCTACTCCACATGGCTGAGCCCAAGCCTTCTGTTAGCTTCTTTTGTCTCGGGTTTTGTTGCGACATCATAGACCTCTTTTGGTAGAAGTTCGAGTTCTACTTGATGTCCTTCTTCGCTTTTGAATCTACCTGTGAAGACTGTTGTGTTATTCTCCTCAAGCCGTTCTTTAGACAAATAGGTCTCTTTGGCCGTCTTTACTGAACTGGAGTCCAGTTGGTATGGTGGTATCTCTTGCAGCTTCACCCTAAACCCTCTTCTTGGCCTTCTCTGCAGCTTGCACGGCTCCTGCTAAGTGAATAGAGTGTCAAAGTTAGAAAATTTGGCAGATTCCACCCTCAAATGTCCTTCAGTTTGAAGTGCTGACAAATTGAGTCCAATTTGCTTCAAATAAATTTTTGAACATGCATAGATGCAAAAAAACATGTAACGATCAAATTCTTGAAGTCCAAACAAAAGATTGCAACAACAGTAAATAATCGTGATTATTTATAACCGAGTAATTTTTTCAACTTTTTACAAATTTGACATTATGGGCTTGAAGTATATACCAAATAGATACTCTGAGTGAAGTGTGGGCTCATTTGAGTACACAGGATGAAAATGGTGCCAGATTTGGGCTTTAGGTCTTTGAAACAGTAGATGTAAAGGGATTTTGAGATTTTGAGCTTCAAATTTGTTCAAACTTGGTTAGTGGGCTTAGGACATCTGTACTTTGGTCCCATGATGGCAAAGTTGCAAAATTCCCATCTTGGGAAAAAAGTAAATAATCGTGATTATTAACTTTTCAAAATGAACATTTTTTGGTGCAGCTTGGTTCTAAGCATGGTGTAGACCCTGTGTATGTGATATGAAGTGATTTGGATCAAAAAATGTGACTCATAACTCAGAAATTGATTTACAAAAACTTCTTTGCGTTTTTTGGTAATTTTCCAAGTTATAACTGATCATTTTGGCTCTTACTTGAAATTTGGCATGTAATAGGTGTGTACAAGTGATAGGTGAGGTGATGATACCATTTTCAAGCCAAAATATTACAAAAGTAAATAATCGTGATTATTTACAGCAGTTAAATTTTCTTGCAAAAACTTGAAAATTTCGACCTAAACATATTCTATACACCTAAAACAAGTCCTAAATTGAATTTGGTCTTGCCGGCATCACTTCGTGCTTTGTCAACTCTGAAATCACTGACTTTTGTGACTACATGGCCTGTAGAGGTGGTTAGTCACTTTTGAGGCTATGGACTTGTCCGCTACATAGTCCTGAAGCAACTCATCCAGGTTTGGCCCATTTGGAGTCAGTTTGATCTCGTATGTCAAATTTGACGATTTGTAGCTTTGAAACCGTTTCTTGATTTTTGAGGGCTTGGATTAATTGCTTTAATGAAACCAATCATATACATTGTATATAGACCTCGTATGTAAGGTGTTTGTGGAGTTAGAATCCAATTCTGGCATCTGCCAAAAACCTAGCATTTCTACTTGGGACCCCCTTGACCCTTGCCGAATGGTCCACTGTTCATATAGAAGTGGTCTATTATGTTGGGACATGCTACAGTTCAAGTCTCATCTAATTTGGTTGAGCCGACAGGCCGCTATGGTCGATCTTTGGTCATAGGTCTTCGTGCACTGCTCGGATTCTAGGGTTTTTTCCAGGGGTTTAGACTAGCTACCGGCCGTACAAAATGGATCATTGATAAGTATAGAACTTACCTCTCATGTCTTGTGTGAGATGGTGCTAAATATAGGCAACTGTGGACTCCAAAAAATGTGCGCGAAGAAGGTCGAAGAGCTCTCTCTCCAAAGGCAGCAAGTATGGAAATGAGGCGATTTTAGCCTACCTTGGGTATCTATACTCGGACTTCCCAAACCATTTTCCCCAAACTCCTCTGTTAGTCCTACTAGGCTGTGAAATCTATGTTAAACTCAAAATTTTTCCCAATCGGATTCTTGTAGCTCATTCTACAAGAATTCTGCAAAAGTAGGTCTGACCGCCTAATTTAGGCTTCCCGCTTCCTTCTGCCGATTCGATTGAAATTTTTTTGTGCTTGTCGCTTTGTCTTTTTTATCACCACCGTGTCTTCAATTTTGCAATGTGAGTTTCGTTGCTATTTATTATTAATTTTTGACATGTTTATTGAAAAAATAAAAGAAAATAACAAAATGCGCTAAAAAAGCAAAGTGAAAATACAATAATTAAAAAAATCCATTGAAAAACATAGATTTATTATTTTTTGTTGGATTTCTCCATTTTTAAGTCTCAATATCAAGAAAAATGATGAAAAATAACAAAAAAAGACTAATTTTTGATGATTTCCTGATAAGTATATACACTATTTACACTCATCGGGGAGATATTATCAATTCATTTTCCCTTGTTGATGAATTATAAGGACATTATTAGGTAATTTTGCAAAAAAATCGCACACGTTACATCAAACTTTTCCCTCCCTCTTCAAACATTGCCCTTAATTACTTAGTGCCCTTCTAGCCCTCCTAGATGGCGTACTCCAGGACGATTGTGTGCATGGGTTGAACAATCGTGTCTATGCATAGCCTTGGTTGGCTCTACCATGCTTTGAAGATCAATGCAGTTCAAACCAATATACTGTACAAGAGTTGGGTCTTGAGTAATTAACTCAAGGGTTTCTGATGTCGAGGCTTTCTGATGCTGTCTTCCAAAGAGCAAATCTTGTAGCTTGTGTGCTCTTTGCTTGATTGTACCATCGGGATGCTTTAGCATGCTGATTGCCTGAGCTGTTGGTATCACTTTTGACTGTTGTCGAGCTTTTACTCGCCATTGATACCTTGGTTTGCTTGGTGTAGAATGGTGTGATTGAGTTTTCTGAGACTTAACTCTCCATTGCTTGATTGGTTTTGCAGTTTGCGGAGAAGATAAGTGCTCCTTTTTCTTCCAAATCCATTTCGTGTTAGATTTATTGCTCGGAGGTGCTCCTCTTTGTGTTTTGAACCTTGGAACCATCTTTGGTTTTGTCGATGGTGTTTTGGGCACCCAGATTTGTATCGGCTTGTCCTTAAGCTGTGCTTTCAGTACCCAAATTTACCTGACTCCTTGCATGCTACTTGTAGTATTTGCTTGTTGATAGGATGGAGAAGAGTGATTGCTTCGTTGTTTGCTCTGCTGATTACTTCCTTTCCATTCCTCCTTGCTTGGTGCAATTCGAACAATGAGTTGTCCGCCTTTAGGTGATAGCCTGAGTTGATTCGTATCCCAATTTGGTACTGCCTTGTATGTTCGCATCCATGAGATTACAAGAATCTTTGTCTCATTCATGTGTTCATATGGTAAGCATACAAACTGATGAGGACATGAACATCCATGTGCTATCACATTTAAGTTGACTACTCCCAATGTTGGTGTTGGGTTCTTGTTGCTATTCCTGCTGTCAAAGACTGACTTGTTGCTTTCTTGTATGTGGAATAACTAACTACATTCACTCTAGCTCCTGTGTCGATCAATGCATTTGTGCTATGATTGTTGAGTTGTACTTTGATGCGAAGATCCATTCTATCTAACCATTCATCATCTGTTGACACTGCATCTTTTTGCAATTCCCATTGTCGGTCATCTATTTCCAGAATGTTGATGGGAATAGGTGTTTGTTGATTCTTGAGAGTAGCTTTCCTTTTGAGTACTCAAAGCAAAGCTTCCTCCTGGGCTTCATCAATAACCTGCTATCGTTTTATCTTCCTTTGCTTGGCTGCATGCATTCTTTCTAGAAATTCATTGGTTAGTGGCAAATTGTACTTCTTTAAACGATATCCACCAATCCAATTAGCCATTGGTTCACTATCTAGGGTGGACAACTTAACTGCTCCGCTTGGAAATACATCTTCAATTATAAACGGTCCGTTTCTCTTTTTCTTAAACTTGGGAATATGTTGCTTAAGGGAATAGACTAAAACTAAGTCCCCTTTTTTGAAGATTTTTGTAATTATATGGGAATCAAAAAACTGTTTTTGTTTCTGCTTTTGTGCATAGACGTGAGCTACAGTAGTTAGCCTTTTCTCATCTAGCTTCTCTAAATCTTCAAGTCTCTCTGACAACTCATGTCCAGTCCATTCAAGATTCTTAGCTACCCTAAATGTCGGCAATAGAAACTCTATTGGCAATATGGCATCCAGACCATAAACAAGGTTAAAGGGTGTAGCATTTAAAACTGTTTTGAATGAAACTCAATAAGCCCATAGAGCTGCATGGAGATTCATTTCCCAGTCTGCCTTCCTGAACTCACCACTTTAGTCTATACCAAGCTAAGAATTTTATTCGTATGCTCAACTTGTCCGTTTTCTTGTGCGTGATAGGGAGATGATTTGTTATGAATGACCATAAATTCATTAAGCAAATATTCTATTACCTCATTGAGAAAATGAGTTCCCCTATCACTGACAATTTCCATTGGCAGTCCATATCTTGTGAACACATACTCATATAAGAATGCGGCGGTGGTTCTGGCATCATTTTTTTGAGTTGCTTTAGCCTCATTCCACTTGGTCAAATAGTCTGTAGCTACAATGATATATTGAGCTTGGGTTCTATAAGCAGGTGGATGTATTGGCCCAACAAAATCTATACCCCATTTTGCGAAAGCTCTAGCCCCCATCATTGGGCTTAAGGGCATGCTATCTACATGTGTTGGCATTTTTGCTTGTTGACAAGCATCACACCTTTGAACGTATTCCTTGGTATCTGCAAAAAGTGTTGGCCACCATATGCCTACCATTAAGATTTCTCTTGCAGTGGTCTCACTAGAGAAGTGACCTCCAGCTAATCTAGCATGTGCTTGTTCTATAATTGGAATATAATCCTCTTCATTTGCACAAAGCCATAGATGTTGGTCCTTACCTCTTCGATACAATTGGTTTCCTATAAGAGCATAGTCTCTTGCTTCAGTTTCAAGTGCTCTTTGACGGCGTTTACTCATATCCTCAAGAAATGTTCGGCTGGATAAGTAAGTAACTAGATAGTTACTCCACTTAGGAACATGTGACATTTGGAACAATGTTACATGAGGTATGGGTGTTTGTTTTTGACATTGAAGACAATCCTTTACAAAAGAGCGAACATCACTCCTCATAGTTGGCCAACATACTCCAAGTCTCAAGATTCGTCACATAGTTTGATCTTCCACAAAGTGAAGTCCTACTATGGTAATATGTGCTTGACTTAGGTATTGGTTTTTTTCCTCAGGATTAATGCATAAAAGCAATATTCCATCTCGATTCTTTTGTATAGACTTCCAGCTAGCAATTGATACATAGCCAATTGCTCAATCAATCTGATTGTAATAGGAAGTGGTATTTGCAAACCCACTTGAGCTACGGTCATCGATGATACCATGCTTTTTGACCATCAAGGTATCATTTCCACGGAGAACAGATAGACATATGGTAGATCATCGTCTACTCCTTTAGGTGGTTCCCCTGAAACAATCCTAGACAAATGATCTGCTCTTTGATGAGTGGTGCCCTTTTTTACAACCACAATGAAATCAAATTCCAGAAGAATGATGAACCATCTCACTATTCTTCCTGTGCTGCATGGCTTGTTGACCAAGTACAATAAGGCTTGGTGGTTCACAAAGAACAAAACTTTTTTGGCTAATGTCTATACTATTTTACGGCATAGATCATTCCTAATCCTTCCCTTTTGGTGGTGGTATAATTATTTTCTGCCATATTCAACTGTTAGCTAGCATAAGAAATAGGAAAATCAATTTTCTTGTCTCCTGGTTGAGCTAGTATAGACCCGATGGCAAAATTGGAAGCATCTACATGTATGTGAAATATCTTATTCCAATATGGTGCTTTTAATATTGGAGCTGAAGTGAGAGCTTGCTTAAGCTTCATGAAGGATTCTTCACACTCATCAGTCCATTCAAAGTGTGTAATCAAGCTATACATGGGTTTTGCAATTATAGCATACATGTAAATAAACTGCCTATAATATCCACAATGCCCCATGAAGGCTTGAACCCCTTGACTGTTGTCGGTCTGGGCAAATCAACAATAACATGAATTTTATCCATATCAGTAGCTATGCCATTTTTTAACACTATTTATCCAAGAATTTTTCCTTGTCTACCCATGAATGTGTACTTTCAAGATTTAAGCAAATCCTATAAAGTCTACATTTTTCGAATACCTTTTTGAGGTGTTCAAAATGATCAGCCCGGATTGATGAATGTACGCATAGATCATCCATATATACTTCCAAGAAGTTACTAAGATATTCTTTAAAAGCATGCCTCATCAATCTTTGGAAGGTGGCAGGAGCATTAGTTAACCCAAAAGGCATAACCCGATAGGCAAAAATACGCCATTTCGTTGCAAAGGTAGTTTTATGCTGATCTGTTGGGTCAACCAAAAGTTGATTGTATCCCGAAAAGCCATCTAAAAAGCTGTAAGCTTCTTTTCTTGAAACTTGTTCTAAAACATGCTCAGTGATTGGAAGAGGAAATTTGTCTCTAATGGTAGCTGCATTCACTTTCTTGAGGTTGACACACACTCGTAATTTTCCATTTTTCTTGGTTACGACCACAATTGGAGACACCCAATCCGAGTGTTCAATTTTATAAATGAATTTAGCCTCCCTTAGCTTTTCAATCTGTTCTTTGATCTTCCTAGCAAATGTTTCATTGTATGTGTATAACCTTTGTCTACTTGGTTTTGCATCATCTCTCATGGGTATGGTATGTTGACAGATTTTTGGATCAACACCCTTAAGATCCTTGTAAGACCAAGCACAAATATCTCGGTATTATTTCAATAAGCTTAACAAAAGCCCGTTTTCTTCTTCAGTAAGGTCATTTGCAATGTAGGCTAGTTTAGGCACTTCTCTTGGTTCAACCAAATCTTTTTTTTGAGCGTTCTCAGGCCCTTCGTAGGACTCACCCTGCTTCTGTAGTTCTCTCTAACAGGTTGTTCGACTATGATTTTTCGATCTTGGAGAGTATATTTCTTGTAATGGGATGGAACACTCATTACATATTTACCCTCTTCTTCAGTGGTTTCCATTTTGATCGTATATATCTCCTTTAGAGCTTTTTTCAACTTTTGATATTGCTTTTTTCGTTCGACTCTTGTCATGGTCCTGGTTTTTACGCGTTGCTTGAGTTTTCTTTCTTGTTTTTCTTGATGTTTTTGTCATTTCATGCTCTTCATTTAAAGGATATCTATCAGTGATTTTGTCCTTGACACAATCATGTGCATCTATCTGCATCAGGAACTGTGTTCTATTGGAGATTGATGGCATAGGTCTAGCTTTCAGATTTCTAGTGTCTCTTTTTTGTCTATACCATTTTTGTCTTCTTGGTTTTTGGTTAGGAAAGTCAAAAAACTTTTCCTCCCGTCCTTTCATGAGTAGCTTAGCTCTCACATGTTCTTTTCTTGACCCTGAATCATCTGAGGACTGAGTGTTCATCTAACTCATCTATTGCATCATAGTAGAGGTCTGAAAAGACTTGTTGAGCTTTTATTAAGTCCTTGGGTTCATGAATTTTGTCTTCAATGTGCAGGGTTGAGATCATTTGTATGGGAATAATGTCATAGCCGTCCTCATTTAAGATTGAGTACGCATAGACATATTTACACATACATCCATTGTCGCTTGAATTTGAGTCCACTCAAATGGCTCAAACAAATGCTCTAGAAAGGGTTCAGGTACATAGACTTCATCCGTGCAATCCCTTTCTAAGATACATTCTTCTCGTTTGAAGATCCCGTTTTTTGAAGCTCTGCACATCCAAATAGGAGTGTCATTGTTCAACCAAGATGGAAGCTTAGTTTCAGCCGAAGAGACTGAATCGAACTCCTGTATGGGCATTCTCATGACATCTCTATATGTGTGATCTTTTAGATTAACCCTTGTTATCGATCCCACTTGCTTCAAGTACAGATAATTGCTTTCCCAATCTTGAATGAGTTGTACTTGTCACATGATGAAAGGTCTTCCCAATATGATTTCGTAATTGAGGTTCTTTCCAAAGTCTATTATGGCAAAAGTGTGTTGATATTCAATCCCACAGGAATTAACTATCACTTTTTCAAGCAGTCCTAATGGTCTTTCAATATATCCATCAGCCAATAGTAATTTCATTTGAGTTTGTCTAATGGCTGGTTGTCCCCAGGATTCCCATACTACTTTCGAGGCTATGGCTATGCCTACCCCAGTATCCAGTATTTCCATGGTTTATATTTCATTATATTTCACTAGAAGGGTTGTGTTTCCTTCTTCCCCTTCATAGTATTCTCCAACTTTGTTCATTGGAACAAATTGAATCTCTTTGTTGTCCATTTCGTGTTTCAATTTTTCCAAAATTTTTGCAATTAACCCCGTTATTCCCACCTTCTCTAGAGTTTTTTGTAGATCATTCCATAGGTATGGTTTGATTCTCAACAGTTCTCCTAAAGTAAGAGTGCATTGGATGGGTGTAGACATGATTGAATGAGTGTTGTCTACTTCTAGGGTTTGTTGCGATATTTTTACTTGAGTGGTCTTACACACTATGGATTCATCTTTGTTATCTCTCAAGTAAGAGGATAGTGTTTTCAAGGTCAATGGTTTCGACATCCTTGAAGCTTCAGATCCAAAATTCCCATACAAGGATTGTACATCCATGTCCCTGTCAGGAGGTAGATTTTCTCACAATACTTCCTCTAGAGGAGCTGACTTCAGAGTTAGGCTCCCATCATTGATCTCTAATTTTTCCCATAAGTGTCATGGCCAGTCTAAGGTATCTTCGCTGCCCAGCACTATAAGTTCTGGCTCTTTTGTTTCCAGGTGGGGTTCTACCACCACTTTGGATTTTTCTTTATTTTCTCTTACCACAAGCTCCTCTGGTTTTGCCATACTTTCGAGCTTAAGTCTTTGTTTTTCTAGCAACTCTTGGGTGATTCTTACCAAATTTTAATAGGCTTCAAGTTTAGCTACTTCCATGTCTGGAGAAGGATAGTTTTTCCGTTTGTTTTCCATGTTTTGGCCTGCTTTAAGTCCCACTTGGTAGGCTTCCAAGGCTGCATTAATGGGCTCAAAAATTTTGTCAACCAAAAATGATTCTCCAGATTTCATGGTGGACTTTGCTTCCAGTTTCTTTTACCTTTTCCTAGAATAGCTTCTTTGCTTTCTCCTCAATTTCAGCCCTTTGTTTCTGCTTTGTTTGGTCTTTTGAGAGGAAATTTTTGTATTTTTTGAATCATCAGAGGAGTTATGTTTCTTTTCCTTAGCATGGGTTCTGGTGATTACCTTGATTGGAACAATTGGTTCACTCTCAGATGAGCTACTAGGTATCACTTGGACTACGTTCACTACTGTTTTACCCTTGTTTAAAGGATTTTTTGGACAATCTTCTGGGAAGTGTCCTCCCTTTTTGCAACATTGCATGCAATAAGCTTCAACTGGCTTGAGGTTCTTATCAGGATCCGGGTATTCATTTTTCCAATGATCATCTACACCACAATTATGACCGTTTCTAGTTCTGGGCTTAATCATGGGTCTACCATAGGAGATCTGACACCTTGATTAGCTACATAGTACATTGGTGCAAGCTTTGGTAGAGCATAAGTCACAGGTTCTTCCATCAATGGTGGATGTGGATTGTACCAATCTCCTTCTACCATGACTATAGATGGACTAGGCTCAACATAGGGTGTAACAGGCACTAGTGCTTGTTCATCTATGACTCCCTTTGAATGCATGTACTTTACAGGCACTGCATTATGTCCCGGATATGGAGGTTGTTGACCCAACACGGGTTGAGGTCTTTCCATACCCATTAGTGGTTTTTGAACTTGGGCCATATTAAACTAATATCTGTACATGGGTTGTCCTTGTGGCCTCATAGGCACGCATTGAACATTTTCATCATACTTTGGTACGTAATAGCACTCACTGGTCTCATGGTTGGTCCATTTACCCTCGATTGCACACCATTTTTGTGGCCTAATTGGTTGTCCCTGCTGAGGTATTCCTTGTCCCGATCCTCTCATTGGTGATTTTTGCATGTTATTCATCATGTCATTTATCCTTTTGAGCATGTATTCTACAGCTGAAAGTGATGCTGCAGTAGCCGTTCCCACTTGAGCTGGTTTAGTGGATGCTGTTTTCTCACTTTGGTTATCTTTAGGGATATCTTCTTCATTGAAAATATCACAATTGTCTCCTAAATCAATTGCATCTGACACACACTCTTCTAGGGTTGTATGCTTCTTGCTATACAATATAGCATGAAGTTCTTTGTTTAGCAGTCCCTCTAGAAACAATGATACTAGTCGTTCTTCTATAGGTATCTCTAGCCCTGGGCATTTGGCAATGTATTGTTTCATTTCAGTTGCACAATCCCTAACAAACTCACCTTGTTTCTGTTTAAAGCTGTAGATTTGAGCTACCGTATTGTGTTTGATCCCCATTTCGGAACAAGCAGCTACAAATCCTTGAGCTAATGTGTTCAAGTACATGATTGACCTTGGTGGAATGTTTTGGAACCATGTTAATGCTTTTCCTTCTAATGTCATTTCAAACCCCTCGAATTGAGTATGGAAATCAAATATGCGTTTTGCTCTTAGCACTTGCTTAAAGCTTGCTAAGTGGTCGTATGTATCCCCTGATCTGCTATATTTTTTGACCCATTTTTGAAAATCAGCTGGTCTGACACGTCTATTTGGTTCAACTCCCGGTCTCATGGCAGTTGGTCCTGTTCCGAGTCCTTCAAACCAGTTTGTTGGAAATAGTGACTCATGTAGCTCTGGACTGGCTTTAGTGTCATCTGATTCTCTTTGTGATGAGGTGGTTTCTAGTTTCTTAACATTACTCTCAAAAGATCTCTCACGGTGTTCATCTCTTGGAATAGTTTTTGATCCTTGGCCCAATATCCAATCCCTTATGGAGTACCCTTGGTATTTGGTTTGTTCTACCTCCTCAGGAGTCATCATAACAGATGTTGATCCCTAAATAGGTAGGTTCGTAGATCTAGTGAACCCTTAACTTTAATTTTGAAGATATAGATGATCTTCATTGGTGTACAGTTGTCCCGATTTGGCATGAGAAGTCCATAGAAGATATTTTACATTTCTATCCTCCCAACAATAGACTTCGATCCTAAGATTATCCGTACTAAGCTGTTTCAAAGGCTTCAAATCAACTTCATCGTATCCCTTGAATTCTAAAGTTAGTGATCCTTCTTTTGTTGCCATATCTGAAATTATGGTGTTTACTTCTAACCCCCATTTGTCTATCACGTCAGGGTTTTTGACTTGTAAATACTGAGTTCTGTTTCTATCCATGTACATTTTTCCTTGTTTGTTTGCCCTGATTTCCTCTTCAAACTCAATACCATGGTCATCAATGCGAATAGCATACTCTTCGTTTGGGGGTGCAGGTAAACCTGAGCTCCATGATGGTTAGTCTTGTAAAAAGAGAGTATATGCTTATAGCGCATTGTCGTTCCGGTTTTTGAGTGAGTCGAATAGGAAGACATTTCACATGTTGAATCTAAAAAAGTGTCCGAGACTTCTTCAAGGATAGTGTGCAAGGGATTGCCTTGATTCACACTCTCTTTGGTGGATACTCTACTAGAGGTTTCTCCAAATATGCCTTGCTTTCCTAGTACATGACCAGATCTAAGGTTCATAAAGACTTGTGGAGCCCTGGATAGAGTACTTACCATCAAATTGACTTGTTATCAACTTTTTCCACTTGACTTGACTGCAATATCTGTCAAGCTGCCAATTCCTTGTCTACAACCCGATTCCTATATCAATTCTAATAAAGTTAGCTATTATTTCACAAAGACTGTGCAGTTTTTACTAACTATTGTGATTGGTCTGTGTGTATCACTTCAAATTGAGCTATGGGAGTCATCAATTGAGACTTTCAAATTCCCCTTTTGCAAAAAAATCAAAGGATTAATCTGCAACCTGGAAACTGAGTGAACATGTACCAATTTGGATACGATTGAACCCAAAATTTTCTGGTGGCCTTGTATTATGTTGGTCTAACATTGTACAAGTTCAAAAATCAAAATTGGTCTCTCTGTATAGCAATAGTAAATAATCATGATTATTTATTTTTCTCATTTTTTTGCACTTTTTGGCTTGATTTGCCAAGTGTACAACCTGTTAAGTTTCACTAAGTTTGGACAAAATCTGTTCAAGTTTAGCAAGTGTTTTGTGTCCGCAGACTCTGATTTCAAGAATCTGGGTTAAGTCTCATTTTTGTGATCCAAATTTCACCAAAATTGATTTGTGTGGTCTACTTGATATGCTTAACCTTGTGGTATACTCAAATGTGCAAGATTGTCAATTTTTTGTAGCAAATGTAAATAATTACGATTATTTACTCCAGCTAATGTTTTGCAAGTTTTTGTCCCAACCTTGACACAGATCTGTCAAGCACTTCAGCTTAAGGTCTCTAGCCAATTTTCATCAAGTTTGGACAATTTTTGGTCAAATGGTCATCGATTTTTTGTCCGCAGACTAACTTTGCAAATTTGGTCACAATTTTCAACCCCAATGATCCAAATCTTACCAAATTTGGTTTTTTGGCTTGTTACAACATGGTAAAACTAGTGGTATGCTAACTTGGTCAAAAAAGTTAAAAAATGGGACAGTAGTAAATAATCGTGATTATTTACTTCTGGTAATTTTTTGCATCTTTTTGGTCAACTGAGCATGTACACATGTCTATCACATCAATATAAGCCTATGAATCAAGTTTCATTGAGTTTGATCAAATTTTTTTCCCAATTTATACTCAAGTTCTCGAAAGCCTGTACAAAGTTTAGTCTTTACCCAATTTTTGGTCAATTTGGTGATCCAAATCCTATGTGCCTTTACAAAAGTTGTTTGTACATATGCAATGAGTCACTGGCATCAACCTTGGTCAGTTTTGAGCTGACAGTAAATAATCACGATTATTTACTTTAGGCCCAAAATGAACACTTTTTTGCACTTTTTCAATGGACAGTCTTTTTATGAGCTATTTTAAGCCTATGAATCAAGTCAAAACTTAATTTGGCCTGAAATATTAAGAAAAAGTAAATAATCTGAGTTTTTGCAAACTCTTTAAATTTTTACCTCAATGTGTTCTTGAGCTTACCCACTGGTTCATACAACTTTTAAGCATACTGTCCAGTCGGATTGAGTGGTTTGGAGTCTTTTCGTGCTATTTCTAGCCGTAGACCTGAAATTCTGCTACTTCAAATAACAACTCACAATGATTCTTTCGGAGAGAGCAACATTTTGAAATCCACCTCGGATCCTACTCACCCTACTCCTAGGTTCTCATGCAATGGGGTTGTGGAAAGTGTTCACAAACACTCGTTTTCTTGTTTTTTATGGTTTCCTGAGCATTGATCTTAAGACTTGTCTCGTCTATCGGTCATTCTCAAAATCCTAATCTACTTCTACAATCCTAAAGGTACTCAGCAAGTACGATTACTTCCAAGCTACCTCTACACACAGCAAAAGACGACAACCTTAAGCTATGCGATTTCTAAAAAGAAAGTTTTTACTCTAGGAGATCCTAGAGGAAGTTAAAGGATAACTTCACAAGACTCTCATGTTTTTTCCTAGTTTAGGTATCTTCGATCCCCGACAGTGGCACCAAATGTGGGATGGGTGTCTTACCTCACTCCTATCTTATTGAAGATTTAGCGAGAACTACGATTAAAATGTCAATCCATGGGACGAAGCCGACTTGACTAGTGCATAGAGGCTACAAGAGGATGTCAATCTCTCAAAAAACAGCAAACAACTTGCATCTAACTCAAGCTACACTCAAGGACTGAAATCACCAAAAGCCAATCGCTCATCGGCAAACAAATCACATCCGTTAGAGCATCAAATGACATCCAAACGTCACGAAACTTCTAGGACAAGTTTATAAGACCTAAGCATACATGCTTATGGTCTCAAATCCCACTTTAGGTCAATTAAAAAAATCACAATTATTAACAGCAGTGGGATTTTTGACCTAGTCATTTTCGAGCTAGAATGCACCTAAATGCTGAACAATGATGCCCCAATACCCCACCTATGCTTAGTTTTAATTTTGAAGTGTAAATTCCTACATATGATGAAATTAGGCCGCGATTTGACGACGCCAAAAGCTATAAAATACTGTGAAATGCTTATGTCAATGCGTAGAGCTCTTACCTGCGGTTGCAATGCAACAAACACAACTGCAATGTGACAACCGGGGAGGGAGTAGGAAGCGCGAGAAGGAGAGAAGTGAGCACTGTTAGCTCACGCTGTGTATTTCATTATCCAAAACTTAAAAATAACTTACAAAACTTGGCTTTTATACCTTAGCCAAAGTTTTTGGTGGTCAAAACTAATAATCTGGGAGCTCTAACTAAAGATGGGTAAAGACAGGTTGATACAATCTGGAAGCTTGTAGCCCTTACTCATCAATTACAAGGTTTATCCGTAAAATAAGAGTTACAATATTCTCAATTTATCAAAATAATAAGTGTTTTTACAATGAGAGCTCCAAAAATTGGCATCCGAGTTAGCTTGCTGCTAACACCGGACTAATCGGACCTACAAATTCTAAGCCCCACTTTTCAAATGGTTGGGCTACTTTGATGGGATGTAGAGGCATCTTATCCTTCCTTTGTGGCTTCTTAAAGCGTTGGCATTCATCACATCCGTTCGCAAAAAGTGACGAATCCTTGAATAAGGGAGGCCACCAATATCTTGATTGCAACACCTTTCTAGCCGTTAGTTCCCCTAAGAAATGTCCTCTGGCTATACCCATGTGGGATTCTTGCAATATGTATAAACTCTCATCGTCACGGCACAACGTCTAAGAATATCGTCCTTCCCTAGCCTGTTGAGAGTTCTTGCAATGAGAGAATAAGGAGAATTAACAAGCATCATGTAATTCTTCCCGTGGAACAAGGTTTATTTACTAGATACAACAAGGCTTGATGATCCACATAGAAAACAAACTTGTTGGCAAGAAGGTAGTAGTGAAATTTCTTCACTTTGTAAATCATAGCTAAAACTTCCCGCTCTGTAGTGGTGTAATTTCTCTCGTCATCATTCAATTGACGACTTGCAAAGCTAATGGGGTAGTCCAATTTATGTTCTCCTGGTTGAGCTAGAACACACCCAATAGCAAAGTTTGATGCATCAATATGCACATGGAAAATTATATTCCAATCGAGCACTCATAGAATGGGAGCGCTTGTCAAGGTCGTTTTCAATGACTCATAAGCATGGTCACACTCCGCAGTCCAGTGGAACTCAATAAGAAGCTTGTACAAAGGACCAGCTATCTCGGCAAAGTGTAAAATTAGACCGTCGATAATAACCAACATGGCCCATGAACGTTTGAACTCCTTTATAGTTTGTAGGTGGTGGCAATTCAGCAATGGCTTTAATTTTGCTCTCATATGTGAATCCCATTTTTGGACACTATGTGCCCTAAAATGACTCCATGTTTAACACTGAGAGCTCCAAAAAATGGTATCCAAGTTAGCTTGCTGCTAACAACTTATAAGAAGTTTATGACTCTTTGCTGTCTCTGTTCAATGGTGGAAACTTAAATGTAAATTCTAATGAGGCAAATATAAAGCCTATGGGGGTTTCAAAGAATGCTACGAATCAGCCTATTGCTGATGCAGAGGTACATGATGTACTTGATGTGGAAAGGGCTAAAAATGAGGATGCTAAAGGTATGCCAAAATGGCTGGTGCATACTTTGCGTGACAGTAAATTGGATGCACCTTTGTCTAGTCATACTCATTCAGGTTTTTGCCATGCATCTTATGTGTGAGTTGTTATGCTTTGGCTATTTCTAGTTTATATGATGTGGAGGAACCTCTATCTTTTGACGAAGCACATAATTAAAAAAATTAGATGGATGCCTTCCAATTAGAATATGATTCACTTATAGAACATGACACTTGAACTTTATGTGATTTTCCTCTTGGAAAAAAGGCCATTGGTACAAAGTGGGTTTGCAAGTTGAAACGCAAGCTGGATTCTGAGATTGATCGCTATAAGGCTCAACTTGTTGCAAAAGGTTATGCACATAAAAAAGGCATAGATTATGAAGAGACTTTTGCTCCCACTTGCTATATGACTACTGTGCGTTTTCTATGTGCATTGGGAGCTCAGGATGGGATGGACATCAATCAGACATTGTTATTGCTTCTTTGAATTCTGATGTATTTGAGGAAGTTTATGTAATGCACCCTCACAGTTTTGTCACGAAAGGAAAAGAAGATAAAAGTGTGAAAATGTAAGGAAGCTTTGTATGGGTTGAAGTAGTCTCCTCGTGCTTGGTGTGATAAAGTTGACACTCATTTGGTTAAATGAGACTTTCGTAACTGTCCAAACAGAAAGCACTTAATTTGTAAAGCGTGAGGGTGATGCATTTCTTTGTTGCTCTATATGTAGATCATTTGTTGATTATACTGGTCCGAATGAGACACATATTGTTGAATTCAAGGCTAATTTGAATGCTACTTTCAAGATGAAAGACTTGAGGCTTTTGTATCATTGTTTGGGCATACAATTTAAGGAATGTGATTGTGGTATTGCTTTGTATCAAACAAACTACATAGAGACAGTACTATTTAAGTTTGGACTTAAGGACTCCAAGCCTACTGCTATTCCCATGGAGCTAGGTTTGAAATTGAGTCTTCATGATGCTGGTGATCCTACCAATGTCACTCTTTAGAAGACTAATGTTGGATGCCTTATTTATGTATGCAATACAAGGCCCGATATTTAGTTTGCAGTCTCACATGTTAGCATATTTATGCATAGCCTAGGGTCCAAGATTTGGCAGGGTGTTAAGAGGATATTTTGTACTTGAGTGGCACTTTAAATCTTGGGTTGTTTTATCCTAAGGGGGGGATCATTGCCACCAGATTTACATGCTTTTTTGAACTTAGATTGGGTTGGTTTTCATGACATGTGAGTGTCCACATGTGGTTTTGGTTTCATGCTTGATAGTTCATGCGTATCATGGTTGAGCAAGAAGCAACCTACGATGGCCAGTTCCATTTGTGAGGCCAAGTGCAAGGAAATTTTCATAGCTACGATTGAGTGTGTATGGATTAGACGCCTTATGGATGATTTGCTTGTTAAACATGACACTACCAACATCATCTACACTGACAGTTAGAGCACATTGGTAGTTTCAAGCGAGGAACCCAATTTTTCATGCTCACACAAAGCACATTGAGGTGCATTATCACTATGTAAGAGAGACTCTGTACGAGAGGGATCAGCTTGGCTTATGCGCCAACGCAGGACAACCCTGCAAATTTGTTCACAAAGGCATTGCCTCATGAGAAGCTCAAAGCTTTCCCCAAAGTTTAGGCTTGCTTTCCTTTGTGGATTGATCATGCACTTAGGGGCATGGCACTTCCCCATACACTATGTGCAAGCTCTTGTTCATTGCATCACTCCCGGGGGGATTTGTTACCATATCAATATATATATATATATATATATATATATATGTGGTAGTGATGTGTGTGAATACACTTAGGACCATTGGGGAATTTTTACCTCAGCAAGAGGTTTTTTCCTCATGCATTGTTTATACGCCATCGCTCTAGGGCTAACTTATCTCTCCATTGTGTACTAAGCAATACACTCTTTGTTGTGTGCCTTGAGCTTCTTCATCTCTTTGGTCCACAAGAGTTGGCTAACTCTACCTTGAATGCATTAGAATTGATTGCAATCCTTTGAAACGATGAAACTAGGGCTTTGGATAGCTTAATCTGTGACCATCTTCAAATGTGCCCCTGGTCTGCTGGTCCTAGGTCCAAGTTGCGATGCACTAGACATCAACACTCAATGATTGCACTCGCCAATTTGTAGCTTGTACATTCACTCTTGGTTTGTTTACATTCTTTGATTGAACTATGACACCACTTTCCAAAATTGGGCTAGAACAATGATATCCTCCTTGACCTAAAGGATTATCGGCCAACTTTTGAAAATTTCCCAATTTCTAGGTCCAAATTCTAAGATTTGGTGAGTTTTTTAAAATCAAAACTCTGCTAGTTTTCTCCAAGGCAAGCTCAAAACTGAGCCCAATTGATCTTGATGGACATTCTTACACGAGAAAGTAATGTTATAAATTCAAAGTGTATAAAGTTTTCCATTGGAATTGCAAACAAAATTTATGATACTCTTTAAATTCATAAATGAAAATGCTCAGACTACCATCTTAAATGGCAATAAAATAAAAGTTGTGGTATGTCCCTTGGTCCACAAAAAAGGGGTTTGCATTACATTCAACTGTTCTGCACCTCAATGAAGTGTTAATCTACACTGCTATTTGTGTTTACATTGTTGCTCCGCAATGCCCTTCGTTGCCGAGTACGAGGAAATATCGTCCACCTCAAGGTTCACTCAAAGAACTCAAGTTCTTTGACTGTCACCTCTTCCCCTTGCTCCTCGTCATGTACATTCATATCCATAGTCCACCATGGTCTATCTTCTTCATACCTTTCTCATTGAATATTTCTAAGTGTCCTATGATTGCAATATAGGTAAACCAATTTCTTGGCCCCGTCACTGAGAAGCCGATTACAAATAGTCGAGTGTACATAGCTATATGTACTCTAGTTTCTCTCGGAACTTGAATTGGCAACACATTGTACAAGAACCCTAATGGCCAATTGGTGCAATGTAGGCACCGAAGCACTATTCATGAGCCACCATCTCCATGCTGGTTGTTCTGATGCAAGGTTTTGCATAAACTTCAAATTGAAAAGTCCATCCTTTACCCTGTACTTTATGTAGTGGGCTATGTGCACTAACCCATCGAGTATGTACATACTTATTTAAGATATCTCTTTTAGCCTTATTAAAAGGTTCTCTCCAGGGCTTGATCAAACAATTTTTTGGCTCTGAAGGAGAGTTCAAGCTCTTCTGAACATTATACCAGCCCATGTACACCTTCCCTATATTGGGTAACTTAAAAGGAAACAGACACAAAGATATCATCACAGGCCTCATCACCAAGTATGTCTCCCCAACATTAGACCAAAAGTTTCTATTATCAATAAGCACTTTCACAGATCGAACCTTTGTTTTTACTCACACTAGTTTTTCTGCTTCCCACTCATAGAAGCCAGCACAAACAAATGTCTCCAAAACAACATTTTTATTTTGCAAAAGACTCTGCACAGTGTATAAGTTAGTGCAAAATCTGGTTTCATATGGAAGCTTCAATATTGTGGACATACGTTGCCAGTACATGTCTAGCACACATTGTCTCTTGAGAATAAACTTCACCACCTTCCTTGCATTATCTATAATGATTTTAAACCAATCAATGTCCTCTTTCTTATACCAATCCTGCAACACAAGATTCAAGCTTTGTGCATTGCAACCAAACGTGTACAAGCTATGAAAGCGCTCCTCCAAGAGACGACCCATTGCTCTACAATTTTTGGCATTGTCCATTATCACCTGTACTACATTTGGACACCAACTTTATGAATTGTATCTCTGATTATATTGGCTATATAGCTCCTTGAATTTATCTCACCCGAGCTGTCAACCAATTTAATAAAGCCCTCCCCTCGAGGGACTGAATATCATCACATTAATCAACGGCCTATGTTGGACATTTGACCATCCATCACTGACTATAGTGCATCTTGTTTGATCAACTAATTTCAAGATCAACCTATCAACTTCTTTTTGGGTGTCGTTAAAGCATTTATCCAAGAATGTTGTCTGCGTTTGATGATATGATGGAGGGAAACAAACAACCCCATACTCACCAATCTTCTTCCATACATGCTTCCATGATTCTCGTGTGACCATCAACATAGAACCGCCTATAAAATAGATAGCTTCTGCAAGAGCAGATTGTGCCTCTTCAAGAGCAGTTGATCGAAAGCTTTGCTCTAGAATTACTTGCCTCGTTCTATGCATTTCAAACCGGTACTTGGGCGATCCATCTTGACTGCAGTCTCTTTGTGTGTGTGTGTGTGTGTGTGTGTGGGCATGGAGCTTGCACCACTATTTTGTCCGCCTTGTGTTGAGGCAGCACTACCTTGGCGCTCTGAAGCATAACGGCTTGGAGTCGGTATTCTAGGTTTCCTTGCATTGGCTACACCTCCTAACAACTCTCTCAAGCGTTTTATAGCACTCTCATGACCTACACCATTACATTTGCCTCCATTAGACCTATTAGTTGTTCCATTCCCTGATCCAAGGAAGTGTTCCCTAATACGAGGTGCACCTCTTGATTTTTCTTTGCCACATAGTTTACAATGCCAATCTATAAATGATCTTACATTCTCAGCAAATTGCCACTCAGGCCCTAGTGACACCTTACCACCAACTGCTTTGCACTTCCCTGTATTGGAAGCTCCATTTTATGATACTTCATCACCAATCGATGGGCGACTAGAAGTAGCTGCATCGGATGTTTTAAGAGCAAATATTGGCATCCATGACAAGTTCACAAGCCACCTATACATTCATACAATCGTAAAAATATTAAGTTTTTGAAAAAAAGTATTTAATTGAACAATTGTATTATAAAGTAAAATAATATACATATAAACATAGAGCAAAAAATGAGCCCCAAGCACCTGCAACCACCTATACCCTCCGCAAGGATGCTCCCTACCCAAACCGGTTTCTAGGCGAATAGACACCAAAGGCAGGTAGCTATCCTAACAAACAATACGTAGGTGTAGTGATAAGGAGCACTCCATTCCAACCATAGGAATGAGCCCCACACACTTGAACCACCTATACCCCCCGCAAGGATGCTCCCTACCCAAACCTGCTTCCAAGCGGATAGACACCCAAGGGAGGTAACTATACGTAACAAACAATATGTAGGTGTAATGATAAGAAGGGCTCCATTCCAACCATAGAAATGAGCCCGACACACTTGCACCACCTATACCGTCCACAAGGATGCTCCCTACCCAAACCTGTTTCCAGGCGGATAGACACCTAGGGGGATTCAATTTTAGTAATGAGGGGATGTCACCTGTATGCATCCAAATTAGAGAAACCCCAGTATGTACAATATCTTACATGCTAACCTACCCCCCTACATACGGACAAGATATGGACGTTCTCGCAATGAGCCACCCCCCCTCATATGAATTTCGTGTGAAATGTAACGACCCACTATTCTATGTATACTAGTAGCATGAAAATTTTAGAAGCACGCACTTTTGCAAAAATACATGTTAAATTGCAAATGAACAGAAGTGTAGATTGTATCGTGTTTTCATTTGAGAGAGCAAACCACCATGAAAAGCAACAAATATAACAAATACTAGATTAAAATAATGTCATAATAACTAATATCTAATTCTCCTAAATGATTTTCTCATGTTAAACTGATCATTTAATATTAGGAAGTGCCAGGGGAGAAAAAGCTAGAATATTGGTTAAGTTGGCAGACCGGCCACATTAGGGATCCAAAGGAGGGAAAATAGGGATCCAAAGGGGGGGCCATGTGCAAAAGAGCAATGTGCAACAATGGCTTAAAAACCCTAAGGTTCAGCCCATTAAGACTTCCAAAATGCTAAGGTTCAAAAATTCAAAGCTTGTGTCCAATGGTCAAGCTTAGTAAAATTGGATGCTTTGTGAGTGTGCCAAAAAAGTCTTCAAGGCTCCTACATAGGAGGGGGCGAGCCCTGTAAGTAGGGGATGAGAGAGAAACACACACACACACACACACACACACACACACACACACACACACACACACACACACACACACACACACACACACACACACACACACACACACTATTACACGAGTTGTTTCTCAAGTGTCACCACTTTATTTAGTTTGAAAGAAACTTGGTTTTTTCCAAAAAAACCCGCCTCCTTGCTCTTCACTTTTACATGTCTAGTAGACCATCCATGTCACACAAACAGCTGTCACAGTAGAAACAGGTGTTTGGACGTTCTAACAAAGGTAGGATTCGAGTAGATAAGAGTACACCACACTCCAAAGTTCGTGGTGTGATATTGAAATACCCTCTGAGTGGCTGGCCATAACTGCCATACAAAAAAATATTTCGAAATGGAAGAAACTGCGCTAGCAGATATAATTGTTCTGAAAAACCTCGCTTCATTGAATATTCTACATAATAGTATCGTGGCTCTATACACATTGCTTCAGTTACCATCGCCAGACGAATGTTATTCCTAAAATGTTCTCTACCCCAAAGTGTCACCTTGGTCACTCGGTTCTGATATGTCCACCACTTCGTCTGAGTCACAGATGTGCCTAACTGCGAAAATAAAAGCCGTTCATAACGGAGGAGTGTGGCTCGCTTAGTAGACTCACTTGTCTGCTCAAGATGTGCAATAGATATTTCTAAAACCTGTTCCCCAGTATGAGCCATAACAGATAAATATGTAGAATACACCCGATGACAATGTTAGATGTTTACTTTTACCTCGCAATCAGCTACTCTCAATGGCTGCTATACACTGGTTTGTTAAAGAGATGCTCGTCTTATATAGACTGATTAATGACTAAACCCAATGGTTGTGTTTAACAAGAAGAAAAGCACTTTACTTTGTAGGCCTCGTCTAGTTTTGCTTTAGCTTCTGTCTCTAAATCTATCCTAATGGACGGAGCTTTTACCTTAGACTCTGAAGGGATAAGATGTTATGGATTACTGGCGGTTTGTATCCAACCAAGATTGAGAGCACTAGCTCGTATAAAGACCGTATATCGATTTTTTAAAAATATGGGCTTACATACACTTGCTATCTATTGCCACTTGCAAGTTAACACATAAATTGGTTTGATAGTTTGTTATAGTGTGTTATTGTGAATGTGGGACCGCCTTATACATAAAGGGAAAACATTCCTTGTATAAATCTCACCGTATGAGGTTTTCGTATTCTCTGCAGTACCCTATTGTGTGTACCACGCACTGGTGTTCTGCCGCTTGTAAGGAATTCCCTTGCTTTGCTGAGCTGAGACGGTTCGTGAGCTCTCTTCTGGCTTCTCATTCCCAGATCTTGTGCTGAGTATGATCCCGGAGTGAATGGTCTTTAAGGTTGGCCTCGATGGGGAAGCGTGCAGTTTTCATGCCTGTCTGTAGCGTGACATAAGCTCGCCTATAAATGGATCATCAGGTGAGCGCCTATGCTCGCTTAGCACTGTGATTTGTGATCTCTGTGTTGCTTTCAATTCTGCGTTGCTGTGTGACTTCATCATGCCGAAAAAAAGTGATAAAGCTATCATGGAGGCTTCTGCTTCAAACTTATAGGTTATATTTCTGTTGGTTTCTAAAAAAAAAAAAAAGAGGAGATATTGTAGATCGGATTCTGCCTGTTTGCTTAAGGGGAAGTCATGCTTCAAATTTATGATTGATCTATTAGTAAACATTGGTAAAATGTAACTTCTCTTGGATCTTATGCTTGAGGAATTTTTTGGACTGGGTACTGGATGAATTTTGAAAATTATGGCTGGGGCATTTGGCTACCGGATGATTATGACTCTAGAAGTTTACTGTAGGGCAGCCGAATGGGGTGTAATGTGATGAGGATGTTGATGGTATGCATATCATTAAATGGTAGGTGATTTGAAAGCATTTAAAATTGAGAAATTTTAAAAGCTTAAAAATATCTGCTGACATGGATTTTTTGCTAGGGTTGTTGCTTACAAAGGTATAATTTGCAGGTTATATTTCTGTTGGTTTCTTATTTTTAAAAAAAGGGTGGAATTAATGCTTGACGGGAATTAATGCTTCACAATTATGATTGAGATATCAGTTAACATTGGTAAATTTTAAACTGCTCTTTAAACTTGATCTGGTGCTTGAGGAATTGTTCGGACTGGTTACTGGATGGAATTTTGGAAACTGTGGCTGGGGCATAGTGTTACCGGATGGCTGTGACTCGAGCAGTTTACTATATGGCAGCCTAGTGGGATGTAATGGGATGAAGATATTGAAGTTATGCATATCATTAAATGGTTGTTTATTTGAAGCATTATAAAATGTCTGTTGACATTGCTTTTTGCCGGGGTTGTTTCTTACTAGTTGTAATTTGGAGGCCAAAATGAAACTTTTTAGGAATTGTTGTAACTCACCAAAGGTAAGAAACCCTAAAAATGGTTAGCTCAAGGGTGACTTACTCCTTCTCGCTTGGTTCTGTACTTGGAATTATGAGTATTTACCAGCATGGATATGGATTTTTTACTCTCTCTAGCTTACTATACGGACAGAAAGTAAGAAGTCTTGTTTTGATTTTTTAATAATAAACCCGGTTCTGGAACCGATTTATCTGATATAGAGAAATATGGTATTTGTTTACCTCTGGACTGTTGGAAGATATGAGCCTCGTGGACTAAAGTTGAAGATTCCCGTTTTATAAACATTTTGAAAGAACAAATTCCTGGTTCTATAAATCACGGTATTTTTGGGATTTGATAAATATGACTCTGTTGGATTGGAAATGACAGCTCTCTTGTCGATATATCTGTATGGCTGTATTATGGTTTGGAAGGTATTCTGTCTATTAAGGAAAGAGTAGTTCAGACTGGCTGAGGATGCCGATTTCTTGAAGAAGGTAAGTATGAGTCAGTTACTGCAGGGATTTGAATCGGGCTGATGGTTTTATAAAAATATATATAAAATATGTATTGCTCAAAACTGGGAGCAGAGATTTTGGGATTGCCTGATAAAGTTGTAAAACTAAATGTTCGGTTTACAGCCCGATATCTCGTATTTATGTGAGCTTTACTTGGCCTACTGGAATGCAATATCTATTACTGGAAGTTTATAGATGTTCTTGGCTTGATATGGTTACTTCGATTATATTTCGAAAATTGTCTGGACTTGCTTTATTGACTGAGCTATCTAAAAAACTATTGTATGATGTCTGGTTTTATTACGAACTTTGACAAAAGTTTGTCAGTCATTGCATAATGACAGCGACAGTTTTTTATAATATTTTGGATTATAGCTTGAAAGGGCTTAGATCTGAATAGTAGTTAAATATCTCTGGTTTAAAAAAACAAAATATATACACTTGGAAATTTTTTGGATTAAGATCTGGTCCGAGAGTCAATTTTTTTTTTCTCATTTTGAATTCGGTGCTGTCCGTAACTGAAATCTGGCCTTTAATGGCAGTTAGTTTGTAGTTCTCTTTAGTCGGATTAAGAAGGTAGTTCGTGTTTGGCTTGGATAATATGCCCAAAAAAAACCTACTAAGGTTTTGATTTTTTTAAAAAGTTTTTAGATCCTAAAATTGAACAGCTACACTATGATGAATTCACTTTCCGTATTGGATTGGCAATAATCCATGGATCTTTTTTATTTTAAACAAGATACTAGATAAGAACTGTGTTTTTTTAAAAGTGACATGGATAACAACTGGGATGCCCAACATCACCTGCGTACAATCACGTGCTAACGAATTGTTTTCTTGTGGCTATGCGTGCAGGTGAGGGCTACCTTCTTTTAAAGCATTCAGTTCTAAGTTATTGATGACTATGGATGTTCGCTTAACTTGAAGCTACATTACTCCGAAGTTGGGGACGGCTTCACCCCATGATTTACATTGATATCTTTACTACCTTGTACAAAATTTATTTTCAACTGCAAATAGATTATTGTACAATTCCATTGTAGTGTCCTAGAATTAGTGGTCTGTGAACTGTAGTGTTCGTTTGCGTATATATAGGTTTATATATATATTTAGAACTGCTACACATACAATAAACGCATAAGAGAGACTGACGTGTAGGTTGTTCTCTCTCAGACCCTAGTTCTAGTTTAAAAATCGCCTACTATTATATAATTTATTATATGATAATAGGCTGGGGTGCTATCACACTGTCACTGTGGTCCTCATTGACCTGACTGGTGAAAGGTTGCTAGCACTACCATTCCACTCTATATTCTCACTTTTCAGAAAATTTCCCCTATTTTTTACTTTCCATTTCACTAGTTTATTACGTCTGTCTACAAGGTTACTGGAAAGCTCACTGCAAGAATAACGGTCTGTTCTGACCCAGAAAAAAGAGCTCTGATTTCAGAAAAACTACGGCTTGCTAAAGAAATTGAAAGCTTCTTTCCTTATATCTCTCATAGAATTCGGCCCTATCTGCACAGGGCTGTAAAATTCAATAAGAAGTAAAAATCTGTATAAGAGTTTCTGTAAAAATCTCTTCCTTATGATGTAATCTAACTAATGTTCTTGAAAATCTATGCAGATTGTTTCCTTATCCCAAGGGCTCTCTCTTCCTATGGAACCCCTTTCCATCGCTTCGTTACTTGTGTTAAAGTGTATACAGGATAGTGAGGCTTCTGCTTTAATTTGTGATGCCTCTAAGGATTCTAGTCTATCTCTTGTCCAACTTATTTCTTTTTGACCAATGGATGAAGGTTCTTGCTCTCCTTGTTAAGAATAAATCTGATGGTATCAACCTATTGCTGGAGTTTGCTTCTAATCTAGCTGGTATTTCCAAAACCCATATGCAAGACTTAGCTTCCTTCTCGTCTAAAGGATCTGAACTTTCCAATCTCCTCAGAAAATTTTGCGGGCTTAGTCCCATCTTTATTACGGCTCCCTCCACTCCTATAGTCCCTCCTCCTAACAGCCTATTTTGTAGGGATGCTGCTGCTTTGGAAGCAGTAAAAGAGTTTCAGAAGGACCTTTGCTCACTTAGTGAAGCGTCCCTGTTGGATATGGTGCCGAAAGTATCTAGGGCCTTTCCTTCTTTACCTTCACGTCAGATTGAGGTAGAATCCTTGGTGGTAGAGCACAAACTTTGGCTGTTCCCAAATAAAGGGTTTATTGCACCTATTTCGATGGAAACTTGGGTCTTCCTTGCCAACTTGGCGCCTTCCACTATTGAGGAGTGCAAACTTAAAGTCCTCAAAGGAATTCAGCTTTTGGATAAAGGTGATCTGATTAAAGCTCCATTCAATATGAATTTCCTAGATGAAAAAAAGTACGGTTCAAGGTAATATGCAAGAACCAAAGGTGTGATGACCTTTAGTAAAAACAATGCAAATTACTATACTGAAATAGTATGGAATGTATTCAGGCCTTACCTTAAGTGTGCTTGCAGGTTTTTAGACCCTAAAGATTCTTGCGAGTCAAGCATCATCTGGTTTGACCATGCAATTTGGTTTGCCCTCAACAATCTACCGAGTATCTTTCCTGACAAAGTTGAAGAATTTCATCTCTCCCTCTTTTGCTCATGGCTTGTGGTGGTCAAGCTAGGGAGCTGGTCCTGGCTCAGATCGCTTTTTTCAATACAGATCTATTATGTGTGACACCCTCCAGGAGCTTGGTGCAGATGAGTGTGGCACTCTTCTAACCACATATGGCAGTTACAAAGGAATAAAGAGTATTGTGGGGCAAATCAAGCCTAGTATGGATGATGATGAAACTCAAGTCTCCAAACGTCCTAACACTCTCATCTCTCCTGCTGCTTCTTACACCTCTTTTTTAATTCCCTCCTCGAGTGATGCTGTTTTTGGAAGAGGGAGGGGTAGAAGTTATGTTAGAGGCCGGGGAAGGAACCTACCAATCAGAAATCTATTGGATATGTAATTTACAGGTACAGAAGAACGCCTGTGGCAGACTCTACCTACCACCGAAGGATGAAGCTTGTAATAGAGTATTTTCACATTGCTTGTTTACTAGCAAGATTTTGGATTTCTTTACTCCTCAAGCTATCTTTTTAGAATGTTTTGGACATGTTTTTGTATCAACTCTATTACTAAATGATGTGATGTTTGTTTGGAAATACTTGCCACCTATCAAGAATCTTTTTTATTCGAATGAATTCCTTCGTAATGAGAAAGTTCCTATCTGTTCTTGTCATCTTTTTCCGAAGTTTTGTAAGACTTTTGCTAACTTTGGCTCACATGTGTGTACTACTGAGGTTGGAATTATATCTGATATTCCTATAAGGAACCTCTTGAAAAAAAGGCTTGAACCATATTCCCCCTTTTCCACTAAATCCTCAGCTGGCCTTAGTGGCTCTACTTGAATGCCTGGCCGACTTGGCCTTAAAACTCCAACTGGAGGAAGAAGCTAACACTCTACTTACCTCTACACTAAAAAATCTTTTTTGGAATAAGGTTAGGCTTATGCCGCAAGAATGGATTTGCTCTGATACTACTTGGCTTACCCGTAATTTTAAAACTTCCATTTCAGAAGTTAAGGAGAAATGGTTCATTATTGGACTTGATAAAGCCTCTAATACTGCTTCCTTTATTTGTAAAAGGTTAGCATTTGAATCTGCATACTCTAGGCTCAACGGTCTTGAATTTTTAAAACTGGACATATCTCCGCTGGATACTGCGACACTTTTAAATATTGAACTTGCTGGACTAGGTTATTATCCCAACTCTCTGAAAATTCCTGTTCTCTTCCCAACTTATAAAAATCATAAGCATAAATTTAGATGGATTTCTCACGCTTCCAATAGTCTTTTTTCCCAGATTACAAATGATATCACTTACTGCTTAAATTCTATTTTGGAAGAAATTGAAGCTATTTGCGCTATCAAACGCAAGGATCTCAAAAAATTCAGAATTATAGATTGCTGCCCTTTTTGGATCATAAAAAACGCTGCTGAGGTTTCTATTAACCTCCCAGATAACATTTTCTCTATCTTTACGACAGACATAACACAATGTTATGAGAATATTCCTCTAAATGGACCTGAAGGTCTGTTTAATACTCTATCTATTCTTATAAAGTTAGCTTTTTCTCACAGAGAAAAGCTCGGTTTTACATGTATCTCAACTAAAATGCATAAAGGTTGGGTAAAAAATCGAATAAATCCACTCCTTTCGTATTTAAAGAGGATGATTTGTATAAATATATCTCTTGTCTCCTTAATAACTGCTGCATCCAAGTTGGTGCTACCTGCTACAAACAAACTTTAGGTATCCCAATGGGATTTTCATGCTCTCCGATTATGTGTAATCTTTATCTATGTCACTACGAATACCAATGGATCTTAAAAATGATTAGTAACCCTGATAATACGTTGACACTTACACACTTTCAGCACTCCTTCAGGTTTATGGATGACTTATGTAGCCTTAATAATCCAATGTTCAAGGATACACTTAAAGATATTTATCCGTCTTGTCTTAACATCGAACCAACGTACTCTGATAGAGTTTTATGGCAAGACAAATGGATCGTTTCCAAGACTCACTTCCTAAATATGGAGTTTACACTTACCTCCCCATTTGCGGGTAATTTTTATATGAGGTTCTTCTGGAAAAGGGAAAATCTCAAACTCTTATCCTCTGAATTTACAAAAAGAAAAAGCAATAGACCTTTCAAAAACTCACTACATACCTGTCTAGGTATGCTCTTTCTTATTGTATATGCCTCGTCTGATAGCTTTATAGAATTTGAAGGAATCACTACCCTTATTAACAAATTTATTAATAACGGGTTTTCAAAAAAAGATCTTGTTGCTTGTATCAGTAACTCATTGACAAAACATAACTGGACCGGTCTTAAATATGACCTACAGAATTTGATTAATCTTATTAAACCAGAATAAGATGTATCTAATGAGGTAGTAGGCCCATATTCTATGGGTCTACTAACTCATAGAATATGGTGCTTGGGAAAGGGCGGGTACACACACACACACACACACACACACACACACACACACACACACACACACACACACACACACACACACACACACACACACACACACACACACACACACACACTATTACACGAGTCGTTTCTCAAGTGTCACCACTTTATTTAGTTTGAACGAAACTTGGTTTTTTCCAAAAAACCCCCCCTCCTTGCTCTTCACTTTTACATGTCTAGTAGACCATCCATGACATGATCACACAAACAGCTGTCACAATAGAAACAGGTGTTTAGACGTTCTGACAAAGGTAGGATTCGAGTAGATAAGAGTACACCACACTCCAAGGTTCATGGTGTGATATTGAAATACCCTCCGAGTGGCTGGCCATAACTGCCATACAAAAAAATATTTCGAAATTGGAAGAAATTGCGCTAGCAGATATAATCGTTCTGAAAAACCTTGCTTCATTGAATATTCTACATAATAGTATCGTGGCCCTATACCCATTGCTTCAGTTACCATCGCCAGACGAATGTTATTTTTAAAATGTTCTCTACCCCAAAGTGTCACCCTGGTCACTCGGTTCTGATATGTTCACCACTTCGTCTGAGTCACAGATGTGCCTAACTGCGGAAATAAAAGCTGTTCATAACGGATGAGTGTGGCTCGCTTAGTAGACTCACTTGTCTACTCAAGATGTGCAATAGATATTTCTAAAACCTGTTCCCCAGTATGAGCCATAACAGATAAATATGTAGAATACACCCGATGACAATGTTAGATGTTTACTTTTAACTCGCAATCAGCTACTCTCAACAACTGCTATACACTGGTTTGTTAAAGAGATGCTCGTCTTATATAGACTGATTAATGACTAAACCCAATGGTTGTGTTTAACAAGAAGAAAAGCACTTTACTTTGTAGGCCTCGTCTAGTTTTGCTTTAGCTTCTGTCTCTAAATATGTCCTAATGGACGCAGCTTTTACCTTAGACTCTGAAGGGATAAGATGTTATGGATTACTGGCGGTTTGTATCCAACCAAGATTGAGAACACTAGCTCGTATAAAGACCGTATATAGATTTTTTTAAAATATGGGCTTACATACACTTGCTATCTATTGCCACTTGCAAGTTAACACATAAATTGGTTTGATAGTTCGTTATAGTGTGTTATTGTGAATGTGGGACCGCCTTATACATAAAGGGAAAACATTCCTAGTATAAATCTCACCGTATGAGGTTTTCGTATTCTCTGCAGTACCCTATTGTGTGTACCACGCACTGGTGTTCTGCCGCTTGTAAGGAATTCCCTTGCTTTGCTGAGCTGAGACGGTTCGTGAGCTCTCTTCTGGCTTCTCATTCCCAGATCTTGTGCTGAGTATGATCCCGGAGTGAATGGTCTTTAAGGTTGGCCTCGATGGGGAAGCGTGCAGTTTTCATGCCTGTCTGTAGCGTGACATAAGCTCGCCTATAAATGGATCATCAGGTGAGCGCCTATGCTCGCTTAGCACTGTGATTTGTGATCTCTGTGTTGCTTTCAATTCTGCGTTGCTGTGTGACTTCATCATGCCGAAAAAAAGTGATAAAGCTATCATGGAGGCTTCTGCTTCAAACTTACAGGTTATATTTCTGTTGGTTTCTAAATTAAAAAAAAAGAGGAGATATTGTAGATCGGATTCTGCCTGTTTGCTTAAGGGGAAGTCATGCTTCAAATTTATGATTGATATATTAGTGAACATTGGTAAAATGTAACTGCTCTTGGATCTGATGCTTGAGGAATTGTTTGGACTGGGTACTGGATGAATTTTGAAAATTATGGCTACCGGATGATTATGACTCTAGAAGTTTACTATAGGGCAGCCGAATGGGGTGTAATGTGATGAGGATGTTGATGGTATGCATATCATTAAATGGTAGGTGATTTGAAAGCATTTAAAACTGAGAAATTTTAAAATCTTGAAAATATATGCTGACATGGATTTTTTGCCGGGGTTGTTGCTTACTAAGGTATAATTTGCAGGTTATATTTCTATTGGTTTCTAATTTTTAAAAAAGGGGGGGATACTGTTAATCGGATGCTGCCTATTCTCTTGACGGGAATTAATGCTTCAAAATTATGATTGAGATATCAGTTAGCATTGGTAAATTTTAAACTGCTCTTTCAACTTGATCTGGTGCTTGAGGAATTGTTCGGACTGGTTACTGGATGGAATTTTGGAAACTGTGGCTGGGGCATAGTGTTACCGGATGACTGTGACTCGAGCAGTTTACTGTATGGCAGCCTAGTGGGATGTAATGGGATGAAGATATTGAAGTTATGCATATCATTAAATGGTTGTTGATTTGAAGCATTATAAAATGTCTGCTGACATTGCTTTTTGCCGGGGTTGTTGCTTACTAGTTGTAATTTGGAGGCCAAAATGAAACGTTTTAGGAATTGTTGTAACTCACCAAAGGTAAGAAACCCTAAAAATGGTTAGCTCAAGGGTGACTTACTCCTTCTCGCTTGGTTCTATACTTGGAATTATGAGTATTTACCAGCATGGATATGGATTTTTTACTCTCTCTAGCTTAGTATACGGACAGAAGGTAAGTAGTCTTGTTTTAATTTTTTAATAATAAACCCGGTTCTGGAACCGATTTATCTGATATAGAGAAATATGGTATTTTTTTACCTCTGGACTATTGGAAGATATGAGCCTCGTAGACTAAAGGTGAAGATTCTCGTTTTATAAACATTTTGAAAGAACAAATTCCTGGTTCTATAAATCACGGTATTTTTGGGATTTGATAAATATGACTATATTGGATTGGAAATGACAGCTCTCTTGTCGATATATCTGTATGGCTGTATTATGGTTTGGAAGGCATTCTGTCTATTAAGGAGAGGGTAGTTCTGACTGGCTGAGGATGCCGATTTCTTGAAGAAGGTAAGTATGAATCAGTTACTGCAGGGATTTGAATCGGGTTGATGGTTTTATAAAAAAAAATATAAAATATGGATTGCTCAAAACTGGGAGCAGAGATTGTCGGATTTCTTGATAAATTTGTATAACTAAAGGCTCGGTTTACAGCCTGATATCTCATATTTATGTGAACTTTACTTGGCCTACTGGTATGGAATATCTACTACTGGAAGTTTATAGATGTTCTTGGCTTGATACGGTTACTTTGATTATATTTCGGAAATTGTTTGGACTTGCTCTATTGACTAATCTATCTAAAAAACTATTGTATGATGTCTGGTTTTATTACGAACTTTGACAAAAGTTTGTCAGTCATTGCATAATGACAGCGACAGTTTTTTATAATTTTTGGATTATAGCTTGAAAGGGCTTAGATCTGAAAAGTAGTTAAATATCTCTGGTTTAAAAAAATAAATATATATATACTTGGAAAGTTTTTGGATTAAGATATGGTCCGAAAGTTGATTTTTTTTTCTCATTTCGAATTTGGTGCTGTCCGTAACTGAAATCTCGCCTTTAATGGCAGTTAGTTTGTAGTTCTCTTTAGTCGGATTAAGAAGATAGTTCGTGTCTGGCTTGGATAATCTGCCCAAAAAAAACCTACTAAGGTTTTGAAAAATTTTCAAGTTTTTAGATCCTAAAATTAAATAGCTACACTATGATGAATTCACTTTCCGTATTGGATTGGCAATAATCCATGGATGTTTTTTATTTTAAACAAGATACTAGATAAGAACTGTGTTTTTTTAAAAGTGACATGGATAACAACTGGGATGCGCAGCATCACCTGGGTACAGTCACGTGCTAACAAATTGTTTTCTTGTGGCTATGGGTGCAGGTGAGGGCTACTTTCTTTTAAAGCATTCAGTTCTAAGTTATTGATGACTATGGATGTTCGCTTAACTTGAAGCTACATTACTCCGAAGTTGGGGACTGCTTCACCGCATGATTTACATTGATATCTTTACTACCTTGTACAAAATTTATTTTCAACTGCAAATAGATTATTGTACAATTCCATTGTAGTGTCCTAGAATTAGTGGTCTGTGAACTGTAGTGTTCGTTTGCGTATATATAGGTTTATATATATATATTTAGGATTGCTACACACACACACACACACACACACACACACACACACACACACACACACACACACACACACACACACACACACACACACACACACACACACACACACGCACACACACACAAACACCCACAAGCTCCGTTTACACAAAGGGAATGAGGGACACATGTCAACTCCCTATGCCAATTGCCCACAAGGTGCACTCAAATCCTATTGGATGGCCATAGAGGTGAACCAATGAGGAGTAGGCCAGAGTAGATCTAGCTTAATTAATTTAAAAACACTTAATAAAAGAATCAATAGGAATTAAGCTGTCTAGAAGAGTATTGGACAGTCTCCTGAGGGGTCCAATAAGCATTCAACAGCCCAATGGCTTGCATGTTTCCTATTGGCCAGAAGATAAAGGGGTCCAATGAGAGTTTAGTTGCATTAATTAATTACCTAAAGCTCTCACAAAAGGGGAAAGGGGGACACATGTCAGGAGGCTATCACTTATGCTACTTAATTCTTACTGGCTAAGCCTGGCATGGGCCAATGGTGTGCCAGCATGAGGATTTAGCAAGAGGGGTCGACAAGAGGGGGTTGATTTTTCAAAGGCATTATTGCACACACACTCACACAAGCTCATGTATGAAGCAAGAAGACTCTCTCTCTCTCTCTCTCTCTCTCTCCTTCTCAAGCTTTAATGGAAAGCTTATCATTAACTCCAAGCTTGGAGAAGGGAGGCCTACACCAGCAACTCTTAGCTTTGTGATGCAAATCCAACCAAGAGCCAAGATTCAATGTATGCTCATTTCCTCTAGCATGCTAATTACTAAGCTATGCTAAGCTATTATGAGTGATTAGTTGAGGAGATATACTTCTTTCTCATAAGACTACTCCTTCTTCCTCTCAATCTACTCTTATACCCCGCTAGCTCTCACCATCTTTGAAGGTGTGTGAGGTCTTCGGTCTCTGTTAAGTATGGAGCCTGATTTACCCTTGTAATTTTCTGTGGTAAAAGCGCACATTTGTAAGGCCCCCATTATGAGGAGAAGCCATCGTGCGTAAAGGTAAATCACTCACCGGAAACCAAAATTTTCACATAGTCAAAAACCAGGGGTAACTTTAGGGGCCTCGGGGACGGAAGCCCCCGAGACTTTTTTTCCCCTCGCCGGAATATTATGGCGGCCGGCCGGCGGCTGGAAAGTGGTCGGAAAACAACCGTCGGTTGGCCGGTAGTCAATGGCCGGTGGTCGGTGGTCGGAAGTCAATGGCCGGTGGCCGGAGGCCGAATTCAATGGCCGGTGGCCGAATTCAAAAGCGGACTTGTCTTCTCAAGGGCGGCCACACATGGGCGGATTGGAGGGTCCGATTTGGACTTATTCGCACAAGGGCGGCTACATATTGCTGTCTCTCATAAGAGAGGGCAACCCTTTTGGCCTATAAAAGGAGGCCATTTCTACACACATTTCATAGTGTGAAGTTGATGCAACAAGGTGAGTGTGAGGTGGTGAGAGTGAAGCAAGGCGGGAGCTCTATTAAGGGTTTAATCCCTTTGTAAACTACTTCTTCTTTTGAAGTGCTAAAGCCATTGAGTGGCTGCTTTCCCGTGGACGTAGCCCACATTGGGTGAACCACGTATATCATGTGTACTTTCTCTCTCTCTCTCTCTACTCTATAATCTCTTGTGTGTGAAATCTATCTCTCTCCATTAAGTAATCTACTCAATTATCTATTTAGCTACGTCTTATTTCCTAACAACTGGTATCAGAGCAAGGTTTGCTCGTAGCTAAATTATCCCAAGGAAAGGATTCCTTGAATTGAGTGGGAGTTATGGCGGAGTAAGGGAAGCTCAAGATTGAGAAGTTCAATGGCAAAAACTACCAACATTGGAAGATGCAGATTGAAGACTATCTCTACCAGAAGGACCACTATTTGCCACTAGGTGGTCTTGCAAAGAAGCCCGCAACGATGGCAGATGAAGCATGGATTGTCCTTGATCGAAAGGCACTGGGAACAATTCGGTTAAGCTTAGCGTCAAACGGTGGCCTTCAATGTTTCGGAGATGAAGACCACGGAGGACTTGATGAAGTCACTTGACGACTTCTACGAGAAACCATCGGCATCCAATAAGGTATTTCTTATGAAGCGCTTATTCAATCTAAAGATGACAGAGAATGGTTCAGTTGCAGAACACCTAAATGACTTTAACACAAACATAAGTCAACTTCGAACGCGGTGAAAATCAATTTCGATGACGAAGTGCGAGCTCTCCTTATACTATCATCTCTACCGGATAGTTGGGACAGCCTTGTGATGGCTGTAAGTAATTCTATTTCTGGCACAAATACTCTTAAGTTTGATGATGTTGTGGGTGTTCTCCTAAGTGAGGAAATACGAAGGAGAAGCACAGGAGAATCATCAAGTGCTGCACTGTCAGTGGAAACAAGAGGAAGGCCTAAGGAGAGGTTCAAAAACCAAAAGGGTCGTGATCGCTTAAGGCGGAGCAAGTCACGCACAAAGTCAGTTCTTGAATGTTGGAACTGCGGCAAGAAGGGACACGTTAAGAAGGATTGCTGGTCCAAGAAGAAGAAGGAGACAGAGTCTCAAGACAACAAGCCAACATCGGAGGCCAATGTGGCAGGTAAAGTAGAGCAAGATGCTCTAATTCTCTCATTAGACAACGTGTCTAATTCCTGGATAGTAGATTCCGGGGCTTCATTCCATGCGACACCACACAAGCAACATTTCCAAGACTACACCAAAGGTAATTTTGGGTATGTATACTTGGGAGATGATGAAGCTTGTGAGATTGTCGGCAAAGGTACAGTTTCTGTCAAAACTGCTAACGGAAATGAATGGAAGCTTAAAGATGTTAGGCATGTTCCTTCTCTTCGCAAAAATTTGATCTCTACAGGACAATTGGACGATGAAGGTCACAACATTGCATTCGGAAACAAACGGTGGAAGATCTCAAAGGGATCTTTGGTGGTTGCCAAGGGAGAAAAAGTCGGTACACTTTACTTGTGTACTGTTAGCACGCAACCTTCAGCTTGTGCAGCAACTACAGAAGTTGACAGTGCGGTGTGGCACTACCGACTTGGGCATATGAGTGCCAAAGGAATGCAAATTCTTCAAACAAAGAAGCTTCTACCAGGTTTGAAAGAAGTGGACTTAGAGTTCTGTGAAGATTGTGTTTATGGTAAACAAAAGAGGGTAAAATTTCAAAAATCAGGAAATGAAAGAAAAATTAAAAAACTTGAGTCGGCTCATTCTGATGTTTGGGGTCCTGCAAGTACACCATCACTTGGTGGCTCATTGTACTATGTAACATTCATAGACGATGCGACTAGAAAAACATGGGTTTATGTCATGAAGAATAAATCCGATGTATTTTCCATATTTCAAAGGTGGAAAGCCTTTGTGGAGAATGAAACAGGTACCAAGGTTAAATGCCTCAGATCCGACAATGGAGGCGAATATTGCAGCCAAGCTTTTGAAAGCTTTTGTGCTAGCAATGGAATTCGGAGGCAAAGGACAACCTAAAGGACACCTCAACAAAATAGGATTTTGGAAAGGATAAACAGGACAATCATGGAGCGAGCACGAAGCATGCGGATACATGAAGGCCTACCACTTGAGCTTTGGGCGGAAGCTGTAAGTATGTCTGTGTACTTGATCAATCAGTCACCCTCAACGGCATTGGATGGGGGAGTTCCACAAGTGGCATGGACAGGTAAACCGGTGAATTATGCATTTCTCAAAGTGTTTGGGTGTGAGGCTTTCATGCACATAGATAGAAGCCTAAGATCAAAGCTAGATGCAAAGTCCAAAAAGTATTTCTTCATTGGCTATGGAGAAGGTGACTTTGGGTATCGCCTATGGAATCCTGAAGATGGTAAAATCTTAAGGAGTAGGGATGTAATTTTTAACGAACAAAATATGTACAAAGATTACTTGGAAAGAAAAACAAACAAAAGAAATAGGTGATGAGTACATGGAGCTTGAGGACGGTGAAGACTCAAGGACTCCAAACAGTGACAATGTGCAACAACGTCAACCAAATGAGGAGCCTCAACCTATTCCCCGAAGATCTACAAGAGCAAGTAGACCTCCAGAAAGGTTTGTTCCTTCCTTCAACCATCTCTTGATCTCAGATTCTGGAGAGCCGTAATCATACAAAGAAGCTATGCAACATGAATCCAAAGAAGAATGGACGAAGAGCATGCAAGTGGAGATGGACTCAATACATCGCAACCAAACATGGGAATTGGTTGAGTTGCCTAAAGGTAAGCGGGCACTTCAAAACAAATGGGTGTACAAGGTGAAGGAAGAAGAAGGTGGGAAGAAAAGGTACAAGTCTAGGCTTATGGTAAAAGGGTTTTCTCAAAAGAAAGGTATTGACTTCATGAAATATTTTCTCTTGTTGTAAAAATGAACTCAATTATGCTTGTCTTAAGCCTTGTGGCTGCTCATGATCTAAATCTCGAGCAAATGGATGTAAATACGGCATTCCCTCACGGTGACTTAGAGGAGGAAATCTACATGCTTCAACCAAAGGGGTATGAAGTAAAAGGTAAGGAGAAAATGGTTTGCAGATTAAATAAGAGCTTGTATGGTTTAAAGCAAGCATCAAGACAATGGTACTTGATGTTTGATCGATGGATGTTAGATCATGGATTCACAAGATGCAACTCGGATCACTGCGTCTACACGAAGAATTTGGGAGACGAGAAATTCATCATCCTAATGTTGTATGTTGATGACATGTTAATTGCAAGTGCTAACATGCAGGACATCAAAGACCTAAAAGAGGAGCTGTCTAAATCTTTTTCAATGAAAGATTTAGGTGCTGCAAAGAGGATACTTGGTATGAAAATATCAAGGGACAGGACGAAGAAGACAATAAAGCTATCTCAAGAAGATTACATCAAGAAGGTACTAGAAAGGTTTGCAATGCAAAATGCAAAACTAGTTTCTACACCTTTGGCTGGTCATTTTAAACTAACGAAGGATATGTGTCCAAAGACACAAGAGGAGATAGCCTATATGTCTAAAGTTCCATATGTTGCAGCGGTAGGTTCTCTAATGTATGCTATGGTCTGGACAAGGCCAGACATTGCACATGCAGTGGGAGTTGTGAGTAGGTTCATGGACAACCCAGGTAAAGAGCATTGGCAAGCTGTGAAGTGGATACTTAGGTATCTAAAAGGGACAACAACAAATGCTTTGTATTTTGGAGGAACTGATATTTTTCTAGAAGGGTATGCTGATGCAGATATGGCAGGTGACAAAGATACTCGAAGGAGCACTACTGGCTATGTGTTCACGGTTGGAGGCACAGTAGTAAGCTGGGCTTCAAAGGTGCAGAAAGTGGTTTCACTTTCTACCACAGAAGCAGAGTATGTAGCAATGATGGAGGCAAGCAGAGAAATTCTGTGGCTTCACAGATTCTTAGAAGAGCTTGGATTCAAACAAGACAATTGTGTCTTGTACAGTGATAGCCAAAGCGCTATCCATCTTGCGAAGAACTCAGCCTTTCATTCAAGGAAAAAGCACATTGAGGTAAGATATCACTTCATACGCACTCTTTTGGAAGAGGGACAACTAAAGCTAGGAAAGGTGCATACAAGTGAAAATCCTACAGACATGTTTACAAAGGTGGTCAACAAGGAGAAGTTGAGCTTTTGCTCATCTTCAATCGGCATTCAAGAATAAGAATCCAGAATGGAAATCAGTCACAGGTTTAGTTTGGAGATCAGTCTCCAAGTGGGAGATTGTTAAGTATGGAGCCTGATTTACCCTTGTAATTTTCTGTGGTAAAAGCGCACATTTGTAAGGCCCCCATTATGAGGAGAAGCCATCATGCGTAAAGGTAAATCACTCACCGGAAACCAAAATTTTCACACAGTCAAAAACCAGGGGAAACTTTAGGGGCCTCGGGGACGGAAGCCCCCAAGACTTTTTTTTTCCCCTCGCCGGAATATTATGGCTGGACGGCGACCGGAAAGTGGTTGGAAAACAACCGTCGGTTGGCCGGTAGTCAATGGCCGGTGGTCGGTGGTCGGAAGTCAATGGCTGGTGGCCGAATTCAAAAGCGGACTTGTCTTCTCAAGGGCGGCCACACATGGGCGGATTGGAGGGTCCGATTTGGACTTATTCACACAAGGGCGGTTACATATTGCTGTCTCTCATAAGAGAGGGCAGCCCTTTTGGCCTATAAAAGGAGGCCATTTCTACACACATTTCATAGTGTGAAGTTGATGCAACAAGGTGAGTGTGAGGTGGTGAGAGTGAAGCAAGGCGGGAGCTCTATTAAGGGTTTAATCCCTTTGTAAACTACTTCTTCTTTTGAAGTGCTAAAGCCATTGAGTGGCTGCTTTCCCGTGGACGTAGCCCACATTGGGTGAACCACGTATATCATGTGTACTTTCTCTCTCTCTCTCTCTCTCTCTCTACTCTATAATCTCTTGTGTGTGAAATCTATCTCTCTCCATTAAGTAATCTACTCAATTATCTATTTAGCTACGTCTTATTTCCTAACAGTCTCAGACCGTGAGGGGATTGATGTTGTGTTTTAAAGTGTTTGCTAGTTCTTGAAGCTTCCATCTTCATTGCACTAGCTAGTTATTGAAGGAACACAAAGAATTGTATTGTAAAATGTCGCCCTTGATGGGGGAAACCTATAATACAAAGACTTTTTGGAGGGGGAACCGGCTCCATATAAATGCGGTCCTCAACTGTTGTCAATAGCTTAATTTCTCTGTCTTCTGAAGTATTGTTCATGCCTATCTAACTAGGTGTTATGTTTTTTTGTTGCTCTCTCCATCCAAGCAATCTTGCTATGCTCATTAGGAATCTATTCTAATGAAATGCCTACTATGTTTATGCTATTTTCTACTACATACATGTTACTAGGCCATTAAATGTTACATTGGTATTAGAGCACAAAATTTCTCTTTTCTTGCTCAAGAAGGGAGGTCCTCAAGGTAGCTATAAATGGTTGATATTATTAATTGCAATTGAGTAAGTAGAATAGGGATTTTTCAGCCTTGTAGTGCGCCTACCTTTGTGCAGATAACGAGGCATCACTGTCAAGAGCTACGGTCTTAATAGTGGAGTCATATGAGGCTTGCCTACGGCTTAACCACTATTGAGCTATTAGAAGCTTGACAGGAGCCGGTACTATTTTGGTGTTGGAAGACCCTCTCTCTTATTCTTTGAGCCACGGGTACAGGAGCTTGAGTGCTTTTCTAAAGGGGTAAAGAGGAGCAGCAACTAGGTCTTGAAGTGCCAAAGTACACCTAAAAGTATATACCTAAAAAATTGTCAGAATGGCTGACTATAATAGTAAAGAGAGTGAAATTAAAGTTGATAACTTTGATTTTGCTAATGAGCAGACTACTAATGATGCCCCTATGCTTGTTAACTACCTTGTTTAGGCTTCAACAAGCCATGGGAAATCCATCCCTCCAAAGTGAAGTGCAATAGAAGCTTCGTGCTCATGGAATTCTCCAAGCCCCCCACCATGAAGAGAGAGTACCTAGGAAGCCTCCTTGTGAGACTTCCAAAAGAGTCCTCTCTCCGATTCGAGAAGAAGAAGAGGATCCGTATGAAGGGCTCAAAAATTTACTACTTGATGACACATCTCCCTCCCAAAGGAGAACTCAAGAGCCCCCACCAAAAGAATGAGAAAGAAGTGAGTCCCTTGCCACCTCAGCAGAGATGGCTCCACGAAGACGGCGGGCAAAATGCTCTCCATCACTTCCTAAACGGAGAAGATCATAGCACACTTCTCCACACCCTAATTCAAAGAGGGATGACAAAAAACAAGAGAAGAAAAAGGCGAGAAAGAGGAGTCACCCTCTTCTCCATCTTCTTCATCCTCTTCCTCTTTATGAAGAAAGTGATGGTGCAAAGAAAAAGGTGAGAAAGAGGTCACCCTCTTCTCCATATTTCTCAAATTGTTCACCTTCTGAAGAAGCGATGGTGCAACTTTTGAACCATAAAAAGAAAGAGGCCATAGGAAATCCTAGGCCTCGTGGAAGAGATCGTCCAAGCTCAAGAAGTTCAAAGAGGGAGGAAAGAGCATCTCTTTCCTTACCTACAATGGCACCTTTGGTGCTACAGACAAAGTCTTGGCTTTCATCCGACAATTCGATGTGGAATTTGGAGATGAGGGCTTCACGGAGTCCTCTAGGCCACACCATGTAGCTATGCATTTTCAGAAGTCCGCTAGACAATGGTGGTCTAGCCTACGAGCAAATGGTGAAGCTCCACGAACATGGAAAGCTTTAAAAGCTTTATTATGAAGCAGTTTTTGGCCACGGATGCCAAAGATAAAGTAATCACCGAATGGTGAAGCTTGAAGCTCTCTCCCTATGAATCCATTCACAAACATGTAAACAAATTTTGGGACTACATCTCAAAGCTGCTGTCTTAAAAAGATGGATTCTGGATAGCAAAAACAACAATTTTGTGCGGGCTTAACTGAAGAAATGACGGAGTATGTTAACTCCCAAAGGCCACGCACCATATCTATTGTCATACACCATACTATGGTGGCTTCACGAATCAATTTTCAAATAGGGGCTAAGAGAAATCCTAAGCCCATGAAAAAGAAGGGTTCTAATGAGCCTAAGGGGAAGGACAATGTCCAAAAGAATCCTAAGGGCAATTCCAATAACCACAAAGCTAAGTAGAAGGGAGTTTACAAAGGCAAAAAAAAACTCTCTTCTGAAGAGCTTGAGCGTTATTTCAAGGATAACCGTTGTTTCAAATGCGGTGAACAAGGGCATGCGTACCGTGATTGCCCACAAAAGAACACCTACCATGAACCTCCTAGAGCTACCTTGGTTGAAATCCAAGAAGAGGAAGCTCACCACAAAGGATCTCCTCTATCCCATGCTTGGGGAAAGGTAAGAGAACATAATGCTTTTATTCTCTTTGACCTTGGTTCTACTTACGATTTCATATCCACAGAGTTGGCCACCAAGCTAGGCATCCAAGCTTATGATATGGGAGATGTCCTACCCGTCGATAGTGCTTTCAAGGGGCAAGAAGCTTCAGACACTCCCTTAATTGGGAAATTGATGCTCCATGTCCAAAGCTATGTTGACAAAGAGGACTTCTTTATCTCTCCTCTCAAGCATGAGGATGTAATCCTAGGGGCACCACGGTTTGATTGCATGGCTGCCAATGTTAAATTCCCTGAAAGAAAAATATACTTTAGGTTTAGGAAAAAAGATATGTACATAGATGCTAAGGAGCTGGGTAACACCATACCCTTTGTACATATTCAAGCTTTCAATAAGTCAATAAAGAGCTCTATTTCCGTGTACATGATTTTTGTTAAAGATTCTCAAAATGAACCTAATGCTTTAGCAAAAGAAAATATAGACAATCACAAGGAATTAGAGTTATCCAATTTTCTCAAGGGGTTTCAAGATGTTTTTATTGAGGACATCCCTTGTGAACTACCTCCTAAAGGAGGCAATTATGACCATGCAATTGAACTTCTTCCAGGAAGTTCACCACCAAATAAACCTCCTTATAGAGTTTCTCAAGCTCAACAAAAGGAGATTATGTGGCAAGTGCATGAGTTAGTTGAGAAGGGCATGGTTAGGCCTAGCTCATCTCCATTTTTTTCACCTGTGCTATTAGTGCAAAAGAAAGACGGCACACATCGCATGTGTGTCGACTATAGAGCACTAAATTGGATCACTATCAAAAATAGGTTTCCCGTTCCACGGGTAGAAGACTTATTTGATAAGCTAAAAGGGTCAACTTACTTTAGTAGAATTGACCTAAAAAGTGGCTACCATCAAATAAGGATAGTTGATCAAGACATTGTAAAGACCGCATTTCGCACTACGTTTGGTCTTTACAAATATATAGTCATGCCTTTTGGCTTGACCAATGCACCAGCCACATTCAACCTCTTGATGGATAAGGTATTCAGGCCTCATGGAACCTTTACTGGAGTGTTCTTTGATGATATTATGATCTACTCTAATTCACTAGACAAACACAAGCAACATCTCCAGGTAATACTTCAAGTTCTACGAGAGAATAAACTTTATACTAATGGAAAGAAAGGTGAAGTTTTCTTACAAGAGATTCAATATTTAGGTCACATTATCTCTCAAGATGTTATCCAAATGGATCCATCAAAACTAGAGGTAATAAAAGGATGGCCTAATCCAAGGAGTCTTCATGAACTAAGAAGCTTTATAGGTATGTGTGCATCTATAGACGCTTCATCGAAAAGTTCTCACTAATAGTAGGACCATTACATGACCTAACAAAGAAAAACGTTAGGTATATATGGATTTCCAAGGAGAACAATGCTTTCAAGAAGCTTAAAGAAAAGCTTATCTCTCAACATGGGCTTACACTGTCAGATCTCTCAAAGCTATTTGAAGTCCAATGTGACACTTGTGGTGATTTCCTTGGAGCTGTTTTGCTTAAAGAATGGCACACCATAGCGTATGAAAGTCACCGGCTTGACCCTGTTGAGCAAGCTCTAGGCATATATGAAAAGGAACTCCTCATAGTTCAACATGCCTTAGACTTGTGGAAGCACTATCTATTGGGGACTCCTTTCATTTTGCAAACGGATCACCAAAGCCTTAAGTACTTCATGATGCAGACCAAGCTCTCCGAGAAACAAATGAGGTGGGAAAATTTTCTTTTGCAATTTCATTTTCATACTGCTCACATTGCTGGCAAGCATAATCAAGTAGCCGATGCACTCTCAAGATGGCCGAGAGTGAATGCAGTTTCCATAGGAACTCAAATTGATCTATCTTCTATGATAGATGAGTATGCTATTGATCCCAATTTTAGAGATGTGATTTCAGCCCTTGCATTAGGGAAGAAAGATGAACCATTTACTTTACAAGATGGTTAATTATCTTCTCTATGGCAATAGACTATGCGTTACTAAATCACTACGTGAGAAAGTAATGTATGAATCTCATGCTCCTCCTTATGCGGGGCATAGAGGGATTCAATCTACCCTAAAAGGGATTGAAACATATTTCTATTGGCCTACCATGAAAGCAACGTACAAGAGTATGTTCCTAAATGTGTAGTATGCCAAAAGACGAAGTTTGATAGCGGAAAAAAACCTGGATTGCTTCAACCATTTCCAATCCCTAATTCACCATGGCAAAGCATATCCATGGATTTTATCTTTGGATTGCCTAAGCTATCCATGGGAATAAGGGAATATGGACGATAGTAGACATGTTCAGAAAACAAGCTCATTTTATACCGTAAAAAAGACTATCAAAGCCCATCAAATGGCAACCCTCTTCATATAAAAATTTTTCAAGTACCATGTCTTGCCAATGTCCATAGTGTCGGATAGAGATCCTAGAATGACCAGTAACTTTTGGAAGGGTCTCTTTGAGAATTTAGGAACAAGGCTAAACTTCTCTTCAGCCTATCACCCGCAAACGGATGGCAAAAGTGAAATAGCTAACCCAACAATTCATGATCTACTAAAAGCCTATGTAACAGAAGTAGATCAAAGGTCCCAATGGGAGAAGTACTTACCCTTAGTGGAGTATGCCAACAATAACATTGTACATACTTCCACGGGAAAAGCACCTTTTGAGGTTATTGAGGGAAGATCTAAAAGTCCCCTACTACTCAAAGTACATAGGAAGATCTTTGCTACAGATGAGTATAGCTGAGACTAGCAAGAATCTTTCCAAAAGATTAAGGATGTTATCTCTATCTCACAACAAAGGCAAAAGGCTGTTGCTGATAAGCACAGAAGAGCCAAGACTTTAAAGAAAATGATTGGGTCTTGCTAAAATTTCCCAAGGCTCGATTAAGGCACACCAAGGGCAAGAATCCTACGGGACACCAAAAGTACTATGCTAAGTTAGCAAAAAGGTACTATAGTCCCTTCCAGATTCTTAGAC